>NW_024066037.1:0-1200000 GCF_014898435.1 Botrytis sinoallii
ATATATTTGTATAATAGGCTGTTGAATAGGGAATGGAGTATATTTGGAACTCCCGGTGCCCTTATATATATAAGGGGATATATTCTGGATCTGACCTTTTCCAATCTAGTTATCGTTATGATAATATATCAATATAATCTGTACAGCGACTCCGATTATGCTATTCAAATCACTACCATTTTGAACAAAAAATCTCTGAATACAAATAAATGCATATCTGGATATACGATTCAGATTTACCCTATCTGGTAGGTATAATAACTAACTACTTAGTAAACCTCTAGAACCCGAATCTCCAATTTACTTACAATATCAACAGACTGATTATCAGATTTATAAACATATTGAATACCTCTATAGAAGTTGTGAACAAAAAGGCTATAAACCCTATTAATTATTCTTGTAATAAACCAATAAGTATAAGGGAGATATATTGAATATATATATAAGTCAGAAGAACTGGAATTACTAATGAATAGCAATTGTTCAATAGGATTTATAAAGGGTTGTATAAATATTGAAACAAGCCTATTAAACTAAATGCCTAAATAATATATAGAATAATCAGAAACTATATAAAGTTATAAACTAATACAAATTGACTCCAAAAGTAGATCTCAAGACCTCTCTTTTGATAATCGAAGGTTAAAAGATTATTAATATCAGAAAAAAAGCAAAGCACTCTTTATAACAATACTCGATTGCTTTAAAGTATCGGATAATCTATAGTACAACCCTTTATAGAAATAAGGTAGTCAGATAATCTTATTATAAAAAAGAATAATCATTATAAAGAAAATAGAAAAATATATAATAAAAGTTAGGAGTATATTATCGGAGTCGATTGAGCAATTATTCGTCTTCTCAAGGTATATTGGCTTAATATGAAAAGTGTAATACATAAGATTTTCGCAGCCTGCTTTAAGCTTAGCTATTATTCTAACAAATAGAAATTTACTGAAATAATTATATTGTTCAAGATTGATAAGAAAAACAAGATATTCCCGAGATTATAAAAACCGATTATATTGATATTGTATATCAAAAAAGGACTAAAAAGATATATCGTTAGTCAAATTGTATGGACAGCTATAAGATACAATATTATCAATTCTCAGCATTATAGAACGCTACCGAAAAGAGCTGGTATTGATCTCACAACTGCCTTTACTTATAATACCGAGCTTGTTTTGGCAATTGGCAAAATAGTTATATTGATAACAATGGATGTACAAAATGCCTATAATATATTCCTTAAAAGACAGCTTCTACAATATATAAAGAAGTAGGATTAGTCTATAGTGCTCTTGCAACTCGTTGATTCATTTCTGACTGAGAAATATGTATATATAAAGCTTGAGGGGATCACAATATAGGATTTTCCGGTTGTATGTGATACCCCTTAGGGATTGCTACTCTCTTTGATCCTGTATACCCTTTACCTTACTGAGCTTTTTAATCAAGATAAAACACAATACTTCGAATATATTAACAATATAGCTTATATATTATATATCTAAGAACCTATTTATGAATACATATATACTTCACCAAAACCATTCGATATATTTTACAATAAAAGATCAGAATAAGATCTTTTCGCTCCGGAAAAGTTTGAGCTTCTTTACATATCAAGAAAGTATGAAACTACAAACCCGGCTATAAGGATAAGTCGGGATTTAGTTATCACGCTAATCCCTCTAGGACTTAACCGATATCCCTACATCGTACACGTCCCTGTATCGTGCACGTTTTAAACTCACTCTACGACAACTTCAATATTTAATAATAAATACATTCAATAAGATATAAAGCTATAAGTTGTCTAAGAGTATAATAAGATATAATAGATTAGAAAAGAAGATTTAAAACTTCCTTATTTAAACCTTGTAGGAATCTTGATCTGTTGGTCTCGTTTCGATTGTATAACCCCCTCCCCTTCTTTTATTATTGATTCATCCACCATTATTATATTAAAGGGCTCTATAGCTTTCTTAAATGTTAGATCTATAGTATATGAACCTTTTTGAAGCTTTAAATCTCTTTTAATAGAAGATCCTATTGATTTACAAGCTCTTTTAATCTCCTCTTTAATATCTCTTGTAAGTTAACAATCCATCTCCCTTTGTACTACCCTTTCTTTAGCTTCAATTATCTCCTTTTTCTTTTTAGCTTTTTTATTAGCCTTCTCCTATATCTTAACTTCCTTTTCTATTCTATAACAAGCGTTTTCTCTGATTGAAAGATTTTAGTTCTTTCAATCTGAAAGGGGGAGTATAAAAAAGCACTACTAGTCTCCTCCTCTACAAGGTTTTAAACACTTAAAACGAGTCCTTTTCTTCTTTTCCATCTTTAGAACCTCTTCTAAACCTTTTGCTCTATACGATTGAATATCAGCTTTAGCTGTATTAGCAAGACAGCCTTAAAAGCTTCAAAGTAATCTCGAGATTCTGATTTCATCGAAATTCTAATTTAAATCGATATAAAGCTTTTGATATATATAGTGTTTTAAATTTATCCCTTATAAGCTGTATCGATATAGATAGTATAGTAGCTCTTTCTGACTTTATACTAGGTATAATAGCCTCCTTGTTGAGTAGATAAATGCCCGCTTTTTCAAAGAATCATAATATATTATAGAAAGTCGCAGATTAAGCCCAAGCCACTTTAAAAATAGCCCAAAAGTTGTATTTCGATATACTAATTAAACCTTTGCTTTTATATATCCAATTATTAAGTTCTATATCATAATTCATTGAAAGGGGAAGGAAATAGCCCATATCAAATGATTGTAGTCGATATATAGAGTGGAAAAGCAGAATTAATAATTTATTTTTATTTTTTTTATTTTTTTTTTATATTAATTAACGTCTGTTTTGGACCTCCCTAAGGGTATTTAGACGTGCTAAGATAAGGAACTATTTGAGCGGCGTGATCGTCGCGACCGAATTTAGCAATTTAACTTCAATGCCAGGGGCTATTCGCTCCTCTGCGGGTGCGATCCGCTTTTGTTTCCAGAAGGGAACGTTTTGATCCGGGTTGTTGTTGAGGCAGAGCTTGGTTCCCGGGTGGATAGGCTCGTTGTGGGCTTCGATTCCTATGGTAGAGGAGAAGAAGTGAGAGTGGGTTGCTATTTGTTTAGCCGAGCAGTAGAGCTCTTGTGTTATATATTGGGTTTGCGGTTTTTAGGGTGTAGTGTATTCGAGTGATCAGTTGAGTGATGAGTTTATAAGGGATGAGCAGCAAGCTTTGTTGAAAAGGCAGAATTAATAATATAATCTTCAATTCGTTATATTTTGATATAAATTCCATATTAATATAACTAAAATGACTATCTACAATCAATAGCCAGTATCCTTTGTCTGCTTTTAGACATATATAGTATTGAAAGATTTTCGTAAGTTATTTATTTTATTTATTTATTTATTATTTTATATCCGGGGGGCAAGCCATAGGGGCTCGCCACGATCTCCCAGGGGGTATTAGGGATAGATTAAACTAACAATTCTATATACATACAATTGTTGGTATAGCTAAGCCTTCCATTCTTCTACGGCTGTAATACTAGTAATGAGTAGGGCGGTTGTACTACAAGTACTCTTGCCGCTTTACTTCAACTTGCAAGTTCGGGTTATTCAACTCACTTTATATTAAAGAGTCCAGGGATTATTCGAGGTTCTTTATAAAAAAACAGGGTTGTCAGTTGATAAAGATTGAGGTAATTATAGGCTAATAAGAATTGAAGTAATTAAATTGTTGAAGATTAAAGCGATTATAGATTGCTATAAGCAGGCAATTATTATTGTCGAGAAGGGAGGTATATTATAACTATTCAGATACAAATAAAACCACTTTTTCTAATGGGAAGATAAGATAGTGGTAAAGCGGAGGCTCCTTTATATTAAGGCTAGAGAATCGGAAAAAAGAATATAATATCCTTCTTTGATTATATACAAATGATAAACTATAAATTTATGGGTAATTAGATTTCGAAAAGACAGATATCGATCAGGATATAGCTCTGAGCAGAAGTGAGCACTAATCACTTTACCACTGAGCCAGCCACTCCTTACGGAGAACAATGGTCTTTTTGTTGATTTTTGTAAGTTAATTAAGCCCAAAAGTATTAAATGATTATTTATTGCTTAAAGCTTTGAAATAAGCTTGATCTTTTATGCCTACTTTATCAATTTATATATCTTGTAAATCACCTAATTCCCCTTTATAAATTAAGGTAGATAGTAGAACTGTATTATCAACAGTTATATATATTAAAAGAATAATAAACTCTTTCGATTTATTTTATTTAGTTTTTGTAACTCTATCTCTTTTATATATACTAATATTCATTATCCTCTTCATAACTTTTCTAAAACCAATCAGGAATCCCTTTTTATCTCAATTATATATGTTTTTCGATATAATATCGTATTTTATGATCACTTTTACTAATTAAATGAATAAAAAAGAAAGGTTAATAAAGCTTTTTTAAATAATATAAATCAATAATAATATAAAATAGTATTAATAAGATTATAAAAGTATTTAAATATATTCATATTATTAGTCTTGACATACAAATTATTAATATAATAGAAATACCAACTTTGAATACAACTTTTATACCGTTTGATGAAGTTGATTATTCAGTTTTTTTCTATAGAGTACTCTCTTATCTTTTTTGCTAAGTTCCTAATTATAGTATTTGTAGGAAGCATAAATCTTTGTATTAACTTATTAATCTGATTTAATAAAGCTTCCTCCTACTCTAATGAAAGATATTGATGTGTATTGGTATAGCCTATTTTGCGGGAGGTGGTTTTGCTTCTATACTGTTTTGAGAGTGTAATACGATCGACTCTGTATAAATGAGCTATCTGGGTATATTTAGGATGTTCTTAGTTTTTAATATAATCTAGCACAAGCTTTATACAGCTTTCTGAAGATATATTGTCGCGATATTTAGATAATAATATTAATGTTTTTGAAAGCTAAAAAAGCATGCACGATACAGGGACGTGTACGATGTAGGGATATCGGTTATCAACAAAGCATAACCGATCTTATACTGGCTTAGTGTCTTTTTTGATTAGCACCTAACATTCTTATAGTATATCAAAACGCATACCGCGAAAGCTATATGCGTTGTGTCCCATATCCAATCAATAGCTTATATAGCCTATAAACCATTTATAGCTTACCTGCAAAAAGCGATTATTACTTGTATACTTCTCGTTACTCTCTTTAACTCTGAAGTATAATTCGATAGGCTATACAAACAATATCCAAATGCAGGTTATACTCCAGTTAATATCGGAATCAAGAAATATATTAATTTAGTTAGCAAGACAATTCACAATACAATACAAAGAGCTTTATTTATCTATAAGATAACCCCAATAATCATATTCCTTATAGAAGCTGGTCTCCCGGCTGGAATTATTATACTAGAGTAAGCTAGGTTGAGGTTCGCGTTTCGGCTTTAGATAATGAATATATAATATTTATTTATAAATCGATTAAAGTCATATATCAGGAAAAGAGAACAAGGTATAAATATACTGAAAGATTCTATTACCAGATTGCAGAGAATAGGATAAGCAATCCTTACAACCAAGCGCTTCAGACTTTTACAGCTGCATTTTTCTTCTGAATACTGTATTGATTTAATTAATAATATAAACAAAGAGAATACTGCGGAAGTGTTTAAAAAACTAATAAAACCTAATTCCCTAAGAAGATTATTCTGTATTCTCAGATGGATTCAAATAATATAATGAATACAGTTATTGTATAAGATATAGTTTTGCGATTTATTATAATAAACAACAGATCAATAGTGACTATAGTTATATATGCAAACAATTGTATATCTTTAATACTGAAGCAATTGGTGTGTGACAAAGATTGGAGCACCTTCTGAATATTATCAAATACTCTTATTAAGACTGAATATAGCTATATATTAATAACACTTTAGTAATCTAAGGAATATAAAGGAACACTGTTGATTCCTTTCAATAAGCTTATTATAAATATTATCAAATAATACAATACTACAATATCGCAATCAAGTGGTCCCCTGAGTATATTGAGATAGAGGGCAACAAGGCAGCCGATCGCCTTATCGATTAGGGTATAACTGGATCACTTGATCCTGGCCCATCATATCTCCTCACTATCAGCAACTTTTGCTCTATTCTATATACCAAATATCAATATTCAAAAAGTAAATAATGAAATACAAAAAGAGACCTGATCTCCGAAATATACAATACATAAAAGCTAGCATATAATATCTCAAAACCAAAAAGCCTCAAGCTTCCCTATAGAATACTATACAGACTTATAGCAATATAGATTGAATATAGTGACTTTGTAGTCTATCACACCAAATTCAATTACAAAAACAATATAAACATTTATATATACAGAATTGAGAAAAGCCTATTACACTTTTTTCGATATCTAATTAATAATCAAATATATAGCAATTAGTTATTTACACCAAACCGATTACAATCCAAATAAAATACAATAATATATATCAATCATATCCTGTAATTACAATATAGTTTTACTGATCTTCTTATTAGATCCAGATTCTATATTAGAATATACCCAAACTATATATAATCATACAAATACTAACCTACTCCAGTACCCCGAAAACAAGCTTTCCACCCTAATCAATCTAAAACCCATACCGACCAGCTATAAGCGCCCCGAGCGCTCTCCCGATCGATAGCGATTGATCCAATCATCTACTAATACTCGAATAATATATAAAACAAAACCCTCTAAAACAGAATCACAAACTTTTAGATAGAATAGCTACAGAATCGTTATAAGCAATACTGAGCAGGGAAATACTAAAGGCAACAAGCCTCTGATTAGCTAACATTACACTACTATAAACAGCTGGAACACTAGCAGCCCGTAGGCCCGCTCCTTAGTACATCTAGAATACCCCTTAGGAGATCAGATATTAGACGTTAATCACTATAAATAAATAAATAAAATTAAAAGTAAATTATTATATACTTTCTTTATTATGAATAGATTAATAATATGTGATATATTCTTAAAAGAGATTTATATATTCTTATAAAATCCTTAGATATTTATTTTTATAAAGCTAATACTAATAATTATGATATAAATAGAATTTATTAGAAAATTAAGTTTTATTATTAGATTTATATTAATCAAATTAATTATTAATCTAGTATCTAGAATTGTTTTGATAGATCTATAAATATTAAGAAAGATTTTCTTTATCGTTTTTTGAAGATAAATTTATTATAGTATAAATAAATTCTGAATAAATTGTTTTTATTATTTTAACGTATTTTATAAATATGAAAGAAATAATAAATTCATTGATCAATTTTATTATAAAGTTATTAAGAATTAAAGGTTTTATTAAATTATTTATTTTCACAATTTACTTTTTTTATATATTGGAATGTTCTTTTATAGTAAATTTTATAGTAATCAGGATTTGATTAAAATATTTTCAATTGATAATTTCTATTGTATTATGATTATTAATTATTATTTGGGAATTATTTATTATTTTAATTTTTTGATTTTATTTGATACTTTTTTAATTATAATCTTTATAATAAGATTTTTTGTATTATAAAATTTAGTTCCTATAGGATTTTCTTGTATAGTATTTTGTGATATTATATTTGTCAGAAATAGACAGCAAGTTACGCATAAGGAGTGATATATTGAAGTATGTACATCAGATCTATATATCCGGGAAGTCCGAAAAAGGAGTTTTATAGTAATATGCATATACTATATACATACTATATATATGATTTCTAATATCCTCTTTATAATAGGAATCTATTATCTAAATCATATAAACTCTTTATATATATATATTTGTAAAAAGCCTTATTAATTTCTGCAATAATATTAATATTCCAGAATTACTTATAATATCTATATCTTTAATAGAGTTCGATAACTTTATGATTTAATATTATATTGTAATACAAAAATACTTTTTGTCTAAATTCTGTTTTCCCTGTTTATATTAGATTGAATCCAATCTATTTGGTAGTTTAAATATCAATCTGTTTTTATAAAATCCTTTTCATATATATACTAATGAATTGCTTTGAATTCATTATCTTTGGATTATAGGGTCACCTTTTTAGTATAGTAAACAACCCAAATCCAATCTTATATGAATAGACCTCCAGTTTATCTATTATTCCATATGGTTTTCTTAAAATGATTAATTTGATCAATTTGGTCAATTTATAATAAATTAATCAATTCGATTAATTTGAATAATTTTTGATAAATTCGACAGATCTGGTGAATATAGTGAATCTGATGAATCTAATGAAATTGTTGAAATAGGTGTATTTGGTGATTTTTATTAATTTGGTCAATTTGGTCAATTTAGTTAATTTAGTTAATTTGAGTTAAATCAACCAAATCGATTAAAATGATTGATTTGATCAATGCAACTATTGACTCTCTTTGACATATTCGTATTCAGCATTCCAGATTCAATTCTAGATCTTTTTTATGAGTTATAAAGCCAGGGTATATAAGCTGTTTTGTAAGGATATCGACTATCTATTCAATTCCTGGAATCTATACAATATATAGTCTTTTGATATCAACTATGTTTTTTCGAATGTAGTATTATCGAATATCGATATGCTTTGCCTTACTATGGAACTTATTCTCTTATATTCAATTAATTCCATTAGTGTTATTGTAATATAAAGTCGGGATAAAGGGCTTTTCCTTAAAGCATTCTTCTAAGTTTTTTATTAGCTTTTCTATCCAAGCTAATTCTTTTGCATTTTCGTTTGTTGTTATAATCTCAGCTTTTATTGTACAGAGAGATGTCGATTTCTGTTTCATTGAAGACTATATTATAGCTTCTTTATATCTAATGAAAACTATTCTTTGAACAGATTTCCTGTCGGCTATAAATCCCCAAATCGAATTTGTATAAGCTTGATATTTATATACAAGTATATTTAGTTAATTTGAATAGACTATATTCACTAAATATATGTTAATAAAATATTAAAGCAAATGTTTTATAAGTATTAAATAACTTTTCTCTAGTATATATATAATACGAGCAAACTGATCAATAATATATGCTATATCAGATTGAATATAGTTCGAGAGATAAATAATGTTATTAACAATCTAAAGATATAGTATTGTATCGTTTTAACAAAAAAGTTCATTTTCGTTTGTATCTTATATAACTATACCAGAAGGTAAGAGCAAATCTTTCGTATTGATAAGATCAATCCCAAATCTTTACAAGATCTTTTTTATATAATTTGATTAATATATTTTAAATAATCAATCTTATTGATATCATTCTATTTGAATACCTAGGAATATATTAATTTCGCCTAAGTTTTTGTATTTCTATTAACTTCCGATTATCTTTTTCATCGAATTCATATTAATACGATTTCCTATTATTAGCAGATCATTTACATATAATAGGATATACACTCCCTTTCCTATAAAGAAATTCGGATCTGCTATCAATTCTTTAAATCCAATTTCTTTAAAGAATTTTCGAATTATAATTCACCAAACTCTTAGCACTTGTTTTAGGCCATAAAATGACTTTTTCAATTTGAGGTATAATTTGCTTTTGAATTTAATCTTAAAAAAGATTTCTTTGAAAAATTCTAATACTTTTATAAGGATTTCTATATTTATTATTATTATTATTATTATTATTATTATTAGTAATTTTCAACCGGGCCGTATAGGCGAGCCTCCCAGGGGGCATTACGGTTGGGCTAACTGCTGGATAATCTCTAATTACATGATCCCCCTCTCCTAAAAATGAGGTCTCAATACCCTCAGTAGCCTCCCAAGCGATAGCTAGCGCGCTTGCGCTTTTGTCTCCGATCCTCTGAGCGCCTCCGTGCGCGCTTTCCGATCTTTTATATAATGTTTTGATTGAGAGCTGCTTTATCCTGTAAGGGTAGCTTTTGTATGTATTCTAGTGCAGCGCAGAGTATTGCATATATCGATTTTGTTCTTTATAGCCTTGCTATATCGATCGCCTCCTATTCTGTATTTGTGTTTACCTGGATCGGTCAATCCATTTCCATTTCCTCTTCCTATTCTTCTGGTAGCGTTCTAGGGCATATGCTCCTGTAGAAGTCTGTTATAGCAATAAATTCAGCGAACTTGGCTGGTGTGTGCATTAGCTGTTTCAGTAGTCGTTCTTGAGCCGCCCGGTTGCGGGGTGGGTATTTGGGCCTGATATCTGGGGGCCAGGTTTCGTAGGTCGCAAGGACTTTGCGGCAGTGCACGATGTGCTCGGGGGATTTGTATGCGCCACATGAGCAATGGATCGTTGCTTCCTCGTGTTTAAATCGTCGGTGATAGCTTTCGAAATCGCCGTGTGCTGAGCGGATCGCTAGCATGCGGTGGAGAGTAGCTCGTGAGAGTTCTAGTTCATTAGGGCATTTGTTTGTGCTCCTTGGATTCCATTTCTGGTACTGTTTGGAGAGCATTGGTTTCTGTTTGATCCACCACGCCTGTGCTGCCGATTCCATAGCAGTTTTTGCTATAGAGCGGATACCGCTTGCTGTAGGTCGATTCGCATGCCCTGAGGCTGATTTTCTTGTCCCTTTATCAGCGAGTGCATCCGCACGCTCATTCCCTTCGATCCCTGTGTGGCCTGGCGACCATTTGATCTGGATCGAGTGCGTTTGCATCAGTTTGTGACATTTGAGGAAAGCCCACTGCGATGTGATAGAGGCTGTGCCTCTCATTCCCCATATCACCGATGTGCTATCGATGCACATACAGATTTCCATTTGTTTTATGCCGGTGATATTTCTGATCGCTGCTTGGAGGCCTCGGTATGCCCCGATCGCTTCCGCGTCGAATACATGAGAGTTGTGATGCAATCCACCGTTTCCTTCGCATACTACCGTCTGTCCTCTATATACGACATATCCATATCCTACTCGCCTACCATCCTTGTCGGTCTGTTCCGATCCATCAGAGAATATGGTGATCTGATCGTGTGTGCGCTTGTTCCACCATTCCTGAAACTGCTCTGCCGCTACCTCTTTCGTAAGGCCTCTAGTGGGATCCGTTCGACACCCTGGTGTGTAGTGGGGCCCTACTAAAGTCGTCTCCTTGATTCGGGGAAGGCACTGGCTGATCACCTGGACCTTTGTTCTGGCTGGCTGCAATTGGCCTTCCCTGCTGCCGGAGGAGTAGGTGGCTCTTATCCCTCGGTGATAAAGAGGGTGTTTTGGATCAATAGTTTGGGCACGGAGGGCTGCTCTCCATTTTATTTGTTCTAGTGCTACTTCTGCTGGTGGGAGAGCGCTGTCCCTCATTATCACTGTATTCGGGGTCGTTCGCCAGACTGGGAGGACTCCTCTGATCGCTATTCGTAGGACCTTGTTGATAGCTAGAATCGCTCCTCCTAATCGGGCGCTCACTACTACTGGTGTCCCGTCTCGGTGCTGTCCAGTGGTTTTTGTTTGTCCTGCGTACCATACCTCTGCCCCATAGAATAGGGCTGGGTATAAGCAAGTGATCACTGCTTTCCGTAAGGATGCTGCTGGGGGTCCGTTTGTGATCCGGGCTAGCCCTTGGATGTGATGAGCCAATTTCCGGCCTTTGGCTGCTCGCGTTTCGATATGCTGTTTGAATGTGAGCTTGCGATCAAACCACACGCCTAGCCATCGTAGAGCCGATCCTGGTGCGATCGGAGAGATGGTGCAATCGCGGTTTATTTCGCATGCCGGGTTGATGGAATGCTTGTGCCGTGTTATGTGGATCATCTCCATCTTTTCGGGTGCGAAGATTATTTTGTTCCTAGCTCCCCAGCGGAATATGCTTTTCACATCTCTTGCTAGCATTGCGACGTTTTGTTGAACGCTTGCCGATGATCGGTATAGACAGATGTCGTCTGCATACCCGAATCGGAGTTTAGGGTCTTGCTGGAGTAGCTCTGCGAGATAAAGCATGTACAGGACTGGCGAGAGGGGTGAGCCTTGTGGGGTACCGCATTCCACTGTGCTGTAGCCAGTTATTGCTTCGTTAAGTCTAACCCTGAGTTGCCTTTGGGTTAAGAAGGAGTCGATCAGAGCGATCAGGTTCTGTGGGAACCCCTGTCCCCTCATTCGTCTCAGGAGTCTGTTTTTAAGTAGAGCATCGAACGCTCCTTGTACATCTAGCGTAACCATTGTGATCTCGTGGCCTTTGTTGAGCGCTACTTCTGCATCGTGAACGAACGACGCTACTAAGTCTATAGCCGATCGTTTCGGAAGGGCACCGCAGTGTTGTGGGCTGAGTATTTCTTGTGTTAGGGCTATCCACGCTAGACGTCTTGCTATGATCCTTTCAAGGCCCTTCCCAATACAGGAGAGGAGGGCGATAGGCCGCCATGATCGTGGGGACGTTCGGTCTGTCTTCCCCACTTTTGGTAGCATAACTACCTCTGCTTGCTTCCATGCTGTAGGGAAGTGATTGAGCTGTAGACACTTGTTGAAAATGGTATGTAGAACTGGGCCTATTTCCGTCCAGATAACCTTCAGTAGTCTCACTGTGATCCGGTCTGTCCCCGGGGATGTACTCGAGACCCCTATAGTGTTACGTTCCACTTCCTCTATGGAGATAGGCTCCCCCCAGGGTAGTTTTTCCCCACTTTGATCGTGTCCGGAGTCCGGGAGATCGTCGGTGGCTTTGAAGCGCTGCAGAATCTCCGAGCGTAGCAGCTCGGCCTTTTCTTCATCCGACGTAGCGGTGCGTTCGCCTACTATGATCGGTGGAGAGCGGTATGTGGGGCTCAGGTCGTGCCATCCGATCACTCTATATAGGTCTCGATCTGATTTCATCTCATTAAGGAATTTCCTCCAGTACCCTCTTTTGGCCTGTCGTATGCACGATAAGAATGCTCTGCATTCTGTAGAGTAATCGCTATTGGTTGTGCGGCTCCGGAGGTATACATCTCGAGCGATCGTGCAGTCGGGTGTCCACCAGGGGGCCGATTTTCCTGTCTTCCGATCCGGTCTTCCTGTCGTTCTGATTGCCTGTTGTAGTACCTTCTGCATGTTTTCGACGGCTCGATCCAGGGCTATGCTTGTGACTGCTGTCTGTGCCTCCCGTTTGATTCCTACTATGTTAGCTGATACCATTCTTTGAAACAGAGGTAGGTCTTCCTCCCTGATGCGATACGCGTATTGGGATCTCGGTGCTGAGCTCGCTCTTTGTATAATGGTGAGGAGGGTATTGTGATCGGATCCGCAATGCATATCAGCCCTTACTTCTGTATATGTTCCTGGGATATTGGAAAAGACTAGATCGATCACGTGTCCTGCTCTGTGTGTCGCTTGACCCGGGATGTTCGTGAACTTGAGGCCTCTGTCGCTGGACCATTCCGCGAGCCGATTGCCACCATGCGCTGTATTCACACCTGGCTCGAATAGTGTGTGGTGAGCATTGAAGTCTCCCCCAATGATCGTGTCCCCAGTTGGTATTAGGTCAAGGATCATCTCCAGGACTCCTGAGGTATTCGGTTCCCTATATAGGTTTAGTAGTTTAATTCCGTTTATAGAAAGCCACATATAGTCTCTATGCTCCTCTCCTGCTAATTGTAGCACTTGTAGTCTAGTCTCAGTTCTGATATATGTCATTACTCGTGGGCGTCCCTGCCCTTCCTCGCACGTCCCGCTCCCCCTCCAGGAGGTCACTGGGGACAGGCATTGGTATCCGTTATGTGTTTGAGTGTGTGTATTGGATACCCAGGGCTCTTGTATACATATTACATCGATCTTTTCCTCAAACGCTCGCTGCAATGCTGCTGCATGCGGTGCGAGGCTTTTCCGCGTGTTTATCCAGGCAATAGATAGCGGATTCGATCTATTCATATAGATCTTCCATTGTTGTATCATGTCCCCCAGTCATAGCCTGATTACTCAGAGCTTCAAGGTTGAGATTCTTGTTGATCTTTGCTGCCCTACTACGGGTGATACGTTGACCTTGCGCATCCCGCTCCTCATCCGTTGAGCTCCCCGAGATATCGTTCGCTTGCTCTCTTCCAGTATCGCTTTCCGAGTTGCTGCCATCTTCGTGTCGGGAGACTGCATCCATTCTAGATTTCCTTTTCCTTCCTTGCACTATCACCGGTATTTGAACTGTTACTGCTGGTGCTGAGGCGATAGTAGTGCTGATCTCCCCTGCTCGTCGGATGATCTGGATCTGCTTTCGATCCGGGCGCACTGTCTTGCCATTCACCCGCTGGGGCTTGATAGGGCAGTTGTCATGGTCCGCTGGGAAGGGCCCGCGGCATCCTGCGCATTGTGTTGGGTGATTACAATCCCCGGTTGGCTCATGAGTAGATAGCGGGTGTGCGCACTTTCTGCATACCGCTTCTCTTTTGCATTTCCAGCTTTCACAGTATTGCTGACACCCTGGGTCGTGTCTTCCCAAGGCTCGTCTTCTACTTGCTGGGAACATTCGGATCTCGTTGAATAGGTTACAACGAGGTGGCTGCTCCTGGAAGGATAGTATCCAGGTGATCCGATTCTGCTCATCTGCTCCGAGCTTGGATCTCGCTACCCGTACTGGACGTAGTCCCGTCTGATACCAGATTTCTTCCCTCATTTGTTTTTCCCCAATCTCTGTGGGCATTCCCAGGAGATCGATAATGATCATCGGGACCCCTGGTGCTATATATGTATACCATGGCTCACTGATCGCAAGATCTGTAGCTTTAGTAGCTGCTATAGCCTGTTGCTTGTTCGCAAGAAGGACTATACGGGCTTCTGGGGAAGCTGTGACTGCCCACCCAGTTCGGGTGGATGTTACTGCCGCAATAGCTCTAGCCCCTAGAGTAGCAATCTCTGGGACCGCCTTTACTAGCGCCTGTCTGATCCCCCATGAGGACGACTCCATCTTGGTTCGTTCGTCGAGTCGGAGGAAGAGTCTTTCGTCTGTGCGTTCTAATCTCGGTGCTCCACTGATCCCCCGCTTGGGCCCGTTTGCAGCCCCTGCTTCCACAGTTGCACCGGAGGGAGTAGCGGTCGCGGTTTTGGGGGTTCGAAGCATCCCCGCATACGTTTGCGTAGTTGGCTTCACGCTTTCTATTGCTAGCTTCGAGTTGAAGGTCCCTTTTGTACCGTCTGTGATGGCTGTTAATGCTCTGCGTACCAGTTCTCCTGCCAGTCGGCTCAGATCCTGTTCCGCAAATTGCGCTGCGAACTGTACGAGGATCGTCTCGAAGCTGGTGAGTACTAGAGCCTCGTCTGCAGTGCGCTTCCGTTGTGTATCGATCTTCTTCTGAATAGCTGTCTTCACAGCTGTTTCAATGGTGTTCTGGCCGCTCTCGAACGAGCTTGAGAGGGGACCAGCGCTTTTGTTGCTAATCCGCGCTCTCTTCGGAGCGGTGGTTGAGGAGCGGTCATCGAGATCGATCGGGGAGCCCGCTGTCCCTGTAGGTGACGGCTGGCTCGCCGGCCCTCTCTGATTCTGCTGCGACAGCATTCTCGAGCCAAGCAGCTCGGAGCGCTACAGCGATCGCGCTGGTATGTATTGTATAATATGATTTCGGGATATCCGTAGATATGGTTGTTATAAGCTCGTGATTTCTATATTTATTAGCTTATTATTCAAAAAAGCAATATTAATATTTATATTATTAATTTCTAGATCTTTTATTATAGCTTTTGTTAGTAAAGTATGTAATATCGAATACATTATTATATTAATGAAAGTCTTTTGATAATCTATTTTATATTCTTAAAGATATTCCTTAATTACTAGTCTTACTTTTCTTCTAATTAATTTATTAAAGTAATTTAGTTTATTTCTTAGAATATATTTATTACTTAATAGTTTTCGACTTATGAATACAGCTTCATTTATGATTTTGAAGATATTATTATTCTTAAAATTCTATAATTCATTTTGATTATTTTTATTCATATTTGAGTATCTCTTTACATAATATCTTCAAATTCTATTGATTTTTAAAATATTGAATTATAATCATTAACTAAAAGATTTTCAAAATATATAAAGGCAATGTATAGTATAACTATATACTAAACAATTTGATTATTAAAGATCTTTTTTAATTATTTCTTATAACTTTTATTTAGAGTATTTCGGATTAAAGTAGCTATTGGAATAAGCCTAGCTTTTGGAATCTCTATAATTATTTATACTTTTTGTTTTGAAGATAAAGATATTTGTATATTTTATACTGAATATCCAATTCCCTATAGTTATTATTGCTATAGTATTTATAAAGAATAAATCTAAGCTTCCTTTTATTTATTTTAAATCTAAGCTTTCTCTTATTTATTAATATATATATTTTCTTGTATATCTTTTTGTATTATTAATTATACTCTTTTTTTCATAGTCTTTTACTTATTATATGAATAAGATTTCCTTTTTCTCTTTATTCTAGGTGATTTTGGAATACTTTCTTCTTTGAGTTCTTTAAATAAATATCTATATTTATTGAAGTCAGTATTTATTATTCTAATAATAGTTTTGATATAAAGATTGAGGAGGCAATAGATTTTATTTCCATTTATTTCAATTATAATATATTCTCCTTTAAGTATTCTAAACTCGAATTTCTTAATTATCAAGTTTGATTGCTAGGGGTTTCTAGTTTATACTTTATAACCGAATATCCTAAGTTTCTTAAAATCAGACTATCTGCTATATATAGTCTTATATAGCGTTATCGATATAAAAGTATTTTTATCTCTTTAAAAAATAATACTTTAATAAGTAATCTGTTCTTCAGATATATAGTATATTTAATAATGAGTTTCTATATATTAGACTTAATATCTGATTTGCTTAATAGCGATTTCACTGTAATATTAATATCTTGAATCTTCTTTTCAGCTATTTTATTCATAGAGTGTTTTCCAGAAAATAAGGGTTTAAATATCAATCCTCTCTTTTCAATCTTTATTTGAAAGGATATCCCAAATTTACTTTTCTTATTATTTGCTCTAATAATAGCAATCTTATAATTAAATTCTTTTCAATCTGATTAATGAAATCCATTAGTATGGGTATAATAATCTCTATAGATTTATTTTTTGTAAATCTAAGCCAAATTTCTTTTATTATATTATCAATAATTATAATAAAATATCTGTTTTATTTTCAAAAGATTCTTGAATTCCTAATAGATTTATATATTTATTTATTTATTTATATTAATTAACGTCTGTTTTGGACCTCCCTAAGGGTATTTAGACGTGCTAAGATAATAGATTTATATATAAGTATTATAGTTTTGTAGATATATAGATAGCTATATATTTATTGAAATATTTATTTATCCTCTCTATAAGATAAGACTTATAAGCTTTTTGATTAGTATTTTTCTTTCTTTTAATATAATATAATTTATTTGAAGCTTTCTTTAGCTTGTTTATCTAATTATAATTAAGATAATCTAAGTATCGATATATAATTTCAGCTTTATTATTATTTGTATTAATCTCTTTGTTTCTGAATCTGTATTCATTATATATACTTATTGAATAAATAATTGTTAAACAATATAATTGCTATTGATATGTTTTATAGCCATTTCTAGCTGACCATTTTTCCAGTATAATATTAAACCCTCTTCGAAGATGACTTTTCGATTTATTTCGACAAGTATTCTAACTAAAATGAGTTGATTATTTCGAAAGTCCTTGATATATCAGATATCTTTTAATATAAAGTTTCTAATAATAGCTATTCCGTATACAGTATTTATAGAATATGCATTATTCGCAGTTTTGATTCTTTATGAAGTATTTTATTATATAATATTAGAGAGATTTTCAATAAAATTAGTAAAGTAATGAGAGACTCCCGAATCAAGAATCCATATATTATTTGGACTTTGGCATATATTGCAATATTAGGATATAGGGAATTAGTATATTCGTTTGTTATAACTACTTGTACAAAACTATTATTCTCAGTATTTTTATTTGAATATCAGGCTTCTCTAACTTTATTATATTCTTAATAAATATCTTGCTAGTATCCTTTCTTCTTATAGAATTTGCAAGTATAAGATCAGTCTTGATAGCTTTATCAGAATTTGGTGAAATATTATTGCTTTTTTCAGGTGTATATTTTCTTTCATTCTTATAATATTCTCTATATCCTTTTCCGCCCCTTCCTTGAGCTCTCTTATTGCCTCTTTTTCTTATATTTCCTTATACAATATTAGCTATTATTAAATAACTTATTATACCTCAAGGAATTCTCTCAGCTTGTTGTAGAGTATATAATACATTTTGTATATTTATATTTGATAATATAATAAAGTTTCACTATATCTGCTAGACTTTTGTATTTAGTAGTATATTCAAAAGATAAGAGTAAATCTCTATTTCGAATAGAGATTATATTATTACAAATAATTTATATTAATAATCAAGGAGTTGATTGAAGAAGAATTAAATCATTTCTGTTTTAAAATCGAATTATTTATAGATAAACTATTACCGAAGATTTTGAATATATTGAAGATTCGCATTATTATTGAATATTAAGAGTTTCGCCTAGATTCCTATAATATCTTCTGTAATAATTATATATATGAATTGAAAATAGTATATAGAAATAATATAGGAATTGATAATAGAAAATGCAATTCCTGTTTTTCTATCCTATTCAGCAATATCGGCTCGACTGCTTGCTGATCTTATACTTCTTCCTATATACAGGGATAGTATAGATACTACTATCATAGCAGTTCGAATAGCTTTATAGAAGTCTATTTAATTATGACTATTAAAAGTAACTAATGTTTCCCATTTTGTTTGAACTATATCGACAATAGTCTTGCTTGCTATGATATCAAGAGTAAGGATAGCTGTAGGAGAATGAGAACTCGAGACTTAAAGGATATAGAGATATAAAATGAAGCTTATAATAATGCGATGCTCATAATCTATTAGAAATAGACAGCAAGTTACGTATAAGAAGTGATATATTGAAGTATGTACATCAGATCTATATATTCGGGAAGTCCGAAGAAGGAGTTTTATAGTGGTGTGCACGTGCCACACACGTGCTACACATGTGATTTCCAACAATATTAATGATAGATTATTAATAGTTAAATTTAAGGATTTTATTTATAAATGAAATAGAAGATTTTGAAAGAATATTCGAGTATATTTTCGTTATTTTATTTAAATTCTTATATAATAATCTATGTTGTTTTTTTGTATTTTTTTTATAATATTAATATATTTTTAAACTATATTTATTTTTCTATTTATTAGAATATTGATTAGTTTATTTTTTATATTTATAAACTATATAATTTCCTTATTTTTTTAGATTTTATTTATTGATTTTGAAAAGCTTAAAATCTGATTTTCTTGATTAGATTTAGGTTGTTTTATTATTATATATAATCAGAATAGGATTATTTAATATATTCTTGAATTTCTATATTAATTAGCTTATTTTATTATAATATATAAACCTTTTTTCAATATATTCTATTAAAAATGAATAGTTTTTTTTAAATTAATAATTCTTATTTTTGGATTATTTATTATTATGATTATAATATATCTTTTTGTAAATTGAATATATAGTTTTTAATAATTATATTGATAATAGTAAGAGAAGAAATCTGAATTAGTTTATAAATTGCAATTTGAGTTATTTCTATAATATTAAAATCAAAAAGAACTTTTCTTGTTTTAATTCTTTTTTTAATTCTAGAATTTATTATAATTTGTTTTTTTATAAAGAATATCAGGTTTTTCAGAATCTTTATAATTTTTCTTGCTGGGGAGCTAGGAACAAAATAATCTTCGCACCCGAAAAGATGAAGATGATCCACATAACACAGCACAAGCATTCCATCAACCCGGCATGCGAAATAAACCGCGATTGCACCATTTCACCGATCGTACCAGGATTGGCTCTACAATAGCTAGGCATATAGTTTGATCGCAAGCTTACATTCAAATAGTATATCGAAATGCAAGCAACCAAAAGCCGGAAATTGGCTTATTATATTTAAGGGCTAGTTTGGATTACAAACGGACCCCCAACAGCATTCTTACGGAAAGTAATGATTATTTGCTTATATCTAGCCCTATTCTATAAAGCAGAGATATAATATACAGAACAAACAAAAACTACTAAACAGTATTGAGATAGGATATTAATAATAATAAGCGTTCGATTAGGAGGAGTGATTCTAGCTATTAATAAGGTTCTACGAATAGTAATCAGAGGAGTCCTCCCAGTCTAACAAACGATCCCGAATACAGTGATAATAAGGAACAGCACTCTTCTACCAGCAGAAGTAGCACTAGAACAAATAAAATGGAGAGCAACCTTCCGTACCCAAACTATTGATTCAAAACACCCGTTTTATTATCAAGGGATAAAAGCCACCTACTCCTTCGGCAACAGGGAAGGCTAATTACAGCCAGTCAGAACAAAGGTCTAGATAATTAGTCAATGCTTTTCCCAAATCAAGGAGATGATTTTAGTAAGGCCTCACTACACATCAGAATATTGAACAGATTCCACTAGAGATCTTACAAAAGAGGTAATGGCAGAATAGTTTCAGGAATAATGAAACAAGTGTATATACAATCAAATCACCATATTTTTTGATAGATCGGAACAGATTGATAAGGATGGTAGGCAAATAGGATATGGATATATTATATATAGAGGATAGATAGTAGTATGCAAAGGAAACGATGAATTGTATTACAATTCTTATGTATTCGATATAAAACGATCGGGGTATACCGAGGCCTTTAAGTAGCAATCAGAAATATTATTAATATAAAACAAATGGAAATCTGTATATATATCGATAGCATATTAGTGATATAGGGAATAAGAGGCATAGCCTTTATTACATCGCAATGGGCTTTTCTCAAATACTATAAACTAATGCAAATATACTCAATCCAGATCAAATAATTATCAGATTATACAGGAATCGAAGAGAATAAGTGTGCGGATATATTTACTAATAAAGGAACAAGAAATCAATTTCAAAATATATAAATCGATCTATAGCAAGCAGTATTCACTTTATAGCAAAAACTACTATGGAATTGGCAGTATAGATATAGTGAATCAAATAGATATCAATACTCTTCAAATAGTATCAGAAATGGGATCTAAAGAATATAAACAAATACTTTAAAAAACTAGAACTCTCATAAACAACTTTCTATTATATACTAGTAATCCGCTCAGTATATAGCAACTTCGAAAACTATTATTAACAATTTAAATATAAGAAAACAATAATCCATTGCTTATATAGAATATTCAAATCCCTTAAGTATATTATGTATTACTACAAAGTCCTTGTGATCTATAAAATCTGGCCCCCAGATATCAAGCCCAAATACCCACCCTGTAATCAAGTAGCTCAAAAACAATTATTGAAATAACTAATATATATATTAGCCAAATTTGTTAAATTTATTATTATAATAGATTTCTATAAAAGCATATATCCTAAAACACTATCAGAAGAATAGAAAAAGAGAAGGAAAGGGATCGATTGATCCAGGCGAATATAAACAGGGAGTAAGAGGGAATAGATCTAGAAAAGCTATATAAAGAAAATTAAAGTATACAGTATATTATATTACAATAGAATATATACAAAAGCTACCCTTACAGGATAAAGCAGCTTTCAAACAAATACTATATAGGAGATCGGAAAGTGCGTACGAAGGTGTTCAGAGGATTGGAGACAAAGGCGCAAGTGCGCTAGCCATTGCTTGGGAGGCTACTGAGGGTATTGAGACCCCATCCCTAGGAAAGGGGGATCATGTAAACTAGAAGATCATCCCGCAGTTAGCCCAACTGTAATGCCCCCTGGGAGGCTCGCCTATACGGCCCGGTTGAAAATTACTAATAATAATAATAATAATAATAATAATATAATTTTTCTTACTTTATTTATTTTTTAAATTACTAGAATTTTCTTTCTTTTTTGTAGTTTTTTGAATAAAGTAATAAATTTCAATGATTTATTGAAATCAGAATTCTTGTTATTATCAATATTAAAAAGAATATATTGAAATTCAGATTATATATATTATATTATTTAATTAAATATTTTTTTTTCTTGTATTAGATTATTTTATATTATATTGAATTTAAATAATATATTTTTCAAAAGGTTTATATAATATATTTTTAAAAAAAAGCTTTGTGATTTTATTCTTTATTAAAACTTTATTTTTGATAAGTTGTTATATAATCTAATTAAATTATTAGATAACGTGGTTTATCACCGAGTGGGCCATATCACCGAGTGGGCCACTTTCACCTCAATTCACACCTTCAAACCTATATTATTCAATAACGATTGAATCAATTGATTAAAACTATTAAGAATCTAATAATCTAGGATCTATTATATTATTTTGATAGGTTCTTGTATTATAACCTATTTTTCTATATTTATTATAATACCGAATAGAAAGTGCTTCCCCATTAGAATTCCTCTCTTTTTGATATTTATTATATTGAATCTGAATATCAACCTTTTGCTAAAATAATATATCAAAAGCCTTTTATTTAGTGAGTATTCCTCCTTAATATAATTGGGTTTTTTTTGTATATCAATGCTTATTTAATATCTCATTTGCCTTTCGAAATATACAAATCTCTATACTCAAAAGTGTATTCTCATAAGTTAATCTTTCTATATTTTTAGCTAAAGCTAATATAGTTTCGAATATAGATATAGAAGAGCTTGATTGATATTGAGTTATTCAAGATTTCACTAAAATTGATTGAAAAAGAGCTTCAGTTGGATTGTGAGAGGTTTGAGAGATCTATTGATCTAAATCGAAAAAGAGGGGGATAAATATATGAATTCGAATATCCAATTTCGAAAGCACAGTATTAGAATCAAAGAGTATTAAACCTGCTCCTCTGAATTTTGATTTTATATTCTAAAAGATGATTGATTTTTTGTATATAGCTTTAAAAGCTATAAAAAATTCAATCTTTAAAATATGATTAATATATACCTTGATAAACTTATCAATTTGATTACCATATAATATTTCAGATTCCTAAAATAGTCTATATCAAATAGTTAAGTTAAATAACTTGAATGCAATAATAAATTCAAATATATAATATCATTCTCTTTACAATACACCTAAAAAGCTCTTGCTTCATAGCTTTTATACCCGTTTAATATCAATATTCGATATCTACCCTTTCTTTGATTCTTAATATATTTATTAAAGTATTTCAACCATTCTAAACCTATCTCATTATTTGTCCATCCATTAAATATAGATTTAATAGTCCAATCCATAGAAAGATCGATTTCGATATATCAATTGGAAAAATGAACTTATCCCTGAACTACTAGAAATGAGGAAATAGTTTCACTCTCTTTATTTCCATATATTATTGCTATAACCCATTTTCGATTACCTAATTATATTGATTTACTTCTGTCACATCTTTCGATATTAATAACAACTATTACTGCAGATATAATCCTTATTATAAAGCCTATTTCATTGAAATTATAGAAATCGTTATCCAAAATACTGTATTTCGTTTTTATATTTGTAATTACTCAAAATCAATCTTTAATAAACTTAGGATCTTTGTAGAAAGCTTTTTGGAAATCATAAATATAATTAAAATATGTTTTAATTTGATTTGATATTATACGAATCGATATGCCTAGAGCTTTTTAATATATTTCGAATTCCTCGATTCAAGAATATAATTTGTTATATCTTCTATATTCTTGATATTAAATGGAAATCCTTTTGAATTTATATCAAGTATATATTTAATAATCATATCCTCTTCTAATTCTGTAATCTTATAGCAATTTGCTCGAATCTCTATATATAGAGTTAAACTGTTTATTCTATAGCTAATCGTTATGCAAAGTATATTATATAGTTTAGCAATCTTTCGAATACTTAATTTTTTATCTTTTGAAAAGCTTCGATAGCTAAAAGTAAATGTACTTTTTTATTTATAGATTCCATAATAAATGGTTGATAAAATGCGTATTGAATATAAAGAGTGCGAATTGAGGTGAAAGTGGCCCACTCGGTGATATGGCCCACTCGGTGATAAACCACGTTATAGTAAATGAGATTATTATAATTTATATCTCTTTTCTTTTTAGATTTTTAATAAGTTTTTATAAATAATTATAAAAATATATTTTTTGAATAAGGTTATTATTGAAATATTCTTTAAGAAAAACAGTGTTGAAATATTTTTTTTAGTTTTATTCTTTTGTTAGATTTCTTATTATTATTTATCTTTCAATTAGCTAAAATTATGTTTGATTTTGGAATATCTTTTTTTTGATTATTAATATTAATAATATTAGTACTAAATAAAGAGTTTGAGAATTCAGAATTTGTAATGAATAGATTATTCTAAAATTTAATTCCAATATTGAATTTGAAGATAAATATATTATTGATTATGTATTTTATTATAATTGTATAATATAATTTAAAAAGTAATTGAACAATTGAATGAAAATATTTTCTAAAATATAATATAAATATAGATTCTCGTATTTTCCTTTTTATTTTCACTTTTATAATTTTATTAAAACTCAATAAAATGATATTCTCTGAAACTCCTATATTCTGAAATACTATAGTATACAAAAAAGTAAAAACATAAATTAATATCTTATTATAAGAAAATCTCAATTATAAAGTTCTTTTGAAAATATTTCCGAATATTTGAATTTGCATTAAATATTTTTTTTTTATTAACAATCTTTTAAATTAAACAATATTTCTTTTCCGATTTTATTATAAACTATTTTGAATTTCTTAAAATGATCAAGTTTTATTTAAATATAAATAATATTAAATAAATTTGAAAACTTCTCAGAGAACTTGAAATTTTCTATATTTAAATATAAAAAATAAATGTTATCTAATCCTTTCTAAATTTATTTTATAAAAAAGAGCTTTTTTCTCCCCAAAAACAATTATTTATTTAGATTTTCACAAATACTACAAAAAATATTTTTATTAAATTATTCTTATAACCTTCTCACAATAATAAAATATAATCTATTCAAAATAATATTATTGTCACGGGGTGACACTAAGCCCTTTCTGTCCTGTCCTGTCCTGCTATATATGTGAGAGTAAGGTAGAACTTCCAGTTCTACCTTCTAGTCTTTTAGGCGTTTAGCTCAGTGGTAAAGCTTCTGAATACTCCCAGAGGTGATTCTGTAACATAGGTAGAATTACCCTTGATTATAAATGTAGAGCTGTGTGGGGGGCCTACTTATAGCTTACAGGCCATTGATCTGGGGGCTTAGTATATATAGATCCTGTCTGCCTGTCTGAATGCCTGAGGGTATTAGAATCCAGAATCCTGAATCCTGAAACCTCCTAGTAGGTAATGGTATAGAGACCATACCTTAAGGAGGAGGATGGTGTCACAAGATGACACTAAGCCCTTTCTGTTCTGTTCTGTCCTGCTATATATATAAGAGTAAGATAGAACTTCCAGTTCTACCTCCTAGTCTTTTGGGGCGTTTAGTTTAGCGGTAAAGCTTCTGAATACTTCTAGAGGTGATCCCGTGATAATTATTCTATTTAGATTTATATAAAATCAGCAATCAGTTTTGAAAAAGGATTTGTTTTCTCTTTTTTTTATCTATTATTAGATTAATATCAATTGATTTTTCTATAATACTAAATAACTCTTTATTTTTCTATTTCCTATCAACTTTTTTATATGAATAACCTCCTTATTTTTGAAAAAATTCAAGAATTCAGATTTATATATTACTTTTTGATCTTTAATATTCTTTTTTTTTTTATATAGATTATCAATATTGAAAAGTAGAAAATAATAAAATTTTAGAATAATTCTTTATAAATACTACAAATAAGTTATTAAGATATAATACCTTTAATAAAAAAAAGAAGAGAAAGACTTTATATAGCACTTTACAAAGTATATAAGAAAGTGGGTGAGAACTAATTACTTTTTCTAAACTATTCAAGGAAACCTATAAATACTAGCTACAAAAAAGAGGTCACGTGACCCGCACTAAGTTTCGCTCACAATATATTGAATCAATATATTATTTAAGAAAAAAGCTTTCATAATAATATAAAGTATAATTAACTAGATTTATTAATCACTATTAGTATTCTTAAAAAAAGAATTATAAGCTCAAGATAATATTAATTCAATATATACCTAGGTCATAATTAAATCCTTCAGCTCATTATTTTCCTACTTATCATATAGAACAATAGCATATCATAGTGAAATGAAATAACTAAACAATAATTGTGACGAACCCAACGAGCGTTTAGAGATCAACCTTAGAATTAAAAGCTACAGAACTAAAGAGAGCGTGCTACGAGCTATATATGCGATCGGCTTCGAGCTTAGTGCCGCACTAGCCCGATCGGACGCGATTACGTGTATATCGTGACAATAATAGTATAATAGAGTTGTACATAAGATTATATAGAGAATTAATCTCTTTTCATGAAAAAGAAATAAAATTATATACCAGGTAATCTTCAAGTTACAAATATAGAAATAAAGATTGATCCTACAGTCGATTTTATTTTTATTAATCGGTTCCAGAGTATTTTACATCTTTATATCTCTAATCATTAAATAATCTAATCCATACGATATATAACATTATTTTCGTTATACTACTATTTAATAAATTAAAGCCCTTTCATATTTTTATTAAAGATAAATTGAAAGTTTGTTTTGATTATACTAAATTAGCTCGATTAGAGTATAATATACAAGACTTCAATTAATCTTCCTCCTCTTCAGATCTCAATCCCATCGAAAAAAATATAAAAACAAATAAAAGAGAAAATAAAAAAAGCTTTCATTTATGCCTACTTCTGTTAAAGAATTGAAGCATAAATTAAAGATACTCTAGAAAAACATTAATTTTGTTAAATTTAAAATATATACTATTGTAGGTCATGAGCTAGTATATGAGTATATAGTATATAAGAGGGAATAGACTAATATTAGTCTATTATGAGAAGCTGGCTCGTATTAACAACTAAATAGCTATGAAACACGTGATTTTCATGAAACAGTATATGATATTCTATTTTTTTTTCTATATTCGAGGGGAAAAGGCCTTATTTTATGCTTTTTCCTACTAATCTAGCTTTCCACTTTCGTTTATTTCTCGTAGATCTCTTCCTAATCCGGCCATTCCATCAAATAAAGCTTTTCTTTCTTATTCCTTATTCGATTTCGCTAGTACTATGTCGATCTTACTACGAATGGATTGAAAGAACTAATAAAGAGCTAATAAAGAATTGATTTTCAGGCCGTTCTAGGCTAAGAGCTCTCTTAAGCGACGATCATGTGATTTGATCATGTGATCTTGTGATTCGCTCTTAGTATACTATATGAATATAGAACTATATATATATATATTTATTTATTTATTTATTTATTTATTTATAGTGATTAACATCTATTATCTGACCTCCCAAGGGGTATTCTAGATATACTAAGGAGTGGGCCTACAGGCCGCTAGTGTTCCAGCTGCTTATAGTAGTGTAATGTTAGCTAATCAAAAGCTTGTTACCTCTGGTATTCCCCCACTCAATACTACTCATAGCGATTCTGCAGCTGTTCTGTCTAAAGATTTGTGATTCTATTTCAGAGGGTCTTGTTTTATATATTATTCAGATATCGATAGATAATCAGATGATTACTATCATCGGGAAAGCGCTTAAAACGCTTATAACTGTTCAATGTAGGTTTTAGGTTGATTGGAGTGAAAAGCTTATCCTCGAAGTATTAGAGTAGGTTAGAATTCGTATAGTTTCGCATAGTTTGAGCATATCCTAATATAGAATCTGAATCTAGCAAAAAGATTAATAAAGCTATATTGTATTTGCAGGATACAGTTAACATAATACTATCGTATTCCATTCGATTGAAATCGATTTGGTGTAAGCAGTTAATCGCTATATATCCGATTATTGATTGAATATTGAAAGAAATATAGTAGGCTTTTCTTAATCCTATATGTATAGGTATTTGTGCTATTTTCGTAATTGAATCTGATATAATAAACTGTAAAGTCACTATATCCGGTCTGTATCGCTATAAATCTATATAGTATTTTGCAAAAAAGCTTGAAGCTTTCCGGCTCGAGGTATCATATATCGGTTTTTCATACATTATATATTTCGAAGATCAGACCCCTTTTTTTCCTTTCACTATCTACTTTCGGAGCACCGATATTTGGTATATAGAACAGAACAGGAGTTGCTGATTGTAAAAAGGCAGGATAGGTTAGAATCAAGCGGTCCAGCTGTGCCTTGATCAGCGAGGCGATGGCTGCCTTGTTGCCCTCAATCTTAGTATGCCTAGGGGATTACGTGATTACAATATTATAGTAATTGTATTGCTTGATGGCATTTGTAGTATGCCTATGGAGAGGAGGCAGCAGTACTTTTTTGTATTCCTAGATTACTGAGATGCTATTAATATATAACTATATTTATTCCTGATAGGGGTAATCAATAATATTCAGAAGGCATTTTAGTCCCTGTTTATACGTTAATCGCCTCAGTATCAAAATATACAACTATTCGTGTATACAACTGTAGCCAGTATCCAATCTGTTGCTTGTTTGGGTAGATTGTAAAGCTGTACCCTATGCAATAACTGTATTTGTTGTATTGTTTAGATCCATCTGAAAACATAGAGTATCTTTTTGAAGGATTAAGTCCCATCATTTCTTAAATGGTTTTTACAATATCCTTTTTATTTATACCATTCCTTAGATTAATATAATATTCAGAAAGAAGTAAGGCTATAAAAGTCTAGAATATTCGATAATAGAAATCGTTTTGTTTTATTCTTTAATAGTTTATATTAGAATCTTTTAAAATATTTATATCTTGTTTTCTTTTTCTAATATATAACTTCAATTGATTTATAAATAGATATTATACATCCACTATCTAAAGCCGAAATGCAAATCTCAATCTAGCTTGCTCTAATATAACAATTCTAGTTGGGAGATTAGCTTTACAAGAAGTGTAATTGTCGGGGTTGTCTTATAGATGGATAAAGCTTTTTTATACCATATTGTAAATCGTTTTGTTGATTAGGTCAATATATTTCTTGATTTCGGTGTCGATTGAAATATAATCTGCATTTGGGTATTATTTGTATAGCTCATCGAATCATATTTTGGAGTCAAAAAGGGCAACAGAGAGTATACAGGTAATAATTGTTTTTCGTAAATAGGCTGTAAATAGTCTGTGGGTTGTATAAATATTGATTGGATGTGGGATATAATATGTATAGTTTTGTAATATGTATTTTGATATACTATAGGAATATTAAATGCCAATCAAAAAAGATGTCAAGTCAGTGTAATATTGGTTGTACTTTATTAATAACCCTAAAAGGGTCAGCGTGATAACTAGGTTCCGATTTATCCTTATAACCGGATTTGCAATTTTATACTTCCTCGATATATAAAGTAATTCAAACTTTCCAAAGCGAAAAAGATTTTATTCTGATCTTCTCATCATAAAATACGTTGAACGATTCAGCAGAGCATATGTGTATTCATGGATAGGTCCTTAGATGTATGGTATATAGCTATATCATCAGTATATCCGAAGTACTGTACTCTATCTTGATTAAAAAGCTTAGCAAGATAAAGGGTGTACAGGATAAAGAAGAGTGATGATCCCTAGGGGATACTGTATACAATCAGGAAATCCTATATTGTAATCCCCTCAAGCCTTATACATACACGTCTCCCAGTTAGGAATGAATCAATGAGTCATAAAAGTGCTATAGGCCAATTCTGCTTCTTTATATATTATAAAAACTGTCTTTTAAGGAATATATTATAGATATCTTGTATATCCATTGTTATTAGTATAACCACTTTACTAATTGCTAAAGCATACTCAGTATTATAAATGAAGGCAACTGTGAAATTAATACCAGTTCTTTTCAATAATACTTTGTAATACTAAAGGCTGATAATATTGTATTTTATAACTATTCATGCAATTTGATTGGTAATGTATTTTTCTAGTCCTTTTCCAATACACGATATCAATATAATCAATCTCCACAATCTCGAGAACATCCTGTCCTTTTTATTAATCTTGGGTAGTATAATTACTTTAACAAGTTTCCACTTGTTAGGGTAATAATTGAGCCTAAGGTAGACTGCGAAAATCTTATGTATTACATTCTTTATACTAGGCCAGTATACCTTAAGAAGACGAATAGTTGCTCAATCGACTCTGAATAACATATTTCTAACTTCTATTACATGTTTTTCCATTTCCTTTGTGGTGATTATTCTTTTCTATAGTAAGATTATCTGGTAGTCCTATTCCTGTAAAAGATCGTGCTATAGATTATCCGATGCTTTAAAGCGGTCAAATATTGTTATAAAGAGTGCTTCGGCTTTTTCCCTGGTATCAGTGATCTCCTGGCCTTCGATCACCAGAGGAGGGGCCTTGAGGCCTGCTTCTGGGGTCAGCTTGTGCCAGTTCATGACTTTGTATAGTTCCTGATCGTCCTGTACATCGTCCAAGCGCTTAGTCCAATTATATATATATATATAAAGATATATTATTATATTATTTTTTATATAAAAACAATAATATCAATAGAGATAACTATAATAGTTTTTCCGATTATGCTTATAAATATAACTAGAAATTATTATTAAGCAAATCTTAGCAGTATTTCTGATTTGTATTAAGACTTATACAATATAATAATTAACAATTTCAAAGAACCTGAATATTAATGAAATATACTTCTTAAATGGAATAGAATCATTTTCAAGTATTATATCGAGAAGAATCTAAACTATAAAATCTTAGGAAATGTTTAATATGATAATTACGGATTTGTGCTTTTTTTAATATATTATTTCTCAGAATATACGCGACTCTCAGTCATACTATATTCGGATTTTGTTTATATATAATAATATTCCGAAATGCTATTCTATAATATATAACCCTTACTCGACTATCTTAGAGTTTATTAACCGCCAACCAAGGCGATACGCTTGCATATTGGGCTGCCGAACAGGGAATGGAGTATATCGGGACTCCCGGTGCCCTTATGCATGCGAGAGGACATGTCCTGGATCTGACCTTTTCCAACCTGGTTACTGTTACGATAGTGATCGACGACGATCTGCATAGTAGCTCCGATCATACTATTCAAGTTATTATCATTTTGGATAAAGGAATCTTTAAGTATGAGTAGGTGTATATTCGGATACGCAATTTAGATTTATTCTGTCTAGTAGGTATAATGGCTAACCGCTTAGCGAATCTTTAGAATCCTGACCCTTGATTTATTTATGATATTGATAGACTAATCGCTAGATTCATAAGTGCACTAAGCGCTTTTATAGAAGCTACGGGACAGAAAGGCTGCAAACCCTATCGGTTATTTCTGTGATAAACCGATAAATATAAGGAGGCATATTGTATATACATACAAGCTAGGGAGATTGCCATAACTAATAATATGGTAATTACTCAATAAGACCTACAAAGAGTTGTATAAGTATCGAAACGAGTGTACTGAACTAAATGCCTGGATGATATATAAGATAATCAGAAACTATACAAAGTCATAAACTGATACAAGCTGATCCCAGAAACAAACCTCAAGGTTCCTCTTCTAGTGATCGAGGACTAGGAGATTATCGATATTAGGGAGAAAGCCGAAGCGCTCTTTATGATAATATTCAATTGCTTCAAAACATTGGATAATTTACAATATGATTTATTATAGGAAGAGGGCTATCAAACAATCTTATTATAAAAAGAATAATTATTATAAAGGAAATGGAAAAATATGTAATAGAAGTCAGGAGTATATCGCCTGAAGTTGATTGGGTAATTGTTCGTTTTCTCAAGGTATATTAGCCTAGTATTAAGAGTATAATATATAAGATCTTTATAATTTGCTTTAAACTCAATTATTATCCTAATAAATAAAAACTTATTAAAATAATCATACTACCCAAGATTGATAAGAAAAACAGATTATTCCCAAGATTATAAAAGCCGATTGTATTAATATTATATATCGGAAAAGGACTAGAAAGGTATATCGCTAGTCAAATTGTATGGATAGCTATGAAATACAATGTTATTAGCCCTTAGTATTATAGTGTCACGGTGTGGATACACGTGACCGATAAGCGATAAGCTAGGCCCTGTTAGGCTAGCTTATAAGTGAAAATTCTGTATATCTTCACGTTGGAAGATTCTGTATCGTAGCTCTTCGAGCTACATCTTAGTCTACACCCTGTACCTACTGTTCTTAGCATTATCGAATATAGATTCCTGATCCTATTTGCCTGTCCTGTAATACTACATAGCTTCTACCAATATCATTGCAATAGCAATACCAGCTCTACACCCGCTCAGTCACCTGGAGGATGCCTCTAAGCTCAGTATAGCTGTAGTAGAGGATCCTCAAGCTTGGTATTAATACCTCTAGTCGGTAGCTGTGTATACTACTGAATTGGAAAAAGCTAATCTGTTCCTCGAATATAAGGTTTGAAAAGCATTTATTGAGAGATATATTGAGGCTTTCTTATACGAATAAATTGCTATACAGAATATCTGCCTGCTTGATTATCTTGTTAAATCTGTACCTGTTCCCGTTATACTTTTTAAAACAATATCTACTAAACCTGCTCTCGAATTGCCTAATATTATTATACCCATCCTATCTGCTATTGTTTATCTAAATAAATACATTCCTGATTCCAAAGAATTTGATAATTCCTGATTTGATCTACAAAGATTTGTTTAACAGATATATACAAAAATGAGCTTGAACTTTAATTGTTTCCCTATTGTCTTTATTTGCCTGACTTATACTACTAGAAGACTTATTGGAAAAGCTTATAAACTAATTCTCCCCAAGATTATTCGCAGTATTCTATAATTTACTGATTATAGTCTGCTTTTGGAATACTTAGAGAATACTTTTAGGGATTCTGATTACAAATAGAATATCTAGAATCAATTGTATCTATTCAAATAAAAATATTTTGATTTTAGTATTTATTTTGTTGAGTTCTAGAGATTAGCTTTGAAAAACAAGATGCTTGATAATACCCTAACTCTATTACTATTTTAAGGAATCTTTCGAGAATTATAAGATATATTGCTTTACAACTCGTTCTTATCCTATGATTTCCAGAAATACTCTGTTTATCTGTAACAACTCAATAATTGGTTTTGTTAGTATTAATAATAAATCTTTTGGAATTGTTTATCGCTTTTATTTTTATTAGGAAAAGACTTTCGCTCTATTATTCGAATCTGCTTATAACCCTATAATCCAATCTTTCTATATAAATAAGATTGCTCTTTTACCTGTTTAGGGAGGAGATCCTATGAATCTCAGCTTTCAATATTATATTATTGATAATGATTTATTTCAAAAGAAATAAAGAGAATATTATTACTGTGGCTCTACCAATTACTTGATTCGAGATTGCCTATATCCTAATACCCACTCTATTCAACTCAAAATTGGGATTTCCAGTTCACTCAGATATAATCCGTTTTGAGAAACTTATTAAAGAATAGAATATCTATCCAATCCCTGCCTCGCTTCTTGTTACAATCACCGCCCCGCTCTTCAATTAGTTTATTTGAATCGGGAAACAGGACTCGCCTGGTTTAAATCGTTTATCAGAACAACCCTTTGCATAAACTCTGTCTATCTATTACTGTTACCCAAGGATTGTCCTTAAAAGATAAATTGAATAATTGTACGGATCTAATAATTCTATCTATTATCCTACTCCTGGGGAGAGAGATTCTCCTAATCTATATTATAATGGATAATGGTTATAAAGGGACTGCCTTTACTAATTGAAATTGGATATTATTCTAGAAGATCCCGGAATACAAACTATCTGCTGCCTTCGAAATTATTGAATTTAATAGCAAAATTCTATCTGAAAATCAGATTATATTCTATATCCGTATTGAATTTAGAATCAATAACCATATTGAGAAGAGAATTACCCTATATATAACTGAACTAGCTTATTACCCTGTGGTATTAGGTATAGCCTGACTTAAGAAGTACAACCCCTATATCAATTTTGTAATAAACTCCTTCCAATTCGATAGCCTATATTGTTATGAATTCTATAACACTCCGTTTTGCCTGTCCCGAATAAAAGCTCTTCCCAATATTCTCCCGAAAGCCTAATCTGTACATCTATTCAATTATTTTGAAGACCTTAAGAATCGAGATATAGTCGCAATCTTCCTAAGGGCCTGTTCTGTATATATCTGCTGGAAATATAAAATGTTCTAAATCTCCATTGGATAGATTGATGATATTCTGAAAAAGAAAAAAGAGTTTGATCTAAATAATCTTCTATTCGAGTTTCGAAATTGGAAAGATATATTTTCCCTATAGAATACTGATAAGCTGTTACCGCATCAATCGTATGATTATGAAATCCGATTCCAAGAGGGATCAATATTACCTTTTAAAGCCCTATATATTATATCCCAAATCGAACTCAAAGCTCTAAAAGGATGACTGAAGGAAAACCTGAAAAAAGGATTTATTTATTCCAATTCCTCCCCTACTGCATTCTCTGTATTATTTATCAAAAAAGCCGATGGAGATCTTTATTTCTATATCGATTATAAAGCCCTAAATAATCTGTTCATGAAGAATCAATATCCATTACCACTAACTAAAGAATCTCTAAATAATTTGAAAGGAATAAAGTATTTTAATAAGATTAATATTATCTCTGCCTTTAATAATATCAAAATCAAGGAAGAACAAGAGTATCTGACTGCATTCCGTATCCAATTCAGTCTGTTCGAATCCCTGGTTATGCCATTTGGATTGATAGGGGCACCTGCCATATTCCAAAGGTTCATCAACGACTTTCTATATGGATACCTGGACATATTCTGTACTGTATACCTAGACGATATATTGATATATAATCGTATTCGAAAGGAACATATTCGCTATATTCAAAAAGTCCTGTAAGCACTAAGAGAAGTCGATCTATTCACAAAATTCGAAAAATGCGAATTCCTGAAATCTGAAATCACCTTTCTTAGTCTAATTATAGGGAAGAATGGTATTCGAATGAATCCAGAGAAGATACAGATTATTGTGAACTGGAAACTGCCCGAAACCGTGATTGATATACAAATATTCATTAAGTTTGCGAACTTTTATCATCAATTTATTAAGAACTTTTCAAAAATAATTAGTTTGATAATAAAATTGATTAAAAAGAATATTCTATTCCTATAGAATAATACCTATCAAGATATTTTCGATCGATTAAAGAAAGCATTTACCAAAGCCCTTGTTCTAGCCTCCTTTGATTGGGAAAAGAAGGTGATCCTGGAAATTAATGTATTGGATTATATTTCCGCGGGAATCCTCTTTCAATATAATGAGGAGGAGATTATAAGATTTGTTGTATTCTTTTCGAAGAAACACTTTGCTATTAAGTGTAACTATAAGATTTACAATAAAGAACTCCTGGCTATTATTCACTATTTCGAAAAATAGCATTCCAAACTTAAAGGCGTATCATCTCCAATCCAAATAATTACGGATTACAAGAATCTGGAATACTTTATAACAACAAAACTATTAAATCACTATCAAGCCTGCTAATTCGAATTCCTGTCCCAATTTAATTTCCGAATCACTTATCGCCTTGGAAAGCTAGGTGTTAAGCCTAATACCCTGATCAGGAGATTAGAGAATCTCCTTAAAGAGGAGGATAAATGCCTTTTATATCAAAGCCGAGTTATTCTAAAAAAAGAAAACTTAGACCCTAATCTATTCCCCAATATCGATATATCGAAAGAAACCAAGATCGCTAAGAAAGTACAATTCACTACCATTATATGAAGCTAGAGAAACTCTGATATCATTAATCCTCCTAATCCTATTGTACCCAAACCTGAATTTCTGTTCGCTATATCAGAACCCAACTGTCGGGATATCGATCATGTGATCTAAGAGGGCACTGTATTGCACTAGCGTATGTACTAGCGTATGCACTAGCGCTAGCACTTCTACTATATCAAGTACTAGCTTCCCATAGTTAATAATGATCAAGACGAATAATACAATCAATCATATTGATAAGAATGAAGTACTTTACACTTTAATCAACACCAAATTGATACCAACACTAATTAGTGATATCACAAATTAGGGCCTTGGATTCTACTAGAAAGTACTAGGTGTTTAGAAGTAGTATTCAGAATTAATAGAAATTCTGAAGAGATCATAAAGAAAGATATCATTATATTAAGTATAGTGCGCTTTCTTTCTTTGTTGTATTAAAGAATATGTTCTGGATAATTGTATCAGAAAAATATATTCAAAAGAATCGACTAGTCAAATATGATGAATCGATTTTGTGTTCATTACGTATTCACCTTTGTATTATACATTGTATAAAATAAACTCTTTATCTAAATACCTTTCATATATTTTCTCATACCTCTCATATCTATAACCTATCTATAACCTTCGAAATATCTATAATCTTCGAAATACCCCTATATACACCTTATCATATCGGATAGCAACAATATCCCAATCACCTTTAAGATTATCGGCAAGGAATTATATATAGAAAAGGAAGAGGAGTATTATAAAGAGTAATTAAGCTTATTAAAGGAACAATAAGCTGATAATAGAATTGTTGATTTTGATTCTAAGGAGTTTATCAAATATATCAAATTCAAATGTAAGTAATACAATTATAAGGATATCAATAATAACGAGTTAGCCAAGGTCTTTTATAATGACTTTAGTATATTCATAAATGGACAATTCGCAAAGATCCACTAATTGAATACACAAAAGCTATGTATAGTATTATATGCCCGAGGGATATGGATATCAAAATTAGGTATTGAAGTATCTATAGTTTTATACAACCAATCACGTAGATCTATTATAGATATGTGGACGAAAAACTAAGTTCAGAAAGTTTTGAAAGATTGTAATTTTAAAGAATCTAAGTTTAGATTTAGAATAATCAATAGATTTATTAACAATAACTTCAAATACAACAAAGATAATCGAAAAGATGATAAAAAGAATGACAAAGGAGGAGATCCTGATAATAACAATAATAATGATAATAATAGAAAGGATAATAGAGGTTAATGTGATAGGAATAAGAAACTATTGATATATTTTAATATACAATCTTTTATTAGTTTGTTGAAATTCTATATTAATAAAAAGAAATATAACAAGAACAACAATAATTTCGACTTCAAACTCTCAATATTCTACAAAATCTCATGATATACGAAAATACCTATAAATATATAATACAAAGCATTCCCAATCATACTAAAGGATAACGTATTCGAATTCTTTCATATCAACTATAAAGCACTATCATTTATATTATTATTATTATTATTATTATTAGTAATTTTCAACCGGGCCGTATAGGCGAGCCTCCCAGGGGGCATTACGGTTGGGCTAACTGCGGGATGATCTTTTAGTTTATATGATCCCCCTTTTCTAGGGATGGGGTCTCAATATCCTCAATAGCCTTCCAAGCGATGGCTAGCGCACTTGCGTCTTTGTCTCCGATTCTCTAAACACCTCCATGCACACTTTCCGATTTTCTATATAATATTTGTTTGAAAACTGCTTTATCCTGTAAGGATAGCTTTTATATACATTCTATTGCAATATGATATGCTGTATACTTCAATTTTCTTTTACATAGCTTTTCTAGATCTATCCCCTTCTATTCCCTGCTTATATTTGTTTGGATCAATCAATCCCTTTTCTTCTCTCTTTTTATTCTTCTAATGGTGTTTTAGGGTATATACTTTTATAGAAATCTGTTATAACAATGAATTTAGCGAATTTGGTTAATGTATACATTAGTTGTTTCAATAATCGTTCTTGAGCTGTTTGATTGCAGAATGGATATTTGGACTTGATATCTGGAGGCCAGGTTTCATAGGTCGCAAGGACTTTGCGGTAATGTACAATATGCTCGGGGGATTTGAATGCTTCGCATAAGCAGTGGATTGTTGTTTCCTCATGTTTAAATCGTTGGTGGTAGTTTTCGAAGTTGCTATGTGCTAAGCGGATCACTAGTATGTGGTAGAGAGTTGCTTATGAGAGTTCTAGTTCCTTAAAGTATTTGTTTATACTCTTTAAATCCCATTTCTGGTATTGTTTGGAGAGCATTGATATCTATTTGATTTATTACACCTGTACTACCAATTCCATAGCAGTTTTTGCTATAAAGCGAATACCGCTTGCTATAGATCGATTCGTATACCCTGAGGCTGATTTTCTTATCCTTTTGTTAGTAAGTGCATCTGCACACTCATTCCCTTCGATCCCTATATAGCCTAGCGATCATTTAATCTGGATCGAGTATGTTTGCATCAGTTTGTGGTATTTGAGGAAAGCTCATTGTGATATGATAGAGGCTATACCTCTCATTTCTCATATTACCGATATACTATCGATGCACATACAGATTTCTATTTGTTTTATACCGGTAATATTTCTGATTACTACTTGGAGACCTCGGTATACCCCGATTGCTTTTGTATTGAATATATAAGAATTGTAATGTAATTTATTGTTTCCTTTGTATATTATTGTTTGTCCTTTATATGTAATATATCTATATCCTATTTGCCTATTATTCTTATCAATCTGTTCTGATTTATCAGAGAATATGGTAATCTGATTATGTATATGCTTATTTTATTATTTCTGAAACTACTCTGCCACTACCTCTTTCGTAAAACCTCTAATGGGATTCGTTCGATACCCTGGTGTATAGTGAGGCCCTGCTAAAATCGTCTCCTTAATTCAGGAAAGACACTGGCTGATTACCTGAACCTTTGTTCTAACTAGCTATAATTGGCCTTCCCTGCTGCCAAAAAAGTAGGTGACTCTTATCCCTCAATGATAAAGTGGGTATTTTGGATCAATAATTTGGGTACGGAAGGTTGCTCTCCATTTTATTTGTTTTAATGCTACTTCTGCTGATGGGAGAACACTGTCCCTCATTATCACTGTATTCGGGGTCGTTTGTTAGATTAGGAGGACTCCTCTAATTGCTATTCATAGAACCTTATTGATAGTTAGAATCGCTTCTCCTAATCGGGCGCTTATTATTACTAGTATCCCGTCTCAATGCTGTTCAATGGTTTTTGTTTGTTCTGTGTATTATACCTCTGCCTTATAAAATAGAACTGGATATAAGCAAATAATCACTACTTTCCATAAGGATACTGCTGGGGGTCCGTTTGTGATCCGGGCTAGCCCTTGGATATAATAAGCCAATTTCCGGTCTTTGACTGCTTGTATTTCGATATACTATTTGAATGTAAGCTTGCAATTAAACTATACGTCTAGCTATTATAGAGCTGATTCTGGTGTGATTGGAGAGATAATGCAATTGCGGTTTATTTCATATATCAGATTGATAGAATACTTATGCTGTATTATATGGATCATCTCTATCTTTTCGGGTGTAAAGATTATTTTGTTTCTAACTCCTCAGCGGAATATACTTTTCATATCTCTTGTTAGTATTGCAATGTTTTGTTGAATACTTGCTGATAATCGGTATAGATAGATGTCGTTTGCATACCCGAATCGGAGTTTAGAATCTTACTGGAGTAGCTCTGTGAGATAAAGTATATACAGGACTGGCGAGAGGGGTGAGCCTTATAAGATACTGCATTCCATTGTGCTATAGCTAGTTATTGCTTTGTTAAGTCTAATCCTGAGTTGCTTTTGGGTTAAGAAGGAGTCGATCAGAGCGATCAGGTTCTATGGGAACCCCTATCCCTTCATTTGTCTTAGGAATCTGTTTTTAAATAGAGCATCAAACACTTCTTATATATTCAGTATAACTATTATGATCTTGTAGTTTTTGTTGAGCGCTATTTTTGTATTGTAAACGAATGATACTATTAAGTCTATAGCCGATCGTTTTGGAAGGGTATTGTAGTGTTGTAGGCTGAGTATTTCTTGTATTAGAGTTATTTACGCTAGATGTCTTGTTATGATCCTTTCAAGGCCCTTCCCAATACAGAAGAGGAGGGCGATAGGCCGCCATGATTGTGGGGATGTTCGGTCTGTCTTTCCCACTTTTGGTAGTATAACTATCTCTGCTTGCTTTTATACTGTAGGAAAGTAATTGAGCTGTAAACACTTGTTGAAAATGATATATAGAACTGGGCCTATTTCCATCCAGATAGCCTTCAGTAATCTCACTGTGATCCGGTCTGTCCCCAGGGATGTATTCGAGACCTCTATAGTGTTATGTTCCACTTCCTCTATAAAGATGGGCTCTCCCCAGGGTAGTTTTTCCTCACTTTGATTGTATCCGGAGTCTGGGAGATCGTTGATGGCTTTGAAGCACTGCAGAATCTCCAAGTGTAGTAGCTCGGCCTTTTCTTCATCCGACATAGCAATACATTCGCCTACTATAATCGGTAGAGAGCGGTATGTGGGGTTCAGGTCGTGTTATTCGATTATTCTATACAGGTTTTGATCTGATTTTATTTTATTAAGGAATTTCCTTTAGTATCTTTTTTTGACCTGTTGTATATACAATAGGAATACTCTACATTCTATAAAGTAATCGCTATTGGTTGTGTGGCTCCGGAGATATACATCTCGAACGATCATGCAGTCGGGTGTTCATTAGGGGGCCGATTTTCCTGTTTTCCGATCCGGTCTTCTTGTTGTTCTGATTACCTGTTGTAATACTTTCTGCATGTTTTCAACGGCTCGATCCAGGGCTATACTTGTGACTGCTGTCTGTGCCTCCCGTTTGATTCCCGCTATGTTAGCTGATACCATTCTTTGAAACAGAGGTAGGTCTTCCTCCCTGATGCGATACGCATATTGGGATCTCGGTGCTGAGCTCGCTCTTTGTATAATGGTGAGGAGGGTATTGTGATCGGATCCGCAATGCATATCAGCCCTGACTTCTGTATATGTTCCTGGGATATTGGCAGAAATGAATTATATTATAACTACTTTCTAGAATATATTATAATACAAAGTAGGTTCGCTACACCTACAAACGCTTTCCCGGCTCATTTGTAATAAAGCCACTAGTACTAGACTTCTATAGAATCTTCTAACTACATTAAACCACCTATTATATAATTACCTTCGGAAATTCCAACCAGAACCAAAACTATTCCTTTACGCCTCCATTCCTGTTTACTTTTTAAGCCTATCTAATACCTCCATTATACCCTCTGCCCTATAGTATCCGATTATAGATTGATATACGTATCTGTCCTCTCGAGTTATATAGATAATATTATTATCACTATCATTATATACTACACCTTACGGCTAATAACTATTTCACGTTATTTGCTGGATCTCTTCTGTACAACAAAGCCGACTATATCTCACAGGCTTGCTATTTCAGATCTTTAGTTAGGTAGTTCTTCTATAATGTTTCTAATCTACTAATCAAAACTCTACTTGTAAAATCTACTCCCCCAATATATAGTTTATAATCAAAAATAGAGTACTAGGAGCGCGTTGCATATATATATCATAAGATTGGTTTCTGCCTAAAATCCTCCGCTGCTGTAATATCGATCGAGCGTTGTCGAGTGTGGCTTACTAAAAGCATCCTTCCTATACCGAAGCTCCTTCGCCACCATACCGCTCCCACACACTCGAAGATAAGATACTAAAAACATCCCTCCTCCTATTTCATATATACTCCCGCCAGCCCCAATAGATATTGTTTTAATCTTTGTATACTTCCTATTACTCCTCTTACCATTTGTAAATATCCAATCCGGTATACCCGCAGATCGTACATATTATTGAATTGTGAAAACTCTGCACGCTAGTGTTTCAGAGGTATTCTATCGATTTTCGTTTGTCAAATTAAGAATATCGGCTTTACTCCTAATATAGGCTTCAATTAGACTCAACTATATTATAAAAGCTTTATTATCTGTTGTTTCAAGGGCTAGTTCCGTTTTGTAGATGCTTTATCGCGATATGCTCTGGTTTTGCTTCTTATACAGATTCATAAAGGTATAATTCCATATCAATTCCGTTCTTATCTCCCTTTCACTGTCGAATGGTTTTCATTTCTGTTTTGCTAGTAGTCCTCTATTCCGAGCATCTTTGTAATCACCCTCTAGTGATCAGCTGTGTGTACCTTCGCTTCCAATACAGCCTCCGATTAGTGTACAACCACCACCCGGCTCCAGCTGACTCTACTTAGCTCTCCGATCGCACGATCGAAGGTTCGTAGGATACACCACGTATAGGTGAGAGTCATCGTATCCCATCATTTATATTCAGAGAGCTTTATACTTATATATAAAATAACTTTGAGGGAAAAGAGTACCAATGCAATATACTATCTAAATGGAATAGTATTATTTTCAAATCGATTAAAAAGGAATATAAAAACAAGCTATTTAATAAATATCTTACCATTATAATCAAATAGTTACACATACTACAATATCGATTTAATCTTGTTATGCGGCAGATGTTATATCTATATAATAAGCTTATACTGGTATATAAAGATGTTGAGGTATGCAATCTAGCTTGTTTTGATCCCAAAAAGGAGATATCTGGTTTAATTAATTAATTGTGACAATCCATTAATATATAGAAGAGATTGTATAAGGAAGAAGATATAATGCTATTTATTAATAGAAAATTTTGCAGCAATAATGACTGGAATAGTTTAGATGGTTTTAGAGGTTTTAGAAGTAGTAATTTTAGAAGCAATAGCTTCAAGAATAATATTAATAGATTTTGATAATAATCTAATTCTTCAAATCAACAAAATCATTACTGGATATGTAAAAAAAAGGGATATCAATCAACAAAGCATTCCTAGGAGGAACAGAATAAAAACCGATATGAATATTAGGAAAAGATTAAGAATGGTAATAATAATATGTTTAATAAGTGTTATGACTAATGGTTGATTAAATACAAGAAAAAAGCTATTAATGTAGAATCTGATTCAGAAATCGAAATAAAATAATTCTTTACAGATCTTGATATTAATAATACTGAAGAAAAAGTATTTTTTATTAATTCAAAACCTATAAATAGTCAAAAGATATTCAATTAGTTGTTAGTCAATATGATATTATATATATTAATTAGAAATCCTATTGAAGTTACTCTACCAACAAAAAGTGTGATAGATATTTTTTATATAAGTTATATAAGCAAGGAGTTTTTCGGTATATGTATCGATACAATTTATGTAGGTAAATCTACAGTTAGGATTGGACAATATCATGTATGGCAACAGGTATACCCAGTGATGTATAATCCACAAACAGTAGGAGTAGTGAATGTATGCTTTGGAAAGGGAACTACAATATCAATAGATTCATTTTGTGTTGATGTATTATTTGGATACATTGTTTTTCATATTGTGGATGCCGATATTCCATTTTTATTGGGACTTGAGGACATGAACCGGCTTAAAGCATTCTACAACAATATCACCGACAAATTCATCAATCCAACTGGTCAATATTCTGTTATTAGAAGATACAGGCATGTATTTTTGATATAAAAGATAAATATGGATCAGCTTATTCAAAAGTTTATTTGCTAGAATAACTGCTATTTAACAACTACTGAGCTACAGCATTTATATCAACAATTCGGTCATCTATCTACATAACGCTTTTATAGTGTACTACAATGCGTAGGCTACAACGAGAGCAATAACACTATAAAACATTTCACCAAATACTGTAAGTACTATCAAATACATAGCAAGTCACCCGAACATTTCAGATTCATTCTACCAAGGATACTGAATTTAACTATACTATATATGTTGATGTTATGTATATTGTAGGCAAATTAGTTTTGTATATTGTTGATAAGGCAATATGTTATTAAACAGTTCGGTTTTTTGAAAACGTTTCAGCTAAGCATATATTCGATACTCTTCGAGAATGCTGGATTGATGTATATGTGGGATTACTAGATTATATTATTCATGATACAGGAAAGAATTTTATAAATAAAAAGTTTGTTCAGAATACAAAATCTATATTAATCATTATCAAAAGTATATCAATTGAAACACACAACTCTATAGGTATAATGGAGAGATATCATCACCCCCTACGTTGTGTGTATAAGATCTTGACTAAAGAGCTTGAAGATGATAATTTAATAAAACAATAATCCTGTAAATGGCAGTGAAAACTGTAAATGATATAGCCGAACTGAATAGGCTTGTTCCTATACTACTAGTTTATAGAATATACTCTAGATTGAGTAATATTAACCCATCAACCCTAATAATTATTCAATGCACAAAAGCTACAAAGAAAGCTATAGTAGAAATATATTATATACAAACTAAGAGACAGATTACAGAAACGCTTAGACTAAGGAATGGACCATCTACAATATCAATCCTTACTCTATCACTTAATTTATAAGTTTTAATATAAAGAAAAGGAAAAAGTAACAATATATTAGATAAATAAACTAAACTATACACTCTAATTAAAACAAATAAGGAAATATATGAAATGGAACTTACTAGTGGATCGACTAAATTTCGATCTATATCTGTACAACCTTTTTATAAAGAGCCTGAAGAAATCGAATCGAATGACAATAATGATACGAATGGTGACAACGATAGTAACACTATAGTAATTGATACATTATAAATGGAGATACCACGATCGCAAATATTATTGCTAGTGGTATAACCAGATATACAACTACATTGTTGCATAAGAAGCAATTTAATTAATATAATCAATTTGATAAATATCGATATTAAGCTACTATTACTATAACTAACTATATTCTTGCAAGATGATATACCTACATAATATAAAGAATCACAATGCAAGAAAGTTGATAGACTAATGGAAAATGGAGTCTTTAAAATCGTCTCAAAAGCTAGTATACCATTCGGGATACAACTATTTAAATTATGATTTATTAATAAAATAAAAGAAGAAGGTATTGATAAAGTATACACAAAATCACAACTAGTGATTTAGGTATACCAAGATGCAGGCAAAACTATTGTTTTGATGTAATCACTGATTATTCAATGTGTTAGCCAGTGTATTATATTTGCACTTGCTGTTATTTTGCAAACGTCAAACAAGTATATTCAAATCTATTACGGGATATTATATAGGTATATACCCAATCAATCACAACTTTGAATAGATCTATTTATATAAAAGCACCAGAAGAGGTTGAACTTAATTTCGGATATGTGCTATACATCATAAAGCTCTTGTATAGTGTACCAGAAGCAGGAAATCACTAATTTGGAATCTACCATAATCATTATAGGGATAGACTAAATATGATACAATCTACATACAATCCCTATTTACTTTATTCCAATAACGGCATTGGTATTGTAGAACTACAAACTGATAATACTCTTATAGTTGTAAACAAAAGATTTGTACAATTAGAATAAGAGTAATTAGAGAAAGTCGGATTTATAACTAAAAACAGAGAGTAACTTATCGAAGATTATTCACTTAAGTTTAATAATGGTTTAATTACTTTTAAAGATAATAGAATCTATTTGAATTAGAAGAAACAATATGATAATCTTCGAATAGTTATGCTGAGGAGTGTTGATATACAGGGAATGAGGGGAAAGATTTGAAAGAATATCACTTCGAAGAACCAATATATCGCTCAATGTGTGAGAGGTGTGTATATCACAACAATATGTCAATTAGAGGTATCATATCATTTTTCAATTGCTGTTCAGGTAATAGATCTAAAGGAAGAAGATGCTATTAAGTTCAATAAGGTTATCAAATGGTAGATGGATAATTCAAGAAAAAAATTAACCTTTATACCTTTCGATATGGATTCTATCGATTTAATTGTTTTTACCAACACATCCTTTACTAATAATATTGATCTATTATCACAAATCGGCTATATTATATGCCTCATAGACAAACACAGCAATACTAATATTATTCACTGAACATCAATCAAATGCAAGAGAATTATTAGAAGTGTATTAGTTTCTGAGCTATATACATTAGTTCTAGGTTTTGATATTGGAGCTACTATTAAGGATATTATCAATACTATTCTCAAACCTAAAAAACGAATACTACTCATGCTTTATACGGATTCTAAGTCATTATATAATCTATTAACTAAGCTCAATACAAATATGGAAAAACGACTCCTAATTGATATTATAGCTCTACGATAATGCTACAAAAATAGGGAGATTACGGAGATTAAATGGATTAATAGGAAATCGAATCCTGCAGATACTATAACTAAAAACGGTGCATATCAAGCTTTAAAAGATTTGATTGATATTAATAAAATAGTTATTAAAATAACACATTGAGTGGAAAAAGAATAGTGAAAGGGGAACTAAGGAAATAGGAATAGAACACTGTGCTTAAGATTGAATAATAGGCTTAGGCTTAAAGCACATGATCCATTCAACTTAAGAGTTGCCAGTGTCGGGATATCGATCATGTAATCTAAGAGGGCACTGTATTGCACTAGCGTATATACTAGCGTATGCACTAGCGCTAGCACTTCTACTATATCAAGTACTAGCTTCCCATAGTTAATAATAATCAAGACGAATAATACAATCAATCATATTGATAAGAATGAAGTACTTTACACTTTAATCAACACCAAATTGATACCAACACCAACCCTGTAATATCTTTAGAGAATTAAGAAATACTTTTAAACCTACCTGCCGATCTATTATCCCTATTCCAAGAAGACTACCAAGCCGACTCTATTCCCGAATCTATCCTAAAATCTCTATAAGAGGGATTTCCGAAATATTTGAGAATCATTCTTACTGAATGTTTCGAAAACAATAGCTTGCTATACTACCAAGAGAAACTATATATTCCCAATTATAATCCCCTGAAATCTCATTTGCTCTGTTTGTATTATAAGTCCCCTACTATTAATCACTCACACCATACCCAAACTTTCGAATTATTATCCCGAGATTACTATTAACCTAACTATTATAATTATATCACACAGTAAATTCGCAATTGTTATAGTTACCATTGCGTTGTTTCTAATTATAGAGGCTAGGAAGGAGTTCTCTATTTGTTCCCAATCCTGCAAAAAGCCTAGCAAGATATCTCTATAGATTTTATTATATATTTACTCAAAAGTACTAACTTCGATATCATTATGGTGGTAGTCGATCGTCTGACCAAGATAAAGCACTTTCTGCCCTACTATAGTATCTATAACTCTGAAGAAATCGTCTATCTATTTGAAAGAATATCTAAAAGCTTTATAGCTTGTTTTTAATAATTATTTCTGATTGTAGAATTCAATTTATATCTGAATTCTAGAAGTATATTTATAAGCATTTAAGAGTATTTACTAGATTCTTTATTATTTATTATTCTAAAACTAATAAATAAATTGAAAGAGTTAATATAATACTGGAGCAATACTTCAGATTGTATATAGTTTATTTGTAAGATAATTAAGCAAAATAACTTCTACTTACTAAATTCTTTATTAATAATATTTAATTTGAGAATATCTAAATAACTTTGTTCTTTTTCAATTATGGTTTTCATTTTTGTTTGGGCTTTGAGCCTGCTTTATCCAAAAGCAATTGTTTTGTTATAAAAAATGCTGAGAAATTCATCTTCAAAATGAAAACAATCTCCTTATACCTAAAAACAGAATTGATTATCAACCAAACCTAATACTCAAAGAATACTGATTCCCATTATTTCTTTACTTGTTGATATACCCCCAATAATCTGATTTAACTAAATATCAGAAACATTAAAACTCTGTACTTACAGAAAAAACTTGATTGGAAGAACCTTGGCCTATTCAAGATCCTAAGCCTAATAGACTTTTATACCTATAAACTGGAACTCTTTGTCTTTATAAGGATTCACTCTGTTTTTTATATCAACCTGTTATATCCTGTATATAATAATCCTATCCCTGAGCAGTGTAATCCGCTGTTACTGTTTGTAGAAATCGATGGCTTGAAGCATTTCGAAGCTGCTAAGATCCTGAATTCCTATTAAGAAAGAAGAGGTTATAAAGGACCTTGCCTGAAGTATACTATCCGTTGGGTTGATTACGATAAGCCAATTGAAGAACCTGCTAGCTATTTGGAAGATGTGCAGGAACTGATCCGCAACTTCTATTATAAATACTCTGATAAGCCTGGACCTACCTGACCTGAATTGTCTGCTTGTGAGATTGTAAATTATAATATGCCACCTTATCGGAGCTTGGCTTGAAGAAGGGGGGTAATATCACGATATAGATATACATAACCGATAAGCGATAAGCTAGGCCCTGTTAGATTAGCTTATAAGTGAAAATTCTGTATATTTTCACATTGGAAGATCCTGTATCGTAGCTCTTCGAGCTACGTCTTAGTCTATACTCTGTATCTACTGTTCTTAGCACCATCGAATATAGATTCCTGATCCCGCCTGCCTGCCCCGTGACATATAGAATGCTATCAAAAAGAGCTGGTATTGATCTTACGACTGTTTTCACTCATAACGCCGAGCTTGTACTAGCAACAGGCAAAGTAGTTATATTAATAACAATAAATGTATAAAGTATCTATAATATATTCTTTAAAAAACAGCTTCTATAATATATAAAGAAACAGGGCTGGTCTATAATGCTTTTGTGATTTGTTGATTTATTCCTGATTAAAAGATATATATATATAAGACTTAAGAGAATTATAATAAAGGATTTTCCGATTGTATATAGTACCCTCCAGGGATCACTGCTTTTCTCGATTCTATATACCCTTTACCTTGCGGAACTCCTTAATCAAGATAGAGCATAGTGTTTTAACTATACTAATGATATAGCTATATATCATACATTTAGAGACCTATCTACAAATGTATATGTGCTCTATCAAACTGTATGATATATTCTAAGATAAAAAGACTAGAATAAGGTCTTTTTTGCTTCGAAAAAGTTTGAGTTATTCTATATATCGAGAAAGCATAAAACTACAAATCTGGTTATAAGGATAAGTCGGGATCTGGTTATTATATTAATTTCTTTAAGACTTATTAATAGAGTATAATCGATATTATATTGACTTAGTGTCTTTTTCGATTGGCATTTAACATTTCTATAATATATTAAGATATATATTGTGAAAGCTATATATATTACATCTCACATTCAATCAATAGCTTATATAGCCCACAAACCCTTTATAGTCTATCTGCAAAAAGTAATCATTATCTGTATACTCCCTATTGCTCTCTATAGCTCCGAGGTATAGTTCGATGGATTATACTTATTTATTTATTTATTTTAATTTACATCCAAAAGACAAGCCGCAGGGGCTCGCCACAATCTCCCAGAGGGTATTAGGAATGGACTATACTAGCGAGGATGCCGGTATAGCTATGCGTTCTGTTTTTCTACAGCTGTAATACAGACCGAGAGAGAAGCAGCCAAGGGTGCTGTGCACACTCCTGCTGCTTGTCTCCCGCTTACAATATCGGTACTGTTCAACCTATTTTATACTGGGTAGTTTAGATTTGTAGTTGATTAGAAGGCCCTATATTGTCAGTTTTTGTTTAATACAATTTGTATACAACAATAGAGAGAGGAAAGCAGCTTTAGAAGGGATACAGCCCCAATTAGCAATATAAAAATAAAAGATCAGAGAATCTCCAGAAAGACTGAGTATAATTACTCAAAGTGATTAGTAATTGTTAGGAAGATTGCAAAGTTTGTTGGGGTTTTTAGAAAAAGAGAGAAATAATCGATTGTATTCTTTATATCTTGTAGGATTGAACCGGATTTGTTTGGCTAGTTGTCGAATTGGGTACGAAAATGTTGATAAAATATTAGGTACTCAGATTCTTTATTGTATTCACAAGAGTATTCTGAAATAACGTTATTGTGCTGAAAGTATCAATAATAGGATACAAAGTCCCCGTATCCGATTCTGAATATTATTAATCGCTAAAGAATAAAATAGAAAAGAGTAAATTCCTCAGATTCCTTGATTTGATAATTGAAATGCTAGTAACGATATCGATTAGCAAGAGTAATTTCATTTTGCTTTTACTATCTCTATTCTACTCTTTATCTGAAGGTTTTAGCTATTAAGCTTATTCCATTAATAATAAAAAACGATGAGTTGTTGTTTTCGATATAACTACTACAAGCATCCAGATCGGCGAGCCAATCAGCCTTCTCGTTTCTAAGGATTCCAGTATATCCAGGCGACCATCGGATCGCCACTTGCCTGTTCCTTATAATCTCATGACAGCCGATGGATTATATAAATAATGTGTAAGTGCAGGCTATACTCCGGTTGACATTGGGATTAGGAAATATATTGATCTAGTTAGCAAGACAATTCATAATGTAATACAGGGAGCTCTATCTATTTACAAGACAATCCCAACGACCACTCTCCTTATAGAGGCTAGTTTCCCAATAGAGATTATTGTATTAGAATAAGTTAGATTGAGGTTTGTGTTTCGGCTATAGATAATAGATATACAATATTTACTTGTAAATCGATTAAAACTAAGTATTAGAAAGAAAGGATAAGGTATAAACACTTTGAAGAACTCTAATACGAAATTATAAAGGATAAGATAGGCGATTCCTATTACTAAGCACTCTAGACTCTTATAGTTGTATTAATCTTCCGGATATTATATTGATTTAACAAATAATATAAATAAAGAGGATATTACAAGAGTATTCAAAGAGTAATGGGATTTAATCCCTTAAGATAATTATTCTGTATTCTCAGATGGGTTTGAATAATATAATGAAAACGGTTATCATATAGAATATGGCTTTACGATATATTATGGTAAATAATAGATTGATAGTGATTATAATCAAATATACAAATAATTGTATATCTTTGATATTAAAATGATCGATGTATAACGGGGGCTAGAATATCTTCTAAGTATTATTGATCGTCTTTATTAGGGATAGATATAGTTATATATTGATAATATATTAGTAATCTAAGGAATGTAAGGAAGCATAGCTGTCTCCTTCCAATAAGTATATCACAAGTGCTATTGAGCGATATAATATTATAATATTGTAATCAGGTGGTTCTCTAGGTATATTGAGATTAAGAGTAACAAGGTAGCTAATTGCTTTGCCGATTAGGGTACAACTAAACTACTTGATTCTGGCCCCTCCTATCTCCTTATAGTTAGTAATACTCGCTTTACTTATATACCAAATATCTATATTCTAAGAATAGATAATAAAAGGAAAAAAAAGGTTTAATTTCTAAAATATATAATATATAGAAACTGATATATAATATCTCGAAATCAAAGAATCTCAAGTTTTCCTACAGAATACTCTATAGACTTATAGCAATAAGAACTGAATATAGTGATTTTGTAGCTTATCATATTAAATTTAATTATAAAAATAATATAAATACCTATATATACAGAATTGAGAAAAGCTTATTATACTTTTTTCAATACCTAATCAATAATCAAACGCATAGTAATTGATTACTTATATCAAGTTATTTTCGATTCGAATAGAATATAATAGCATATATCAATTATATCCTGCGGATACAAAACAGTTTCACTGACCTCCTTACTAAATCCAGATTCTATATTAAAATATACTCAAACTATACAAAATCACACAAATACCAATTTGCTTTAATACCCCGAGATTAAGCTCTTCATCCCGAATAACCTAAAACCCATATCGATTAGCCATATACATTTTAAACGTACTCTCGATCGATAACAATCAATCTAATCATCTACCAATATCTGGATGATATATAAAACAAGATCCTCTGAAAAAGAATTACAAACCCTTAAACAAAATAGTTATAGGATTGCTACAAACAATATTGAGTAAAGGAATACTAGAAGCAATAAGCTTCTAATTAGCTAACATTACATTACTATAAACAGCGAGAATGTCAGCGATCCATAGGCCCGCTCCTTAGTACATCTAGAATACCCTTCGGGAGGTTAGACATTAAACGTTAATCACTATAAATAAATAAATAAATTAGAGTTTATTAATCAAATTAAACAGACTATCGATTCTTATCAAAAGGCATTTCCAAAACAGAACATATTAACTGAGATATTCCTTACAGATCGATATTTCTATAATAATGAATCTTTAGGCTCTTCCTCTCGGAAACCTTATAATAAATATACCGATCGATAACCTTTCTTTACACTAACTGATAAGAGTAAGAACGATTGTTACTTCCCTGGTTGCAAGAAGAAAGACTGTAGGTACTACAAGCATATACAAAAAGAGAAAAACCAACTTAAAACAAATTATTATACCAAATATAACAATCTTGATAACAAGAGCTTTACAAAATAATATAATCAATTTGTTATTAATATTGAATAAGATAATAATAACAATAATAATAACAATAATAATAACAATAATAATGTCATGGTATGGGTAAAGACTTATATTGTACCATAAGAGTAGAAGAGCTATAGAAAAGTGAAGCTTTACTTATAGGAAATAGGACGCATTAGTATTTTGTGCCTGAGGTACAAAGGCAACTATAGATCATGTAGTTGGCACTGTAATAGTATTCTCTATTCAAAACGATCGGTTTACAATCACAATATTAATTAATCTTCTAGAATACAAAATAATACTAAAATACTCTAATTTCTATTATTAGATTAAAATGAACTTTCTTAGGAATAGTAATCAATTAATAAAGCTTTTTAAATCTATTTCGGTTTCGATTCGGGGATGTATTTGGTGTAAATATTAGTGGGGGATTAGGAGTAGTAAGTCTTTTAAATTCTATTTAAGCAAGCGGTTCTGGTTTATTTGGATTTGTTAAGTGGAAAGTGATGATTATGTCTTTTTAGCTATAAAGGTTTTTAACAAATTGTCAGGATATTGGATGATGTTTTTATTTGATTTGGTAATGAAATCTATCCTTATTATGATAGTCGAGTAGTTTATCGAATTCCTATTATTCGGTTTCTTTGTTTGTTTCGTTATCTCTTTCTAGAATGCGTTCTTGGTTTCGATGGGATTTAGTATTATTAATTGTTTCTTGATTGGCTAATTCAAATAAGTGATAGAATGATCGAAATAATAAGTTGTGGAATACTAGAAAGATCTTAAAACTAATAGAAAGCTAGAGTAGATAGACTTGTTTATAAACTTTAATGATCTTATAGAAACTATTTCATTTATTATTACCTTTTTTTATTGATTGATTGGTTTTTATATTCTTAGTATTAATCTATACTTTATTATTCTCTTTGTATAGAGGAATATCGATATAAGTCTTATTAGTATAATCTTTATATTTCTAAATGGACTGAACAATTAGAACTTTTAATTTTATTAGAATAATATCAAATCGATTTGTAATCTTATTGGCCTTTAGGAATTTATGCTTGTATTGATATAACAAATTCAGGGGAATAAATAAAAAAGGCTCAATATCAAGGTGTAAATGAAAACTATAGTTAGCAAAAAATGGGGATATATTAATAATCTTCAAGATTATATTATTAAGCACAAACTCTATAAACGGAAGTTAATTATATTAATCGTCTTAATAAAAGTTTATAAAAGCTTAAAGGTATTATTCTATTATAGTATTTATTCTTTTTGTTTGTTTATTAAACTTAAAGTAAAATAAGAAGAATTGTTTTAAAATGATCAATAAACACTTAGATAGATATTTCCAAAATTCTAATACAAATTACAAACTTTTATTGAATATAATGTTATCGAATAAGCTATATAAATATAGATTTTCTTAACAAACTGATTAGCAAGTTTCATTTGTAGAAAAGTTCTATAATCGGAATGAAATAATACATTTTCATTAAGTGGTAAACGATTGTAATAATATATTAACCTTCTTTACTATAGTGTTTGCTGATTGGTAGTAGTGTAATATAGTTAATGGAAATATCGGATCAGGAGTGAAATGGTATAGGTAGAGGTTCTAGGAATCGGGTGCAGTAAAGTAGAAGGCTTTGATTTGGAAATAGAGTTGATAGACTTATATATAAGTTTCGATTTCTTTTGATATATTAGGCTACTAGTATGTACAGAAGATAAGATCAATAGTTTTTACTTGGCTAAAGTGGTTTAATAGATCTGATGAAATGTATTTAGTATATAAGTTGCGTACAAAATTTAATGGAAAAGAAAAAACAAAAAGGTAATGTAATAAAAGATTTTATTATTAATCAATTTATAATCTTAAAAAGCGATTCGGAAATCCTTTTTGAATAGATTAGTAGTTAATAATAAGTAACTAAGTTCCGAAGGGTTTTGCGTATAATAATAATCAATTCAGATGATTTGTATATTATATTGATAAAATCGTTGATTGACTTCTCAATATCGGAATGATTATATCTATAGAGGTTGTAGTGAGGTTGATGTTATTGTTAACTTGTTGGATGAGGTCTTTGAGTATGGTATTATCGAATACTTTTTCTAGAAAAACTATTTATAAGCGATTTTTGATTTGGTTATGGTTAGGATCAATGTAAGCAAGGCGGTCTTCTATTTTCGGCTTAATATATTAGGGCAAACTGTTTTATAGCTAGAATGGGTATATGATATGAAAGTTGAAGTCAAATAGGAATTCAGTTTATCTAGTTGTTTTTGATTTAGTATTTTTGTTGATATAAAGTACTCTAGATTTTTATAATCAATAATGATTTCGAATAGCTTTTGGATTCTATATAATTCAAGTCTTCATTCTTCTAAAGATTTGATAATAGTTAATAATTCCTTATTGTAAATCGCGTAGTTGTATTTGGCTGTGTATATTTCAAGGAGAAGTATAACAACCGGGTGTAAGTCGGCCCTTATTGTATATTAAGAAAGTATTTTGCTCACAATCCAATTTGAAGTATTTGTTTTAATGATTATATAGTAATGATAATCAAACATTACAAGAATTAGAATAAAGATAAAAGCATACTTCAGGTTTTCAAAGGTATTTTTTTGATTAGTAGTCTAATTCCATATATCTCTCTTTTTTCAATAAATGATTTAAAGGTTTTATGATTTTAAAAAAGTTATGAATAAAGTGTTGATAGAAGTTGATAAACTTTAAAAAGTATTAAAGGTCTTTTAGTTTAATTAATGATTTCTATTTGAGAATAATCTTAACCTTATTAAGATCTATTTCGATATTTTAAAAGTAATATTAAATCGAAATATTTTTATATTTTTATTTCGAATTTGTATTTATTAATATCAATTTGTAATTTAATATTAAATAAATCTCTAAACAACTTTGCAAACTTGTTTTTGATAATCTATAACATTCTTAGAATAGATTAAGATATTGTTTAGATATACTATATAATTCTTATCCAAAAGATCAAAAGAATATAATTAATATAGTTCTAAAACGAGGTAAAAGTATTGCAAAAAACCAAAAGGTATTATTAAAAATTTGAATAAGCTAAAACGAATTATAAAAACAGTTTTCTATTTATAATCTTTTGTAATCCGTAGTTATTAAATATAGCAATAATATCCAATTTAATATAAACTTTAGTATAATATAAAGTATCGAGAGTTTCTTTGATTAGTAATAGCAAATTAATAATTCTTAATAATAATATTATTCAATCTACAATAATCCTAGTAGATTCGAACATTCCTTCCGGGCTTTATAATTAGAAAGAATAGAGTAGTCGATTGGGAGTGGGATTTATGAATAAATCCTTTATTTAGATTATTATCAAGTCATTGTAAAACGATTTGGAATTTGGTTGAGGATATTGGGTGACCTTTGTTGTACGGAGACTCTTTGCCTAGTATAATCTCGATCTTGTAATCCCAAAAGTATTGTGGCAGGAGCTGTTGATAAGGGAGGATAAGAATCTAGTAAATAGATTGTAAAGCTAAGATAATAGCTTACTCTGATCTTTGTTATAAATAATATAGGTTAATCAATCTGTTTCTATAAACTTCTTGATATTACTTTTTATAATATTGCAATATAATTGAATAAAATCGTTATTACTATATAATATAACTTACAAGCTTTATTTAATTCATCCCAGATTATTTTTGTAATATAAGCTTTTTGATTTTTATAAAATTAAATAAAACTATTTAACTATAAGAAACTTTATATTATTTATTTTTCTACTTGAATATTTTATAAAACATCAATTAGTTTTTTTAAAGGATTTTTATAGTAATAAAGGATTTAATAAAAATAAAATGTTTTGATTTTATAACAGTTTTTTATATATCCTAAAGCCTGCAGTGATCCGCGCTAAAACCCGTTTCAGGATTGGCTGGTTTGGTATCATCTTAGTACAGATCTCTGTTTTTCCGTTGATTTTGATAAATATAGTAGCGATTTAAATCGGATGATATTGGATTAGTAGGATTTATATTATAAAGATTTCTATTATATTCTTCTTTTACAATTGGAGTCGAAGGATTATATTCTAAAAGTATTAATTAGTTTTGAGACGAAAAAAAAGAAGTCTGGAGACTTTTGTTAATAACTTTTTTGGTAAAGGTACAATATAGGATTGAGATAGATTTCTTCGAGTAAACTTCAAAATAGACTTTCTAACAGATATACATAGTATTGGATTAAGCGCTATATCTGCTGAGGTCAGTATATCATTACGATTAGGAATAACAATTACAGCAGAATTAATTGGATAGCAATATCTAGAGTAATATATGAATGTGAATTTAAGAATCATTGTTACTCAATTAATAATAGAATTATAACACTAAAGCTATAAAAGGACTAAGGATTATTGTGTGAATAAGGGAATTCACTTCAAAAGAATGACTTCAATACAATGGCTACTGTATCAAAGGTATTTAGGCGAATGCGAAGGAGACTAGCTCTTTCAGTAGTGCCTATATAAGGCCTACTATTTCCCTTCATTAGCTAGCTCTTTAAACAAAATACAATACAGATATTTAGAGGCCTACTAATAATAGTGGGAATTACATCTCCCGTATTCCTGATCTCATTATTAAACCAATACTAATTAGTGATATCACAAATTACTTAACTTATTTATTTGAAATACCTTCTCACTTTTACTTCTTTTATTTCCTGTTATCAGCATCATAATATCCCGGGGAAGTATTAGTATTAGCTCTAAGCAAACTGGCAAGAAATCCGATACTGATAAGAAACCTGTTTTATTCGATCAATCCATCAGCATAGAAGGATTTATCGACACGATAATTGATAATACTGATCCTTTGTAATAAGAGTTTAAGACTTTTCTTTATGAAGATATAATCAGTACTCCTTTTCATCCTCCTGTTTTTTTCAATCCCTATATTCCTAACAAAGTAGTAGTTGAAGAAAGAAAAACTCAGGAAACTATTAAGGATTTGAAATTCAAAGAAAATCTCAGAATTATTCTTTCCAAAAGATCTTAATAAAGCTAGACAGTTCTATAAAGGATATATATTCAAGGTAAGGATAGAGCACCAGATCAACAAATACTTTCTTTTTCGAATAGCTGTATACTCGAATACAAGGATTACCAATACATCTTTTTAGAATACAGTCATATTCGATTTCGAGCTTATTCGATAAGCTTTATTCAGAAGTATTAATAAATTGATATATATAACTTTTGTAAAATCTTATAATATTATAGAGTTTATATCAATATGAATGCAAATCTCGATAATACTTTAATAAAAGTATTTCTCTACAAAGAGTATTACAATTGAATTGCAGATCAGTTTTTAGAATATTAAATTAATGAGGTACAACTATTTGTATCTATAAAATAGATCTACCTTTCTATTAAACTCGATTCGAAATCACAAATCAAATCTTTCATCGAATCTCAGAATAGTATTTCAACTGATTATCTAACTTTATCAAAATCTAGCAAAATTATAAGTGATTTGATTATTCCTTTTGATATATATAGAGGACTAGCTCCATTCCAATCTGGGGATATACAAGTTCTATATATACCTTTATCAGTATCAAAACCAGGCTTTAGAATTCCATTGGTTAATACTCCTACAGGATTACCTGGTAATAATAATGATCCGGATAATGATAATAATTGGAATAGCGGTCAAGGTAATAATAATAATAAAGACAACAATAATAGCAATAAAGACAGTGGTAAAGGTGGTAGGGATAAAGATTATTCTGATCATTCCAATTATAAGAATAATAATCAACACAATTAAAGCTATTGTTTTGTTAATCTTTCGAAAATCTATAGGAATAACAATAGATATAAGGATATCAATAACTCTTTTAATCTAAAGATCTCTATATTCGAAAAGTATTATTACAAAGTATTTATATCAATAGAGATAACTATAACAGCCTTTCCAATTATACTCACAAACACAATTAGAAACTATTATTAAACAAATCTTAATAGTCTTCCTGATTCGTATCAAGGCTTGTGTGATATAATAATTAACAATTTCAAAGAACCTGAATATCAATAGAATATACTTCTCAAATAAAATAATATCACTTTCAAGAATTATATCGAGAAAAACCCATCCACAAAGCTTCAGAAAATGTTTAATACAATGATTACAGATTTATACTTCCTTTAACATACTATTCTTAGAACAATATATAATCCTCATCATATTACATTAAGATTTTTGTTTGTATATAATAGTATTCCGAAATACTACTTTGCAATATGCAACCCTTATTCAATTGTATAAAGCTATTAATTAGAGTAAATAAACTATCACTTTATCAAAAGGCATTTCCGAAGATCATACCCTCTATCTGAGACATTCCTTATAAATCAACATTTCTACAATAGTACATCTTCAGGCTCTTCTTTCGAAAACCTTATAATAAATACACTAATTGATAATCCTTCTCTACACCAACTGATAAGGGTAAGGACAATTATTATTTCCTAATTACAAAAAGAAGGGCTATAGATATTACAAGTATATACAAAAAGAGAAAGACCGATTTAAAACAAATTATTATATCAAGTATAACAATCTCAATAATAAAAGCTTTACAAAACAATATAATCAGTTTGTCACTAATATTGAATAAGAAGATAATTGAGATGGTGATAGTGATAATAATAATAACTATCTCATTGATCAGTATCTTACTGATACAAGTAGTTCTGAAGGGGTCTTTAGGATATTCTTTATCTCAATGAGTGCTTGTAAATAGTTCTTCAATAACAACTAATCTCAATAATGCTGTAAGCATTTATAAATTGATAGCTAAAGTATTACTATAAACAGTAAGCGATATAATATTAATATATTCTTCAGTATTATAATCGATACAGATACGGCTAAGAGATCATCTATCGAATACAATCAGTATTTGATATAAAAGAAAATCGAGGATATTGAGTATAATAAAGCTACCACTAAATAAATAATAGTTTAATATAATATTAAAGCAATAATTTCTATTAATTTGTTTTATATCAAGCTTCCATTTAAAGAAATAGAATGGAATATAATAAAAGCTGATTTTTCATTCTTACTTTCTTTAGCTGATATAAATAGACTTAGATTCAAATATAATAATCTTAATAATATGCTATTATATTTAAAGGCGTTTATTTTGTATATCAATAATTCGGCCATACATTTTTGCTATAGAATATCAATATCGAGGGACTAATCAATTATTCCATTAATAATAATAATTACTATCTTATCGAAATCGAGTTACAATAAATTCACCGTTGGTTTGGTTATTTATTTGTATATAAGTTTTATAAAATGCTTAAACACTCCGGGTATAACAAAGACTTTGAAAATGATTAAATAGCTTATTAAGTTTTATTACTATTATCAAATCTATAGTAAATCGCCCAGCAGATTCAAATTCTCTTTACTTGATAAGGATTTTGAGTTTAATTATACTATACTTATTGACATACTTATATAATAATAATCCGATTTTGTATATTATCAATAAAGCTATATGTTTTCAAGCTATTTGATAGCTAAGCAATATATCTGTAAAGCATATATAAAATAAACTCTGTGAATGCTAGATCGATATATATATTAATCCATTGGAATATATCACTTATGATATTAGTATCAACTTTGTTGAAAGAGAGTTTCAATAATATGCTATATCAATATCCATTCAGATAAAGACAGTCCCTGTGGAGATGTATTATTCGATCGATATTGTTAAGAGATTTCATATACTATTGTAAAGATCTTATGAGATTATTTATAAAGAAGTTTATAAACTCAATATTCACAAGATAGTTATATTCCAGATAATTATAAAGGCAATCAATAATACTATTAGACCTAATGGTTTAGTACTTATTTTACTTGTTTTTGATATTTTTCTCTGTATAATCGATATTAGCCCTTCGATATTTACTATTCAATAACATACTATCGCGATTTCTAAAGTTATAATAGAGGTTTGCAGATTATATAGTTCTATATAAATACAAGAGGCCTTGAATATACGCAATGAACCCTCTACAACTATACTTTATGACTTACTACCAAATAGCAAGATTTTGGTCTGAAAAGAGAGTAATGAAACAGCTATCAATGAGTGGAAAGGATTTTTTTTCACTTATTAGTATAAAAGGGGAGATATATACTCTTGATCTACCTTATAAACCTATAAGATTTAGATCTATATTAATAAAATTGTATTATGAGTATTTAGAAACTGGATGTATTGAGGAGGTTGAAGAAATTGATTATGATATTGATTCTGAGGTAATTTTACTAAATTCTAACAAAATTATATTATCTTCTTTAAGAACAACAATTATATATATAATAAATCTAAAGGAATTTCTTTTGGATTTATTTAAGAATAATTAGATATTTATATCAATATCTTTTCTACAAATGATTATATCTCAGATTCGAGTTTATATATAAGATTACTACCCCAAATGTTTTGCTACTGATTTTAAGAATCCTATTATATATAAGGAATCCAGAAAAAAAGAGATTGATGGATTAATAATTAAAGTATATTCGAGATTATATTACTTTTGAATATTCTTTTAATATATATATTTTTAAATTGCGATTTGTTAATGAGATTAAAAATAAAAAAACGGATATTGAATTTCGTAAGTTGAGATTAGTTATTCAATATATAATGATATTGATAAGATATTTGTATTAACACAATCCCCAACAATTCAATAATCGTGTCAATATATTTTAATCTCACTAATTACAAATATTCAAAAACAAATATAGGAGTATATATTCAAGATATTATTCAAATGTATACTCAATCCACTTCGAATTTGTATTGCATTTTTTATATTTATATTTTGGAAGAAATGAATCTATCAACCAGTATGATTTACTTATTATTAAACTATTATATAGTATTATTATTATTATTATTATTAGTAATTTTCAACCGGGCCGTATAGGCGAGCCTCCCAGGGGGCATTATGGTTGGGCTAACTGCGGGATGATCTTCTAGTTTACATGATCCCCCTTTCCTAGGGATAGGGTCTCAATACCCTCAGTAGCCTCCCAAGCGATGGCTAGCGCACTTGCGTCTTTGTCTCCAATCCTCTAAGCACCTCCGTGCACACTTTCCGATCTCCTATATCGTATTTGTTTGAAAGCTGTTTATCCTGTAAGGATAGCTTTTGATATATTCTATTGTAGTATGGTATGCTGTGTGCTTCAATTTTCTTCCATATAGCTTTTCTAGATCTATCCCCTCCTACTCCCTACTTATGTTCGCCTAGATCAATCGATCCCTTTCCTTTTCTCTTCTATTCTTCTGATAGTGTTTTAGGGCATATGCTTTTATAGAAATCTGTTATAGCAATGAATTTAGCGATTTGGCTGGTGTATACATTAGCTGTTTCAGTAGTCGTTCTTGAGCTGCTTGATTGCAGGGTATTATATAGTATTCCTAAGGCAGAAAACCATTAATTCCGGATATATCATATTTATCACTATAAAAAGCTTAAGATACAGTAATCTATAATAACCCTTATCTTTTGTATACTAATAATAAGAAAACTGAATTCAGTATTGTAGAGCTTTGATAGATAATATACTTATCATTGGGGATAATGTATTTATATAAGCTGAGAATAAGCAATTCAAGTAAGCTGGCTTTATGGCTAAAGATGTAAGGAACTTATTCACAATTATTTATTAAAGTTTAATAGTATTACTCTTACACTTAAGAATAATGATATTCATTTGATTAGGAGAAGCAATGCGGCAATCTATAGCTTATATCTACAGGATCTATAGATATATATAGTACATATATAAGGTTCGGAAGTATACTTTTATATATAAATAATATATTATATAATAAGCCTGCAGAGCATACATTACAACTATATATTAACTCGAGGCATCTTTCAATGTATCCATAGCAGTATAGATAACCCAACCTGATAAGGATAATATTGCGGCATTAAACAAGTATATCAAATAGCAAAGAAAACTCTATTAGAAGACTCAAATATATACCATTTGACTTAGATTCACTTAAGATTGTTATCTTGCTAATACCTCTTTTGCAAACAATAAGGACTATTCGTTCCAAATAGGCTATATGATTGTTATGATGGATAAATACAATAATGCTAATATTATTTATTGATTATTTATTAAATACAAAAGAGTTATATACAGTATTTTGGCATCCGAGCTATATAGATTAGTTTAGGGATTTGATATCGGTACAACAATCACTTCTATAGTTAGCGCTATTCTCGGCAAGGAGATTTCATTAGTTTTGTATACTGATTCCAAGTCATTATATAATCTATTTACGAAACTGGGAATGATTAGTGAAAAGAGATTAATGATCGATATCATAGCACTACGTCAATCCTATAAGCAGAGGGAGATCGTTGAAGTAATCTGGATTGATGGTCCGATTAATCCGGCTAATATGATAACAAAAGAAAAGCTATATCAAGCTTTTACTGATCTGATCAATACAAATAAAATCGATATTAAGGTAATGAAATGGGTGGAATGGGATTAAAGGAAGGGATTGGTTCTGCTAGTAAGAGGTCAGGGACTTTAGTCAGCAGATGAAGGATTTTTATGATTTTACGAATTTCTTTTCAGCCATTGTATTTGAAGCTATAAAAGAGAGTTCCGAGTGTGTGAATAAGGGAATTCACTTCAAAAGAATAACTTCAATACAATGGCTACTGTATCAAAGGTATTTAGGCGAATGCGAAGGAGACTAGCTCTTTCAGTAGTGCCTATATAAGGCCTACTATTTCCCCTTATTAGCTAGCTCTTTAGACAGAATACAATACAGACATGTAGGGGCCTACTAATGATAGTGGGAACCACGTCTCCCGTATTCCTGATCTCATTATTGAACCAACAATTATAGGGTCCATATCGAAAAGATTAATAATATAGAATAAGCCAATTTCTTTATAATTGTTAATCCATAAATCTAATAGTGTATACTAAAAATAGGATATTAGAAATCCTTCTATCTATAAATAACAGATTACAAGTAATAGAAAGGAATGTATAGAAATACCAAGCTTGAATATAAGAATGCTATCTATAAACCTATATCCTACAGCTCCACTATCTACTAAACCAATAAATAGAATAATCATATTAAACATAAGGAAAATTTCCATTAAGATTTTAAGAAATTTATTATTCATTATTCTAAGATATAAAGGATCCTTAATATAATTGATCTCTTAATTCACAAAAACAAGCTTTCTATAAAGAATCTCGATTCGCGATTATAAACCGAGATTAATCTTTTAATATACTTAACTGGGGAATTGAATTTCCATTATTATCCGAATGTACAGAGCCTTCGACAAATCCGCTTAGATCTCTACTACTAATAAGAACTAAAGAGGTATATCGAAATAGTACTACAACAATCAAGAAACAATTAGCAAATGGAAATGTATTCTGATAAATAGGATTATAAGTGTTGCGATAGGGTCTGGGATTGTAATAATAATCGATAACAAGAAAATGGTGGATATTTGGAGCGTATTGGTTTATAGCAAAAGGACAATCAGGATATTATATAGTTCCTAAATTGATATTATATTTTATATCATTATATCGCTTTTCTTTATAATTGAATTTGATATAATCAGGCTTTTTACAATAAAAGTAAAAGCCAAGATTTAGACATTATTCTATATTATAATATAATAAAGATTACTAGTCTTGGCAAGCAGTATTCAATTATATAGGATCTCCAGAGAGATTAGGTATAGATATTATAGCAATAATAACAAACTTCTTTTCATTAGGTTTTTTCTAATTACTAAAGTTGATACTTTGATTCTTATATTGATTATCAAGATGAATCTTCTTCTTTAAGTTATTATAATATTTTATTATCAGATTACTTATATATCGATATCAATAACAAAAGATTTATTAGAATAATTAATTAAAGCATCGATTAGTTTTTATAAAACTTTGAGTTTAAAATCAATGACTTATTATTCGATAATCTTCTTGTATTTAATAATAAGCTATTTGAATTCGATAATAAAGTTATCAAATAGAATCTACTTTATTTTACATTTATTATAATCTATAAAAGCTTTATATAAGAGATCTAGAGTTTGGTATTATTTATTTAATTTATACTAAATACCTGTTATAATATATTATTCAAAGGATTAAAGATTGGAATCATATACATTGTCTATAATTATATCAAAGTATATCTGATTATTCATATAAACCAAACCAAAAAATAAGTTAACAAGAAATGTGATTTTCTAAAACTTTAATTTATTTTTATAATTTGTAATTAAATAATAATTGATTATACTATAAAAACTTATATATTGATCTTAGTGCTTTGTAATATCTTACTTATTACTATTAAACTTTTCGGAAGTAGCGAGATACTTGTAATAAAATAAAGCTTACGGATTATTGTGAATAGTAATTTTCAATATTTCAATTGTATCTTTCAATTCAATAATCTTTAATTGAATATTAGTAATTTGGGCTTAAACAATAGCAGCTTGGGCTTGTAATAAGCCTGCAATCGATTTGATCGATTCAAATATGGTTTGAGTGGCAGCGAAGTGTGTAGTATTTGGGTTATTGAATAGATCTATAAGGGAGAGATATTGGTTTCGGCGGAGTTGAGAATGTGGTTCAAGAAAAGGAACTGTGGAGGTAGGCCAAATGCAGACACTTCTGGTATAAGTACTTATTCACCTATCTTTAATGCTTTTTGAGACTCAAAACATCGGCAGCAGAGTGTACAATGAATCAACGATGAGTGCGATCAGCGTGATTGGAATAAGGCGTTGGTGGGGCTTTGGAAATAAAATGGAAATAAAGCTGTACTAGCTTATTTGATAATAGTACAAACTATTATGATACGAATAAAGATTTATATTATACTATAAGGGTAGAAGAGCTATGGAAGAGTGAAGCCCTACTTATAGGAAGTAGGGCGCGCTAGTATTCTGTGCCTGAGGCACGAAGGCAACTACAGATCATGTAGTTGGCGCCGTGACAAATAATAACTATCTCATTAATTAATATCTTATTGATACAAGCAGTTCTGAAGGGATCTCCAGAACATTCTTTATCTCAATGAGTGCTTATAATGATTCTTCAATAGTAATTAATCTCAACAATATTATAAGTACTTATAAATTGATAATTGAGATATTCACTACAAACAGCAAGTAATATAATATTAATACATTCTTTGGCATTATGATCGATACAGGTATAGCTAAGAGATTATTTATTAGATATAATCAGTATTTGATATAAAAAAGATTAAGGATATTGAGTACAATAAAGCTACATATAGCAAGGCTATAAAGAACAAAATCGATATATGCAATACACTGCGCTGCACTAGAACACATACAAAAGCTACCCTTACAGGATAAAGCAGCTCTCAATCAAAACATTATATAAAAGATCGGAAAGCGCGCACGGAGGCGCTCAGAGGATCGGAGACAAAAGCGCAAGCGCGCTAGCTATCGCTTGGGAGGCTACTGAGGGTATTGAGACCTCATTTTTAGGAGAGGGGGATCATGTAAATTAGAGATTATCCCGCAGTTAGCCCAACCGTAATGCCCCCCGGGAGGCTCGCCTATACGGCCCGGTTGAAAATTACTAATAATAATAATAATAATAATAATAATAATACAATAAAGCTACTGCTAGATAAGTAACAATCCAATACAATATTAGAGCAACAACTTTTATTAATTCGTTTTATATCAAGCTTTTATTTAGAGAAATAGAATAAAATATAATAAAAGCCAACCTTTCATTCTTATTCTTTTGATTAATATAAACAGACTTAGATTCAAGTATAATAATCTTAATGATATTGTTATTACATCTAAAAGCATCTATCCTGTATATCAAACAATTTGGTCATACATTTTTGCTATAGAATATTAATATTGAGGGACTAATCAATTATTCTATTGATAATAATGATTACTATTTTATCGAAATCGAATTATAACAAATTCATTATTGATTCGGTTATTTATCTACATACAAATTTTATAAAATACTTAAACACTTCAATATAATAAGAACTTTAAAGCAATTAAATAGCTTATCAAATTTTATTATCATTATCAAGTCTATAACAAATTACTTAACAAATTCAAATTTTCTTTATTCAATAAGGATTTTGAGTTTAATTATATTATACTTATTGATATACTTTATATCAATAACATTCAATTCTGTATATTATTAATAAAACTATATACTTTCAAGTCACTCGATAGCTAAGCAATATATCTATAAAATATATATAGAACAAACTTTATGAATACTGAATTGATATATATATTAATCCACCAGAATATATCACTCATAATACTGATATCAATTTTGTTAGAAAAGAGTTTCAATAATATACTATATCAATATCCATTCAAATAAAAACAATTCCTGTAAAGGTATACTATTCGATCAATATTGTTGATGTCACGGTCAATCCGCGTAAGGGCTGGCGAGGACACGTGAGTAGCCCTGCGGGCCTACCCCGGGCCGACGCCAACCCGCGCACAATTATAAATTGTAGAATTTTCATAGTTTAGAGAAATTAATGAAAAGTCTTTGTGCTACATTACACCTAGTTGATTCATTGCTATTATCTACTCTAACAGTTGAAAGATTTTATATACTATTATATAGATTATATGAAATTATTTATAAAGAGATTCATAAACTTGATATTTACAAGATAGCTATACTTCAAATAATTATAAAGACAATCAACAATACTACTGAATTTAATAGTTTAATGTTTACCTTACTCGTTTTTGGTATATTCCCCTATATAGTTAATATTAACCCTCTAATACCTACTATTTAATAGCATACTACTATAATCTCTAAAGCTATAATAAAGATTTGTAAACTGTATAATTCCGTATAAATACGAGAGGCCTTGAATATATATAACAAACCCTCTATAACTATATTCTATAACTTGCTATTAAACAATAAGATTTTGATTTAGAGAGAAGGTAATAAAACAGTTATTGATAATGAAAAGAATCTTTTTTATTTATTAATATAGAAAAAGAGATATATACTTTTGATTTATTTTATAAATCTATAAGATTTAGATCGGGATATAATGACTCTCACCTGTATGTAGTATATCCTACAAACCTTTGATCATACAATCGGAAAGCTAAGTAAAATCAGCTGGAACTGGATAATGGTTGTATACTAATTGAAGACTATATTGAAAACAAAGATATACATAACTAATCACTAAAAAGTAATTACAAAGATATTTAGAACAAAGAATTACTAGCAAAACGAAAATTAAAACTATTCAATAATAAAAGAAAAATGAAAGCAGGATTGATATAGAATTATATCTTTACAAATCTGTATAGAAAGTAGAATCAAAGCATATCGCGATAGAATATCTGCAAAGCAAAACTAGTCCTTAAAATAGCGGATAATAAAGCTTCTATAATATAGCTGAGTTTGATTAAAGCCTATATTAGAAGCAAGGCCGATATCCTTAACTTGATAAACAAAAATCAAAAAAACACTTCTAGAATATTAGTATACAGAGTTTTCATAATCCAACAATATATACAATCTATAGATATATTGGATCGAATATTTATAAATAATGAAAAAAGTAATAGAAAGTATATAAAGGCTAGAACAATGTCTACTAAAGCCAGTAGAAATATATATGAAATAGAAAAAGAAATGTTTTTAGTATTTTATCTTTAAGTGTATAAAAGCAATATAACAACAAAGGAGCTTCAATATAAGAAGAATGCTTTTAACAAGCCATACTCAACAATGCTCGATTAGTATTACAGTAATAAAGGATCTCAGGTAGAGGCTAATTCTATAATATATATATACAATATGCTCCTAGCACTCTACTTTCGATTATAAACTATATATTAGGAAAATGGATTTTATAAACAAAGTTTTGATTAATAAATTAAAAATATTATAGAAGAACTGCCTAACTAGGAATCTAAAATAACAAGCCTGCAAAACATAGTCGGCCTTATTGTATAAAAGAAATCCAGCAAAGTAATATAAACAACTACTAGCCGCAAGGCATAGTATATAATAATAGTGATAGCAATACTATCTATATAACTCGAGAGAACAGATACATATATCAGTCTATAATCGGATACTATAAGACAAAGAACATAATGAAGGTATCAGATAGGCTTAAGGAATAAACAGAAATGGAGATATAAAGAAATAGTTTTAATCCTAGCCGGAACTTCCGAAGATAATCATATAATAAGTAATTTAATGTAATCAGAAGATTTTATAGAAGCCTAGTACTAGTAGCTTTATTACAAGTGAACCGGGGAAGCATTTGTAGGTGTAGCGAACCTACTTTGTATTATAATATATTCTAGAAAGTAGTTATAATATAATTCATTTCTGCTACAGCATGTCAAGACACGCACCGCGAAAGCTATGTGCGTTGCATTACACATTCGATCAATAGCCCACACAGCCCACGGACCCTCTGCAGCCTGTCTGCAAAAGGTGATTATTACCTATATACTCCCCGTCGCTCTCTATAGCTCCGAGGTATGGTTCGATGGATTATATAAATAACGCGCAAGTACAGGCTATACTCCGATTGACATCAGAATCAGGAAATATGTCGATTTAGTTAGCAAGACGATTCACAATGTAGTACGGGGAGCTCTATCTGTTTATAAGATAATCCCAACGACTACTCTCCTTATAAAGGCTAGTTTCTCAATAGGGATTATTGTATTAGAATAAGTCAGATTGAAATTTGCGTTTCAATTATAGATAATAGATATATAATATTTACTTATAAATCAATTAAAGCTAGACATTAGAAAGAAAGAATAAGATATAAGTATTCTGAAGAGTCTCGATACAAAATTATAAAGAATAGAACAGGTAATCCTTATTACTAAGTGTTCTAGACTTTTATAGCTGTATTACTCTTTCGAGTATTGTATTGATTTAACGAATAATATGAATAAAGAGGATATTGCGAAAGCATTCAAGAAGTAATGAGACTTAATTCCTTAAGACAATTATTCTATATTCTCAAACAAGTCTGAATAGTATAATGAAAACAGTTATCATATAGAATACGGCTTTATAATATACCATAACAAATAACAAATTAACAGCAGCTATAACCAAGTACACGAATAATTGTATATTTTTGATATTGAGGCAATCAGTATATAGCGGGGGTTAGAATATCTCCTGAATACTATTGATCGCCCCTATTAGAAATAAATATAGTTATATATTAATAATATATCAGTAATCTGAGGAATACAAGAAAGTATAGCTGTTTTTTTTTAATGGGTATATTACAAGTATCATTGAGTAATATAATATTATGATATTGCAATCAGGTAGTCCCCTAGGCATACTGAGATTGAAGGCAATGAGACAATCGATTGCCTTATTGATTAGGGCACAACTAGGCTGTTTGATCCTAGCTTCTCCTGCCTTCCCACAATCAGCAGCATTTGCTCTGCTCTATATATCAAATGTTTATACTCCGAAAGCAGATGGTAAAAGGAAAAGAAAGGCCTAATCTTCGAAATATATAATATATGGAAACCAGTATATAATACCTCAGAATCGGGGAACCTCAAGCTTCCCTACAAAGTACTCTATAGACTTATAGTAATAAGAACTGGATATAATGACTTTGTAATTTATCATATTAGATTTAATTACAAAAATAACATAAATACCTGTATATACAGAATTGAAAAAAGCCTATTGCACTTTTTTTAATATTCAATCAATAATCAAATGCACAGCGACTGACCGCTTATATCAAATCGTCTTTAATCCAAATAAAATACGATAGTATACATCAACTATATCCTGCAAATACAAAACAGTTTTATTAATCTCTTTACCAGATCTAGGTTTTATATTAGGATATACTCAAATTATACAAAATTGTACAAATACTAATTTGTTTCGATATTTCAAGAATGAACTCTCTATTCTAAATAATCTAAGATCTGTATTAATCAGTTATATACATTTTAAGTGTATTTCCGATTGACAATGATCGACCTAATCATTCGCTAATATCCGAATGATATACAAAACAAGATTTTCTGAAAGAGAATTACAAACCCTTAGACAGAATAGCTGCAGGATTGCCACAAGCAATACTAAGTAAAGAAACACTAAAGGCAACAAGCTTCTAATTAACTAATATTATACTACTATAAACAGCAGGAACATCAGCGGTCTATAGGCCCGCTCCTTAATACATCTAGAATACCCTTTGGGAGGTTAGACATTAGATGTTAATAACTATAAATAAATAAATAAAAATATAAGATTTAGATCTATATTAATAAAACTATATTATGAATATTCAGAAATCGGATATATTAAGGAGATTAAAGAAATTGATTATAATATTGATTTCAAAATAACTTTACCAAATTCCGATAAAGTTATGTTACTTCCTTCAGGAATAGCGATTATATATATAATGAATCCAGAGGAATCTCTTTTGGATTTATTTAAGAATAATCAAATACTTTATCACGGTGCAGGAGATAGGTATTAGATAAGATATATGATATTCTACAAGGAGTGAAGAAGGAGGCGGAGAGGCGCCGACTATATGGAGGGCGGATGCCTAAGGTATCCATATAGCTATGTATTGAACCCGTGACAATACTTCTCTCTAATAGCTTGTTTATCCTAAGCAAGCAGAAGAATTGATATTACGGTACTTATTATAATATTTAAATCAAATAAATAAAAAAAATAAACAGCCTTTCATTATTTCCCCCTATAGATAAATGGAATTATTCTTATCTTTGTTCTTAATCCTTTCTTAATTTTTTTTTGATCCTCTTTTAATCACTTTTTGGTTTCTTTTTGATCCCCTCCAGATTCGATTAGAGTTTGTTTATTTTTTGTCTTAAAAAAATCTGACTTTTTTCTATCGAGTTGATTTTCGAACTATTAATTCTATTGTTATATTAACTACTGATATTAGTAAAAGGATTGCTTTTGCTATAGAATTTTCTAGAACCCATTTCGGTAGTCTGGATTTCTTAAAGTGTATATAATAATATTCTGCTAGAAGCTTTTTGTTTTTTTTCAAATCTGAAACTAATTATTAGATAGGGGTATAGTATCTCCACTTAACTAAATAGTGATAGTTATCTTCATTATGATTATTTATAACTCCTTTGAAAATCCATTTTTGTATTAGTTCGTTTTTGTTATCCTTTCTTTCGAAAACTCTATCCCTGATTATAATTGACTCTGATTTGTTGATTATTACTTGTATAAAGAATTGCTCTTTATTATTGATTGGAAAAAAAAGGAATAATAAAAAACTAGAAAGATACAAATTTTTTTTGATAATTGAATAAAACAAGAATACAAATAGACTTTTAAGATCTTATATAATCCGATTCAGTAATCATTTAGCTTCTTTGCTTTTCGAAAGGTTTTCATATTTTTAATATTAACAAAGACTCTCTGTTTGATATTATAACAAAGTGAATCGGTTTGATATCGATTTGTATTTTCTTTGTAAATCATAATCACTTATTGAATCAAAGTCTATAATTGAAATAGAATCTGTTTTATTTTTTTAGCAATCTTCTTACTCTTAAAAAATTTATATTTTTGTATTAATATTATCCCTGATGAGTATGATTTATTAGACTTAACTTCGAGGTATAGATTGAATCCGTAATTAATAAAGAATAGAAAGTATCCCGTAGTCTCAGATATTATATTGTTTGAAGCAAATTCAGCCAATAATAGCCATTGCATCTAATTGTTTTAATAAAAGTTTACAAAAACACGAAGATATTATTCCAAAAACGAATTTACTCTCTCCGTTTAACCATCTATTTGCAAATAAAAGATCAAGGAGTGTTTAAATATAATTACTAAGTGTTTTAATAGTTAGAATCAAAATCTGGAAATGAATTGTATTCCTTAATCAGAGATTATATTTGTTAGAATAGAAAAAGATGTTTGTTACTAGCATACTGCTTAGTATCATATATATGATTTCCAACACTCCCCCTTAAGTAGTATGCCCTACAGCTCTTCCTTGGAGCTAGCTTCTACGCCTCTATGCGGAGCTAACCGGTTCCAGTTCCGGTTGCATACAAGTGGGTGTGTGGATCTTTTTCTATCCAATCGCAAGTTGCCGGATGTGGGTCCTTGTGTTACGATCTCATATCGTATACTCTACCACTGCGCCATCCGGGCTCATAACCTGTCAGAAATAGACAGCAAGTTACGCATAAGGAGTGATATATTGAAATATGTATATCAGATCTATATATCCGGAAAGTTCGAAGAAGGAGTTTTATAGTGGTATGTATATGCTATATATATGCTATATATATGATTTCCAATATTCCCTCTATAATAGGAATCTATTATCTAAATCATATAAATTCTTTATATATATATATTTGTGAAGAGCCTCATTAACTCCTGCAACAATACCAATATTCCAGAGTTGCCTGTAGTGTTTATATCTCTAGTAGAATTCGATAGCTCTATGATTTAATATCGTATTGCAATACAAGAATACTCTTTGTCTGAATCCTGTTTTCCCTATTCATATTAGATCGGATCCAATTCATCTAGCAGTTTGAATATCAATTTGTTTTCGTAAAATCCTCTTTGTATATATACTAATGAATTGCTTCGGATTCGTTATCTTCGGATTATAGGGTTACCTTTTTAGTATAATAAATGACCCAAATCCAATCTTATGTAAACAGACCTTCAGTTTATCTATTACCCCATATGGTTTTCTTAAAATAATCAATTTGGTTAATTTGGTCAATTTATAATAAATTGATCAATTCGATTAATTCGGATAATTTTTGATAAATTCGACAGATCTAGTGAATATAGTGAATCTGATGAACGTGATGAAATTGTTGAAATAGGTGTATTTGATGATTTTTATCAATTTGGTCAATTTGGTCAATTTAATCAATTTGGTCAATTTGATCAATTTGATCAATTTGGTTAATTTGAGTTAAATCAACCAAATGGACTAAAATGATTGATTTGACTAAATACAACTATTGACTTTCTTTGATGTATTCGTGTTCAGCATTCCAGATCTAATCCTAGATCTTTTTTATGAGTTATAAAGCCAGGGTATGTAAGCTGTTTTGTAAGAATATCAGCTATCTATTCAGTTTCTGAAATCCATACAATATATAATCTTTTAATATCAATCATATCTTTTTGAATATAATACTATCGAATATCGATATGCTTTGCCTTATTATAGAACTTATTCTCTTATATCCAATCAATTCCATTAGTATTATTATAATATAAAGTTAGAATAAAAGGCTTTTCCTTAAAGCATTCTTCTAAATCTTTTATTAACTTTTCCATCCAAACTAATTCTTTTGTATCTTTATTTGTTACTATAATCTTAGTTTTCATTATATAGAGAGATATCGATTTCTATTTCGTTAAAGATTATATTATAGTTTCTCTATATCTGATGAAAGTTATTTCTTGAATAGATTTCCTATTAATTGCAAATCCCTAAGTCGAATCTGTATAAGCTCGATATTCGTATACAAGTATATTTAGTCGATTTGAATAGATTGTGCCTATTGAGTATATGCCAATAAGATATTGAAGTAAGTGTTTCGTAAGCACTAGATGACTTTCCTTTAGTATATATATAATATAAGCAAGTTGGCTAATGATATATGCTATATTAGATTGAGTATAGTTCGAGAGATAGATAGTATTATCAACAATTTGAAGATATAGTGTTGTATTATTTTAATAAAGGAGTTCATTTTCATTCGTATCTTGTATAGCTATATTAGAAGGTAAAAGCAAATCTTTTGTGTTAATAAGATCGATTCCAAATCTTTATAAAATCTTTTTTGTATAATTCGATTGATATATCTTAAATAATTAATTTTGTCGATATCGTTTTATTTGAATATCTAGGAATATATTAGTTTCGCCTAAATCTTTGTATTTCTATTAACTTCCAATTATCTTTTTTATCAAATTTATATTAATACAATTTCCTATTATCAGTAGATCATTTATATATAATAAAATATACATTCCTTTTCCTATAAAAAGATTTAGATTTGTTATCGATTCTTCAAATCCAATCTCTTTAAAGAATTTTCGAATCATAATTCACCAAACTTTTGATATTTGTTTTAAATTATAAAATAACTTTTTCAGTTTAAGGTATGATTTGCTTTTGAGTTTGATTTTAGGGAAAATTTCTTTGAAAAATTCTAGTACTTTTATAAGGATTTCTGTATTTATTAGTTTATTATTCAAGAAAGCAATATCAATATCCATATTATCAATCTCTAAATCTTTTATTATAACTTTTATTAATAAAATATACAATATCGAGTACCTTATTATACTAGCAAAAGTCTTTTGGTAATTTATTCTATATTCTTGAAGATACCTCTTAATTACTAATCTTACTTTTCTTTTAACCAACTTATCGAAACGATTTAGTTTATTTCTCAAAATGTATTTGCTATTTAATAGCTTTCGATCTACAAGTATAACTTTATTTATAATTTTGAAGATACTATTATCCTTGAAACTCTACAATTCATTTCTGATTGTTTCCATTTATATTTAGATATTCTCTTATATAATATCTTTGAGCTTTATTGATTTCTTAAATATTGAATTATAATTATTAACTAGAAGATTTTCAGAGTATATGAAAGTAATATACAGTATAATTATATATTAAACAATTTGATTATTAAAGATTTTTCTCAACTATTTCTTACAACTTTTATTCAAAGCATTTTGGATTAAAATAATTATCAAAACAAACCTAGCTTTTAGAATCTCTATAACTATTTATACTTTTTGTCTTGAAGATAAAGGTATTTATATATTTTATACTAAATATCTAATTCCCTATAATTATTATTGTTATAATATTTGCAAAGAATAGATCCAAGTTTCCTTTTGTTTATTTTGGATCTAAGCTTTCTTTTGTTTATTGATATATATATTTTCTTATATATCTTTTTATACTGTTAATTGTATTTTTCTTTTTATAGCCTTTTGCTTGTTATATAAATAAGATTTCCTTTTCCTTTTTGTTCTGAGTAGTTTTGAAATACTCTCTTCTTTAAATTCTTTAAATAGGTATCTATATTCATTGAAATTAGTATCTGCTATTCTAGTAATAGTTTTGATATGAAGATTGAGGAGATAATAGATATTATTTCTATTTATTCTAATTATAATATACTTTTCTTTAAATACTCTAGACTCGAATTTCTTAGTTATCAGATCTGATTACTGAGAGTTCCTAGTCCATACTTTATAATCAAATATTCTGAGCTTTTTAAAGTCAAACTATCTGCTATATATAGCCTCATATAGTATTATCAATATAAAAAGTATTTCTACCTCTTCAAAAAGTAATATTTTAATAAATAATCTGTTCTTCAGATATACAATATATTTAACAATGAGTTTTTATATATTAAACTTGATATCTGATTTGCTTAATAGCAATCTCGCTGTAATACTAATATCTTGAATTTTCTTTTCGACTATTCTATTCATAGAATGCTTTCTAGGAGATGAGGATTCGAATATCAATTCTCTCTTTTCAATCTTTATTTAAAAGGATATCCCAAATTCACCTTTTCTATTGTTTGCTCTAATAATAATAACCTTGCAATTAAACTCTTTCTCAATCTGATTAATAAGATCCATTAATATAGATATAACAATCTCTATAGATTTATCTTTTGTAAATCTAAACCAAGTTCTTTTTATTGCATTATCAATAACTGTAATAAAATATCTATTTCCATTTTCAGAAGATTCTTGAATCCCTAATAGATCTATATATAAATATTATAATTTTATAGATATATGAATAGCTATATGTTTATTGAAATGCTTATTTATTCTCCTTACAAAACAAGGCTTGCAAGCTTTTTGATTAGCACTTTTCTTTTTTTTAGTATAATATAATCTATTTAAAGCTTTCTTTAGCTTATCCATCTAATTGTAATTGAAATAACCTAAGCATCAATATATAATCTCAGCTTTATCGTTATTTATATTAATCTTTTCTATTTCTGAATCTGTATTTATTATATATACTTGTTGAATAAATAATTGTTAAACGATATAACTACCATTAATATATCTTGCAGTCATTTCTAGTTAACCATTTTTCTAGTATAACACTAAACCCCCTTCGAAGATAACTTTTCGACCTATTTCGGTAAATATTCCAACTAAAATAAGTTGATTATTCCGAAAGTCCTTAATATATCAGACATCTCTCAATATAGAGTTTTCAATAATGACTATTCCGTATACAGCAAGTTAAATACGGATACTAGCTATATTATAACAAATCATATTGAAGGAATCTTACAATACCATGATATTGTCAATATGCGGTCGTGAGCGATCTGTCGCACCGCCGAGCGCGTCGGGTTGCGATCCAATCGCTCTAACGACAATAACGACGATCACATCAACAATTGAAGCAAGTGGAGATGACGATATATAGTCTATCTACAAAACAATAACCGATCAATTCTATAAAAAGAACAAAAAGCAACAAATAATCCTAAAGATTGCAAACACGATCGACATATACATTAAAACCCTAAGCAAAACAGAATTGAACTATGCCGACACATTAAGGTCTGTATATATCGATAATATAATTAAGACTATAAGACAAGCCGGGCCTATATAGAGAACCCCTATATTAATCACAAAAATAATCCTAAAGGGAATTGCTAAATCCTATACTGATATGCTTAAGACTGAAGGGATGTTTTAGGTATTAAAAAGCATTAAAGTAAGTATACTCAAAATGATAAAAATAATATAGGAATACAAACAATAGGAGCAAAATAGCCGCACAATCTTTATAAAGATAGAAAGTAGATAACAGATAATTGCTAATAACCCCTTCGAATTGCGATTAAAGATTATAAAAGCAATTCCTAGATTAAAGCTTGAATTGATCCCCTTGCTTTATTACAATAGGATAGGGTAAACCCTGGAATATAAGATATTAAAGGAATACAAGAATCTTTTGTAAAACGAAAATTGTATATAATTAATCATTATACTTAATGCGGATAATGCTCAAGCTGTGGAAATCTAGTATAACTATATTATATCTCAGATCCCTTACAATACACTAGGCGTACTTATAACACTTCCAGATATAATTATTCGAAAAGAAATCAAGGTATAGGTAGGAGAGGAATCAATATAATATAAAGTCTCTAAATATAGGGTAAACCTTTTTATAAAGAGGGCTAACTAGATTATTAGTTTCAAAAAGATAGTAAAATCATTTTGGCTATTTAATATCAGTGAATACTCAAAGCTTTTTGATAAATTGCGATGCCTTCAACCACAATAGTACTCCAATGGGTACCAGCTATACTGTAATCTGTATATATATTATCACCTAATTTATTACTCTAAATATAATAAATTAACTACTAAATATACTAATAGAAAGATCTATAAGTAATATCAAAACGATGCTTAATATGCGGAATACCTAGGACCCTTTCGATCTGTATATAATAACTACCCTATAGCATTATAATCAGTTAATGGAAAACTGATCAGGCTTATTCACCGACAAATAAGAGAAGTCAGGATTGCTAGTCGAAGGGAGACTCAGGAAGTATACAAGGGAAAGACATTTGCTTCAACATTAGCTAAACAGTTTTAAATGATTATCCTAAATCTCCTATATCAGAGGCCCGTATTACTATCTACAAGAACGAATAGTAATTAGTAAACTAATTACCTAAATAAGCCTGATTAGAGAAAAGTCTCTTTAATAATCCAATTTATATTTCAAACTGTAATCCTTTGTATTACATTAACAAAGGGGTAAATTATAATATAGTAATTATAATTAAAAAAGTCTTTTTATCTCCCGATTCTGAAATAAGCGAAGGGAATAAGTCAAATGCCAATGAAATCACCACTACCCCTATATGAATTATATAATTAATATGAACTTAATAGAGAAAAGGGGACTCACAATTGTATAAGTGAATATAGAATATGAATACTCCAATCATATTACCTTCCTATAAATTACTGGAAAGGCTGATATAAATATTATTTATATCCAAAACCCTGATTATATAATAACTCAACAATCCAAAATTATACTGTATATAACTAATATTAGCCAATCGATATCTAAAAAATAGCTAATAATCCTAAGTATAGATTATAAATAATTATCTATATATAAAAAGAAAGCAATTTGAAGATCAGATAAATAAAGCAAATTGAAAGTAAGAATCTATTTTGGATTAATATTAATGAATACTCAATCCTTAATACTTATTATATCCCGTTTGATTTGCTGATAATAGAATATATATTTGGATTAGAGATTGCCCCAGGAACTGGTATAGTTATTGAAAATGATTTTAATATTAAGTATAATCTATGGGAACCCGGAGTAGCAATTATTAACCAAGGTGATATGTTTATATAATAAGCTGCTGAATAGGGAATAGAGTATATCGGGACTCCTGGTGCCCCTATGTATACGAGGGGACACATTCTAGACCTAACCTTTTCCAATCTGATTACCGCTATAATAATAATTGATAACAATCTGTACAACAGCTCCGATTATATTATTCAAATTACTATCATCTTGGATAAAGGAATCTCTAAATACAAATAAGCATATATCCAGATACACAATTTAGATTTACCCTGCCTAATAGGCATAATGGCTAATTGCTTAGCAAATCTTTAGAATCCGAACCTCCAATCTATCTATAATATTGATAGATTGATCACTAGACTTATAAGTATATTAAGCGCCTCTGTATAGCTATAGTGCAGAAAGGCTGCAAATCCTATCGATTATTCCCATAGTGAACCGATAAGTGTAAGAAGGCATACTAAATATATATATAAGCCAGGAGAACTGGAATTGCTAATGGAAATAGCAATGATCTAGTAAAATCTATAAAGGATTATACAAATATTGAAACAAGCTTATTAGATTAAGGCACTTAGATGATATACAGGACGATTAGAAATTATATACAGTTATGAATTAATACAAACTGATTCCAAAAGTAGATCTCAAGGCCCCTTTTTTAATAATCAAAGGCCAAGAGATTATTAATATTAGGGAAAAAGCCGAAGTACTTTTTATAATAATATTCGATTGCTTTAAAGTATTAAATGATTTATAGCACAACTCTTTATAAGAATAGAGCTATTAAATAATTTTATTATAGAAAAGAACAATCATCGCCAAAGGAAATGGAAAAATATGTAATAGGAGTCAGGAGCATATTATCCGGAATCGATTAGATAATTGTTTGTTTCTTTAAAATATACTGGTCTAATATAAAGAATATAATATATAAGATTTTTGTGGTTTGTTTTAGGCTTAGCTACTACTCTAACAAATGGAAACTACTGAAATAGTTATATTACTTAAGGTTGGTAAGAAGGATAGGATATCCTTGAGATTGTGGAGGCTGATTATATTGATATTATATATTAGAAAAGAATTAAAAAGATATATCATCAATCAAATTGTATAAATAATTATGAGATATAACATTATCAGCCCTTAATATTACAGAGTACTATTGAAAAGAATTAATATTAATTTCACAACTACCTTTATTCATAATACTAAGCTTACTTTAGTAATTAGCAAAATGATTATACTAATAATAATAGATATATAAAGCATTTATAATATATTTTTTAAAAGATGACTCTTATAATATATAAAGAAGCAAGGTTGGTCTATAATACTCTTGCAATTCGTTGATTTATTTCTAACTGGGAGATATATATGTATAAGGCTTGAGGGGATTATAATATAGGATTTCCTGATTGTATATAGTACCCCTTAGGGATTACCATTCTTCCTTATTCTATATACTCTCTATTTTATTGAGCTTTTTAATCAAAATAGAGTATAGTATTTCGGATATATTGACAATATAGCTATATATTATATATCTAAGAATCTATCCACAAATATATATATGCTCTGTCAAATCATTAATATATTCTATAATAAGGAAATCAGAATAAAATCTTTTTGCTTTAGAAAAGTTTGAGCTATTTTATATATTAAGGAAATATAAAATTGCAAACCTAGCTATAAGGATAAATCGGGATTTAGTTATTATGCCGACCCCTTTAGGGCTTATTAATGAAATATAATCGATTTTACACTGGCTTAGTGTTTTTTTTGATTGGTGTCTAATATTCCTATAGTATATCAAAACATATATTGCAAAAACTATACATATTGCATTCCACATCCAATTAATAGTTTATATAGCTCATGGACTATCTACAGCCTACTTGCAAAAAGTGATTATTACCTGTATACTCCTTATTGCCCTTTTTGATTTCGAAGTATAATTTAATGGGCTATATAAATAATACCCAAATACAGGCTATATTCCGGTTAGTACTAGGATTAAGAAATATATTGATTTAGTTAGCAAGACAATTTATAATACAATATAAAAAGCTTTATCCATCTATAAGACAATCTAATAATTGTATTCCTTATAAAAAACTAGTCTCCCAATTAGAATTATTATATTAAAGCAAATTAGATTGAGATTTGTATTTTGACTTTAGATAATGAATATATAATACCTACTTATAAATCAATTAAAGCTATGTATTAGAAAAAGAAAACAAGATATAAGTATTCTAAAAGGTTTTAATATAAAACTATAAAGAATAGAACAAGCAATCCCTGTTACCAAATACTCTAGACTCTTATAGCCTTACTTCTCTTCTAAATACTATATCAATTTAATAAATAATATAGATAAAGAGGATATTGCAAAAGCATTTAAGGAATAATAGAACTTAATCTCTTAAGAAAACTATTTTGTATTTTCAGATAGATTTGAATAATATAATAAACACGATTATCGCGTGGGATATAGCTTTGTAATTTATTATGGTAAATAATAGATCGATAGTGGTTACAGCCGTGTACACAAACAATCGTATGTTTTTGACGCTGAGGTAATCAATGTATAACAAGGATTAGAATGCCTTCTGAGCATTATTGATCACCTTTATTAGAAACAAATATAATTATATATTAATAGTATCTTAGTAATCTAAAGAATATAAGGAAGTGTTATTATCTTTTTTTAATAAATATATCATAAATACTATCAAGCGATATAACACTATAATATTGTAATCAAATAGTTCTCTAAGTATACTGAGATTGAGAATAATAAGATAGCCGATCGCCTTATTGATTAAAGCACAGCTAGACCCATTTGATCCTAGCCCATTTTGTTTTTCTATAATCAGCAGCTCCTGTTTTATTCTATATATCAAATATCAGCGCTTTGAGAGTAAATAATAAAAGGAAAAAAAGGGCCTGATTTCTAAAATATATAATATATAGAAATCGATATATAATATCTCAAAACCAGAAAGTCTTAAGTTTTCTTATAGGGTACTATACAGACTTATAACAATACGAACTGAATATAGTAACTTTGCAGTCTATTATATTAGATTTAATTACAAAAATAGTATAAATATCTATATATACAGGATTGAGAAAAGCCCATTACATTTCTTTTAATATTCAATCAATAATCAGATATATAGCGACTAACTGCTTATACCAAATCGATTTCGATTCGACTAGAATACAATAGTATATGTCAACTGTATCCTATAAATATAATATAGCTTTATTAATCTTTTTACTAAATCCAGATTCTATATTAGAATATATTCAAACTATATAGAACTATACAAATTCCAATCTGTTCTAATACCCCAAGAATAAGCTCTTACTCTGATCAACCTAAAACCCACACTGAATAGCTATAAGTGCTCCGAGCGCTTTCCCAATCGATAGCAATCGACCTGATTATCCACCGACACCTGGATGGTATACGAAACAAGGCCCTTTAAAACAGAACCACAAACCCTTAGATAGAACAACCGCAGGATTGCTATAAGCAATACTGAGCAGGGGAATATCAGAGGCAACAAGCCCCTGTTTAACTAACATTATACTACTATAAGCAGCTGGAACGCTAGCGGCCTGTAGGCCCACTCCTTAGTACATCTAGAATACCCCTTGGGAGGTCAGATATTAGATATTAATCACTATAAATAAATAAATAAAATATTCCGTATACAGTACTTATTTATTTATTTATTTATTTATTTATAGTGATTAACATCTAATATCTGACCTCTCAAGGGGTATTCTAGATATACTAAGGAGCGGGCCTACAGGCCGCTAGTATTCCAGCCGCTCATAATAGTGTAATATTAGCTAATAGAGGCTTGTTGCCTCTAGTGTTCCCCCACTCAGTATCGCTCATAGCGATCCTGTGGTTGTTCTATCTAAGGGTTTGTGGTTCTGTTTTAGAAAACCTTATTTCGTATATCATCCAAATATCGGCAAATGATTAGATCGATTGTTATTGATTGGAAAAACGCTTGGAATACTTATGGCTAGTCAATGCGGGTCTTAGATTGTTTGGGATAAAAGCTTATCCTCAGGGTATTGAAGTAAATTAGAATTTATATAGTTTAATATAGTTTGAGTATATCCTAATATAGAATCCAGATTTAATAAGAAGGTTAATAAAGCTTATATATATTTATAGAATATAATTATTGGTTCAATAATGAGATCAGAATACGGGAGACGTGGTTCCCACTATCATTAGTAGGCCCCTAAATGTCTGTATTGTATTCTGTCTAAAGAGCTAGCTAATAAGGGAAGTAGTAGGCCTTATATAGGCACTACTGAAAGAGCTAGTCTCCTTTGCATTCGCCTAAATATCTTTGATATAGTAGCCATTATATTGAAGTTATTCTTTTGAAATGAATTCTCTTATTCATATATTCGGAACTCTCTTTTATAGCTTCAAATACAATGGCTAAAAAGAAATTCATAAAATCATAAAATCCTTTATCTGCTGGCTAAAGTCCCTAATCTCTTATCAGTAGAATCAATCCCTTTCTTTAATCTCGTTTTACTTATTTCATTATCTTGATATCGATCTTATTCGTATTGATCAGATCAGCAAGAGCTTGATATGGCTTTCCTTTTGTTATTGCATTGGCCGGATTAGTCGGATTATCAATCCAGATTACTTTAATAATCTCTCTTTGCTTATAGAATTGATATAGTATTATGATATTGATTATTAATCTCTTTTTATTAATTGTTTCTAATTTTATAAGTAGATTATATAATAACTTGGAATCAGTGTACAAAACTAATAAAATCTCCTTGCTGAGAATGGTGCTAATTGTAGAAATGATTATTGTACCGATATCGAATCCCTGAACTAATCCATATAGCTCGGATACCAAAAACACTGTGTGTAACTCTTTTGCATTTAATGGATAACCAATAAATGATATTAGTATTATTATATTTATCCATTTATAACGATTATATAGTCTATTTGAATAAATAGTTTTTATTGTTATAAAAGAGATATTAGTAAAGATAATAATCTTAAGTGAATCTAAGTCAAATGGTATATATTTGAGTTCTCTAGTAGAGTTTTCTTTTTGCCACTTGATATGCTTATTTAATACTGTAATATCATCCTTGTTAGATGGGTTGTTTGTATTGCTATGGACAGATCGAAAGATGCCTCGGATTGACATATAGTTATAATATATACTCTACAGGCTTGTTGTATAACATACTATTCATATATAGAAGCATGCTTCCGAATCTTACTATATGTACTATGTATATCTATGGATCTTATAGATATAAGCTGTAGATTGCTATATTGTCTTTTCTGATTAAAATGAATATTATTATTCTTAAGTGTAAGAATAATACTATTAAACTTTAATGGATAATTATGAGTGAGTTTCTTGTAATCCTTAGTTATAAAGCCAGCTTGCTTGAGTTGCTTATTCTCAGTTTGTATAAACATATTATTCCTAATAATAAGTATATTATTTGTCTAAAGCCCTATAATATCGAATCTAGTCCCTTTATTATTAATATATAAAAGATAAGAATTATATATAGATTACTATATCTTAAACTTCTTATAATAATAAGTATAGTATATCCGAAATCAATAGTTTCCTATTTCAGGAATACTATATAATAGCTTAACAATAAGTAAAATCATATTGATTAATAGATTTATTTTTTTTGGAATATGAATATAAAAAATATAATATAAGTTTAAAATAAATTGAGTATATACCTAAATAATATCTGAATATATACTTTTATATCTGTTTTTCAAGTATTTATAATTAATAAGATTAAAATATATTAATATAATTATTGAATTATTAGGGATTATGTTAATACAGATATCTTATTAGTATTATTATATACTTGAATAACTAATCTCGACTTACGGAATTCAGTATTCATTCCTTTGTTTTTGATCTTATTAATAAATTGCGATTTTAAAAATATATATACAAAGGAATATTCAAAAGTGATATAACCTCGAATATACTCTTAATTGTCAATTCATCAATCTCTTTCTTTTTGGATTCCTTATATATAATAGGATCCTTAAGATCAATAACAAAATATTCGGGGTAGTAATCTTGTATATAAGCTCGAATCTGAGGTATGACTATTGCGAAAAAGATGTTGGTGTAGGTATCTGGTCATTTTTGAATAAATCCAAGAAAGGTTTCTCTAGATTCGTTATATATATAATTACTATTCCTAAAAAGGCAATATAACTTTATCGGAATTTGGCAAAATTATTTCGGGATTAATATTATAATCAATTTCTTAATCTTCTTAATATATCTAGCTTCTAATGTTTATAATATGGCTTTATTAATATAAATCTAAATTTTATAGATTTATAAGATAGATCAAGAATATATATCTCCTTTCTATATTAATAAGTAAAAAAGATCCTTTTCACTCACCGATAGTTATTCTATTACCCTCTTTCCAAATCAAAATCTTGCTATTTGATAGTAAGTTATGAAGTATAGTTGTAAAGGATTCGTTGTATGTATTCAAGGCCTTTCGTATTTGTATAGAATTATATAATCTGCGAATCTTTATTATAGTTTTAGAAATTGCGGTAATATATTGTTGAATAGTAGATATCAAAGGGCTAATATCGATTATACAGGGAAAAGTACCAAAACGAGTAAAATAGGTATTAAATCATCAGGTCCAATAGTATTATTGATTGCCTTACAGTTATTTGGAATATAGCTGTCTTATAAATATTGAATTTATAAATTTCTTTATAAATAATCTTATAAGATTTTTGTAATAGTATATAAATCTTTTCATTACAAATCATACAAAACAAAAGTCGGATATTAGCTATATTATAAACAAATCATATTGAAGGAATCTTACAATACCATGATACTATCAATATATGATTGTAAACAACCTGTCGCGTTGTCAAACACATGGATCATGATCCAATTGCTTTAACAATAATGATAATGATTATATTAATAATTAAAGTAAATGAAGATAATAATATATAATTTATTTATAAAGCAATAACTAATTAATTCTATAAGGAGAATGAAAAGTAATAAGTACCTTAAAGATCATAAGTATAATCGATATATATATTAAAACCCTAAACAAATGGAACTAAATCATGCCGATATACTAAAATCTATATGTATTGATGGTATAATTAAGACTATAAGATAAGCCAGGCCTATACAGAGAATCCCTATATTAATTACAAAAGTAACCCCAGAGGAAACTGCTAAATCCTATACTAATATACTTAAAACTGGAAGAACACTTTAGATATCAAAGAGTATTAAAACAAGCATACTCAAAACAACGAAGATGATATAGGAGTACAAACAATAGAAGCAAAACAACTGTATAATCCTTATAAAAATAGGAAGTGGGCAATAAATAATTATCAATAACCTTTTCGAATTGCAATTAAAGATTATAAAAACAATTCCTAGATTAAGACTCAAACTGATCCCCTTGCTCTATTACAATAAAATGGGGTGAACTCTAGAATACAAAACACTAAAGGAATATAAAAACCTTTTATAAAACGAAAATCGTATATAACTGATCACTGTGTTTAATACGGATAATACTTAAACCACAGAGATCTGATATAACTATATTATACCCTAGATTCCTTATAATATGCTAAGCGTACTCACAATACTCCCAAACACAATCATCCGAAAAGAGATTAAGATATAGGCAGAAGAGGAATTAATGTAATATAGAATTTCTAAATACAGAATGAACCTTTTTACAAAAAGAGCTAACTGGATTGTTAATTTTAAGAAAACAATAAAACCATTCCGGCTATTTAATATCAGTGAATATTTAAAGCCTCTTGATAAATCGCAACACCCTCAATCACAATAGTACTCCAATGGGTGCCAGCTATACTGTAACCCATATATATATTATTACCCAGCTTGTTGCTCTAGGTACAGCAAATTAATTACTAAATATATTAACAGAAAGATCTATGAGCAATATTAAAATGATGCTTAATGTACAGAATATCTAGAACCCTTCCAATCCGTGTATAGCAATTGCTCTGCGGCATTACGATCAGTTAATGGAAAACTGATTAGGCTCACCTACCGATAAGTGAAAGAAATCAAGATTGCTGGTCGAAGGGAGATTCAGGAAATATACAAAAGAAAAGTATTTACTCTAATACTAGCTAAACAGTCTTAAATAATTATCTCCAGACCTCTTGTACCAGGAGTCCGTATTATTATCTATAAGAATGAATAGTAATTAGTAAACCAATTACTTAAACGGGTTTGATTAGAGAAGGGCCCCTTTAACAGTTCGATTCACATTTCAGACTGTAATCCTTTGTATTATATTAATAAAGGGATAAACTATAATATAACAGTTATAACTAAAAAAGTCTTTTTATTTTCCGATTTTAAAATGAACGAGGGAAGTGAGTTAAATGTTGATAAAATTGTTATTATTTTTGTATAAGTCGTATAATTAGTATAAACTCAATAAGGGGAAAGGGACTTATAATTATATAAATGAATGTGGGGTGTGGATACTTTAATTATATTACCCTTCTACAAATTGCTGGAAAGACTAATATAGATATTATTTGTATTCAAGAATCCCGACTATATAATAATTCGGCAATCCAAAATCATGCCGTATATAATCAATACCAGCCAATCGATATCTAGGGAGCAGCTAATAGCCTTAAGCATGGGCTATAAATGATTATTTATATATAAAAAGAAGATAATTTGAAGATCAGATAAATAAAACAGATTGAAAACAGAAACCTATTTTGGATTAATATTAATAGATACTTGATTTTCAATACCTATCACACCCTACTTGATTTACTGATAATAGAATATATACTCGAATTAGAGATTACCCTAGGGATTAATATAATTATTAGAGGTAACTTCAATATTAAATATAATCTATGGGAATCCGAAGTAGCAATTATTAATCAAGGTGATATACTTGCATAATAGGCTATCGAATAGGGAATAGAATATATCAGGACTCCTAGTACCCCTATATATATAAGGGGATATATTCTGAATCTAACCTTTTCCAATCTAATTATCACTACAACAGTAATCAATAACGATCTGTATAGCAACTCTAATTATACTATTCAAATCATTATTATCTTGAATAGAGGAATCTCTGAATATAAGCAAGTGTATATCCAGATACACGATTTAGATCTATTCTGTTTAGTAGGTATAATAACCAATTGTTTAGTGAACCTCCAGAATCCGGATCTCCGATCTACCTATGATGTCGATAAACTGATCACTAAACTTATAAGTGTATTAAGTATTTCTATAATAGCTGTAGGGCAGAAAGGCTATAAACCCTATCAATTATCCCTGTGGTGGATTGACAAGTGTAAGAAGGTATATTGAATATATATATAAACTAGAAGAATTGAAACTGCTGATGGAATGGTAATGGCTCAGCAGGATCTACAAAGGATTATATAAGCATTGAAATGAGTCTATTGAATTAAGTATTTGAATAATATATAGAATAATTAAGAATTATATAAAATTATAAACTAGTACAAGCTAATCCTAGAAGTAAACCTCAAGATCCCTTTTTTGGTGATCAAAGACCAGAAGATTATTGATATTAAAAAAAAGCCGAAGTACTCTTTATAACAATATTCAATTACTTTAAAGTATCAAATGATTTATAGTATAATCTTTTATAGGAATAGGACTGTTAAATAATCTTATTATAGAAAAGAACGATCATCATAGAAAAAATAGAAAAATATATAATAGGAATTAGGAGTATATCACCTAGAATCGATTGGATAATCATTTACTTTTTTAAAATATACTGGCCTAATATAAAAAGTGTAATATATAAGATTTTCACAGCCTGCCTCAAACTTAGCTATTACCCTAACAAATGGAAACTCACTGAAATAATTATACTACCCAAAATTAATAAGAAGGATAGAATATCCCCGAGATTGTGAAGACTGATTGTATTGATATTGTATATTGGAAAAGGATTAGAAAGGTATATCGCTAGTCAAATTGTATGGATAGCTATGAGATATAATATTATCAGCCCTTAGCATTATGGAGCATTACTGAAAAGAGCTGGTATTGATCTCACAACTGTCTTCATTTATAATGCTAAGCTTGCTTTAGCAGCTAGTAAAGTGGTTATACTAATAACAATGGATGTACAAGGTGCTTATAATATATTCCTTAAAAGACAGCTCCTACAATATATAAAAAAGCAGGATTGGTCTATAGTGTTCTTACAATTTATTGATTCATTTCTGACTGGGAGATGTATGCGTGTAAGGCTTAAGGGGATTACAATATAGGATTTCCTAATTGTATATAATACCCCCCAGGGATTGCTACTCTCCTCTATTCTATATATTCTTTACCTTACTAAGCTTTTCAATCAAGATAGAGCATAGTGTTTCGGATATATTAATGATATAGCTATATATCACATATCTAAGGATCTATTTATAAATATATATATGCTTTACCGAATTATTCGATGTATTCTATAATAGGGAGATTAGAATAAGATCTTTTTCATTTCGAAAAAGTTTGAGTTATTTTATATATTAAGGAAATATGAAATTGCAAACCCGGCTATAAAAATAAATCGGGATTTAATCATCATGCCGATTCTTTTAGAGTTTATCAATAGAGTACAACCAACCTTACACTAGCTTAGCGTTTTTTTTGATTGATGTTTAATGTTTTTATAATATATCAAAACGCACACTACAAAAGTTATATGTATTATATCCCACATCCAATCAATAGTTTATACAGTTCATGGATTATCTACAGTTTGCTTATGAAAAACGATTATTACCTATGTACTCCCTATCACCCTTTTCAGCTTTGAAATATAATTCGATGGGCTATACAAACAATGCCCAAATATAGGCCATATTCCAATTAGCATTAGAATTAAAAAACATATTAATCTAGTTAGTAAAACAATTCATAATATAGTATAGGGAGCTTTACCCATCTACAAAACAATCTTGATAATCACACTCTTTGTAAAAACTAATCTTTCAATTGAAATTGTTATATTAGAGTAAGTTAAACTAAGATTCGTGTTTCGGCTTTAGATAGTAAATACACAATATCTATTTGTAAACCGATTAAAGCTATATATCAGAAAAAAAGGATAAGGTATAGATATTCTAAAAGATCCCAATACAAAATTACAAAGAATAGAATAAACAATCCCTGCTACCAAATGCCTCAGATTTTTATAGCCTCATTTCTTTCCCGAATACCGCATTGATTCAATAAATGGTATGGATAAAGAGGACACCATGAAAGTATTTAAGGAATGATGGGATTTAATCTTTTAAAAAGATTATTTTATATTTTCAAATAGATCTGAACAATACAATAAATACAATCATCATATAGGGTACAGCTTTGTAATCTATTATGATAAGTAATAGATTGATAATGACTACAGCTTGTATATACAAACAGTTGTATGTTTTTGATATTGAAACAATTAGTATATAGTAGGAACTAAAATATCTCCTAAGTATTATTAATTGTTTTTATTAGAAATAAATATAATTATATATTAATAACACTTTAATAATTTAGGGAATACAAGAAAGTACTGCTACCTTCTTTTAATAAATATATTACAAATACCATCAAGTAATATAATATTATAATATTATAATTAAATAATCCCCTAAGTATATTAAGATTAAAGATAACGAGATAGTGGATCACCTTGCTAATCAGAGTATAATTAGATTGCTTAACCCTGGCCTATCCTGTCTCTCTATAATTAGTAGTTCCCGCTTTGTTCTATATGTCAAATATCAGTGTTCCGAAAATAAATAATAAAAGAAAAAAAGGGGCCTGATCTTTGAAATATATAATATATGAAAATTGATATATAATACCTTAAAACCAAAAAGCTTCAAGCTTTTTTGTAAAATACTATATAGACTTATAATAATGCGGACTGGATACAATGACTTTATAGTTTATTATATTAAATTCAATCATAAAAATAGCACAAATATTTATATATACGGAATTGAAAAAAGCCTATTATATTTCTTTCAATATTTAATTAATAATCAAATGCGCGGCGACTAACCGCTTGTATCAAATCGATTTTAATCCGAATAGAATATGATAGTATATATCAATCATATCCTACAAATATAATATAACTTTACTAACCTTCTCGTTAGATTTAGATTTTATATTAGAATATGCTCAAATTACACAGAATTACACGAATTCCAATTTATTCTAATACCCCGAGGATAAACTTTCTACCCCGATTAATCTAAAACCTATATTGAATAGTTATAAGCACTCCGAGTGCTTTCCCAATTGATAACAATCAATCTGATTATCCACCAACACCTAGATAATATACGAAACAAGGTTTTTTAAAACAGGATTATAAATCTTTAGATAGAATAATTATAGGATTACCATAAACAATATTAAGCAAGAGAATATTAGAAATAACAAACCCCTGTTTAGTTAATATTATACTACTATAAACAACTGGAATATTAGCAGCCTATAGGCCCACTCCTTAGTACATCTAGAATACCCCTTAAGAGGTTAGATATTAGACGTTAATCACTATAAATAAATAAAATAAATATAAAATCTTTTAACAATATTGATCAAATGATATATTTCTATAGGGACTATCTTTATCTGAATGAATATTGATATAGTATATTGTTGAAACTCTTTTTCAACAAAATTGATATTAGTATTATGAATGATATACTCTAGTGGATCAATATATATATCGATCCAGTATTCACGGAGTTTATCCTATATATACTTCGCAGATATATTGCTTAGCTATTGAGCAGCTTGAAAATATATGGTTTTATTAATAATATACAGAATCGGATTATTGTTGATATAAAGCATGTCGATAAGTATAATATAATTAAACTCAAAATCTTTATTGAGTAAAAAAAATTTGAATCTGCCGGGCGACTTGCTATAGACTTGATAATAATAACAAAACTTGATAAGCTATTTAATCGTTTCAAAGTCTTTATTGTACCCAAAGTGTTTAAGCACTTTATGGAATTTGCATATAGATAGATAATCAAATTAACAGTAAATTCGTTATAACTCGATTTTGATAAAATAGCAATCACTATTACTAATGGAATAATTGATCAGTCCCTCGATATTGATATTCCATAGCAAAAATATATGACCGAATCATTAATACACAGAATAAATGCCTTTAGGTATAATAGTAATATCATTAAGATTATTATACTTAAATCTAAATCTATCCATATCAGCTAAAGAAAGCAAGAATGGAAAATCGGCTTCTATTATATTCCATTCTATTTCTTCAAATAAAAGCTTGATATAAAACGAATTAATAGAAGTTATCATTCCAATACTGTATTAAACTATTACTTATCCAATGGTAGCTTTATTATATTCAATATCCTCGATCTTCTTTTATACCAAATACTAATTGTATTTGATAGATAATCTCTTAGCTATATCTATATTGATTATAATATTAAAAAATATATCAATATTATATTGCTTATTGCTTACAGTGAATATCTCAATTATCAATTTATAAATACTTACAGTATTATTAAGATTAATTACTATTAAAAAACTATTATAAATATCTATTAAGATAAAGAATATTCTTGAAACCCCTTCAGAACTATTTGTATCAATAAGATACTAATTAATGAAATGGTCATTATTATCATCACTATCATTATTTTGATTATTTTCTTATTCGATATCAATGATGAATTGATTATATTGTTTTATAAAACTCTTATTATTGAGATTACTGTATTTAATATGGTAATTCGTTTTAAGTCGGTCTTTCTCTTTTTGTATATGCTTATAATATCTATAGCCCTTCTTTTTGTAATCAGGGAAATAATAATCATCCTTACCCTTATCAACTGATATAGAGAAGGATTGTCGACCGGTATATTTATTATAAGGTTTCCGAAAAGAAGAGCCCGAAAATGCATTATTATAGAAACATCGATCCGTAAGGAATATCTCAGGTGAAGGATATAGTTTCGGAAATGCCTTTCGATAAGAGTCGATAATCTATTTAATCTAATTAATAAGCTCTACAACAATTAAACAAGAATTATATATCACAAAATGGCATTCTGGAATATTATTATATATAGACAAAATCTTAATGTAATATGATTGAGGATTACATATTATTCTGAGAATAGTATATTAGAGAAAGTATAAATCTATAATCATTATATTAAATACTTCCTGAGATTCTATAAATGGATTTTTCTTGATATAATCCTTAAAAGTGATATTATTCTATTTGAAAAGTATATTCTATTAATATTCAGATCCTTTGAAATTATTATTATTATATTATATAAACCTTGATATAAATCAGGAAGACTGCTAAGATTTATTTGATAATAATTTCTAATTATATTTACGAATATAATTAAAAAGATTATTATAATTATTTCCATTAATATAAATACTTTATAACAATACTCCCCGAATATAAAGATTTTTAGATTAAAAGAATTATTGATACCCTTATATCTATTATTATCTCTATAGATTTTCGAAAGATCAATAAAATAATAGCTTTAATTATATTAATTATTATTCTTATAATTAAAATAATTAGAATAATCCCTATTTCTATTATCTCTACTACTACCTTTATCACCATTATCACTACCTTTATCATTATTGCTATCTCGATTGCCACCCCAATTATTATTATTATCCGGATCATCACCATCACCAGGTAATCCTGCAAGAATATCAACCGATGGAATTCTAAAACCTGATTCTAGTATTAGTAAAGATACACATAGGACTCATATATCCTCAGATTGAAATAGAGCTAGTTCTTTATATATATCAAGAGGAATAATCGAATCACTTATAACTTTACTAGGTTTTGATAAAATTAGATAACCAGCTGGAATACTATTCTGAGGTTTGATGAAAGATTTGGTTTGTAGTCTCGAACTGAGTCTAACAGAAAGGTAGACTTATTTTGTAGATACAAATAATTGTACCTTATTAATCTGATATTCCAAAAACTAATCCACAGTTTAATTGTAATACTTTTATAGAGAAATACTTTTATTAAAGTATTATCGAGATTTATATTTATATTAATATAAACTCTATAACATCACAAAACCTTGTAAAAGTCATATAATATTAATTTATTAACACTCCTGAGTAAGGCTTATCAAATAAATTCGAAATCGAATATAACTATATTCTGAAGAGATATATCAGTGATTCTTATATTCAAATATATAACTATTTGAAAAAGAAAGTATTCGTCGATCTAATACTCTGTCCTTATTTTGAATATATATTCTTTATAAAACTATTTAGTTTTATTAAGATCTTTTAAAAAGGAATAGTTTTGAGATTTTCTTTTGAATTTCAAATCTTTAGCAGTTTTCTGAGTTTTTTTTCTTCAGCTATTGCTTTGTTAGAAATATAGGGATTGAAAGGAATAGAAGAATAAGAAGGAGTATTGGTTATATCTTTGTAAAGAGAAATCTTGAACTCTTATTATAAAGGATTGATATCGTCAATTGTTATATCAATAAATCCTCCTACACCGATGGATTGATCGAATGAAATAGGTTTTTTGTCAGTATCGGGTTTCTTACCAGCTTGTTTAGAGTTAGTGCTAACGCTTACCTGGAATATCATAGTACTGATAACGAGAAATAAAAGAAATAAAAGTGAGAAGGTATTTCGAATAAATAAGTTAAGTAATTTGTGATATTACTAATTAGTATTGGTTTAATAATGAGATTAGGAATACGGGAGACATGGTTCCCACTATTATTAGTAGGCCCCTAAATATCTGTATTGTATTCTGTCTAAAGAGCTAGCTAATAAGAAGAAGTAGTAGGCCTTATATAGGTACTATTGAAAGAGCTAGTCTCCTTCGTATTCGCCTAAATACCTTTGATACAGTAGCTATTATATTGAAGTCATTCTTTTGAAGTGAATTCCCTTGTTCACACAATAATTGATATATACTATTGTATCCCATTCGAATCAAAGTTAATTTGATATAAATAACCAGTCGCTGTATATCTAATTATTGATTAAATATTAAAAGAAATATAATAGACTTTTTTCAATTCTATATATATAAATATTTGTACTATTTTCGTAATTGAATTTGATATGATAGATTGTAAAATCATTATATCCAATCCGTATTGCTATAAGTCTATATAATGCCCCGCAAAAGAGTTTGAAGCTTTTCAATTCCGAAATATTATATATTGATTTCCATATATTATATATTTCGAAGATTAGACCTCTTTTTTCCTTTCATTATTTGCTTTCAAAATACTAACATTTGATATATAAAATAGAATGGGAGCTGCTGACTATAGGGAAGTAAGATAAACTAGGGTTAAGCAGCCCAGTTATACTTTGATTAGCAAGGTGATTAGCTGTCTTATTACCTTTAATCTTAATATACCCAAAGAATCACTTGATTATAATATTATAATATTGTATTACTTGATAATACTTGTAATATACCCATTGAAAAAAGGCAACAGCGCTTCCTCATATTCCCCAGATTACTGAAATGCTATTAATATATAATCATATTCATCTCTAATAAAGATAATCAATAATACTCAAAAGGCATTCTAGTCCCTATTATACACTAATCGCCTCAGCATCAAAAACATATAACTATTCGTATACACAACCGTAACCACTATCAATCTATTACTTACCACAATAGATTGCAAAGCTGTACCTCACACAGTAACCGTATTCGTTGTATTGTTTAGATCTATCTGAAAACACAGAGTAATCTTTTTGAGGAATTAAATTCTATTATTTCTTAAATACTTTTACAGCATCCTCTTTGTCCATATCATTTATTGGATTGATACAATATTCGGAAAAGAAGTAAAGCTGTAAAAGTCTGGGATACTTGATGATAAAGATCGCCTATTCCATTCTTTATAGTTTTGTATTAGAATCTTTCAGAGTATCTGTATCTCATCCTCTCTTTCTAATATATAGCTTTAATTAATTTACAAATAGGTATTATATATCTATTGTTTAAAGCCGAAATACAAATCTCAGTCTGGCTTGCTCTAGTATAACAATTCTAGCTGGAAGACCAGTTTTTATAAGAAGTGCGATTATCGGGGTTGTCTTATAGATGGGTAAAGCTTCCTGTATTACATTATGAATCGTTTTGCTAACTAGATCGATATATTTCTTGATCTTAATACCAACCAGAACATAGCCTGTATTTAGGCATTGTTTATATAGCCCATCGAATCATACTTCGAAACTAAAAAGGGCAATAGGAAATACACAGATAATAATTGCTTTTTACAGATAGGCTATAAATAGTCCATAAGCTATATAAGCTATTAATCGGATATAAAATATAATATATATAGCTTTTGCAATGTACATTTTGATATATTATAGAAATATTAGATATTGATCAAAAAAGATATTAAATCAGTATAAGGTCGATTATACTCTGTTAATAAGTCCTAAAGAGGTTAGTATAATAATTAAATCCTGATTTATTCTTATAGTCAGGTTTGTAATTTCATGTTTTCTCAATATATAAAGTAGCTCAAACTTTTCCGAAGCGAAAAAGATCTTATTTTGATTTTTTTATTATAGGATGTGTTGAATGGTTTGGTAGAGTATATATATATTTGTGGATAAGTTCTTAGATATATAATATATAGCTATATTATTAATATATCCGAAGTATTGTACTCTATCTTGATTGAAAAGCTCAATAAGGTAAAGGGTATATAGGATAGGGGAGAATAGCAATCTCTGGGGGGTATTATATATAATTGGGAAATCCTATATTGTAATTCTTTCAAACCTTATATATATATATATATCTTTTAATCAGGAATGAATCAATGAATTACAAGAATACTATAGGCCAATTCTGTTTTTTTATATGTTATAGAAGCCGTCTTTTAAGGAATGTATTATAAACACTTTGTATATCCATTGTTATTAATATGATCATTTTGCTAATTGTTAAAACAAGCTTGGCATTATAAATAAAGACAGTTATAAAATCAATACCGGCTCTTTTCAATAGCATTCTATAATGCTGAGAGCTGATAATATTGTATCTCATAGCTGTCTATGTAATTTGATTAGCGATATATCTTTCTAATTCTTTTTCAATATACAATATCAATATAATCGGTCTCTATAATCTTGGGGATATTCTATCCTTCTTATTAATCTTAAACAGTATAACTATTTCAACAAGTTTTTACTCATTAGGATAATAGTTGAGTTTAAGGTAGATTGCGAAAATCTTATATATTATACTTTTCATATTAGGCCAATATACCTTAAGAAAACGGATAATTATTCGATCAATTTTAGGTAATATGCTTCTGACTTCTATTATATATTTTTCCATTTTTTTTGTGATAATTATTCTTTTTTATAGTAAGATTGTCTAGTAGCTCTATTCTTGTAGAAGGTTGTATTATAAATCATTTAATACTTTAAAGCAATCGAATACCGTTATAAAAAATGCTTCGGCTTTTTTCTTAATATTAGTGATCTCCTAGTCTTCAATTATCAAAAAAGGAATCTTGAAACCTATTTCTAGGGTTAGCTTGTATCAGTTCATAACTTTATATAATTTCTAATCATTCTGTATATTATCCAAATGCTTAGTTCAATAGGCTTGTTTTGATACTCGTATAACCCTCTATAGATTCTGTTAGATAATTGTTATTCTATTAGCAATTCCAGTTCTCCTAGTTTGTATATATATTCAGTATACCTCCTTACATTCATCAATTCATTATGGGAATGATTGATAGGGTTTGCAGCCTTTCTGCCCTACAGCTATTACAAAGGTACTCAGTGCATTTATAAATTTGGTAATCAGTCTATTGATATCGTAGGTAGACCGAAGATCCAGGTTCTGAAGGTTTGCTAAGCGGTTGGTTATTATATCTGTTAGACAGAATAAATCTGAATCATATATCCGGATATATGCTTGCTTGTATTCAGAGGTTCCTCTATTCAAAATGATAATAATTTGAATAGTATAATCAAAGCTGCTATACAAATCATTATTAATTATTGTTATAGTAGTAATCAAATTGAAAAAGATTAGATCCAGAATATATCCCCTTATATACATAAGGGCACCAGGAATCCCGATATACTCTATTCCCTGTTCGATAGCCCATTGTATAAGTATATCACCTTAATTAGCAATTGCTACTCCAGGTTCCCACAAATTATATTTAGTATTAAAATCACTTCCAATAATCATACCAATCCTTAAAGCGATTTCTAATTTGAGTATATATTCTATTATCAGCAAATCAAATAGGGTGCAATAAGTATTGAGAATCGAGTACCCGTTAACATTAATTCAAAATAAATCCCTGCTTCCAATTTATTTTATTTATCTGATCTTCAAGTTACCTCCTTTTTATACATAAATAATTACTTGTAATTCATGCTCAGGGTTATCAACTACCCCCCAAATGTTGATCAGCTGGTATTGGTTATATACAATATGATTTTGGATTACCAAGTTATTATATAATCAGGATTCTTGAATACAAATGATATTCATATCAGCCTTTCTAGTAATCTATAGAAGAATAATATAATTAAAGTATTCGCACTCTACATTCGCTTATACAATTGTGAGCCCCCTTCCCCTTATTGAGTTCATACTGATTATATGACTTATACAGGGATAATAGCAGCTTCGTCAGCGTTTGACTTACTTCCCTTGCTTATTTCAGAGTTGAGAGATGAGAAGGCTTTTTCAGTTATAGTTATTATATTATAGTTTACCCCTTTGTTAATACAATATAGAGAATTACAGTCTAAGGTGTAAATCGGATTATTAAAGGGGCCCTTTTCTGATCGGGTTTGTTTGGGTAATCAATTCACTAATTGCTATTCATTTTTGTAGACAGTAATACAGGCTTTTGGTATAGAGAGTCTGGGGATAATTATTTGAGGTTGTTTGGCTAGTGTTAAAGTAGATGCCTTTTCTTTGTATACTTTCTGAATTTCCTTTTAACTAGTAATTCTGACTTTTCTCATCTATCAATAGATAAGCCTAATCAGTTTTCCATTGACTGATTGTAATACCACTGGGTAATTGCTATACACAGATCGAAAGGGTCCTAAGCATTCTGTATATTGAGTATTGTTTTGGTATTACTTATAGATCTTTCTATTAATATATTTAGCAATTAGTTTATTGTATCTAAAGCAACAAACTGGGTAATAATATACATATAGATTACAATATAGCTGGTATCTGTTAGAATGCTATTGTAGTTGAGGGTATCGCAATCTATCAAGGGGCTTCGAGTATTTGCTGATATTAAATAATCAGAATGATTTTACTATCTTCTTAAAACTAATAATCCAATTGACCCTCTCTATAAAAGAATTTATCTTATACTTAGAGATTTTGTATTATATTAGTTCCTCTCCTATCTATACCTTAATCTTTTTTCAAATAATCGTATCTAGAAGTATTATAAATGTATCTAATATATTGTAAGGAATCTAAAGTATAATATAGTTATATCAGATCTCCACGACTTAAGTATTATTCGCATTAAATATAATGATCAGCTATATGCGATTTTCGTTTTGCAAAAGGTTCTTGTATTTCTCTAATGTTTTATATCCCAAGATCTACCTTGTCCTATTATAATAAAGTAAGGGAATCAGTTTGAATCTTAATTCAGGAACTGCTTTTATAATCTTCAATTACAATTCGAAAAGATTATTAGCAATTATCTGTTACCTACTTCCTATCTTTATAAAAATCATACAACTATTTCGCTCCTATTATTCGTACTTCTATATCGTTTCCATCGTTTTAAATATACTTGCCTTAACACCCTTCGATACCTGAAACATCCCCCTAGTCTTGAATATATCAATATAGGATTTAATAGTTTCCTTTAGAGTTATTTTTGTAATTAGTATAGGGATTCTCTATATAGACCTAGCTTATCTTATAGTCTTGATTATACTATCAATATACATAGATCTCAATATATCGGTATAGCTTAATTTCATTTTATTTAAGGTTTTAATATACATATCGATTATACTTGCAATCTTTAGAATTATTTATTGCTTTTTATTCTCCTTATAGAATTAATTGATTATTGCTTTATAGATAAATTGTATATCATTATCTCCACTCGTTTCAATTATCAATATAATTATCATCATCGTTATTAAAGCAATTAGATTACGACCTGATATACTCAGCGACACGATAGGTTGTTCACAACCACACATTGACAGTATCATGGTATTGTAAGATTCCTTCAGTATGATTTGTTATAATATAGTATATTGTTGTCGCTGGTATTGATTGAATTTGTATATAGTACTTATAGAATATATATTGTTTGTAATTTTAACTCTTCATAAAATACCCCATTATATAACATTAAAGAGATTTTCAATAAAACCAGTAAAGTAATAAAAGACTCCCGAATCAAAAATCCATATATCATTTTGAACTTTAATATATATTGCAGTATTAGAATATAGAAAACCAATATATTTGTTTATTATAGCTATTTGTATAAAATCATTATTTTCAATATTTTTATTTGAATACCAGGCTTCTTTGACTTTATTATACTCCCAATAAGCATCTTGCCAGTATCCTTTCTTTTTATAGAATTTGTAAGTATAAGATCCAGCCTTAATAGCTTTACCAAAACTTGATAAAGTATTATTACCTTTTTCAAGCATATATTTTCTTCTATTTTTATAATATTCTTCATATCCTTTTCCGCCTTTTCCTTGAGCTCTCTTATTACCTCTTCCTTTTATATTTCCTTATACAGCATTAGCTATTACTGAATGATTTATTATATCTCGAGGAATTCTCTCAGCTTGTTATAAGATATATAGTACATTTCGTATATTTATATTTAATAATATAATAAAGTTTCGCTGTATCTGCCAGACTTCTATATCTAGCAGTACACTCAAAAGATGAGAATAGACCTCTATTTCAGATAAAGATTATATTATTACAAATAATTTATATTGATAATCGAGAAATCGATCGAAAAAGAATTGAATCATCTCTATTTTAGAATCGAATTGCTCACGGATAAACTGTTACCAGAGATTCTAAACATATTGAAGGTTCGCATTATTATTGAATGTTAAGAGTTTCGCCCAGATTCCTGTAATGTTTTCTATATCGATTATATATATAAATTGAAAACGGTATATAGGAATAATACAGGAATTGATAATAGAGAATGTAATTCCTGCTTTTCTATCCCATTCAGCGATATCGGCTTGATTGCTTACTAGTCTTACACTTTTTTCTGTGCATAGGGACAGTGTAGATACTGCTATCATAGTAGTTCGAATAACTTCATAAAAGTCTATCCAATTATAATCATTGAAAGTGACTAGTATTCCCCATTTTGTTTGGATTGTATCGATAGTGGTCTTGTTTGTCATGATGTCAAGAGTGGGGGTAGCTGTAGGGGAATGAGAACTCGAGACTCAGGGAATATAGAGGTATAAAATGAAGCTTATAATAACGCGGCGCTCATAACCTGTTAGAATAGAAAAAGATGTTTATTACTAGCATACTGCTTAGTATCATATATATGATTTCCAACAATATTATCTGGTAGGCTATATAGCATATAGATATAATTAATAAAAATATTGATAAATTCATTTATAATCAATATACATATACCGATAAAATATTGTATCTTAGTTAAATAGTATATAACAATCAAGATATACTTATAATCGGAGTTATAGTATATACAAATAAAAGCAGAATGATATAATTTATTGAGATATTCGATCAGGCCCTGAATGGGATTGGTAAAGGGCATAGGAAATTAGGTGGAGTTGATTTAAAAGACTTAGTGTGTATACAAAGTTGGTATGCTTGAACGTATACAGTGATTTCCTAATATATTTGGGGCTATTAATAGATTCGAGAGATGAGGTCGATTGTTTTAATTCTTCCAGAATATCCTACAAGGCCGAAGGAATATATTCTATAGATTATTTAGACTTTCAGTTCATTGTCTGGTGGGATTTATAGCCTTTCACAATAATAAATCTTATAATCGATTAGGGTATAATCTTGTATAAAAATATATAATATCTTTTTAAAAGCTATAGATTACTTTTGAATAAAAGGATTTTTGATTATAATAATTAACTGCTAGATTATATTTGATCTCTTATATATAATATTGATTAGTTTATTGATTGATCTATTAGATAATATAATGAGATCCGTTGAAGCAAAACGAACTCTTTCCATCAGTTCGTTATAAAAATCGATATCAAATCTATTTGCTAATTTATTTATTTTTATTTTATTTATAGTGATTAACATCTAATATCTGACCTCCCAAGGGGTATTCTAGACATATTAAGGAGCGGGCCTACGGGCCGCTAGTGTTCCAGCCGCTTATAGTAATGTAATATTAACTAATCAGAGGTTTATTGCCTCTAGTATTCCCCTGCTTAGTACTGCTCATAACGATCCTGCAACTATTCTGTTTAAGGATTTGTGGTCCTATTTCAAAGAGCCTTGTTTTGTATATTATCTAGATATCAACGAATAATCAGATCGATTGTTATCGATCGGGAGAGCGCTTGGAGTGCTTATGGTTGGTCGGTGCGGGTCTTAGGTTGATTGGAGTGGAGAGCTTATTCTTGGGGTATTGGAGTAGATTGGAATTCGCATAGTTTTGTGTAATTTGAATATATCCTAGTATAAAATCTAAATCTAACGAGAAGATCAATAAAGCTATATTGTATTTACAGAATATAATTAATATATATTATTATATCCTATTCAGATTGAAGTCGATTTGATACAAACGATTAGTCGCTGCACATCTGATTATTAATTGAATATTAGAGAAGTATAGTAGGCTTTTTTTATTTTTATATATATAGATATTTATACTATTTTCGTAATTGAATCTAATATAATAAACTATAAAGTCATCATATTCAATCCACATCGCTATAAGTCTGTATAATATCCCACAAAAAAGCTTGAGACTTTTTGGCTCTGAGATATTATATACTGATTTCTATATATCATACGTTTCGGAAATCAGGCCTCTTTTTTCCTTCTACTATCTGCTTTTGGAGCACTGACATTTGATATATAGAACAAAGCAGGAACTGTTAACTATAGGGAGGCAGAATAAGCCAGGGTCAAGCAGCCCAGCCGTGCCCTGATCAGCAAGGCGATCGACTGCCTCATTGCCCTCAATCTCAGTATGCCCAAGGAACCACTTGATTACAATATCGTAGTATTACATCACTTAATGGTACTTGTGGTATGCCCATTGAGAGAAGGCAGCGGCGCTTCCTCGCATTCCCCAGATTACTGAGGTGCTATCAATACATAACCATATTCGTCCCTGATAGGGGCGATCAATGATGCTCAGGAGGCGTTCTAGTCCCCGCCACGCGCCGATCGATCTATTTGCTAATAGAACTATACACTCTCTATTCTTGAAATACTTGTTATCCTCTATTACAAAATCGGGTTGATCCTTCTATTTACAGTTTAAAGTATTCAATTAGATAGCCTTAAATCCCAGCCAATAAATAATATAGAAATTATATTGAAAGAGAAATTCAGATTAGCAAACCTGTTACTAATTAAGTATTTTATAATTATAAAATATTCAAGATTCTTATAATCAATAAGGATTTCGAATTTGTATTAGGAATCTTGAAGCTCTAGATACTATTTCTTTATGGACTTGATAATTATAAGAAGTTTCTTATTATAGATCTTATAATTATATTCAGCTACCAAATGCTTTAAGGAAAAGTAGGCTATAGGTTAAAGTATATTATCTAAATCGTATTATAAGAGAATATTGTTAAATACCTAGTCCGATATATTTATTTCCAAAACTGTCTTTTTGTTGTAATTGAAATAGATAAGGATTAGTATTATAGTAAAAGAGTTTTCAAGTATAAAAAAGATGTTTCTTTAATCAATTCCTTAGATTTATATCGAGTTCTTTTGTATTAGATCGTTGAGTGATCAATAGATCTTTAAGAAGTCTTATATAAATCGCTAATAGAAATTAGCAAATCCCAGGAATCGTTATAGGTCTTTTATAGAGAGAGACTGTTTCCAGGAGATAATAATAGTAACCTTATCTGGGTTCATTTATATATCTTTAGTCGTAATAATCAGTTCTAAATACTATATTGAAATAGTTTCGAATTTGCATTTATTAATATCGATTTGGAGATTAACATCAGCCAGTTTCTATATTATATTTCGAATATAATCTTTATATTCAAATACATTCACTGAATATATAAGGATGTTATTGAGATAGGTAATACAATATTTATCAAGTTTATTGAATAAAGTATGATTAATATAATATTGAAAAGAGGTTGGGGTGTTATAAAAATCAAATGGTATGATTAAGAATTCGAAGAGCTTGAAGTAAATAATAAATACTGTTTTTCATTTGTTGTTCTCTATAATTTATATCTTATTAAAGGTAGTAATGATATTTAATTTAATATACATTTTAGTATTACAAAATATATTCAGGGTTTCGCGAATGATTGGGAGAGGGTATCGATTTTTTATTATAACATTATTCAATTTACAATAGTTCTGGCAAATATATACACTGCTATCAGACTTTGTAGCTAAAAGTAAAGGTACAGCACTATAGAACCTAGACTTACAAATAAAGCCTTTATTAAGATTGTTATTGATCTATTTATAAATTACTTGTAATTCAAGTAGTGAAAGTAATTGGTTTTTAAAGTAAAGAAACTTTTTCCTAAATATCAATTTGATTTTGTAATCCCAGGCTCGATGTGATAAAAGAATATCGGTGTTTTGGAAAAGGAATATAAATAGTTTGTTTTATAATCAGCAAAAAAGCTTTTTTTGTATATTAATATTATTAAACTTGGATTTTTTAGTAAGAAACTTAGAGACATTTATTTCCGAGATTTGTTACAGATAGGCCGGTTTATAACAATCAAAAACAAAATTATATAGATGTAAGAGCAATTGTATAAGGGTTTTGTGAAAATCTTTATTGCCTTATAGAATACTCTTATATTCCTAATCTCTGAAATTGACAGAATTCGGAAAAGAGGTTACTCTCAAAGCTATTGGTTTTATAAGCATAGTCCGATCTAATTCATTTCAGATAAACCGGATTGCTTGGATATTATCTTGTTAACAAAAGGAAATGAAGCTTGTGGCCTAAAGCCAACGAATATTCTTTATATTAGAGTTCTCCCTGAATGATTATGTATTTGGTATTAGAGTAAAGAGTAATAATAATAAGTCTTATTGTAAGTTGAAATTATAATAATATAATTTAGCAATCTTCTTGATTGAAATTGGGTAAGTACTAAGGCGATTACTAATCATTTGGGCTTGTATATACACTCCTCCTTTGCAAGTTCTAGTATAATAATGATTTACTCTTTTATAAGTATTTTGTCTATAGCAATATTATAATTTTTATTTGAATATTCTAAAAAAGATAATAAAGTGTAGCCTTCATTCTCAATATCCTTCTTTATATATAAATACTAATAAATGATCTTTTAGCTCTTGTTTGATCCACTTCGAATTTCAATAGGATTAATCTTGGTCAAGGGTTTTTTTAAAATTCAGTAAGGTTTAATGCTAATTGAAATGAGTTTATTATCAGGGCTTATATTGTATTCGGAGAGTTCTAAAAGCAGTATCTTGTAGTATAATAGATTAATATAAAGGAAAGGGTTATTTTGGATTAATCTATAAAGGGATTATAGTATCAAAGCTAAAGCAATCCGAAAATGACTAGTGTTTTTGGGGAAAGAGTAATGATGAAGAATAATCAGGTTTTACGATACAGATCTATAATTATCTCTATAATGAAATAATTAGAGATAATATCTATTACTTTGCTATTTACTAGATAAAGTTTTTATCGATATGGTAGGGTTTGGGTTTATATCTTATAGTTTTCAATAAAAATATAATCAGTAAAGGCTTTTCCAAAACACTTGTTATTAATAAGACTGATTATATTAAAAGAAGAGCTATGTACTAGAAATATAGTAGTTTGAATAAATAAAGATTTATTATTTATAGAGTTAAGTTATAAGAGCTTTATACTAATTATAGTGTGTTTTATTCATTCTTTATTTCCAAATAATCTTTGTGGGCGATTTATTATAAAGGTGATATATTTCCCGAGAAATTGTATGAGCTAGATTGAGTAGGTAATGGGGCTGTATTCTATACAGATATATTGAAGGTACTCTTAAAGGATAATAAAGAATTATTCTTGATATAACTATAGAATGTATTGAATTACTAATAAGGTTTGGAATTACTTTGATTATTATTATTATTATTATAATTATCCTAAGAATTATATTTCTGGAAATTATTTCGATTATAAGATCCTTTTTAATTATTAGAATATTGATTAAAGTATTAATTGTTTCGATTGATGAAAGCATCTCGATATAAGTTATGGTTGTGTGAACAAGGGAATTCACTTCAAAAGAATGACTTCAATATAATGGCTACTGTATCAAAGGTATTTAGGCGAATGCGAAGGAGACTAGCTTTTTCAGTAGTGCCTATATAAGGCCTACTACTTCCCTTTATTAGCTAGCTCTTTAGATAGAATATAATACAGATATTTAGGGGTCTACTAATGATAATGGGAATCATGTTTTCTGTATTTCTGATCTTATTATTGAATTAATATTAATTAGTGATATTACAAATTACTTAACTTACTTATTCGAAATACCTTTTCACTTTTACTTCTTTTATTTCCTGTTGTCAGCATTATGATATCCTAGGGAAATATTAGTATTAGCTTTAAGCAAACTGGTAAGAAACCCGATGCTGGTAAGAAATCTGTTTTATCCGATTAATTTATCGGCATAGAAGGATTTATTGATATGATAATTAACGATATCGATTTTCTATAATAAGAATTCAAGATTTTTTTTTATAAAGATATGATCAATACTCCTCCTCATCCTCCTACTCCTTCAATCCCTATATTTCTGATAAAATAGTAATTAAAGAAAAAAAAACTTAGGAAACTACTAAAGATTTGAAGTTCAAAGGAGAATCTTAGAACTATTTCTTTTCAAAAGATCTTAATAAAGCTAGACAATTCTATAAAGAATATATATTCAAGATGGGAATAGAGTACCAGATCAACGAATACTTTCTTTTTCGAATGGCTACATATTCGAATACAAGGATCACCGACACATCTCTTCAGGAATATAATTATATTCGATTTCGAATTTATTCAATAAGCTTTACTCAGAAGTATTGATAAATTGATATTATATGACTTTTATAAAATCTTGTGATATTATGGAATTTATATTAATATAAATACAAATCTCAATAATACTTTAATAAAAGTATTTCTTTGTAAAGAGTATTACAATTAAACTACAGATCAATTTTTGGAATATTAGATTAATAAGATATAATCATTTGTATCTACAAAATGAACTCACCTTCCTATCGGATTTAATCCGAGATCATAAGCCGAACCTTTCATCGAACTTCAGAATAGTATTCCAGCTGGTTATCTAACTTTGCCAAAACCCGGTAAAGTTATAAGTGGTTTGATTATTCCTTTTAATATATATAGAGAACTAGCTTTATTTCAATCTGGGAATATACAAATCCTATGTGCACCTTTACCAATACCAGAACCAGGCTCTAGAATTCTATTGATTAATGTTTCTATAGGATCACCTAGTGATAGTAATAATCCGAATAATAATAATATCACGCTAAAAGTGATATCACCGATAGCATTAAGCTAATTGGGTTTATATAGGCTAATTCTCTCGTGACACACCCCCGAGATTGCTGACTAGCTGGGTATAGGCAGTAATCTCTGTACTAGCCTCATTGAGTCATAAATGCGCAAATCTCTTCCTATCTCCATGTGATGCCGAATCTAGGTTCTCTTTTGATTGGATACAACTAGTATTAGGTTCTCTCTGGATACATCTAATAGGCTGAGCGGAGATAGTGGGGCAACAGAGCAGGGTCCTCACATTAGCTCCAATAGGCCAAGATCAGATGACTAATGTGGGTCTGTTGAAATACCCTCTTATAAGTGGGCCCACGAAAAACCACTACAAGAGAGTACGGTAAAGTGAAGAATTATGCCACTGCGCTATAAACGCATACCGGGCTCATAACTATCACGCTAAAAGTGATATCACCGATAGCATTAAGCTAATTGGGTTTATATAGGCTAATTCTCTCGTGACAAATAATGATTGGGGTAGTGATCGAGATAGTAATAATAGTAAAGGTAATAATAATAGCGGTAGAGGTAGCAATAGAGGTGGTAGGGATAGGGATTATTCTGATCATTCCAATTGTAAGGATAATAATCAATGCAATCAGAGCTATTGTTTTGTTGATCTTTCGAAATCTATAGAGATAATAATAGATATAAGAATATCGATAACTCTTTTGATCTGAAGATCTCTATATTCGAAAAGCATTATCGCAAAGTATTTATATTAATAGAAATAACTATAACAACCTTTCCAATCATGTTTGCAAATATAGCTAGAGACTATTATCAAGTAAATCTTAATAGTCTTCCTGATTCATATCAAGACTTATACAATATAATAATCAACAATTTCGAAGGATCTGAATATCAACGAAATATTTCTCAAGTGAAATAATATTACTTTCAAGGATTATATCGAGAAAAACCTATCTATAAAGCCTTAGAAAATATTTAATACAATAATCACAGATTTACACTTCCTCCAATATACTATTCCCAGGATAATGCATAATCCTCAATTATACTATATTAAGATTTTGTCTACATGTGATAGTGTTCCGGAGTGCCACTCTACAATATACAATCCTTATTCAATTATTACAGAACTTATTAACTAGATTAAACAAATTATCAATTCTTATCAAAAAGCATTTCCAAAACTATACCCTCCACTTGAGATATTCCTTACGGATCGATGTTTCTATAATAATACATCTTCAGACTCTTCCTCTCGGAAACCTTATAATAAATACACCAATCAACAATCCTTCTCTACACCAACTAATAAGAACAAGAACGATTATTACTTCCCTAATTACAAGAAAAAGGATTATAGATACTACAAATATATACAAAAAGAGAAAGACTGACTTAAGACAAATTACTATATCAAGTACAATAATCTCGATAATAAGAGCTTTACAAAACAATATAATCAGTTCGTTATTGATATTGAACAAGAAGATAATCGAAATAGTAATAGTGATGATGATAATAATCATTTTATTAATCAGTATCTTATTAATATAAGTAGTTCTAAAAGAATCTCTAGAATATTCTTTATCTTAATAGATGCTTATAATGGTTTTTCAATAATGATTGATCTTAATAACACTATAAGCGTTTATAAATTGATAGCTGAGGCATTTATTGCAAGTAGCGAGCGATATGGTGCTGATACGTTCTTCGGCATTATAATCGATACGAGTATAGCTAAGAGATCATCTATCGGATATAACCAGTATTTGGCATAAAAGAAGATTGAGGATATTAAGTATAATAAAGTTACTGCTGGATAAGTGATAGTCCAATATGATATTGGAGCGACGACTTCTATTAGTTTGTTTTACATTAAGCTTTTATTTGGAAAAATAGAATGAAACGTGATGGAAGCTGATCTTCCATTCTTGCTTTCTTTAGCTGATATGAATAGACTTAGGTTTAAGTATAACAATCTTAATGATATTACTATTACACTTAAAAGTATCTATTCTATATATCGACAATTCAGCCATGCATTTTTACTATAAAATGTTAATATCAAGGGATTGATTAACCATTCTATTGGTAGTAATGATTATTATCTTATCGAAATCGAGTTATAATGAATTCACTATTGGTTCGATTATCTATCTATATATAAGTTTTATAAAGTACTTAAATACTTCAAATACAATGAAGACTTTAAAACAATCAAATAGCTTATTAAGTTTTATTATTATTGTTAAGTTTATAGCAAATCGCCCGGCAGATTCAAATTCTCTTTACTCGATAAGGATTTTGAGTTCAATTATATTATACTTATCAACGTGCTTTATATCAATAATAATCCAATTCTGCATATTATCAATAAAACCACACATTTTCAAGCCACTCGATGACTAAGTAATATATCTACAAAGTATATATAGGATAAACTCTATAAATGCTGAATCGATATATATATTAATCCATTGGAGTATATTACTCATAATACTAGTATCAACTTCGTTAAAAGAGAGTTTCAATAATATGCTATATCAATATCCATTCAAACAAAAACAGTCCCTATGGAAATATATCATTCGATTGGTATTGTTAAGAGATTTCATATACTATTGCAAAGATCTTATGAGATTATTTATAAAGAAGTTCATAAACTCAGTATTTGCAAGGCAGCTATACTTCAAATAGCTGTAAAGGCAATCAATGATACTATTGGACCTAATGGTTTAATGCCTATTTTACTCGTTTTTGGTACTTTTCCCCGTATAGTCGATACCAGCCCTCCGACACCTACTATTCAACAACATGCTGTCGCGATCTCTAAAGCTATAATAGAGGTTTGCAGATTACATAGTTCTATACAAGTACAAGAGGCCTTGAATACATGTAACGAACCTTCTATAACTGTATTTCATAACTTGCTATCAAACAGCAAGGTTTTGATCTGGAGAGAGGGCAATGAAACAGCTACCAGTAAGTAAAAAGGATCTTTTTCACTTATTAGTATAGAAGAGGAGATATATATTCTTAATCTATTTTATGGACCTACGAGATTTAGATTTACATTAGTAAAGTCATATTATAAGTATTTAGAAGCTGAATGTATTAAGAAGGTTAAAGAAATTAATTATGATATTAATTCCAAGGTAACTTTGCCAAATTCCGGTAAAGTTATATCGCCTTCTTCAGAAACAGCGATCACGCGTGCAACGAATCCAGAGGAATCTCTCTTGGATTTATCTAAGAACGATCAGATGTCTATACCAATATTTTTTCTGCAAGTAGTTATATCTCAGATTCGAGCTTATATATAAGATTACTATTCCGAATGTTTTGCTACTGATTTTAAGGATCCTATTATGTATAAGGAATTCAGGAAGAAAGAGATTAATGGATTGATAACTAAAGGTATATTCGAGATTATATCACTTTCGGATATTCCTTTTGGTATATATATTTTTAAGTTACGATTTATTGATGAGATTAAGAATAAAGGAATGGATACTGAATTCTGTAAGTCGAGGCTAGTTATTCAAGTATATAATAATGCTGATAAGATATCTATATTGATATAATCCCTAATAATTCAATAATTGTATCAATACATTTTAATCTTACTAACTACAAATATTCAAAAAACAGGTATAGGAGTGTATATTCGAGATATCACTCAGGTATATACTCAATCTACTTCGAACTTGCATTGCACTTTTTATACCTATATTCCGAAAGAAATGAATCTATTAATCGGTATGATTTACTTGTTGTTAAGCCTATTATATAGTATTTCTGAGGCAGAAAACCATTGGTTCCGGATATACCATACTTATTACTATAAAAAGCTTAAAATGCAGTAATCTATATATAACCTTGTTTTTTGTATACTAATGATAAGGGGACTGGATTTAGTATTGTAGGATTTTAAATAAATGATACGCTCATCATTGGGGATAATGCGTTTATACAAACTAAAAATAAGTAACTCAAGTAAGCTGGCTTTATGACTAAAGATCGCAAAAAACTTTATCATAATTATCTATAAAGTTAATAGTATTACTCTTATACTCAAAAGTAATGATATTCATTTGATTAGGAGAGGTAATGTGGCAATCTACAGCTCATCTCTACAAGATCCATGGATATGTATGGTATACATAGTAAGGTTTGAAAGCATGCTTCTATATATAATAATATGTTGCATAACGAGCCGCAAAATATACATTGCAAATTATATATTAATCCGAGGTATCTTTCAATCTATTCATAGCAGTACAGATAATCCAACCTGACAAGAATGATATTACAGCATTAAACAAGTATATCAAATAGCAAAAAGAAAACTTTGCTAAAGGATTCAAATATGTACTACTTGACTTAGATTCACTTAAGATTATTATTTTTGCTAATATTTCTTTTGCGAATAATAAGGATTATTTATCCCAAATAGGCTATATAATTATCATAATGAATAAATATAATAATACTAATATTATTCAATAATTATTCATTAAATATAAAAAAGTCACATACAATATTTTAACATCCGAGCTATATAGATTAGTTCAGGGATTCGATATTAGTACAGCAATCACTTCTACAATTAGCACCATTCTCAGCAAGGAGATTCCATTAGTTTTATACACTAATTCCAAGTCATTATACAATCTACTTACGAAACTAAGAATAACTAATGAAAAGAGATTAATGATCAACATTATGGTACTATGTTAATCCTACAAGCAAAGGGAGATCGTTGAAGTGATCTGGATTGATAGTCCGATTAATCTGGTCGATGCAATAACGAAAGGAAAGCCATGTTAAGCTCTTACTGATCTAATCAATACGAATAAGATCGATATCAAGGTAATAAAATAGGTAAAACGGGATTAAAGGAAGGGATTGGTTTTGCTAATAAGAGGTCAGGGACTTTAGCCAGCAGATAAAGGATTTTATGATTTTACGAATTTCTTTTCAGCCATTATATTTGAAGCTATAAAAGAGAGTTCCGAATATGTGAATAAGGGAATTCACTTTAAAAGAATGATTTCAATATAATGGCTACTGTATCAAAGGTATTTAGGCGAATGCGAAGGAGACTAGCTCTTTCAGTAGTGCCTATATAAGGCCTACTACTTCCCCTCATTAGCTAGCTCTTTAGACAGAATACAATACAGACATTTAGGGGCCTACTAATGATAGTGGGAACCACGTCTCCCGTATTCCTGATCTCATTATTGAACCAACAATGGTTGCTAAAACCTTTACGGAACCTGTGAATCCAAAGCTTCCTCTAGCTGTTTATTATATATCACTTGTTTCTTAGTATTACAGTTCTATACCGAATGACTAGATTTCTTGTAATAATAATAGAGATCAAGTCAATATTCCTTGTCTTATTATTGATCTTGTGTTTTGAAAGCATTGAGATCTATAGGTTCAGATAATATTGATTATAGCGAATAACATATTAATCAGAAATATATTAAAAGTATATAAAGCTCGAAGTCATTTTTGATTCCAAAAGATACTCATTCTCTTATAAATTTGATTCCAAACTTTAAACTTCTATTTTTAATTCTTAATATTAATAAGAGAATAAGAATTAAAATCTTATATAAATAATTATTAAAGATTATAAAAAATCTTTGTTTTCATTATTATAACCATTTTATATAATTGCTTATAATATATTATACCAAAATATTCTAATTGGATATAAAAAGCCAAAAAAGATATTTTATTAGTTATCTTGAGTTTATCAAATCGGATTGAAACTTTATATACTATATCAATTAAGATATAAAGCCCATCGAGCTTGTTAAGAAAGGAGTTATTAATAATGTAAATCGAGATTCCATTAATAATATCATTTATATTAATCAATCTCTTTTGATATATATAACTATCAATAAGAGAAGCTAATGCAAAAGCTTCTTTCTTTTTATATCGAAAACAATCGATCAATTATTCAGCAGATTTGTAAGCCTTACTTCTAGATAGTATATTCCTTTATCAAGATATCAATCCTATCTTCTCTTCTCGAAAAGGCTTAGGGTTCTTTGAAGTTTGTTATCAGCCGGTCCTATCTTGAATAAGAGCGCTTAGTGGATTTTGTGTAAATTGAGATTACAGTAATTGAATTACTTGAAGTTGAATGCTTAATTGATTTTCTATAGTAAGTTTTGAGGAGACACTTTGTAGCCAAATCTTATTCGAAAATTTGTTGAATAATAAAAGTAAATCGAATGTGCGATTAATAATATTATATAAATGATTAAAATAATCCTACTGATTTTATATTAATGTCAATAAAAAAAGGGGGCTGTGAAGTTCATAATTCTGAAGGCTAGATAGCTTTCCTATAATCCTATTACTATTGATTAAAAGTGTTGTTGATTTTAGCTTCAAATGTTTTAAATAAAACAAATAATAATAAGCTAGTACTCGAAGTACTTAATGTATTAGCTATAATAGGAAAAAAAAAAACAAAGATATAGATAAAGATAAAGATGAATACGAAGACAAAGATAAAGACAAAGATAAAGAAATACAAAAGACATAAAAGACATAAAAAATCATGAAAACTGTAAAAAGACCTGCCTTAAGTAGATGAAAACAGAAACAAAGAATTTCTTTTCAAAATCGGATTGCTCTTACTACAATAAGACTCTTTTGTAAGGTAGAATATACTATTACAATATAGAAAATAGGTATTAAATAAGATATATGATATTTTATAAGGAATAAAAAAGGAAGCGAAGAGGCGCCGACTATATGGAGGGCGGATGCCTAAGGCATCCACATAGCTACGTATTGAACCCGTGACATACTTATATCAATATCTTTCCTATAAATAATCATACCTCAAATTCGAGCTTATATATAAAATCAATACTCCGATTGTTTTATTATTAATCTTAAGGATCTGTTGAAAGTTGTGGCACGTGCGCTACGCTACTGTGCATATATCACTTCCACTTCATAGTTAGATTTTACCTTAGTACTACTAATCTATATAGTCAATATTACATGCATTCCACTGGCCTGCTCCTTCATTGTAAATAGGTTATGAGCCTGGTAGCTCTGCAGTAAGACTAAGGCCGAAAGCTCTTTGAATAGCTTATGTTGCTAAAGTAGAGGTTGATGACGAGAAGCTTCTATGCAATGCGACGTTAATATACGAGGTGTATACAGCAAACAGATTGCTGAGTAGCGATAGCGAAGTAACTATTTACATTGCGCCCTTTCCCTTAAGCACAACAGCGAAGTAATTACTTATATCACGCCCTTTCCCTAAGCAAGAAAAACTACAAGTTATTACTAAAAGAATTATCCATTTTAGTTTGATATTGAAAAGCTCACCAACTATATAGTATTTGATATCACTTTAAAATCATTATTTATAAATCAAAATTCACTATTTTCAATTACCCTGCTTTGAAGAGAATTTCTCTCTGCAAATACTAGTATATCCAAAACTGGGATAATATAGCCTAAATAGTTCCTCTTCCTCTTTTATTCTTTTATTTTATTGTCAAAACACACTCAGATTATTAATACAAGTTTTTTATTTATAGAATCTCAAAATGAATAAAGATATTAGATCTAAGGATTATTCTAAGCATATTCTTCTTTTATTCAAGAGAATCACAAATGCTGGACTTATCAAATAAGAATTCAATTTTAAAGAAAAGGCTGGTTTTATATATACAAGAAAACATTATAGGAATATATGTAGATTATAGATACCAATGAATTAGTTAAGGATTTTGAAGAACTCCAAGTCTTTAGCGGTAGTGGTAATGTTATGATAAAGATTTGATTCAATATTGATAAAAAGACTATCTTTCTTAAGAATAATATTAGTATATTATTTTATATTTATTGCTTATTATTTAATAATAATGAGGCTTTAGTAAACAAATATAATATAATAAAGAAATTTTGGGATTATTTAGCTATCAAATATTCTAGAATCGATAATATAATAGTAAATGAATATCTCCTCAAGATTAAGATTTTTTCTTTTAATAATATTTCTAATATGACTATCATAGATATATGGGATAAGCTTAAGAATCTTCGAAGAAAGCTTTTATTTGCAAATACTTTAGCTAGTACTTTGTATATAGATAAATCACTTTTTCAAAGCTTGATCTTATCTTTCCCTAATGAGTATAAAGTTATTATTAATATAATTTGTGTTATTAGTTTTATTTTAAGTATTAATGATAAGATTAAGTATTTGTAAATCAAAAAGCCGAATACAGAACTCTAGAGATTCGGTATATCTTACAAAAAAAAGGAAATATGTTTTATCTTATTATTAATATAAGGCCAGTACAAGCTTGAAGTTCAATATACTTATTGTCACTTACAAACTTTACAACAAACCTGGTCATTTAGTTCTAAAATGCTTTTAGCTTTAGTATACCAAATGTTTTTTGAAATCCGATTCAAAGTATAAACAAAAAAGAAAACAATCTATTTTTCTATTATAAAAAGATAAAAAGTATAAGGAGCATAAGGCTTATATCGCTAAATCAAGTTTTAATATTATTAAAAGTGTTGTTAATAACAAGTCTGACTCTAAGCATTATTATCTCATCAAGGAAAGCATTAATAAGGCATTCCCATCACAATAATACATTAATATCAATACCATCTCACATATATCTAACCAACATTCTCTCTTCAGAAATCTAATCTATATTTTGTAATAAAGAATAATGATTAATAGAGAAACTATATATTTAGATAAATAAGGAATAATAAATATAATATACAAGAATAAGATAAGAACATCGTTAGTTGGGGGTACTATATATACCAGGATTAGAGATTAATCTATTCTTAACTAAAAGAATTTGTTAAAACAGGGCTTAAGGATATATTCAGTTTTAAGAAGATATATTTTATATTAAAAAACAATAAGAATAATAAGATTATTAAAATTACAATAAAAGATAGAATATATATTATTTTGTATATAAAATCAGAATATAAGGATTCTATATTCTTTGTATTCTCTATAAAGATTATTAATAGAACAAAAGAGGAATCGAAGAATTAACTATAATGAAAAAGAAAGATACCTTCTTTAGTATAGATATTTCAATTATCTCAATTCTAATAAAATCAGAAACTTATATAAAATCATTATATTTCAAAGACTAATCAAGATTTCTTTAATTCTTAATATCTGTTAAAATATATGTTTTATAAAGATAACTAACAAAATCCCAAGCCAATTAAGTATATAAAAGTCTAAAAGACTGGAATTTATTTATTTATTTATTATTTATTTTAATTTACATCCAGGGGCAAGCTGCAGGGGCTCGCCACGACCTCCCAGGGGGTACTAGGGATGGACTATGCTAGCGGGGTGCCGGCATAGCCATATATTCCGTTCTTTTATGGCTATAATACAAGTTAGGGAAGAAGCGGCTAGAAGCGCTATATACACTCCTACTACTTATCTCCCGTTTGTAATATCAATACTATTCAACTCATTTTATACTGAATAGTTCAGGTTTGTGGTTAGCTAAAGGGCTTTTATATTGTTAGTTTTTATTTGATATAGTTTGTACGTGGCGATGGAGGGGGGAAAGCGGCTTCAGAGGGGGTGCAGCCCCGGTTGGCAATGTGAAAGTGGGAGATTAGAGGATTTCCGGAGAGATTGAGTGTGGTTGCTTGAAGTGATTAGTGATCGCTAGGAAGATTGTGAAGTCTATTGGGGTTTTCAGAAGAAGAGAGAGATAGTCGATTGCACCCTTTATGTCTCGCAGGATTTAAACCGGATTTATTCGGCCAGTTGTCGAATTGAATGCAAGAGTGTTGGCAGAACACCAGGTGCTCAGGCTTTTTTGCTGTATTTGCAGGAGCATTCTGAGGTGGTGTTGTTGTACTGAAAGTGTCGGTGGTAGAACGCGAAGTCCCTGTGTCCGGTTCTAAGCACCACTAATCGCTAAAGAATAGGGCAGGGAAGGGCAAGTTCCTCAGATTCCTTGACTTGATAGCTGAGGTACCAGCAACGGTATTGGTTGGCGAGGGTAACCTCATTTTGTTTCCATTATTTCTGTTCTGTCTCTTGTCTAAGGGTTCTGGCTGTTAAGCTTATCCTATTAATAGTAAGAAGCAATAAGTTATTATTCTCGATATGATTGCTGTGAGTACCTAGATCGGCAAGTCGATTGGCCTTTTCGTTTTCAAAGATTCTAGTATATCCAGGCAACTATTGAATCGCTACTTATCTGTTCCTTATAATCTCATAATAACACAAAAATGTTTATTAGAATAAATCAGAGGCATTGCTTTTAATACATCAGATAACTAAGGTACTATTGATATATATAGTAATCTGCCCAATTAGCTTTAGTCAGACAATATACTTCAAATCTTTTAAAGCATCTACTACCTCGGCATCGAAGATATACAAGAATGGATTGATTGCCTTATAACCGGATATTATTGGAAATTATTCCCGGTAGATTGTATAGCTATAGCCAACTATCTTTTGCTCTTAGTAATACTATTCAATACCATTCAAGAAGATTGTAATATAGCTATCAGGCAGATAATTCTATTATTATGTAAATTCAAATACAGCTATTTTTTTCTTTATATCTTTTATAGAGTCTTTACAGCTCCTTACGGAAAAGTATAGCGGGGAGAATATTGATCTCAATGCTTTCGGGATCAATCCGGTTAGTCTATAAAGGTTGGTATTGTTTATTTTATGTTGAAGTATTTATATTAGACAAATCGCTAGTGAGTGGTTTTTGTTCATCTTGCAAAATCGGAATGCGAATCTTATTCGTGCCTGTTCGAATACTAGCTCGCCGGGCAGTAGTCTAGAGTCTCTCAGAATCGCAATGGTTGGAGTTGTATGCCAAGTGGGTAAAACTCCTTTTGCTGCTAGGATAATCGCTCGATCAATTTTAGTAATATAATTGCCTAGCCTTATACTTATTATTATACTACGGGCAGCTCCCTTTATCCGATTTAGCTTTATTCAATCTGTATACTATATCTTGGATCTATAGAGAGCAGTGGGGAGGATACAGGTGATTACCGCCTTGTATAACATTGCAACTGGTGGGCCGTGTTATATTTGTACAAACCCTTTAATATATTTTACAATCTTATAGGCTTTTGCTTCTTATTCTGCTATATATCTTTTGAAGAAAAGTTTCCGATTAAATTAGATTCCTAATTAGCATAGGGCTGATTGAACAATTTTATTGCTTGTCTTACTAATTGAACGGATTATTATCTTATCATTTATTTTCAGGTATAGAGTGTATACCTTTTTCCTTTAAGAGAAATATATTATCTCTAGCTTTTCCGATACAAATACTATACAGTTTCGTTCACCCCACTGGAAAATCTGATAGAGATTATATTTAAGGAGATTAACATTCTTACAAATATTCTTGAATACATAATAAATACAGATATTATCAGTATACCCAAAGTGCAGCTTGATATCTTGATTCAAAAGCTCAATAAGGTACAGAATATATAGTATAAGTAAGAATAAAGAGCCCTATAGAGTGCTGCACTTGATATGGCTGTATTCTATGATTGTATTTTCCAGCCAAACTCTCACTAAGCGGTCGCTTAAAAAGGCTTGGACTAATTGTAAGAAAAAGCAAGGCCACCCTTACTAACACATACATTCCAATAATCTATTCAGCAAAAGTACATTAAACACGCCTTATATATTCAGTATAACCATTATAACTTCTTGTTTACAGATAAAGGCCTCTTTGATATTATATACAAACAAAATGATTAGATTCATTACTATTCGTTTAGGGAGTATTTTATTATATTAAGAACTGAATATACCTGCTATTATCATAATCTATAAAATATATTGAGCAATTATACATTCTAGACCCTTCAAGATATATAAGAATAAAACTATCAATTATCAGAATCATACTAACAATTTATCTTTCTTTCTAATCTAGGAATCATTACTATCTTTATTTATCTCTATCTATTTAGGAAATAGCTAAGTTATAGATATCTATTGAAAATCCCAGTAATCATTAATTTAATAGAATCCAGCAAGTTTTCAGAAAGCAAACAATAACCTGATCAGATTCTGATAAAATGCTTAAGACTTCTATAATATTCTTTTTCATTTTTTCGAGGGATATTTCTATACTTCATAGGAGTTTGTTAGATATACGGCCTGATCGGAGTAAGTCCGTTGTGAGATTGTTACTGTTATCAAAGTGCTCGAGAACCTCCTTTTGTAGAATCCAGGCTTTTTTCACAGTATCTTCAATCGCCACACCATCAATAACCAGAAATGGTGCTTTGAGGTTAACAACAAGCTTGTATCAGTCTATCACTTTGTATAGATCTCTATTACAACTGATCCCATCAATAATCCTGTGTCAATACTAGCGTTTTACTTTTCTGATTGTAATTATCAATCCTTATTACTATTATTCTGCCTGGTCAGTATTCTCAGTTTAACTGTTCTATAGTTTTGATATACCATTCTGTATTCGCTTATTTATCAGAGAATAGAGCATCCGGAAATACTTTTTTTCTTTTCTGCTAAGCGAATCGCCAATTCAAATAAAGAATCCAATATTCCTATTAATTTATTAATCTACTCAATAGGTATATTTGCTAAACTTGAAAAATAGGGAACTCCATTTTTTATAATCCTCTGAAAAACTAAAAGGCCTTTTTCGCTGATTATACGACCAACGGGCTTAGCAATAGATAAGATAAGATTCAGGATTATAGTTATCTGTATTTCGTGGTCAGAGCCGCTTTTTCAGATTAATATTAATAATAATATCAGCAAACAGAATATTAGAAAAAGTCAGATCAATTGTATAACCTGCTTTGTGAATAAGGACTTCTGAGATTTTGATAAAATCCATCCTACTCGAAATAAATTATTCTATAAGAAAAGCTTTTTAGTTAGCCAAGATTATTACCAGATTCGAATAGATCATGCTTGATATTGAAATCGCTATCTATTACTATACAATCGGGGAATATTATAAAGATTATTAGATCCATTATCTCCCTAATACCCGGCTATCGGTATATATTAATAATCTATACACTATTTACTTCTATTCAAAAAAAATCCCGATATAATTGAATACATCTTATTGAATATATAATCGCTTGCTTTTGTATATATATATTATCGTTCTTAATCTCTCCCTTTCTCTTTCAGAGCTATCCAGATTGTTTCAATTATTCATCGGTACAAAAAGGTTGTACCCCGGATGGTTCTGAATTTGAGTTTCAGAATATATAAAGGGTTCCTGTATGTATAGAATCTTCAAATCTTGTTTATATGCTATTTGCAATATTGCGATATATACTCCTATCTTTTTCTATATATTTGCTCAGTCAATCTGTAGAGATCGGACTGCGGCTGTCTAACGGCTAATATTGTGATGTCGAAAGGAGTGGCTATTCATTTAGATTGATATTAATATTATATTGATATACTATGATAGCATAGTATTGAAAAACATCTTCTTATTCAGGCTGCCCTTATTTGAACACTTCCTTTTAGGGCGGCAGGGATCCTCGAGCAAATTGTTAGCCGAGAAAGTATTCTGAGGAGTATATTGGGAACTGCTCAGATTTTTATATGCAATAATGCATTCCCTATAAATTGGGAGGGGATCTCTACTGTAACACTCCGAAAGGCTGTCATAGTCGAGGCAGATGTTTTGTTGGCTAATACTTCAACAATCAAATAAGTTTTTCAGCTATATTTCTTAATCTTGTAGACTTTGGATTTTGTAAAACATACAACTTTCCTATTGATTCGGTACAGCATTACAGGATAGCTGTTGTATCCAGTTTAGAAACGATTCTATATAGTTTGTATATTCAATTTTAGCCTTATATTTAGATCTAAACAAGCCATTATAATTTGTTTATAGAACATTACAGTTGTTACATCTTGGAGTGCTTTTATATATCATTGGGTTACAGAAATCCTAGCACCCTGGATTATAGTGAATGATGCATTACTTTAGCTTAATATACCGAAGCTCGTTTGGAGCTATCAAAGAGCCTGAAGGAAGAGACTTCTCTTAATAGGCTGACAATTCAGGTCTGCTTATAGGAGTCAGTTATTCGGATAATAATTCAATAATCGATTGAGGGAGTGCTTGTTTGTATTGATACTTCCTTGGCTACTATTTCTTTAATAACAAATATTCTATCTCCATTTAAACTATAAAAAGAAGTTGGGACCCCTTCTAGTATATAGCAATACTAGGTTATAGATTGTTCTAGACTATTATAATTCAGAATCTTTTTGATCTTTTCTGTATTCTCAGCTTCAAGGAATTTATTATGTATAACACTATTGACAGTATATATTGCCCAACTAGTAGCTATAGGAATAATAGTCATTATATCGGTATCTTTCAAATTAGGAATAGCTTTATCGATTATCTTTCTTAATATATAGATGCTTAGACAGCTTACTATTGGTATAGCAATTCCTGCTACTAGTAGACAAATATCCACTCTGGTTTTCCGGGGTTTGACCGATCTCCACTTATTAGCCTGCCCTTACATATACACATTCGCATTCGTAAATGCACTCGAGTTTTTCGAGATCTTTATAATATCCGCATAGATATAGTTTGAATTGTTACTATTTCTGTTTCTAGTTATAGATTATATTATACTTTATGATAACCTAATTTTGATATTGTTTATTACTATATTATATACTTCTTTACTAAAGACTACTTTCTCTAATATACTATCAGCTTCAAATTGATAAAATATTATTTCGAACACTTCGTAGACCTCGTGTTTGAGTTATACTTACTTATTGAAAGTATTAAGTTATACCATAATACAGGATCCTCTCATTACTCATAGATTTGATATAGCAGCTCTCGCAGCTTCTATACTATAAGCACTTATATGTTATAGTTGAATAATAAGGGTAAGAATAGTAATCGGTTACAAATAAACTAGGGATCGGTCGCGATCAGTGCCCTCGTAGGGATAATCGCTATAGCGCTTACACTGTTTGCAATGACTGTAGCTGTATCTGATACTAGAGCTTATATAGTCGGAAGGTGCGGCTTAGTACGATCTAAGCTCGCTGATGTGTTGAATTCTTTTGTTTATTGTAAAAGACTGGAATTGATCTATTTCAATATTGCTAGTCCTTTTCTAAAGATTATTCGAGAATATAAATACTTTTTCCTTATTATAAATAGTGCTACAAGAATAAATTGGATTATTCTATTGAAACAAAAAAAACAATATAATATTCTTACTGAAAGCCTAAAGCAAGAGATTGAATTTGCTACAGGAGTAACTGTAATTACTGCTAGAACCAATAATATACTAGAGTTTCTTCAAGCTATTCGGGAATGAAAGATTGGTGTGCAATTAGAGATTATAGTGATTGTATTATCTCACCAAAATGGCTTAGTTGAATGTAATATATACATTACAGAAACCGATATGAGAATAATATTGAAAGAAGTTTATTTATCATTAGAGTTTTGGGATGAAGCTGTTGAATATAATGTATACATTCGAAACCGCATTAGTATTGGCTTAGATATAAATGAAATTGATTGAAGCCTATTTAAAGTATTTACAGGCATATTACTAGATATCAATATATATAAGATCTGGGGGAGTCGATATTATACTTATATCAATTTTAAAATTATTTTAATAAAATAAAGGTATAATAAACTTTGCGATATAATAAGGATTAGAATATTCCTAGAATATTCAAAAGATACTACCAAATATATAAAGGTTTATTTATCAGAATTAGATTATACTTACTGTTTTTTATCATATTACAATTAATGAAAGCTATAAAGAAGGGGATCTGAATCTTAAACTCAGAAACTATATAGTCGAATCACAAGGTATTAAGAATATAGAATCTGATTGCAGGTCTTGCGGCAGACCTAAGAATGTCCCTGAATCATTGTTTATTCCAATCAATTCATTAATATTATTAAATGAAATAATTACAGATTCAATAAAGGTATACTTACTAATATCAGAACAAATAAAGACTGGAATATTATGCTTTAATAAAAACGAATATGGAAATATTTAATAAGTGATTAATAATTCATTAAAACTAATAAAGGAAAACGATAAAGAAACAGAGATTATCTTACCTGAGATTACTTTAACTTCTGATTCTATACTATTGGATTCGATTATATTATTTTATGAAACTTTATTATCTATAGTATTTGTATCTGTATCTATTTCAATATTATTAAATTCGAGGTACAATTTCAGAAAAAGAAAGAAAGATGATAACAACGATATGGAAGGATATACCTTCAAGATTATCCGGTCTCTACTTGTCTCCTTAAATAAGCCAATATCAAAATCAATCGAGTATATTATAATTGCAATCCCAAATATTCATTAATTCGAAATGAAAACAAATAATGGAATTGCTTTCAAGATCTTAATTCTTTTGGAGAATATATTAATGGAGATTGAAATCGCTTTGCTAGTAATAGAAATACTAGGGATCAGGATATCAAATATATATAAAGATATAATAGTAAATAAGAGGTATGCAAAAGACTAGTAAGTTGTAATTCAAGAAGAAGTAGATTTATTAGTTAAGAATAGCATTTGAGAAGAATTTATTTTATTATAAGGAAACAATCTAGTTTCAATAAAATAGATATTTATTATCAAAACAAAAGATAATAAGGTAGAGTGATTTAAAGTCAGATTGATAGCTAGAGGATTCAGTTAAGTTTTAGATAAAGATTACAACGAAACCTTTGCTTTTATAATTCGACTCGATACTCTTTGCCTTTTCCTTATTATTATTGTAAAAGAAGATTTTGAATATTCTTATTTCAATATCAAAAATGCATTTATCGAATTATATTTAAAAGAAGAAATTTATTTAGTGTCCCCTTAAGATATTCAAGTTCATTATGGTTATATCCTATATATACTTTGGAGTCTTTATAAGCTAAAATAAGCTAATAAAGATTAGAGTTTTCTTCTGAAAGAAGAGTTAATTAAGATAGGTTTTATATAAAGCCTTTCAGATCTATATTTATATATTAATTATTCGCGATAGCTACTTCTCCTAGTTTATATAGATAATATTGTTATTATTATTATATAAAAACAAGATATTAAATAATTTTATTACAATCTTTCGGCTCGATTCAATATTAAAGATCTGAAGGAGATTAATAAGATCTTAAGAGTATATATTATTTGTAATAAATCTAAAAAAGTATTAATTATAGATCAAGAAGAATATCTGAATATAATATTTATCTATTTTCGGAATCTCCTATAGTCAATACACTTCAAGGAAGATATCAATCTTGGATTACAATCAATTGCGACCAATACTCTCAGATAATAAGCTTACTAATATAAACGAATATTAATAAGCAATTAGTAGCACAATCCACCCTATAGTTTATACTAAACCGAATATCATATTTAGTCTCGGGAGATTAATATAAGCTATATCGAATCCTGCCAAATATCATAGTATTACATTCAAAAACCTTATGAGATATTTGAGATCGACTATCAAACAGAAATTACATTTTAGATCTGAAAAAGTTTAATCAGATATTTGTAAAGAATATGACCTCCTATAATAGATTATCAAAGTATATATCAATACAGACTAAACAAGTAATAAAACCAATCGAAAAAGTATTTCTAGTGGAGTAGTAATATTCTATAATAAATCAATCTCATAGGCAAACAAGAAGCAGATATTTGTAGCTATATCTAATATAAAAGCTGAGTATATTTCTATAGCAATATTCACCAAATAAGAATAATAGATAGTTCAACTCTTGAGAGACTTAAAGCAACTATAGTATATCAAGAGCAATAATGAAATTCAAATGCTCGAAAACAATCAAGAAGTACTAGCATTAATCAAAAACCCATATCTATATAAGCAATCAAAGCATATTGATATATATCATTATTTCATTCAGAATCTCACAGAAAAATGTCTAGTCAATACCAGCTATATCAATACAAATGATATGGCTATAGATGAATTAACAAAACTATATGCAAGGGTGATATTTAAGAGATTCAAGAATATGCTAGGGCTTCAAAACTAACTATAGAAGCTAAGAGAGTACACTCTTTAGGGGAGTATTGGAAGTTGTGGCATGTGTACTACATTACTATGTATATATCACTTCTACTTCATAGTTAGATTTTACCTTAGTATTACTAATCTACATAGTCAATATTACATGCATTCCACTGGCCTGCTCCTTCATTATGAACAGGATCTAATTATATATAAGGAATCTAGAAAGAAAGAGATTGATGAATTGATAGTTAAAGGAATATTCGAGATTATATTATTTTCGGATATTCCTTTTAGTATATATATTTTTAAGTCGCGATTTGTTAATGAAATTAAGAATAAAGGAATAGATATTGAATTCTACAAGTCGAGACTAGTTATTCAAGTATATAATAATACTGATAAGATATTTATATTAATATAATCCCCAACAATTCAATAATCGTATTAATATATTTTAATTTCATTAGCTACAAGTATTCGAAAAACAGATATAGAAATATATATTCAAGATATCACTCAGGTATATACTCAATCCATTTCGAACTTATATTACACTTTTTATACCCATACTCTAAAAGAAATAGATCTATCAATCAATATGATTTTACTTATTATTAAATCATTATATAGTATTCCTAAGACAGGAAACCATTGATTCCGGATATACTATATTCATTACTACGAGAAGCTTAAGATGTAATAATCCATATATAATTCCTGTCTTTTATATACTAATAATAAAAGGATTAGATTCGGTATTGTAGGACTTCAGATAAATAATATACTTATTATTAGGGATAGTGCATTTATATAAACTAAGGATAAGCAATTCAAGCAAGCTGGCTTTATAGCTAAAGATTACAAGGACTTTATTTATAATTATCCATTAAAGTTTAATAGTATTACTTTTATATTTAAGAGTAATAATATTTATTTTGATTAAAAGAGGCAATGTGATAATCTATAGCTTGTATTTACAGAATCCATGGATATATATAGTATATATAGCAAGATTCGGAAGTATGCTTCTACATATGAACAATATATTGTATAACAAATCTATGAAATATACATTGTAATTATATATCAATCTAAGGTATCTTTCGATCTGTCCATAACAATATAAACAACCCAATCTGGTAAGGATGATATTACGGCATTAAACAAGCATATCAAATAGCAAAAAGAAAATTCTGTCAAAGGATTCAAATACATACCATTTGACTTAAATTCACTTAAGATTATTGTCTTTACTAATATCTCTTTTGCAAATAATAAGAACTATTTATCTCAAATAGACTATATAATTGTTATAATAAATAAATACAATAATATTAATATTATTTATTAGTTATCTATTAAATATAAAAGAGTTATATATATCACGGGGCAGGCGGGCGGGATAGGGTTCTAATAACTTTGCCCTAATCCGGCAAAGTTATATTAATTCAGGCAATAAATTCAGATTGAGGATTAAGATATACAGGATTTTGCTAAGTGAGTTAGTTTAATCAGGCCCTAGCTCATTTGTGCTTCAGCGCGAGCACCCAATTCAATCCTCTCCAAAAAGATTAATATATTATATAATCTCACACCGTAACATTACCCCTTTTCTAAAAGCCGAGCTCTATTGAGGCAAAGGTATTATAATTCGATTATTCAAAGATAAACAATATTTGATTAAACAGATTCTGATTTATCAGAATATTTTCGATAGAAATTGCAAATTAGTTCTTATACATTCTCTAGGTAGCTTACAGATTTTTTGATTAATATCTTATAGCTAATCTAGCAGATAATATACTTTAGACAAGGTTCTTTACAACCTTTTCTTTCTCAATAGGAGTCCAGGATCTCGGCAGCTTCGAACTGTTCTAAGCTGTTGACTTCGATAGGTGGTGGTAGCAGATTGTGCTGCTTAGGGATAGGGTTATTGTATATAGGGTATAATAGGTTGATATAAAAAACAGGGTGAATCCTTATTGAGGCAGGGATTTCCAGTTTATAGGTATATAGGCCTATTGGATTTAGGATTTTAAAAGGCCCGAGGTTTTTCCAATTAAGCTTTTTCTATAAGTGCAGGATCTTGATGTTTCTGGTGTTCAGTTAAACCAGATTACCAGGTAGATATTTATAAGTAGAAAAACAATGGGTATCGATATTCTTTAAGTATTGGGCTTGATTGGTAGTTAATTCGGTTTATAAATATAAGAAAATGGTTTTTATTTTAGTAACGAATTTTTTAATATCTTATATAGCAAAATAATTACTTTGGGATAATATAGGCTCAAAGCCCAGATAGGAATAAAACCTATAATTCGAAAAGAATGGGGTTATTCGGGTACTTTCAGATTAGGTATTGTTGATAAAGAATTCGGTAAGTAGAAGCTATTTTGTCTAATTGTTTTGTAGATAGGCTATATATAATTAAAGATATTGTTTCAATATTATATAGCTTTCTTGATTTATCCATTAGTTTCAAGGTGGTAAGCAATTGAAAGCTTGGTAGTTATACCTAAGTGTTTACAAATATATTTCCAGAATTCAGAAATGAATTGAGCTTCACAATTGGATATAATGGTTAAGGATAAGCTATAAAGCTTTCAGATATTTTTCTGGAACAAGTAAATAATCTTTTCAGAATTGTAGATATTATAATAAAACAAGAAATATTTCATTTTGTTAATCAGTTAACTATTATTATAATAGTATCGAAACCAGTATTTTCGAATAGATATATAATGAAATTTATTAAGATATTTTGCTAAGCTCTTTATGGGATCGGGAGTGGGTAAAGAATTCCTTTCTAGCTTTTACGATTCAGAACAGCACAATAGTAATTATAGTAGTTACAAACCCATTATATAATATAATTGTAGTATTCAGGCTAGTAATAATTCCGAAACAATAATTTGAAGGTTTGGGTATGGTATAGATGACTGGCAGTGGGCAATTCGTGGTACAAACAAAGCAGGTAGGTTTTCAGAGAGTTGTGATTGGGAATGTATAGTTTCCCTTAATAATATAATAGGTTGTTGTTTTCGATATATTCAGCAAAAATGATTTTCGAGTGTTTCGAGAATTCTTTTTATAAAGATTTCAGAACAGATTTTGGTATAGAATCAGCTTGATAGCTTTTGTGAAATAGAGTAAGTAGATTGGCAGAAAGATTTAAAGGGGTTTCTGAATCCTCTAATTGTATTACAAAGTTGGATATAGATATAGTATATAAGATTACAGGCTTTATAATTTTACTATTTTCTAATAAAGTTATAGTATCATCGAAATCCAAGTGGTTGGTGGTGTCGGTAGAATCGGGGTTTCTCTAGCTATGGGTGGTTACAGCAAAGCATACTTTCTTAATAATTTTGGGTTCGATTAGAGTAATCACAATAGAAAACAGGTTTGGGATCCAGATTCTTTTGTTTTAGGATAGTATGGCTTTGGTGCAGAAGGTGTTCATCCTTTTCCTTAAGGAGATCTTTTAATCTTTTAGTTAGTGTGTCGGGTTTGACATCTAACTTCTTAGAGCGATAGATAATTCGGAAATTAAATCGAGATAAAAATTCGAATTAGTAAATTTAACAGTGGTTCAATAGCTTTATTGTAATAAAGTATTCCAGATTCCTATGATTGGTAATCATTTGAATTGATAATACAACGCTTTCCAACTCGAGATATTACTTTTTGAAACAATGAATAATAGCTAGCAGTTCTTTATTATAAATCTCATAATTATATTCAACTATTGAATATTTTTTTAGAGAAGAATACAATAGATCTAAATACTCTATCATTATTATATTGAAAGAATACTCTAGCGAATACATAATCGAAGATATTGGTTTCTATAATCACTTTCTTTTTTCAATTAAAGAAAGCCAGAACAAATACTTTAATAAATGCTTGCTTCAATCGATTGAATGTTTCTTGATAGATAGAGCTTTATAAGAACGAAATATTTTTTCTAATCAGATCTATTATTAGATTAATGATCTTCAAAAAATCTTTAATAAACTATTAATAAAAATTCGAAAACCTAATGAATGCTTAGATATCGGTTATACTAGTAAATGGTTTTTAATTTACAATTGTTTGGATTTTCTTTAGGTTTATTCGGATATTATTGTTTTCTATAATAAGATCTAAAAACTTGATTTCGGATTTCAGGAATTTGTATTTTTCGAATTTAGCGAACAAGCCAATTTTTCTTAATGCTTATAGGATCTTTTGAATATAACAAATGTATTCCTTTCGAGTTTGGCTGTATATCAAAATATCGTTTAGATAAGCAGTACAAAATATATTCAGATATTCTTATAGGGAATCATTGATAAACCTTTAGAAGATTGTAGAAGCCTTTATTAACTCAAATAATATAACTAAGGATTCGAACAATCCGAATCGGATATAGAATACAGTCAGGTATTTCTATTCTTCTTTTATTTTTATATTATTGAAGACAAAGATGATATCGATCTTATTGAAATATTTTATTCTTTTTAGATTATTTAGAGATTCTTTTATTAATAATAAGGAATATCGATTCTTGACCAACAAATTATTCAAAGTACAATAATCTATACAAAACCAAAGGCTTCTATTAATCTTCTTGATAAACAAGATAGGGAAAGCGGTAAGGGAAAAGCTTAACCAGATGAATCCTTTTCTAAGATTCTCTTTTAATTATTCTTTCAAGGCTTTTAATTTGGGGTGGGATATAAAGTATAAGATATTGAAAGAAGGAATAGCTTTTTCTTTAAAATGGATCTTATAGTTATACAATTAATAAGGGAATAGTTTCTCTATATTTTTTGGGGAAAAGATATCTTTCCAATTTCGGAATTCAGGTAATAGATTTTTGGGATCGAATATCTTTTTCTTATTTAGAATATTATTGATTTGTTCAATCGATATCTAGAACATTTTATATTTCCGATAAGTATAAATCAAATAGGCTTTTAAGGAGATTATGATTATATCCTTATTCTTTAATTTTTCGGAACGAATAAGCAAATATACAGATCAAACTTTTAAAGGAATATCTGGTAAAGCTTTTATATAGGATAAATGGAATAAAGTATTACAAAATTCATAACAAAATGGGCTATTGAATGAAACGAATTTATTATGAAGTCGATATAGGGATTGTGTTTTTTAAGTTAAGCTATTCCTAGTATAATAGGATAATAGACTAGTTTGATTATATATAAGACAATCTTCTTTTCGATATAATTATTAATTCTGAGTTCTATTTGGATATAGGAGATAACTTGATTATCGAATAAAGTGTTTCTGTCGAATCCTATAACTTCGAATGCTGTAGATAGTTGGTGTACTGGTATTTTTAAAAGATATTTAGCTTTAATTTGTAAAGGTAATTTCCTTATATCCGTTATCGATTATAGTGTATATCGAAAAAGTATCTTTTTCCAAAAGTAGGGTAACAAATAGAATTATTAGATCCATATGATTATTTAGTTTATTTTTTAAAGGAAGATTATGAATAATAGCAACAAACAAGTGAAGAATATATAGAGAATCGTTCTGATTACGGTTTAGATCAAACATATCCTGTTTTCCGAATTGATCAAACCGGATAGCAAATGGGAAGGAGAATGAGGTGGGGAATGGATAGGGACTCGGCTCTTCGGAGAACTATTCGATATAGGACTGATTCTCGTAGAGCTAGTTATAATAATAGTAATTCGGAATTGAACAGGATAGATATCGGGATATAGGTAATCTCGTATCAGATGGCTGATAGAGCTATAGTAATAGCATTTACTGTGATTCTGCTGCAAACTCAGATTCCTAATAGTGTATTTCTTTTTCCCCAAGCTCAAATCTATTAGGTCTCCAGGAGTAACCTTTAGACTAGCAGGTTGTAAAAATGGAGTGGTGATTATTCTTTGGGATAAAGTTTTGAAAGTAATAGAATGAATATGATAAACTTGTTGTTAGTATTAATAGAATTGATTATTGAGTTGTTATAGATAATTAGTATATTAACAAAATTCACAAGTTGGAATAGGGTTATACAATAGTATATCTTATAGTTTATAAGAGATTTCTTAGAATAGGAATAGGGTTAAAGCATTATCAGGTATCTCCTTTTCCAAAACAAATTTCTGGAATTCTATAAAAAAGATATTAAAATCAAGGTGTTTTTGTTTTAATATATATAATTTATTCTATACATTTTATATTCAATCAAAATCTCCAAAGGTATTTTCAAGATATCCGAAGAGTGCAGTATAATCAATGAACTAGGAAATTCCATAGGAGATCTTAGATAATATAAGCTCGTATACCTTTCCAGTGAGTCTTCTAGTAGTGTAAATCAATCGGGTAGAAGTTGTTGGGAATCTATCATTATTCATACTCAATTTTCCATATATCTATTAAACGAATCTATACAGATCGAAGCGAATACCATCAAACCCTTTTGAATCAGGGATGCATTTATTCAATCGAATAGTTGAAGCAGGTACAATAGATTTAGGAATAAAATCAACAAGAGTTTCGGGGAATATAGTTTCCAAACGAGCAGATATAATAGATATAGATTCAGCAAAACAATTGAGTAAATAGGTATTTTGAATAACAACCTACTTGTACAAAGCAATTTAAATACATTCACAGATTAGGGATTCAGAAATTTCGTGTTCGAGCAATCTGTTGGTTTTTTTTAGCTCGGTATAATACACAAATACTGACTAAAGGTATTGATATCAAACCTAGGGGTTCTCCAATATAGAAACACCAAATTCTAAGGAGTCCCCAAACCAGCCAGGCGAATACAAAGCAGTCATTACGAAAGCGATATTTTAATAAATAAAAGCTATATAATATTACAGAGCAAGCAGGCAGAATAAGATTCTAATAACTTTGCTCTAATTCAGCAAAGTTATATTGGTTCAGACAATAGGTTCAGATTAAGGATTAAGATGTAACTCAAAGAGCTATAATACAGGATTTTTCAAGTTGAAGATATACAGGATTTTGCTAAGCGAGCTAGCCCGATCGGGCTCTAGCTCACTTGCGCTCCGGTGCGAGCGCCCAATTCTTATCTCAATATTCAGACCCTCTTCGTCGATAGAACGTTTCTTATTGAATTCTGAATCATATCTATTGATCTTTTTGGTATTGGTGTTGTTGGCTGCTTACTAATGATCAAATTTTTTTCGGCCAATCAGGGATCGGGGGGACGTTTATCTCCTCGAGAGTCTGAGAGTATTTGGTCGCGTTTTTGGTGAGGACCTGAAAACCTTTGGTGAGAGAACTTCGAAGGTGTACTTGTACCCTTTAAACCCAATCTATTTAAAAAGTAAATATATGATTCGAAAGCCCTGATTTTCTAGTATTTTATGAATCTGTACAATAATGATATATTGATTAGTTGAATTTAAATGTTATTGGTAATATTTGGATTATTACAACTAAAATGTAGTAGAAAAAGCTATAGTAAATTTTGAAATGAATATCTCCTGGTCAACTCCTAACAACTCCTACCTCCTCCTATCTCCTCCTGCTTATACCTGTCAACTCCTGTTTTTTCCTATCAAGTTCTATGCATCTTTACCTTTTTTTACAATAATCAAAATGGTTGACATTCCGATAATTGATACCCTAACAAGCCTATTTAATGTATCACCACCATCCAGCCTACCACCACCATAGCCATCTAATCCACCACCTAGGTCTTCAATTATTGTTTCTGAACCCGAAACTTCTAATACTTTTACTGATAGAGTATCTCAATCTAAATTTCAATACATTTTAAATGTAATAGATCAGAAGGGAATATTATTTAATAAGTTTATAATAAGTTGGGCTTCTAATAATATATATACTGGGATTAATGGTACTCCTGAAGTATGATAATTAAAGCTCAAAAAGGCTTTAAATTATATATCTATTGAAAATATAATATATAAGAGTGTCTTCGTGGAATACCTTAAAAATATATTAAAACAAAAATTCACTACTCTTCTTATTGAACTAAAGCTTTAAACTTTCAATGTAAATATTCCTTCAAGCGAATTTCGTAATATTGATCTTTTTAATATTAATTAATCAATAAAAAAGAAAGCTCCAGTTTGGTCTTCTATTTTTACAACTTTTATTGTTAATAAACATTTTTATTATCCTAATTATTTGAGTGAATTAAATACGGAAACTTAAGATTAATAAATCTATATAATTATTAGTATAATAACATATACTCGATTCAAATATCGATTAAATTATTTATGTAGTATGCTTAATTTCTACCTAATAGGTTACAAAATCAAGTATCGCTATTTATTTATTTATTTATTTATTTATAGTGATTAATGTCTAATATCTAACCTCCCAAGGGGTATTCTAGATGTACTAAGGAGCGGGCCTACAGGCCGCTAGCATTCCAGCCGCTTATAGTAGTATAATGTTAGTTAAACAAAGGCTTGTTGCCTTTAGTATTCCCCTGTTCAATATTGCTTATAGTAATTCTATGGCTATTCTATCTAAGGATTTGTAGTCCTATTTTAAAAGGCCTTGTTTTGTATATTATCTGGGTGTTAGTGGATGATCAGGTCAATTGCTATCGATCGGGAGAGTACTCGAAGTACTTATAACTATTCAATGTAGATTTTAGATTGATCGAAGTGGAGAGCTTATCCTCGGGGTATTGGAGTAGGTTGGAATTTGCATAATTCCGTGTAATTTGAGCATATCCTAGTATAAAATCTGGATTTAGCGAAAAGATCAGTAAAGCTATATTATATTTACAGAATGCAGTTAATATATGCTATTACATTCCATTCAAATTGAAATCGATTTGGTGTAAGCAGTTAATCATCACATATCTGATTATTGATTAAACATTGAAAGAAATGCAATAAGCTTTTCTCAATTCTGTATATACAAATATTTATGCTATTTTCATAATTGAATCTGATATAATAGACTGTAAAGTCATCATATCCAGTCCATATCGCTATGAGTCTATGTAGTATCCCGTGAGGAAGCTTAAAGCTTTCCGGCTTCGAGATATCATATATCGATTTCTGTTGGTTCAATAATGAGATCAGGAATACGGGAGACGTGGTTCCCACTATCATTAGTAGGCCCCTAAATGTCTGTATTGTATTCTGTCTAAAGAGCTAGCTAATAAGGGGAAATAGTAGGCCTTATATAGGCACTACTGAAAGAGCTAGTCTCCTTCGCATTCGCCTAAATATCTTTGATATAGTAGTCATTATATTGAAGTCATTCTTTTGAAGTGAATTCCCTTGTTTACACACTCGGAACTCTTTTTTATGGCTTCAAATATAATGACTGAAAAGAAATTCGTAAAATCATAAAATCCTTTATCTACTGGCTAAAGTCCCTAACCTCTTACCAGCAGAATTAATCCCTTCCTTTAATCCTGTTTTATTTACTTTATTGTCTTGATATTAATCTTATTCATATTAATCAGATCAGCAAGAGCTTGATATAACTTTCCTTTCGTTATTGTATTAGCCGGATTAGTTGGACTATTAATCCAAATCATTTCAACAATCTCCCTTTGCTTGTAGAATTGACATAGTGTTATAATATCAATTATTAATCTCTTTTCACTAGTCATTCCCAATTTCATAAGTAGATCATATAATAACTTGGAATTAGTGTACAAAACTAATAAAATCTCCTTGTCGAGAATAACGCTAATTATAGAAGTGATTACTGTACCAATATCGAATTCCTAAACTAATCTATATAGCTCGGATGTCAAAACACTGTGTGTAACTCTCTTATATTTAATGGATAACCAATAAATAATATTAGTATTATTATATTTATCCATCATAACAATCACATAGCCTATTTGGGATGAATAGTCCTTATTGTTCGCAAAAAAGGCATTAGCAAAGATAATAATCTTAAATGAATCTAAGTTAAGTGGCATGTATTTGAGTCTTTTAACAGAGTTTTCTTTTTACTATTTGATATGCTTGTTTAACGTTGCAATATCATCCTTGTCAGGTTGGATTGTCTATGCTGCTATAAACAGATTAAAAGATACCTCGGGTTGACATATAGTTGTAATGTATACTCCACGGGCTCATTATACAACATACTATTTACGTATAGAAGCATACTTCCAAACCTTGCTACGCATACCATGCATATCCATAAATCTTGTAGATACGAGCTGTAGATTGCTGTATTGCCTTTTTGATCAAGATGAATATTATTATCCTTAAGTATAAAAGTAATACCATTAAACTTTAATAGATAATTATAAGTAAGTTCCTCGCGATCCTTAGCTATAAAGCCAATTTACTTGAATTACTTATCCTCAGCTTGTATAAACGTATTATCCCTAATAATAAGTGTATTATCTGTCTGAAGTCCTATAATGCCGAATCCAGTTCCCTTATTATTAATATACAAAAGATAAAGGTTATATATGAATTGCTATATCTTAAGCTTTTCACAATAATAAATATAGTATATTTGGAATCAATAGTTTCCTACCTCAGGAATATTATATAATAGCTTAATAATAAATAAAATCATACTGGTTGGTAGATTTATTTCTTCCAGAGTATAAACATAAAAAGTATAATACAAATTCGAAGTGGATTGAGTATACACCTGAGTAATATCTCGAATATATATTTCTATACCTGTTTTTCAAGTACTCGCAATTAATAAGACTAAAATACATTGATATAATTATTGAATTGTCGGGGATTATGTTAATACAAATATCTTATTAGTATCATTATATACTTGAATGATTAGCCTCGACTTGCAGAATTCAGTATCCATTCCTTTATTCTTAATCTCATTGATAAATCGCGATTTAAAAATATGTATATCAAAAGGAATATTCAAAAATAATACAATCTCGAATATACTTTTAGTTATTAATTTATTAATCTCTTTCTTTCTAGATTTCTTATATATAATAAAATCCTTAGGATTAGTAGCAAAACATTCGGGATAGTAATCTTATATATAAGCTCGAATCTGAGATATAACCATTTGTGGGAAAGATGTTGATATAGGCATCTGATCGTTTTTGGATAAATCTAAAAGAGGTTCCTTTGGATTCGTTGTATGTGTAATCGCTATTCCTAAAGGAGATAATATAACTTTGCCGGAATTTGACAAAGTTACCTCAGAATCAATATTATAATCAATTTCTTCAATCTCCTTAATATATTCAGCTTCTAAACACTTATAATACAGCTTTACCGATATAGATCTAAATCTCGTAGGTTCATAAGGTAGATCAAGAGTATATATCTTCCCTTTCATACTAATAAATGAAAAAGATCCTTTTCACTTACCAATAGCTATTCCATTACCCTTTCTCCAGATCAAAACCTTGTTGTTTGGTAGCAAGTTATAAAATATAGTTGTAGAGGGTTTATTATATATATTCAAGGCCTTTTATACTTATATAAAACTATATAATCTGCAAATCTCTATTATAGCTTTAGAGATTGCGGTAGCATATTATTGAATAATAGATGTTAAAGAGCTGATATCAATTATGCAGGGAAAAGTACTAAAAACGAATAAAGTAGGTACTAAACTATTAGGTCTGACAATATTATTGATTGCCTTTATAGCTATTTGGAGTATAGCTGTCTTGCAAACATTGAGTTTATAAACTTCTTTATAAATAATCTTATAAGATCTTTGTAATAATGTATAAAATCTCTCAACAATACTAATTGAATAATACACCTCCACAAAGATTATTTTTGTTTAAATAGATATTAATGTAGTATATTATTGAAACTCTCTTCCAACGAAGTTGATATCAATATTATGAATAATATACTCTGATGGATCAATATATATGTCGATCCAGCACTCACAGAGTTTATTCTATATATGCTTTGCAGATACATTGCTTAGCTATTGAGTGGCTTGAAAATGTATGGCTTTATTGATAATATGCAGGATTGGATTATTGTTGATATAAAGTATGTCGATAAGTATAATATGATTGAACTCAAAATCCTTATTGGGCAAAGAGAATTTGAATCTGCCGGGCGACTTGCTATAGACTTGATAATAGTGACAAAACTTAGTAAGCTATTTGATTACTTTAAAGTCTTTGTTATATCCAGAGTGTTTAAGTATTTTATAGAATTTGTATATAGATGGATAACCGAATTAATAGTGAATTTGTTGTAATTCGATTTCAATAAGATAGTAATCATTACTATCAATAGAATAGTTGATCAGTTCTTTGATATTGATATTCTATAGCAAAAATGCATGGCTGAATTGTCGATATATAGAATAAACGCTTTTAGGTATAATAGCAACATTATCAAGGTTGTTATACTTAAACCTAAGTCTATTTATATTAACTAAAGAAAGTAAGAATAGAAGATCGGCTTCTATCACATTTCATTTTACTTCTCTAAATGAAAGCTTGATATAAAACGAATCAATAAAAGTCGTCATTCCAATACCATATTGGATTGTTACTTATCCAGCAATAACTTTATTATACTCAACATCCTTAATCTTCTTTTATACTAAATACTAGTTATATTCGATAGATAATCTCTTAGCCATATCTATATCGATTATAATACCAAAGAACATATCAGCACCATATCGCTTATTACTTGTAGTGAATACTTTAGTTATCAATTTATAAGCACTTATAATATTATTGAGATCAGTTGCTATTGAAAAACCATCACAAATACCTATTGAGATAAAGAATATCCTGGAGATTCCTTCAGAACCGCTTATATCAGTAAGATACTAATCAATGAGATGGTCATTATCATTATCACTATCACCATCTCAATCATTTTCTTGTCCGATATCAGTGATGAATTGATTATATCATTTCGTAAAGCTTTTATTATCGAGATTACTGTACTTAATACAATAATTCGTTTTAAATCGGTCTTTCTCTTCTTGTATATACTTGTAATATCTATAGTCCTTCTTCTTACAATCAGGGAAATAACAATTATCCTTGCCCTTATTAACTGGTGCAGAAAAGGATTGTCGATCGATATATTTATTATAAGGTTTTTGAGAGGAAGAGCCTAAAGATGTATTATTATAGAAATGTTGATCTGTAAGGAATATCTCAGATAGAGGGTATGGTTTCGGAAATGTTTTTCGATAAAAGTCGATAGTCTATTTAATCTGATTAATAAGCTCTATAATAATTAGATAAGGATTGTATATCACAGAATAGCATTCCAGAATACTATTATATACAGATAAAATCTTAATATAATATAATTGAGGATTGCGTATTATCCTGGAAATAGTATACTAAAGAAAGCGTAAATCTGTAATTATTATATTAAATATTTCCTGAGACTCTGTAAATGGGTTTTTTCTTGATATAATCCTTAAAAGTGATATTATTCTATTTGAAAAGTATATTCCGTTGATATTTAGATTCTTTGAAATTATTGATTATTATATTATATAAACCTTAATACAAATCAGGAAAACTGCTAAGATTTGCCTGATAGTAGTTTCTAGCTGCGCCTGTAAATATAATCGAAAAGGCTGTTATAGTTATCTCTACTAGTACAAATACCCTACAACAATACTTTCCGAATATAGAGATCTTTAAATCAAAAGAATTATTGATATTCTTATATCTATCATTATCCCTATAGATTTTCGAAAGATTAATAAGATAATAACTCTAATTGCATTAATTATTGTCCTTGTGATTGAAATAATCAGAATAATCTCTATCCCTATTACCTCTATTATTACCTTTATTACTATTATTGCCATCTCTATTATTATTGCTATTTTGACTGCCGCCCCAATTATTATCATTATCCGGATCATCACCATTACTAGATAATCCTACAGAAATGTTAATTGGTGGAATTTTAGAGCCTAGTTTTGGTGTTGGTAAAGGTGTATGTGGAACTCGTATATCCCCAGATTGGAATGAAACTGGTTCTCTATATATATCAAAAGGAATAATCGAATCACTTGTAATTTTACCGGGTTTTGGCAAAGTTAGGTGATCAGCTGGAGTATTATTCTGAAATTCAACAAAAGGTTCAGCTTGTGATCTTGGACCGAGTCCGATAGGAAGATAGGCTTATTTCGTAGATACAAATGGTTGTATCTTATTAATCTGGTATTCTAGAAGCTAATTTGTAATTCAATCATGATACTCTTTACAAAAAAATATTTTTATTAAAACATCATCGAGATTTGCATTCATATTAACATAAACTCTATAATATCGCAAGACCTTGTAAAAGTCATATAATATCAACTTATCAACACTCCTGAGTAGAGCTTGTCGAATAAGTTCGAAATCGAATATAACTGTATTCTGAAGAGATGTGTTGGTAATCCTTGTATTCGAATACACAGCCATTCGAAAAAGAAAGTATCCGTCGATCTGATGCTCTATCCCCATCTTGAATGTATATCCTTTATAGAACTGTTTAGCTTTATTGAGATTTTTTGGAAAGAAATAATTCTGAGATTCTCTTTTGAACTTCAAATCTTTAGTAGTTGCCTGAGTTTTTCTTTTTTCAGCTACTGCTTTGTTAGGAATATAGAGATTGAAAGGAGCAAAAGGATGAGAAGGAGTACTAGTTATATCTTTGTAGAGAAAAGTTTTGAACTCCTGTTGTAGAGGATCGGTATTGTTAGTTGTTATATTGATAAATCCTCCTATACTGGTGGATTGATTAAATGGAACAGATTTCTTGTCAGCATCGGATTTCTTGCTAGCTTGCTTAGAGCTAGTGCTAGCGCTTCCCCGGGATATCATAATGCTAACAACAGGAAATAAAAGAAATAAAAGTGAAAAGGTATTTCGAATAAGTAAGTTAAGTAATTTGTGATATTACTAATTAGTATTAGTTCAATAATGAGATCAGGAATACGGGAGACATGGTTCCCACTATCATTAGTAGGCCCCTAAATGTCTGTATTGTATTCTATCTAAAGAGCTAGCTAATAAGGGGAAATAGTAGGCCTTATATAGGCACTACTGAAAGAGCTAGTCTCCTTCGCATTCGCCTAAATACCTTTGATACAGTAGCCATTATATTGAAGTCATTCTTTTGAAGTGAATTCCCTTGTTCACACAATTTCCATATATTATATATTTCAAAGATCAAACCCCTTTTTTCCTTCTACTATTTGCTCTCAGAATACTAACATTTAGCATATAGAACAGAGTGGGAGCTGCTGACTGTAGAGAGGTAGGATAAGCTAGGGTCAAGCAGCCCAACCGTGCTCTGATTAGCGAAACGATCGGCTGCCTCGTTGCCCTCAATCTCAGTATACCCAGGGGATCACTTGATTATAATATTGTAGTGTTGTATTGCTTGATGGTACTTGTGGTATATTTATTGAAAGGAGGCAACAACACTTCCTCACATTTCCTAGATTACTGAGGTGCTATTAATATATAATCATATTTATCTCTGATAAGAGCAATCAATAATGCTCAAAAGGCATTCTAGTCCCCACTATACACCAATCGCCTCAACATCAAAAACATATGACTATTTGTGTATATGGCTGTAGCTGCTATCAATTTATTACTTACTGTGGTAGATTGTAAAGCTGTATTCTATGTGGTAATTGTATTTATTATATTATTCAGATCTGTTTGAAAATATAGAATAATCTTCTTAGAGAATTAAATTCTATTATTCCTTGAATACTTTCACGGTATTCTTTTTGTCTATATTATTCGTTGAATTGGTGTGGCACTTGGGAGAGAAGTGAGATTGTAAGAGTTTGGGGCACTCGGTGGCAGGAATCGCCTATCCTATTCTTTATAGTTTTGTATTGGGACCTTTCAGAGTATCTATACCTTATTCTTTTTTTTTGATGTATAACTTCAATTGATTTATAAGTAGGTGTTGTGTATCCACTATCTGAAGCCGAAACATAAATCTCAGTCTGGCTTATTCTAATACAATAATTCCAGTTGGGAGACTAGCTTCTATAAGGAGTGCAATCATCGGGATTATCTTATAAACGGGTAAAGCTCTCTATGTCGCATTATAAATCGTCTTGCTGATTAAATCGATGTATTTCTTGATTCCAGTACTGACCGGAATATGGCCTGCATTTGGGCATTGTTTGTATAGCCCATTGAACTATACTTCGAAGCTAAAGAGGGCAATAGGGAGTATATAGGTAATAATCGCTTTTCGCAAGCAAGCTGCAGATGGTCCGTAGGCTGTATGAGCTATTGATCGAATGTGGAATACAATACGTATAGCTTTCGCGGTGCGCGTTTTGACATATTATAGGAATGTTAGACACTGATCAAAAAAGACGCTAAGTTAGTATAAGGTTAGTTGTGCTTTGTTGATAAACCCTAAAAGGATTGGTGTAATAATTAAATCCTGACTTATCCTTATAACTAGATTTGCAATTTTATGTTTCCTTGATATATGAAGTAGCTTAAACTTTTCCGAAGCGAAAAAGATCTTATTCTGATCTCCTCATTGTAGAATGCGTCAAACGGTTCGGCAGAGTATATATATATTCGTGGATAGGTCCTTAGATGTGTGATATATAGCTATATTATTAGTATATCCAAAACACTATACTCTATTTTGATTAAGAAGCTCAGCAAAATAAAGGGTATACAGGATAGGGGAGAGTGGTAATCCCTGGGGGGTATCGTATACAACTAGGAAATCCTGTATTGTAATTCCCTTAAGTTTTACACGTATATGTCTTCTAGTCAGGAATAAATCAATGAATCGCAAGAGCGCTATAAACCAATCCTACTTTTTTATACATTATAAAAACTATCTTTTAAGAAATATATTATAAGCGTCTTGTATATCTATTATTACTAGTGTAACCATTTTACTAATTATTAAAGCAAGCTCAGCATTATGAGTAAAGGCAGCTGTAAGATCAATACCAGCTCTTTTCAGCAATGCTTTGCAATACTGAGGGCTGATAACATTGTATCTCATGACTGTCCATACAATTTAACTAGCGATATACCTTTCTAGTCCTTTTCCAATATACAATATCAATGCAATCAGCCTCTACAATCTCGGGGACATTCTGTTCTTTTTATTAACCTTAGGCAATATAACTATTTCAGCAAGTTTCCATTTGTTAGGGTAGTAGTTGAGCTTAAGGCAGACTACGAAAATCTTATGTATTATATTCTTTATACTAAACTAGTATACCTTGAAAAGGCAAATGGTTGCCCGATCAACTCCGGGTAATATACTTTTGACTCTTATTACATATTTTTCCATTTTTTTTGTAATAATTGTTCTTTTTTATGGTAAGATTGTCTGGCAGCCCTGTTCCTATAGAGGGTTGTGCTGTAGATTATCTGATGCTTTAAAGCAATCGAATACTATTATAAAGAGTACTTCGGCTTTTTCCCTAGTATTAGTGATCTCCTGGTCTTCAATCATTAAAGAAGGGGTTTTGAGGTCTGTTTCTAAAGTCAGCTTATACCAATTCATAACTTTATATAATTCCTGATTGTTCTATATATTATTCAAATACTTAGTCTAATAGGCTTATTTCGATACTTGCACAACCCTTTATAAATCCTACTGGGCCATTACCATTCTATCAATAGTTTTAGTTCTCCTGACTTATATATATATTCGGTATGCCTTCTTACACTCATCAATTCATTACAGGAATAATCGATAGGGTTTATAGTCTTTCTGCCTTATAGCTACTACAAAAATGCTCAGTACACTTGTGAATCTGATGATCAGTCTGTCGATATTGTAAATAGATTGGAGGTTCGGGTTCTGAAGGTTCGCTAAGCAGTTGACTATTATACCTACTAGACAGAGTAGATCTGAATTGCATATCCGGATGTATACTTACTCGTATTCAGAGGTTTTTCTATTTGAGATAATAGTGACTTGAGTAATATGATTAGAGCTGTTGTGCAGATTGTTATCGATCACCATTATAACAATAATCAGATTGGAAAAGGTCAGGTTTAGAATGTGTTCCCTTGTATATATAGAGGTATTAGAAATCCCGATATACTCCATTCCCTGTTTGGCAGCTTATTGTGCAAATATGTCATCTTGGTTAGTAATTGCTACTCCGGGTTCCCATAGATTATACTTAATATTGAAGTTATCTTTGATAACCATACCAGTCCCTAAGGCAATCTCTAGTTCGAGTATATATTCTATTGTTAGTAGATTAAACGGGGTATGGTAAGTATTAAGAATCGAGTATCTGTTAATATTGATTCAAAATAGATTTCTGCTTCCAGTCTGCCTTATTTATCTAACCTTCAAATTATCTCCTTTTTATATGTAGGTGATTATTTGTGGTTTATATTCAGGGCTATCAGCCGTTCCCCAGGTATCGATTGGTTAGTATCGGTTATATGCAGTATGATTTTGGGTTGCCGAGTTATCATACAATCGGGGTTTTTGGATACAGATAATATCCATATTAACCTCTCCAGTAACCTATAGGAGGGTAATATAATTGAAGTGTTTGTACTCTATATTTACTTATACAATCGTGAGTCCCCTTTCCCCTGTTGAGTTTGTATTGGTTGTGCGACTTATACAAGGGTGGTGGTAGTTTCGTTGGTATTTGACTTACTCCCTTCGTTCATTTCAGAGTTAAAAGATGAGAAGGCTTTTTTAGCTATAACTACTACATTATAGTTTACCCCTTTATTAATGTGGCATGGAGAGTTACGGCCCGGGGTGTGAATTGGATTATTAAAGGAGCCTTTCTCTGATTAAATCCGTTTGAATAATCAATCTACTAATTGCCATTTGTTTTCGTAGGTAGTGATACAGGCCCCCGGTACAGGGGATCTGGGGATAATCACTTGAGGCTGTTTAACTAGTGTTAAAGTAAATGCCTTTCCTTTGTATACTTCCTGAGTTTTCTTTTAACTAGTAGTTCTGATTTCTTTTATTTATCGATAAATGAGTCTAATCAGTTTTCTATTAATTGATTATGGTGCTGCAGGGTAATTGTTATATATAGATCAAAAGGGTTCTAGGTATTCTATACATTAAGCATTGTTTTGGTATTGCTTATAGATCTTTTTGTTAATGTATTTAGTAGTCAATTCACTGTACCTAAAGTAATAAGCTGGATAATAATATATATACAGATTACAATATAGCTAGCACCTATTGGAATACTGTTATAGTTGAGGGTATTGCAATCTATCAAGGGGCTTTGAGTATTTATTAATATTAAATAGCCGGAATGGTTTTACTATCTTCTTGAAACTAATAATCCAGTTGGCCCTCCCTATAAAAGGGTTTACCCCGTACTTAGAGATTCTGTATTGCATTAGTTTCTTTTCTGCCTATATCTTGATTTTTTCTCGAATGATTGTGTTTAGAAGTATTGTGAATATGCTCAGTGTATTGTGAGGAACCTGAGGTACAATATAGTTGTATTAGGTCTTTGCAATTTGAGTATCATCTGCACCAAGTATAATAATTAGTCATATACGATTTTCGTTTTGCAAAAGATTCTTATATTTCTTTAGTATTTTGTATCCCAAAGTTCACCCCATTTTATTGTAATAAAATAAAGAGATTAGTTTGAGTCTTAATTTAGGAACTGCTTCTATAATCTTCAATTATAATTCAAAAGAATTATTAACAATTATCTATTGCCTATTTCCTATCTTTATAAAGATTGTACAGTTATTTCACTCTTATTGTTTATACTCCTATATTATTTCCATTGTTTTGGGCGTACTTACCTTAACGCTCTTCAATATTTAAAGCGCCTTTCCAGTTTTGAGTATATTAGTATAAAATTTAGTAATTCCCTTTAGGATTGTTTTTGTAATTAATATAGAGATTCTCTATATAAGCCCGGCTTGTCTTATAGTCTTGATTATACTATTGATGTATACAGATTTCAGTATATCAGCATAGCTCAATTCTGTTTTGTTTAGAGTTTTAATACATATATCGATCATGCTTGCGATTTTTAAAGTTACTTATCGCTTTCCGTCCTTCTTATAGAATTAATCAATTATTGTTTTGTAGATAGATTATATATTATTATCTCCATTTGTTTTAGTTGTCAATGTGGTTATTGTTATTATTATTGAAGCAATTGGATTACAATCTGATACACTCGGCGGCGTGACAGATCGCTTATAACCGCACATTAACGATATTATAATATTGTAAGATTCCTTCAATATGATTTGTTATAATATAGCTAGTGATATAAATAACTATAATTCCAAATCTTACTTTATTTATTGTTGTAAGTCTTTTGTCAAGTATCGCTATATCCAAGTACTTTCTGGTTTTAGAATTTGTAATAATTATAGTTACTACAATGATTAAATAAATATATAGTTTCTAAAATTAAAAAGGAGATCAAAGTATAGGGAAATTATCTATAAATAGTGGTTGTTTATAATAATTTTAATTTCAAGGAGACTAAAAGAAATAAAAGTCTTAGTTATATTGAAGGTATAAAGAATTTGATTATGGTTATACTTGTTCTCTATCCAAAGCTTTTATTTTTGGGGTTCAAATAAGCCATACACAATCCCACGATTCCTTTGGATTTCCGAGATATTCTTGATTTTATTAGTTTTGTAGTGGATATATTTTTTTATTAAATAAACACTTATTTTATATGTGATATATTTAAATGTGTATTAGGAGATATTATCCAATTAATATTTTGGAAAACTAATTTATACCCCAAAATGCCTCATATAGAATATATTTCTATCAACAAGATAAAGTATTGGTAGTTTAATAGTATTTATACAAACGAGAAAACTATAGATGGGATATACAAGGTTTATGATAATATTTTCAAGACATAATTAGTTTTTTTAGAACTTAGCGAATTTATATTATTTGATTACATTATTGATTTCAAGTTAGTATATAATAATCAACTTATAGTAATTTATATATAGGCTGTTAAAATCCAGTCATCCAAATCTATTAACCTTTATAAATGTAGAGAATGGATATTTAAATTAACTTTATGGTTTCATATATCTATAGCAATTTAGAATATTATAATTCGCATCTATTTCAAGTTTTTCTCTAGCGAGACTAGCTTTTATTGTATATAAGCCAATCTTCTAGATTTAGGGCAAAAGGAATAAAAAAGAGATTTATTCAGATATCATTAACACATTCTTTATTATCTCAAATATTCAATGCAAGAGTTATACTATTATTCCATTATATATTATAGGAATACCTTGAAACAACTAACAATATATATCAAACGGGAGAGATGATTGAATTTATCAAAGAAATTATTTAAAGTATGATACTAATTAAATTCTTTAAAGTAATAAAAATAGTTCAACAAAAGCTTTTATCCAAGAAGGTTGGGATGAAGGTAAAGGAGTTGATTTAAACTATACTATTATATATTGTTTACTTTAGGAGATAGAAATATATATAATAATTAATAAAGCTATCAAATATAATAATATTGATATTATATATTAGATAATAGACTCGCTTATACTCTTATTCTGAGGAGCTAATTAAATTAAGTATAGAAGAGAAATGCTTTATTATAAATAATTACTTATACCAAAAATATCCTCTCCCAAATTGCAGTATAAAATATTTGCTTTATCTTTTATCAATTAATTAGAAAAGCTATAAACACATAAAACTATCAATCTTATACAGGAATATATAAATCTTGATTACCAAATTGATATATAATATTATAAAAACTCAATTCATAATATAAATAAGATATTTGATCATATTTGTTTAACAAATACCTTTCAATACATTCTCAAAAAAAGATTGAGGATATATTCAGAGAAACTATATCTGGAATGTATATAATCTATAATATCGAAAAGGATATTCTTTTTTTAATTATAAAATTAGTTTGAGATAATAGAGCAAATCTTAAGTTTATAAATTCCGGAAAAAGGATTTATTTATTTAAAGATCTTTAAGAAAATAAAGAAAATATATTAGAAATAAAGGTAAAATTATTTAATAAATAATATATAATCAAGAAAGGAAGATTTCAGAGTATTATTATTGAGAATATAGAAAAGTTAGCTCAAGCTTTATATATACTATCAGAACTTTTAGATATTATAATAGACTTTATTCAAGTATTTGAATATATAGTTGATAATAATATATATAAAGCTTTAGAATAATTTAATATAAATTTATTATTATTGATTTGGTTTGGTATTCAATCGATTCGATTTTTGATAATCTATCAATTCCTACCATCTCCTGCCTCCTTCTATTAGCTTATATCAACTTTTGTTAATTCCTATCAGCTTCTATTAAATTTTATAAAAAATAATTAATAAATATTAAATTATAAAATATATAGTATAAAAATACATTATTTGATTAACCCTATTCTACAGCCATATTTTTATTAAAATATTTTTCTATATCAAAAAACTATTGAAAATCATTATAATGCTTTATATAATTATAATAAATATAAATGTAAATAAAGACTATTATAATTAAATATCAAATATTTTTATTTTGATGCTCAAGAAAGGAAAAAAACCATTAATATTATTCTGTAAAACCAATCAGATCTATAAGCTACATCCGACTACAATAACCAATTGTATATATATAGGAAAAGCAGTCGCATTCTTTTTATACTATATACAAATGGATAAGCTATATTCCTCTCTATAAACAATCCAGTAATAATGAGCACAGATCAAATCAGAACGAATTATTTGTTGTAAATCTTGATTAAAATAAACTCAGTATTCGAATCTACAATTATAATAGAAAGTGTATCTCTCCTTTTTTAATAGTTGCTTTTCAATTTCCGATTTTATAATCTAAATAATATAATTAAAATCTCTTTGTTTATCCGGAGTGGCTTTATTCCAATTATTATTACTTATATATCACTATTTATATTACTGTATTAATGGATATAGCCCTTTAGATTTGATATTACTCCAAGGTTATAAACGGTATATTATATAGCCTTTCTATATTTCCTCGAAAGTCTCTTTAGAAATATACTCTATTTTGGCTTTTTCTGGTAGGTATATGGTAGTAGTATTATTGTTAGTATTAGTAGTGCCTAATATATACTGAGTAGTAATACTATTTGCAGTATTAGTATTGCTAATATTCGAATTATCATTTCCTTTATCTCCAATATCAGATTCTTTGCTGCTTTCATTTCTATATTCAAATCTATTATTAAAATATTCAAAAGAATATGTTTGATAAAGTAGAAGTGATTGTGCAGGAGGTAATTAATATATGAAATAGTGAGTTATTAATAGAAAATGGCGTAATAAAGTCTTACTAACTTGAAAATATCAATAAAGCTTTGCTAGAACTAAATAATTGTATAAAAGATGAATTTTTAATTGCAATTACAATATAATTAATTATTCAAGGAATATATAGATTGTAATATCTCTACATTAATATTCAATAAATAAATAAATATAGAAAAAAGAGGAGGGGGTGGTATATGAATATGAAAAGCGAATAAATTTATTCTATATTTGGTTTCTTGTTAATTGAATAGTGATAGCTATAATAGCCTCTTCATTATATTCAATGTTTTATGTATAAACTAGATTTCAAATATATGATATTCTGTATAATATATAAAATGAGTTGATATTTATTTAATAGAAATTAATAGCTTTACCTAGATTAAAATAGAATAACAATACAGAATTGATATCAAATAGATTTATTTTGGTTGCTTTTTCTGTTTGTTTATTATCAAAAAAACACTGAATTATTATTTGCCTATAATTTAATAGAAGTTAATAAAAATGATAAAAGCTTAATAAACTATATTACAAATGATTATAATTTAAATCTATATTTCTGATATTACCTTATTATTATTGCTATTATTGTTATAATATTATATCTCTAATATTATTTTATTATCCAGTTGTATTTCTAATATTACTTTATTAGATTGAGTTTCCTTAATCTAATAAATTGGAGATCTATACCTTTGCTAAAATCGAGTTAAGAAATTATCTGTATTTCGATTAATATTTTTAGGAGAATCAATTAAACTAAATGAAGGGAGAGTGGAAAGAATAGATTTGAATTTATTAGACAAAAAAGATATAAAAATCAAAAAGCCGAATCTGTTAATAGGCAAGAATAGGCCTGATATAGTAATTCAGTCTTCGAATATAAGTGGTGGTGATGTTGATACTCGTTTCGTTTTGATATACTTTTTATAAACATTATGCTCCATATAAATATTGTATTTTGAATAGATATTAAAGGTACTATTATTTTAGATTGAATAGTTAATATTTCAAATTGATTACTTTTAATATAAGGAGTATTGATATCTTTATTTAATATTAAAGGATTATCTAATTGGATCATTTGAACTCAAGATTGAGTATTAGGTTTATTTTCCCTTTTAAATTGGTTTTGTTAGAGTATTTGGCATGTAAGAATATTATTCAAAGCTATACAGATTGTATTCAATTATTCTTATACTAAAACTAATATTATTACTCCCATGCTTTTTTCGAAGCAATCTTTTATTATTTAGTTTCTTCTCTTGATTTCTTTGCTTCAATCAGTAGTTACTTATATACTGTATATAATTTTTCAATTTCAAAATAGAATCCTTGAAATAAAGATATCAATTTATTCTTATACCAATCAAAATATTGCTATGCTTTAAGATTGGGGACTTTTTTATATAATTTGTTTAAAATCAATTTATCCCACCAATCAGATAATTGAACTTATAGCTATTAATAATATAAATCTGTTACCTTTTAGTATATACTTTCTTTATAAAATAATTATCTAATAATACAAATTATTATTAACTGATTACTACTTTTGGTATTTCAATTTTACACCATTTTTCTAATAACTGTAATACAAATATATTTAAAGTATTCTTTTAGGATTTGGATACTAATACAATCTTATTTAATAACTTAAATGGGATAAAGAAAAGATTTGAATTGCATTTATTACAATATCTTTTTAGCAGAACATTTTTTCCCTCCTTTTCTATTACTAAAAGATTTTCCCCAAGATAATCGAGGAATACTTTTCTATAGTATAAGCTATTATAAATAGCCAATTAAATAAAAAAAAACACTAGCTCTTTAAATTATCTTAATTTTTGTCTAAATATGCTGGTTTTATAAAGTGAAGCACGTTATATTATTATTAGCAATATTGTTTTTAATATCAGTTTCTATATCAGTTTTTTCTTTATTTATTGAATTCTTATTATTTAATTGATTTTCCAGAGTTTGTAAAGCTTATAACTGTCTTGCCTTTCGATGGGATGGTAAGAGGTGCCTTTCTGCTATCTTTTGTATCGAAATAGGAGTTTTGTTTGCGCTGGTATTAGATTCTTCTATTTTTGTAGAACAGTATTTATTGAAATCAAAGCAAAAATATAAAAATGAATATATATATAGTATTAATATATTCTGATCCTTTTTCTCCTTGTTTTATCTATTGTTAGATCTTTGTTATCAATTGCTTTCTTATATTTCAAAGAATAATTAAATTTATATCAAAAATATTGATATTTATAGCAAGAATAATAATGGCAGCAGTAATACGGGCAATTAACATTATCTTTGTAAACTTGTTATATTTTGTTTTTCGGTTCTTTATATTAATCTTTAAATAAAACAAAATAATAATTTTTATGATACTAAAGCTTTTATTCTTTATTTTAATGAAAAATAATATATCTTTATTTTTCGTTTTCTTTAAAAAAGTATTTCGAAGGTATGTTTTCATTATATCGATTTGTTTTTAGTATTTACAAATATTATAATCTAGGAATCTTTTTCTGAAATTGGATTTCTGTTTTTATCAATAATATTATTTAAAAGATAATATAAGGATTTATAGGATTTGATCTGTTTGGGAGGGATAGGAATTATTGTTAGTGAAATGTTTGAATAATCGATGGATATACAAATAATATATATTTGGTATAATCAAGAGCCTAATCTTCGAAATCCTTTTTTTTCTAAGATTACCTTTTGGCTTTCTATATTCAAAATAACAGTATATCTAAATTATATAATTCTTTAAGGCAAAAAATACTGTAACTAGCTTAATATGATAAACTTAGATCGAAATTCCTTCTATTGTGAGATAAGATAGTATTTATCTATAACTATAAGTCTAATATTAGATTACAATTCAGGAAATACGAATATATCTCTAAATTTAGATGAAGCTGTTTGTTCAGGGCTTAATAGGATATGTGTATACTTTAATTAATAGATTTGATCGATTATATCAACTTCCTTTTTTAATAATTCGGAATTCAGAAAGCAGGGTGATATTCTAGAAAGCTTTTTGATATCCTCGAATTACTCCTCTCCAAGCTTTAACAATAGAATTATTTAGAAAATAATCTTTTCTATCAAAATAAAGAACAAATAAAATATCAAATTCTTTTCAAATCTGATTTTAGCAATACAAAAAGTATTGCTCTTTTTATAAATTAGATAACGAAAAATCCGGGTTTGTATAGACTTAGGTTTTTGAATAATAATAGAATTTAAAAACCAAAGGATTCTTTCAAGATATAATTTAATAAGTTTTTTTTGCTTTTCAATATATTTATTTATCTTTCTTTCTTTAATCATTACAAATATATTCTTTAATTCAATTTTATGAATTTGTTTTATATATTCGTTTAATCCAATTGTTAATATTATTGGCATACTAAATGTAATTGATATAATCCTACAATTATCCCTAAGCTTTCTAGATTTGGCCTATTTAGAATGTTTATTGGCTTTTTTCTGTTTTGAAGGTATATTGGTATAATATAATACTTCAAAGTGGTAATAGGAATTCGCAGGATATATGAGGAGTTTTTAGGAAATGGTAGAAGTTTGTAGGAGTTCTTATGAATTGATAAATGTTTGTAGGATATAATGGATGTCAATAGTAAATTGAATAGAAGCTAATAGGAAGAGACAAAAGTTTCTAGGAATCAATAGAAATGAATATGATAGAGTTTTTTTTGTTTTTTGAATTGATTTTCAACCTTTATATTGGATATATACTTCATTTTTACTTTACTTTCACTTTACTTTTATTTGAATTTATTTATAATTCATATATTTTTATTTATTTATTTTAATTTACATCCAGAGGGCAAGCTGCAGGGGCTCGCCACAACCTCCCAGGGGGTACTAGGGATGGACTATACTAGCGGGGATGCTGGTATAATCATGTGTTTCGTTTTTCTACAACTGTAATACAAGCTAGGAGAGAAGCAGCCAGGAGTGCTATACACACTCCTACCGCTTGTCTCCCGCTTGTAATATCAATACTGTTTAATCCACTTTATACTAAATAACTTAGGTTTGTGGCTGATTAAAGGACTCTATATTATCAGTTTTTGTTTAATGTAATTTATACATAGCGATAAAAAAAGGGAAAGCAGTTCTAAAGAGGGTATAGCCCTAGTTGATAATATAAAAATGGGAGATTAAAGAATCTTTAAAGAAATTGAGCATAATTACTCGAAGTGATTAGTAATTGCTAAAAAGATTGCAAAATCTGTTAAAGTCTTCAGAAAAAAAGAGAAATAATCGATTGCACCTTTTATATCTTATAGAATTAAACCAGATTTGTTCAGCCAGTTATCGAATTAAATATAAAAGTATCGGTAAAGTACCAGATGCTTAAGCTCTTTGCTATATCCGCAGAAGTATTCTGAAATAGTATTGTTATACTAAAAATGTTAATGGTAGAACGCAAAGTCCCTATATCCGGTTCTGAATATTACTAGTTGCTAAAAATAAAATAAAGGAAAGCAAGTTTCTCAGGTTTCTTGATTTGATAATTAAAGTACCAGCAATAATATCGGCCGGCAAGAGTAACCTCATTTCGCTTTTATTATTTCTATTCTACTTTTTATTTGAAAGTTCTGATTGTTAAGCTTATTCTATTGATAATGGGAAGTAATAAATTGTTATTCTCGATATAACCGCTACAAACACTCAAATCGACAAGCCGATCGGCCTTTTCGTTTTCAAGAATTCCAGTATATCCAGATAACCATTGGATTACCATTTGCCTATTCCTTATAATCTTATGACAATGCAGAAACGCCTATTAGGATAAATTGGAGATGTTATTTCTGATATATTAAATGATTAAGGTGCTATCGATATACATAGTGATCTACTTAGCTGGTTTTAATTGGATAATATATTTTAATTCTTTTAGAATACCTACTACCTTGGTATTGAAGATATGTGAAAATAGGTTGATTACTCTATAGCTGAATGCTATTGGAAATTGTCTCTGGTAAATCGCGTAGTTGTAGCCGACTATCTTTTATCCTTAATAATATTATTCAATGTTATTCGAAAAGATTATAATATAGCTATCAGGCAGACGGTTTCATTATTATATAAATTCAAGTATAGCTGCTTTTTTTTTCATACCTTCTATAGAGTCTTTGTAGCTCCCTATAGAGAAATATGGCAGAAAGAGTATTGATTTCAATACTTTCAGAATCAATCTGGTTAGTCTATAGAGGTTGATATTGTTTATCTTATATTGAAATACTTATACTAAACGAATTGCTAATAGGTGGTTTTCGTTTATCTTATAAAATCGAAATGCGAATCTTATTTGTACTTGTTCGAATATTAGCTCGTTGAATAGTAGTCTAGAGTCTTTCAGGATTGCAATGATTGGAGTTGTATATTAAGTGAGTAGAACTCCTTTTGCTATTAGAATAATTGTTTGATTGATTTTGATAATGTGATTATCCAGTCTTGTGCTTATTATTGTACTATAGATAGCTTTCCTTATCCGATTTGGTTTTATTCGGTCTGTATATTATATCTCGAATCTATAAAGAGCAATAGGGAGGATACAGGTGATTACCGCTTTGTATAACGCCGCAGCTAGCAGGTTGTATTGTGTTTGTGCGAGCCCTTTGATGTGCCTCGCAACCTTGTGGGCTTTTACTTTTCGTTCTACTATATATCTTTTGAAGAAGAGCTTTTAATTAAATCAAACTTTTAGTTAATATAGAGCTAATTGAATAGTTTTGTTGTCTGTCTTGTTGATTAAGCGGATTGTTATCTTATTATTTATTTTTAGATACAGAGTATATATCTTTCTTTTCTAGGAGAGATATATCATTTCTAATTTTTCTAATATAAATATTATATAGTTTTATTTACCCTATTGAAAAATCTGATGAAAATTATATTTGAGAAACTAATATTCTTGTGAATATTTTTGAATATACAATAGATATAGATATCATTAGTATATTTGAAGTGTAGTTTGATATTTTGATTCAAAAGCTTAGTAAGATATAGAATATATAGTATAGGTGAGAATGGGGAGCCCTATAGGATATTATATTTGATATGACTGTATTCTGTAATTATATTTTCCAATTGAATTTTTATTAAACGATTATTTAGAAAGGCTTGGATTAGTTACAAAAGGGAGCGGGACCATCCTTACTGATATATATATTTCAGTAATCTGTTTGATAGAAGTACATCAAACATGTCTTGTACATCCAATATAACCATCGTGACTTCTTATTTACAGATAAAGGCCTCTTCGATATTATATATAAACAAAATGACTAGATCCATTATTACTCGTTTGAGAAGCACTTTATTATACTAGGGGTTGAATATACTTATTATTATCACAATCTATAAGATATATCGAATAATTATATATTCCAGATTCTTTAAGATATATAAAAGTAGAGCTATCAATCATTAAGATTATACTAATGATTTGTTTTTCCTTTTAATTTTAGGAATTATTATTACCTTTGCCTATCTTTATTTATCTGGAAAATAACTAAATTGCAGATATTTATTAAAGATCCCAGCAATTATTAATCTAATAAAATCCTAGTAAATCTTTAAAAAGCAAATAATGATCTGATCAGATCCTAATGAGATATTCGAGACTCCTATAATGCTCTTTTTCATTTCTTTGAGGAATATTTCTATATTTTATAGGAGTTTGTTAGATATATAGTTTAGCCGGAATAGGTTTGTTATAAAATTATTACTACTATTGAAGCATTCGAGAACCTCCTTTTATAAAATCTAGGCTTTTTCCATAATATCTTCAATCGCCATATTATCAACAACTAAAAATAGTGCTTTGAGGTTGATAGCAAGCTTGTATCAGTCTATTACTTTGTATAGATCTCTATTGCAATTAATCCTATTAATAATCCTATGCTAGTATTAGCGTTTCGCTTTTCTAATTATAATTATCAATCCCCATTGCTATTATTCCACCTAGTTAATATTCTCAACTCTAGCTATTCTATAGTTTTGATATACTATTCTGCATTCACTTATTCACTAAAGAATAGAGTATCCAGAAACACTTTTCTCCTTTTCTATTAAGCAAATTGCTGATTCAAATAAAGAATCCAGTATTCCTATTAATTCATTAATCTATTAGCAAATATATTTATTAAGCTTGAAAAATAGGGAACTCTATTCTTTATAATCCTTTAAAAGATTAAAAAACCTTTCTCACTAATCACACAACCAAAAAGCTTAGTAATAGGTAAAATGAGGTTTGGGATTATAATTACTTATATTTCATAATCAAAGCCGCTTTTCAGATTAATATCAACAACAATACTAGCGAATAGGATATTAGAGAAAATCAGATTAATTATATAACCTATTTCGTGAATAAAGACTTCTAGGATTTCAATAAAGTTTATTCTACTCAAAATAAACTATTCTATAAGGAGAGCTCCTTGGTTGGCCGAGATTATATTAGATTCGAATAGATTATACTTGGTATTAAAATTGCCGTCTACTATTATACGATCAGAGAATATTATAAAGACTACTAGATTCATTATTTCTCTAATATCTGGCTATTAATATATATTAATAATCTATATATCATTCACTTTATTTAAAAAAGATCTTAATATAATTAAATATATCTTTATTAAATATATAATTGCTTGCTTTTATATATATATATTATTGTTCTTAGTCTTTCCCTCTTTCTTTCAGGGCTATTCAAATTATCCCAATTATTTATTAGTACAAAAAGGTTATACTCTGGATAGTTCTGAATTCGAATTTTAGAGTATATAGAGAGTTCCTGTATATATAGAATCTCCAAATCTTGTTTATATACTATTTGTAGTATTGCGATATACACTCCTATCTTTTTCTATATATTTACCCAGCCGATTTATAGGAATCGGGCTATAGCTGTCTGACAATTAGTATCGCAGTACTAAAAGGAGTGACTACTCATTTAGATCGATATCGATATTCATATTGATATATTGTGATAGCATAGTATTAAAGAGTGTTTTTTTATTCAAGCTATCTTTATTTAGATATTTCCTTTTAAGGCAATAGGGGTCCTCGAGCAAGCTGCTAGTCGGGAAGGTATTCTGAGGGGTATATTGGGAGCTGTTTAGATTTTTATATACAATAATATATTCCCTGCAGATCAAGAAAGGGATCTTTATTGTAATACTTCGAGGAGCTATTACAATCGAGGCAGGTGTTTTATTAGCTAGTACTTTAGTAATTAGATAAGTTTTTTAGTTGTATTTCTTAATCTTGTAAACTTTAGATTTCATAAAGCACACAACTTTTTTATTAACTCGACACGGTATTACAGAACAACTATTATGCCCGGTCTGAAATGATCCTATACAATTTATATATTCAGTCTTAACCTTATATTTAGACTCAAATAAACCATTATAATTTGTTTGTAGAATGCTATAGTTATTATATTTCAGAATGCTCTTATATATTATTAGATTACAGAAACCCTAACACTCTGGATTATAGTAAGTAATATATTGTTTTGACTTAATATATCAAGCTCGTTTGGAGCTATCAAAAAGCCTAAAGGAAGAGATTTTTTTCAATAAGCTAACAATCCAGATCTACTTATAGAAATCGGTTATTCAAATGGTAGTTCGATAATCGATTAAAGGAATATCTATTTGTATTAATACTTTTTTAGTTATTATTTCCTTAATAATAAGTATTCTATTTTTATTTAGATTATAAAAAAAAGTTGGGATCCTCTTTAACATATAGTGATATCAGATTATAGATTGTTCTAGACTATTATAATTTAGAATCTTTTAATCTTTTTTGCATTCTCGACTTCGAGAAGTTTATTATATATAGTACTATTAGTAGTATATATTATTTAACCAATAGCTATAAAGATAATAGCCGCTATATCAATATCTTTTAGATTAGGGATAGCTTTATCGATCGCCTTTCTTAATATATAAACATTCAGACAACTTACTATTAGTATAACAATTCCTACTACTAGTAGATGGATATCCACTCTGATTTTTCAGGGTTTGATCGATCTCCACTTATTGGCCTACCCTTACATATACATATTTATATTTATAAACACACTCAAGTTTTTCAGAGTCTTTGTAATATCCATATAAATACAATTTGAATTATTGCTATTCCTATTTCCAGCTATAAATTATATTATACTTTATGATAATCTAGTTTTGATATTGTTTATTGCTATATTATATATTTCTTTGCTGAAGACTACTTTCTCTAATATACTATCAGCTTTAAATTGATAAAGCATTGTTTCGAATACTTTATAGATCTTGTATTTAAATCACGCTTGCTTATCAAAAGCATTAAGTTATATTGCAATAAAGAATCCTCTTATTATTTACAAACTTAATATAATAATTCTTACAGCTTTTGTACTATAAACACTTGTGCTACTATAATTGAATAGTAAGAATAAGGGTAGTGATTAATCGCAAGTAAACCAAAGATCAGTCGCGATCAACGTTCTTGTAGGGATAATCGTTATAACACTCACACCATTTGCAACAACTATAGCTGTGTCTGATACTAGAGCTTACGTAGTCGGAAGGTGCGGCTTAGTACAATCTAAGCTCGCTGATGTGTTGTCGTTGTCTGTCGATATTGATTGTTATAATTCATATAGAAAACTCTATCTATACTCAAAAGCGATCTTAATATATTATAAGAAAAGAAATGATTATTATATTATTGCTATCACTAAAAAATAGCATTTGATCATTTATTTCTCAATGAAAACAATACCAATGGAAATATAAATGATATAATGGGATTACTAGAATTAAGGAGATCTTTAGGATATATATGGTTGTATAGATCAATAAATAGAGATAATAGATTGAGGGAGGGGGGGTGGTTGTCATCACAAAATATTGGTTTTCAAAAATATATGTTTTCGATGTATATGTATATGATTGAATAAAGTTATTATAATAAAGAATATATCAAAATAATGAGAAAATCCATTTGTATATATTGAATCTGTATCAAAGTGATACAATTGTTGAGTGATTTACAATCTTTAATTGAAAAGTCGAAAAATAACGAATTGTTGGTTTTCATATCAAAGCCGGAATCAAATTGTTTCAGACCCTACGGTGATAAACCTTTGGGAGGCCTCTGCCTCGAAATCAAGGCCAAAAATTATGTAATCACCGTGTGGTCTGAGGATGAGATAACCCAATTCGGTCCCCTTCGAGGGGACCAATATGTCACGTGATCTCATACCGTGACAATATACAGTATTTTGACATCTGAGCTATATAGATTAGTTTAGGGATTCGATATTAATACAACAATCACTTCTATAGTTAATACTATTCTCGACAAAGAGATTCTATTAGTTTTGTATACTGATTTCAAATTATTTTTATTTATTTATTTATTTATAGTGATTAACATCTAATATCTGACTTCCCAAGGGGTATTCTAGATGTACTAAGGAGCGGGCCTACAGGCCGCTAGTGTTCCAGTTGTTTATAGTAGTATAATGTTAGCTAATCAGGGGCTTGTTGCTTTTAGTATTCCTTTGCTTAGTATCGCTTATAGCGATCCTGCAATTGTTCTGTCTAAAGATTTGTGGTTTTGTTTTAGAGGGTCTTGTTTTGTATATTATCCGGGTGTTGGTGGATGATCAGATCGATCGCTATCGATTGGGAGAACGCTTGGAGTGCTTATAGCTGTTCAATGCGGGTCTTAGGTTGATTAGGGTGGAAAGCTTATTCTCAAGATATTGGAGTAAGTTGGAATTCGTATAGTTTCGTGTAATTTGAGTATATTTTAATATAAAATCTGGATTTAGTGAAAAGGTTAATAAAACTATATTATATTCACAGGATGCAATTGATATATGTTATCGCATCCTATTCGAATCGAAGTCGATTTGATATAAGTAGTCAATTGTTGTATATCTGATTATTAATTAAATATTGAAAGAAATATAGTAAGTTTTTCTTAATCCTATATATACAGGTATTTATGCTATTTTCGTAATTGAATCTGATATAATAGACTACAAAGTTATTATATCTGATTCATATTGTTATAAGTCTGTATAGTATTTTGTAAGGGAGCTTGAGGTTTTCTGGCTTTAAGGTATTATATACCGATTTCTATATATTATATGTTTCGGAAATCAGGTCCCTTTTTTCCTTCTACTATTTGCTTTTGAAGTGCTGATATTTGGCATATAGAATAAAACAAGAGCTACTAACTATAGGAAAGCAGGATGGGCTAGGGTCAAGCAGCCTAGCTATGCTCTGATCAACAAGGTGATCGGCTGTTTTGTTGTTTTCAATCTCAGTATACTCAAGGAATTATTTGATTACAATATTGTAATATTGTATTGCTTAATAGCATTTATGATATACTTATTAAGAGGAGGCAATAGTATTTTCTTGTATTTCTCAGATTATTGAGATGCTATCAATATATAATCATATTTATCCCTAATAAGAACAATTAATAATATTCAGGAAGCATTTTAGTCCCCGCTATGCACCGATTACCTTAGCATCAAAAACATATGACTATTCGTATACACAGCCATAGCTACTATCAATCTATTGCTTGTCACAATAGATTATAAAGCTATACCCCATGCAATAACTATATTTGTTATATTATTCAGATCCGTTTAAAAACACAAAGTAATCTTCTTGGAGGATTAAGTCTTATCATTCCTTGAATGCTTTCGCGATATCCTCTTTATCTATATTATTTATTAGATCAATATAACACTCAAAAAAGAAGTGAGGCTATAAAAGTCTAGAGTGCTTAATAATAGGAATCACCTATCCCATTCTTTACAGTTTTGTATTGAAACCTTTCAAAGTATTTATACCTTATTCTTTCTTCCTGATATACAGCTTTAATCGGTTTACAAGTAAATATTATATATCCACTATTTAAAGCCGAAACACAAACCTTAGTCTGGCTTGTTTTAGTATAACAATTCCAGCTAGAAGACCAGCTTCTATAAGGAATGCGATTGTTGGGATTGTCTTGTAGACAGGTAAAGCTCCCTGTGCTGTATTATAAATCATCTTACTGACTAGATCGATATGTTTTTTGATTCCGGTGCTGACCAGAATATGGCCTGCATTTGGGCATTGTTTGTATAGTCTATCGAACTATACTTTGAAGCTGAAGAGGGCAATAGGGAGTATATAGGTAATAATCGCTTTTTGTAAGCAGACTACAAATAGTTCGTAAACTGTATAAGCTATTGATCAGATATGGGATGCAACACGCATAGCTTTCGCAGTGTGCGTTTTGATATATTATAGGAATGTTAAATGTTAATTAAAAAAGATATTAAGCTAATATAAAGTCAATTGTACTTTATTGATAAACCCTAAAGAGATCAATATAATAACTAGATTCTGATTTATTCTTATAGCCAGATTTGTAATTTCATATTTCCTTGATATATAAAGTAACTCAAACTTTTCCGGAATGAAAAAGACTTTATTCTGATTTCTCTATTATAGAATATATCAAACGGTTTAGTGGAGTATATATATATTTATGAATAGGTTCTTAGATATATAATATATAGTTATATCATTAGTATATTCAAAGCACTGTGCTCTATCTTGATTGAAAAGCTCAGTAAGGTAAAGGGTATACAGGATAGGGGAGAGTAGCGATCCCTAAGGAGTACTATATACAATCGGGAAATCTTGTGTTGTGATTCTCTCAAGCCTTATATACATATATCTCCTAGTTAGAAATAAATCAACGAATTGCAAAAGCGCTATAAGCCAACTCTGCTTCTTTATATATTATAGGAGCTGTCTTTTAAGAAATATATTATAAACGCCTTATACATCCATTATTACTAATATAACCACTTTGCTAATTGTTAAAGCAAGCTCAGTATTATAAGTGAAGATAGTTGTAAGATCAATATCGACTCTTTTCAGCAGCGCTCCGCAATGCTGAGGGCTAATAATATTGTATCTCATAATTGTCTATATAATTTGACTAGCAATATATCTTTCTAATTCTTTTTTAATATATAATATCAATATAATTAGTCTTTATAATCTCGAAAATATTCTATTCTTTTTATCAATCTTGAGCAGTATAATTATTTCAATAAGTTTCTATTTATTAGAGTAATAATTGAGTCTGAGGTAAGTTGTGAAAATCTTATATATTATACTCTTTGTATTAGGTCAGTATATCTTGAGAAAGCAAATAGTTGCCCGATCGACTCTGGGTAATGTGCTCCTAACTCCTATTATATATTTTTCTATTTCCTTTGTAATGATTGTTTTTTTTTATAATAAGATTGTTTAACAACTCTGTTTCTATAGAGGGTTGTGCTGTAGATTGTTCGATGCTTTAAAGCAATCGAGTACTGTTATAAAGAGTACTTCAGCTTTTTCTCTGGTATCAGTGATCTTCTGGTCTTCGATCATTAGAGGAGAGGCTTTAAGGCTTGCTTTTGAGATTAGCTTGTGCTAGTTTATGATTTTATATAGTTCCTGATTGTTCTGTATATCGTCCAAGTGCTTAGTCCAATAGGCTCATTTCGATGCTCGTACAACTCTTTGTAGATCCTATTGGGCAATTGCTATTCCATTAGTAGTTCCAGTTCTCCTGGCTTATATATATATTCGGTGTGTCTCCTTACACTTGTCGGTCCACCACGGGGATGATCGGTAGGGTTTGCGGCCTTTCTGCCCCACAGCTACTACAGAGGCGCTCAGTGCGCTTGTGAGTCTGGCGATCAGTCGTACTGATTCCAAATCATTATATAACCTATTTATAAATTTATTTATTTATTTATTTTAATTTACATCCAGGGGGCAAGCTGCAGGGGCTCGCCACGACCTCCCAGGGGGTACTAGGGATAGACTATGCTAGTAGGGGTGCCGGTATAGCTATATGTTCCGTTCTTCTACAATTGTAATGCAGGCTGGGAGAAAAGCGGCTAGGAGCACTGTGCGCGCTCTTGTTGTTTGTTTCCCACTTGCAATGTCGATACTGTTCAATTCATTTTATATTAAGTAGTTTAGATTTGTGACTGGTTAGAGGGCTCTATATTATCAGTTTTTGTTTGATACAATTTATATATAGCAATAAAGAGAAGAAAGCGATTTTAAAAAGAATGTAGTCCCGATTGATAATATAAAAATGGAAGATTAAAGAATTTCCGAAGAGACTGAGTATAATTGCTCAAAGTGATTAATAATTGTTAGGAAGATTGCAAAGTTTATTGGGGTTTTCAAAAGAAGAGAGAGATAGTTGATTGTATCCTTTGTGTTTTGTAGGATTAAGCCGAGTTTGTTCAGCCAATTATCGAATTGGGTGCAAAAGTGTCGGTAGAGTATTAGATGTTTAGATTCTTTACTATATCCATAGGAGCATTCTGAAATAGCATTATTGTACTGAAAGTGTCAATAGTAGAATGCGAAATCCCTATATTTAATTCTGAATACTATTAATTATTGAAGAATAGGGCAGGGAAGGGCAAGTTTCTCAGATTCCTTGATTTAATAGTTGAAATGCCAGCGATAGTATTGGCCGGCAAGGGTAACCTCATTTCGTTTCTACCATCTCTGTTTTACCCTTTATCTGAAGGTTCTAGCTGTTGAGCTTATCCTACTAATAGTAGAGAGCGATAAATTATCGTTCTCAATGTAACCACTGCAAGTACTTAGATTGGTAAGCCAATCGGTCTTCTCGTTTTCAAGGATTCCAGTATATTCAGGCAACCATCGGATCGCTATTTGTCTGTTCCTTATAATCTTATAACAATGCAGAAATGCCTATTGGAATAAGTTGGAGGTGTTACCCCTAATATACCAGATAATTGAGATACTATCGATATATATAGTAATCTGCTCAGTCGACTTTAATCGGATAGTGTGCTCCAAATCTTTTAAAACACCCACTACTTCGGTGTTGAAGATATGCAAAAATGGGTTGATTGCCCTATAACTGGATACTATTGGAAATTATTCCCGGTAGATTGTATAACTATAACTAATTATCTTTTACCCTTAATGGTATTGTTCAATATTATCTAAAAAGATTATAATATAGTTATTAGGCAAACGATTCCATTATTATGTGAATTCAAATGCGGCTGCTTTTTTCTTTATACTTTTTGTAGAATCTTTATAGCTCCCTACAGAAAAATGCGGCAGAGAGAGTATTAGTCTTGATACTTTCGGGATTAATCTGATTAGTCTGTGGAGATTAGTATTGTTTATTTTGTATTGAGGTACTTGTATTAAACGAATTACTAATAAATGATTTTCATTTATTTTGTAGAATTGGAATACAAATCTTATTTATATCTATTCGAATACTAGCTTGTTAGATAATAGTTTAAAGTTTCTCAGGATTGTAATAATCAGAATCGTATGTTAAACGGGTAGAACTTTTCTTACTACTAGAATAATTACTTGATCGATCTTGGTAATATAACTACCCAGCCTTGTGCTTACTATTGTGCTACAAACAGTTCCTCCTGCTTGGTTTGGCTTTGTTTGGCTTGTATACTATACCTCGAATCTATAGAGGGCAGTGGGGAGGATGCAGGTAATTATTGTCTTGCATAATACTGTAACTAGCAAGCTGTATCATATCTATACAAGCCTTTTGATATACCTCACAACCTTATAGGCTTTTACTTTTCATTTTGTTATATATCTTTTAAAGGAAAGCTTTCAATTAAATTAGACTTCTAGTTAGTATAAAGCTAATTGAATAGTTTTGTTGTCTGTCTCATTGATTAAATGGATTATTATCTCATTGTTTACCTTCAGATATAGGATATACATCTCTCTTCTTTAAGAAAGATATATCATCTCTAGCTTTTCCAATACAAATATTATACGGTTTCGTTTATTCTATTAGAAAATCTAATGGAAATTGTATTTAAGGAAATTAATGTTTTTATAAATATTCTTGAATATACAGTAAATGCAGATATCATTAGTATACCCAAAACGCAATTTGATATCTTGATTCAAAAGCTTAATAAGATATAGAATATATAATATAAATAAAAGTAGAAAGCCCTATAGAGTATTATACTTGATACAACTGTATTCTGTAATTGCATTTTCCAGTCGAACTTTTACTAAGCAATCGTTCAGAAAGACTTGAACTAATTATAGAAAAGAGCAGGGCCATTCTTGCTAACGTATACATTCCAGTAGTCTATTCAGCAAAAATACATTGAACACGTTTTATATATCCAGTGTAACTATTGTGATTTTTTATTTACAGATAAAGGTCTTTTCGATATTATATACAAACAAAATAACTAGATCCATTATTACTTACTTAAAAAGCATTCCATTATACTAGAGATTGAATATACTTATTATTATTACAATTTATAAGATATATTAAGCGATTATATATTCCAGACCCTTCAAGATATATAAAAATAGAACTATCGATTGCCAGGATTGTACTAACGATTTATCTTTCTTTCTAATCTTAGGAATCATTACTATCTCTACCCATTTCTATCTATCTAGGAAATAATTAAGTTGCAAATATCTATTAAAGATTTCAGCAATTACTAATCCAATAAAGTCTTAGCAAACCTTTAGAAGGCAAACAGTAACCTGATTAGACCCCGATGAGATACTTGAGATTTCTATAATACTCTTTTCTACTTCTTCAAGAAATATTTCTATACTCTATAAGAGTTTGTTAGATATACAGTTTGATTGAAATAGATTTGTTATAAGATTATTATTGTTATCAAAGTATTTGAGGATCTTCTTTTATAAAACCCAGGCTTTTTTTGTAATATCTTTGATCACCATATTATTAATAATCAAAAACAGTACTCTAAGATTGATAGCAAGCTTATATTAATTTATTATTTTATATAGATCTTTATTATAACTAACCCTATTAATAATCCTATACCAATATTAGTATTTTGCTTTTCTGATTATAATTATCAATCCCCATTATTGTTGTTCTGTTTAGTCAATACCCTCAACTCTAACTATTCTATAGTTTTGATATGCCATTCTGCATTCGCTTATCCACCAGAGGGTAGAGTGTCCAGAAACACTTTTCTCCTTTCCTACTAAGCAAATTACCAATTCAAACAAAGAATCCAGCATTCCTACTAATTTATTAATCTACTCAGCAAGCATATTCGCTGAACTTGGAAAATAAGGAACTTTATTCTTTATAATTCTCTGAAAGATTAAAAGACCTTTTTTGCTAATTATACAACTAAAGGATTTAGTAATAAATAAAGTAAGGTTCGGGATTATAATTACTTATGTTTTGTGATCAGAATCGCTTTTCAGATTAATATCAATAACAATACCAGTGAATAGAATATTAAAAAAGATCAGATTAATTGTATAACCTGCTTTGTGAATAGAAACTCCTGGAATCCTAATAAAGTTTATCCTATTCGAAATGAATTATTCTGCAAGGAGAGCTCCTTGATCGGCTAAGGCTATACCAGGTTCGAATAGATTATACTTGGTATTGAAGTTGTTATCTATTATTATATAATTAAAGAATATTATAAAAACTATTAGATCCATTATCTCTCTAATATCTAGTTATCAGTATATATTAATAATCTATACACTATTTACTTTTATTTAGAAAAGATTTCAATATAATTGAATACATTTTTATTGAATATATAATTACTTGTTTTTGTATATATATATTATTATTCTTAGTCTTTTCCTTTCTCTTTTAAGGCTATCCAGATTATTCTAGCTATTCGTTAGTATAAAAAGATTATACTCTGAATAGTTCTGGATTCGAGTTCTAGGGTATATGGAGAGTTTCTGTATATATAAAACCTCCAAATCTTGTTTGTATACTATTTGCAGTATTATAATATATACTTCTGTCTTTTTCTATATATTTGCCTAATCAATTTGTAGAGATCGGGCTATGGCTATCTGGTGGTTAATACTATAGTATCGAAAGAAGTGGCTATTTATTCAGATCGATATCGATATTTATATCAATATACTGTAATAATGTGATATTGAAAAGTGTCTTCTCATTCAGACTACTCTCATTTGAGCACTTCCTTTTAGAGCAATAAAGATCCTCAGGCGAGCTGCTAGCCGAGGAGGTATTCTGAGGGGTATATTAGGAGCTGCTCAGATTTTTATATACAATAATATATTCCCTATAGATCAAGAAGAGGATCTCTACTATAATATTTCGAAAGGCTATTACAATCAAAACAAATGTTTTATTAACTAGTACTTCAATAATCAAACAAGTTTTTCAATTATATTTCTTAATCTTATAGACTTTGGATTTTGTAAGATATACAACTTTCCTATTGACTCAATACAATATCGCGAAATAGTTGTTATACTCAGTCTGGAATGGTTCTACACAGTTTGTATATTTAGTCTTGGCCTTATACTTAGGCCCAAATGGGTTATTGTAATTCGTTTGTAGAATACTATAATTATTGTATCTCGAAGCGTTTTTGTATATTATTAGATTATAGAAACCCTAGCATTTTGGATTATAATAAATAATATACTACTTTAACTTAATATACCAAGCTCGTTTAAAATTATCAAAAAGTCTAAAGGAAGAGACTTCTCTTGATAGGTTGACAATCCAGATCTGCTTATAGGAATTGGCTATTCAGATAATAGTTCGATAATCGATTAGGGGAGTGCCTGTTTATATTAACACTTCCTTGACTACTATTTCCTTAATAACAAATATTCTATCTCCATTTAGATTACAAAGAAAAGTTAGGACCCTCTCTAATACATAGTAATACCAGGTTATAGATTGTTCTAGACTATTATAGTTCAGGATCTTCTTAATCTTTTCTGTATTCTCAGCTTCGAGGAGTTTATTATATATAATACCGCTGGCAGCATATACTGCCTAACCAATAGCTATAAGGGTAATAGTTGCTATATCAATATCTTTCAGATTAGGAATAGCTTTATCGATCACCTTTCTTAATATATAGGTATTCGGGCGGCTTATTATTAATACAATAATTCCTACTATTAGTAGATGGATATTCATTCTGATTTTCTGAGATTTAATCGATCTCTATTTATTGATCTACTCTTACATATATATATTTGTATTTATAGATATACTCGAGTTTTTCGGGGTCTTTGTGATATCTATATAGATACAGTTTGGATTATTACTGTTTCTGTTTTCAGCTATAGATTGTATCATACTTTGTGATAATCTAGTTTTGATATTGTTTATTGTTATATTATATACTTCTTTACTAAAGACTACTTTCTTTGATATATTATCAGCTTCGAATTAGTAAAGTATTATTTCGAACATTTCGTAAACCTTACATTTGAATCACGCTTGCTCGTTGAGAGTATTAAGTTGTACCGCAATAGAGGATCCTCTCGTTACTTGCAGACTTGATATAGTAACTCTTGCAGCTTTTACACTATAAATACTTGTATTGTTGTAATTGAATAATAAGAATAAAGATGGTGATCAGTTACGAGTAAACCGGGGATCGATCACGATCGGTGCTCTTGTAGGGGTAGTCGTCATGGCGTTCACGCCGTTTGCAACGACTGTAGCTATATCTGATACTAGAGCTTACGTAGTCGGAAGGTGCGGCTTAGTACGATCTAAGCTCGCTGATGTGTTGTTGATATTTGCAATAAGTATATATGGCGGATGCTGAACCTATTTATAAAGCTGGGAACGATTAGTAAAAAAAGATTAATGATCGATATCATAACACTATGTCAATCCTATAAGTAAAGGAAGATCATTGAAGTGATCTGAATTGATGATCCGATTAATCTGGCTGATATAATAATAAAAGAAAAGCTATATCAAGCTCTCGCTAATCTGATCAATACAAATAAGATCGATATCAAAGTAATAAAATAAATAAAAAAGGATTGAAGAAAAGAATTGGTTTTATTAATAAGAGATCAGGGACTTTAACCAGCAAACAAAGGATTTTAATGATTTTACGAATTTATTTTCAGTTATTATATTTGAAGCTATAAAAGAGAGTCCCGAATATATGAATAAGGATATTCACTTCAAAGAAATGACTTCAATACAATAGCTACTGTATCAAAGGTATTTAGGCGAATACGAAGGAGACTAGCTCTTTCAGTAGTGCCTATATAAGGCCTACTATTTCCCCTTATTAGCTAGCTCTTTAGATTGAATACAAATAGACATTTAGGGGCCTACTGATAGTGGGAACCACGTCTTCCGTATCTCTCTCGAACCAACAGAAAGACACCGAAAGACATTATCAAAATGAGCACCGTGTCCTGTAGTGTACAGTATTATTATACCTTATCACCAGGCTATCGTAATTCCTGAAAATAAGGGAACATGTATCCCACGACATCGGTCGCTTCAAGACGGGCATTAGAACAATCCGATTTTAGTTTTGTAAATACATTGCCTACCGTTCATTCCAAAGAGATCGATCCATCTAACAGTACTAAATAATCCCTAAAGAATAGGATTTACGGAAATGGTTAAAATTGTTAAGCCAGCCTTTGAGAAGTGCAAAATTTCATCAAAATTTTGCAAATCCAGTTCTCGACGCAACGTCACCAATTTTAGCAAAAATATCTATTGCAAACGCAGGGATAACATACACCCAGCTATTTGACCTACGCAGGGATCGAACCTGCAATCTCTTGATGCCAACAGCTTAGAAATTTCTCAACTCCTCCCTGTGTCGTAGTCAAGCGCCTTGCCATTGGCCAGCAGGCCAGTATTTTCCAGACAGATATCCGTCAGGAATCAATAGTTGTTTGTACCGTTTGATAAAAATAACATGAGTTTTAAACAATATATCGACTGCTTTGTGACTCGATCTAAATGTGGGGAAGGAAAATTTTCCTTTCTTTTGTGGGCTGTTTGGTGGAGGGGCTCGAGGGGGGCCGAGAGGGGCAATTGATTAGGCCAATGCTTCGTTTTATGACTGTAAATGAATTGAAGATTAAGCCGAAGAATGTCAATACAAACAAACAAAGAAATATTTCCCCGAGGATCATTTGTTCATAAATTTTATTTGTTGAATATTATTATATACATTGCAAAGTTAAGAAGTCGACAAGAGGTATCGTTAAACATTGAATGGTACTTAGCACACACACCCCATTAAAACCATTATTTGACCACCGAATGCTCCAAAAATCACTATCATTTATTATTCGTATATCCACCATGCAAAAAGCCATTGTTTTAAATGATTGACAAGTCGAATGTTGGCGAATCAGGTGTAACCTCAATAATAGCTGGACCAGCAATGATGTTGGAATCAGTTAAGGTGCCAAAGTTGTCATTGGTCAAGAAGGCATAAATTTGTCCCGAGATGTTCATTGGAACTGCAGTCATGATTAAACCGTCACTGCCGACTTGGCTCTCAACAGCGATAGTGTCGAGTCCGCTCACAAAAGTAGTATAGAACGTTCCGGAAGGGGCCGTCTCTGGTACAAGGGCAACATTGGCGCCTGGTGCAGTAGGCAAGCCAGACTTGAGGGCGAGGGATGGGTAGGCCATTACGGGCAAGGCAGCGTTGGTAGATGGGCAAGAGACGATAAAGGATGACGCGATGGAGTAGACGGCGTTCAATCCAAGGGGTGTGGCGAAAGGATTGGCCATTGGAATTTCACCATTCGCATTACGTTCGGCAGATTGATGCAAAGCTTCGGTGACAAGTATAGAAGCAGCTGCGGTAAGGTATGCCTTTGATGTGATATCGGCTGCTGCTCCGAGGTAAGCGGAAACACCGACACCCTCAATGACGGAAGCGAGAGCAACGAATGATTTTGGATCCGTGAATGGAAATTTGTATTCACAAGCTTGAACAGGAGCAGCACCTGCAGCGGTGAGGCCACTTTGAAGATAGACAACATGTGCTTCTTCATCATGCGCAATATACTTCAATTGAGTGTAGAAGGAAGAGGTGAAGTTTGCATCGAGCCACATTTGTTCTGGCATTTCACTGAGAGCCTTCTTGTAAAATGCATTCTCGAGATGTTCGAGCGTCAAGGCATATTGGAGGATATCCGCATCGGTTGGCGCTGCTTGTCTTTTTGCTGGAAGAGCCGATGCAATGCTTAAGATGCTAGCAATAGCAATAACGGTGGTTTGAGAGAATAGCATGATGGTTGTGATTAATTGGAAGAGAGGTCCGAATTAGACAATCGCTCAATGTAAGTAGTTTAATTGGAAAACGCAGAGGAAGACAGAATTGCTTGTTGGTTAAGGACTGATAATAGCAGGATGAGCAAGCAATTATATAGAGTTAGCAATTGCCATGACGATGACAGACTTCTGTCCGGTCATTGATCTTTCCGAATTATCCTTTGACTTCCTACTGCAATCCTCAATATCGACCTTGAAAATGACTCCATCAGGTAATAGATTCGACCGGCAATACGCCAGGCCGTGACACTAATCGATAGTTCCCGAACCCCAAAGGAATCAACATATGGGATAATGGAAAGGAGACATGGGGGATTGCAAGATGTCGATAGTAGGATTAGTCTCAAATGGCCAAGGGATCATCTGTCTTTGTTGAATGTTAATTTGATGTATTTCCAGTCTACCTCGAGTCTAGCTAGTGGTCTAGCTAGTCTCGGGAAGAGTGTTAACCGGATGTTCAAAATTCCGGAATGATTTGAACCATACTGTATTCGTATTCAGTCACCAATATTAAAGTTACCTTGGAAGAATGATATTGATGACACTGGTGAAAATGGTGATATTGGCGATGGTGGTGACATTGGTGATGATGATAATATTGGTGGTATTTGCGATATATTTGAGATTTGAGAAAGATATCTCAAATAATTTGCTACATCATTGAATGATCAAAAACCTATGCACAAAGTGACAGCTGCAAGAGGTTCAATACGGATAAGCGTAAGAGGAGGTAAGGGTTCTGACACTACACCCATATCTAGCTCGCCTAGGTAGTTTACTATACTCGAGTATTGATCAGATGGTTAGCACAACAAATATGGAGAGCTTGGCTTGCACCTTGCATCACTCCCAAGCTTTGAGCTCCAAGGTAGGCAAGCTGGAGGAAAGCCTCTTCTCGTTTTTGGACTTGGTGTCATAAAGCCAAGTGGCTTTAGATCACATTGTCTCTGTGGTACACATGCTCGACATGTCGATCTTCAATGATCCTTCGTTGGCAACGGCTGGATGAGTATGTTGGAGCGGCTTCAGTAGTTCCCGAAGTATATTACATGGGATTTTACGTGTTCCTGTCCCTGTTCCTGTTGCTGTTCCTGTTGCTGTTCCTGGTCCTAATCATTGGAGGTAGATGAACTAGGTAGTGGCGATACCTTAGGTAGTGGAAATAACGAATGAGAACTTTTCCCGTGATTAAGCTCAAGTGTCGATCATTCCAAATGTTGGCATGTTGGCATGTTGGCACCTGCAAGTACGATGGGTGCTACCTACCGGTATATACCCATATACCGACTGGTACATGATAGATGATGCTATCATCGAAATTAACTTGCGCCTTCTTTCATCGCAATCGTTAATCAGTGATTATTAATCATTAATCATTACTCTCGTATCCTCTCCCATGTACCAGAAAGCAGATATAACCTTAATAAATTAGTTTAAAAGTACTGACCTATTGATTGTTCGATGTTGATTTAGATGTAGATAGAATATAGATAGAACCTTGCAAAGTATATGTCTGTCAAGACTCCAAACAATTTCCTTTGATTGTATGTAACCTTTCCACTTTCCTATCTTGGTCAAACTATCGTACCGTAGTCTCCGTCGGAAAGAACCCCATCCGATCTTTGGGGCGAAACTGACTGTGTAGTCACGTGCTACTAACCCACATCTGCACCTCCTGCCCCTTTCACCAGAGATGTCATCACTCGCCGATAATTGTATGTAATAAAAGTATACAGCTAATCCATGTCATGTACTCATCACTCATCATATCCTCGCATGTTACTTACTTTCGTTCAACAGATTTAGTAACCGCCGCTTTCGGTCCGCTCTCAACTTTGTTTTCACGCCAGCCAGATTTTCAGGTTTTCAGTGAGCGTGGGTAGATGTCACATCCACCCTTCTAATATCCATTAGGTCATTATTCGAAAGCCCTTGCTTCTCCAATATTAGTGTCATAATTATTTGTTGCATGTCTACAGCATATGCAGCTAATTCCTTCGCGGCTGTGGCACATGAGACATGGAGATTGTGCCAACTTGAGGGCGGCAATTGACAATGGAATCCAGCGAAATCAGACCTCTTCTCCTTTTCGCGATTTGAGCTTTCCAACCTTGGCAACTTTAAAAAATATGCGGAGGGGAATATGACGATTTTGCTTGTTTACTTGACCTTGTTTCATTGTTATCTTTTGTATATTGAAATGATGATTTATCACCCGGAGTTCTCGTATGCAACCAATCGCGATTAATGATTTTTTTTGAGATACTGCTTAAATCATACCTGTGCCACACCCATCTTTGCCTGATAGTTTGCTTCATTTTAACCGATGTATATTGGTCGATTTAGAATTGTAGTATTGTTTAACTTTCAACCCAAAATCACTCAACCGATCTTCCCTTTTTATATGTTTCCAAAATCAGATGAGGACTCCGAGTCCAAAGATTGGCATGAGAGAGGAATGTGATACGATGAAAGACCCCATATAGTGTCAGAACCCTGTTGTCAATCTCGGATAGAGGATATATTTATGTGGAGTTCTTTGCACTTCCTCTCAGTGGTGGAATCTATTGACGAAGGACTGTACTTACAAGGAGTTTTGCCCGATTTTCATCCCTTTATACCGCTCAAGCCTTTTCAGTGCTTCCATTGGGATGAAAAAGGCCCCATTACTCTTTACTCATTTCACTTTTCTCTGGGCCCTAAATGGAACCACTAGCTTCGAATCGCCATCTATTTCTCCCAGGGTGATTATCTGCTTTGACCTTCGCCTTTTCACTATGCCGTGTGTGATCTCATTCCAGCTACCCACATTGCTTCTCTACCTCAATTTTATCATTGAGCTTTTAGATTCAATCGATCTTCTGCATTGCACAAGCAGCGATTTGACTACAAGACAGAGTGGTGCTAAGGGGTACCGAAGAGTACCTGTGCGTTCATATGCGTTCCTTGAGCGATGCTCAGAGCGGTTGTTTGGGAGCTTCACGCTTGGAAAAATGCTCTCCTTTTCTTCGGTATACTGAACATGCGTGACTCGATTTATTTAGCCGTACTTTATGTCCTTGATGGAGAAGTTGGAGTGGCTTCAGGGTTGTCTTTATCAGACAGTCTCGACGATTTGCCTGTAGTAGTGGCAAAAACTGGTGTCTGATGTTCCGATACATCTTGCAGTCTATTCCTGCAATCTCGAACCTTTTTTTATCAATCCACAAATCACCTCTTTCGTTGGTTTCCGATTCATCGATTGTCGAGTTAATGGTATTTTTTCTTACAGCATGTTCTACACCTGCCAGACTTCCTTTACTTGAACATTGCGAGGTGAAAGCAGACCTCTTTAATTGTAACTAACTGTTGATTTGCAGTGATATATAGGGCGATGCAGCCATGGAATTTTGGGCGAGTTATTCACTTGTCAAGAGAGTACTGAAATCTAGGAAGAATTTTGACCTCATATTAAATCTACCAAAATGTCAGAATGGTAAATGAGAAGCGAAGCAAATACCCAGAGCTAATTTGATAAACAATTCAAACAGAAGGTGATTCCAAAGTCAGTAACGAGCATGTCTCATCGGTAGCGAATGCCAAAGTGATTTGAAATGAGCCACAGTGAATGGCTGGGCTCGGAGAAAGTGTGTCTCAAACATGCTCTTGCAATATTTGAAATCACTATGTACGCTCGCCAAAGAATGATATTTCGATGTCATGGCTGGTTGCGGAGAAACAAGTTACAGTTACAGGCATTGTAGACCTCACTGCTGCAAAGTATGGTATCAATGTGTTACTGTAGGAAACTATCCCAAAATTAATCTCTCTTTTTTGGGGGTAACCTCACATAGAATTTACTTACCTCCTTGCAAGCTCACTTGAGCCTTGCAACTCAGCCATGGACAGATGTATTCACCATATATTCAATTTGGAAATGATAAAGTAATTTCAAGATTAGAGGCCTTCAAGTTTTCACTACCGACCAGGGCCGATCTGCCCTAATAGAATCTTTTGCACATTGCTTGTGGAAGTTATTTCACCCGAGGCCTTTTAATACAGAACCAAACAGTTACGTCAGACAAAAGGGAGTGCGATACACTAAATACTTGAACATACTCTAGAAATTGAACCACTGTTGTCTAATCCACATCTTGCTACTTATATGCAGTGTTCAAATAGCACATCAACAAAGGAACGTTTCTAGGGACCGGGATTTGTCCATATTCCATGACAACCAGTCGAGCTGCAGCCTTCACGTCTCAACGGAAACCCGAGGAGAATACTGCAAAACATACCTCGAAGTTAATGTGCGTGTTACTAATAAGCTCCACAGTAATATCTACCTACCTGTATGGATCGAGAACCTTCATCCACCCAGTCTTCTTTAGGGGTAATGCAGTAGAAGTAAATGCCTTTAATTTTAGTTTCGGTATAATGGCAACAGATAGATAAAGTGCCGTGCTACATGTCTTCCTTAAATATTTTAACTCCGTTGACCTGCTGCACCATTTGCTGCGCCTAGTTTCCTCACCCGGCAGTAGTATTCCCTAGATAGTAGCATTAAGAAAAATATTACACCCACGCCATGCTACTAAGTCTGTAACGTGCCCCTCGATCTCTCCCTTTCTCGCTCGAGGCAGGCGCAGGAGGTATCAGGGTTGGCATTTTCAAAACTTTGTAGGTTGTCGAAGATGCGTGCCATCCGCGAGTGCCCTGAAATCTCGCCACGATTGCGACGTATACCTCTAAGTTATACCTCTAAGCTGCTGTGTACGAAGCCTGGCAAGTGCAAAATTATTGTCCGTTCGTCGATGCGTGTATTAATATTAATACCTGGTATAATTAAGCCTCACGACAAATTTGTGGTGGTGACTGGTAATCGGTGGTTTGTAAATTGAATCTTATGCGTCCTGGTCACAGCAATGTGATTATCGGGAATCTTTTCTAACATGCGTAATGCAGGACGATCATAGGAAGCCTGATTCAGCCAACACCCTGTCGTTCGTGTAAGTATAGGTCTAATATCGATTTCATGCTCTGGTAAATGATTGCTATCAAGAGTGTAGAACGTACCTGACTATCTTTTCGTCCTCACGCTCTCTTGGTTCGACTGCTAAACTCTTTTCATACATTTCATGTACATCTCCCGCAGCTTGCATATTGGTTAATATATATTCTTGAAGTTCCGGGACTGGCTGCAAGCCGTACGGGACATTCTGATATTGCTGAATGTCGCGAATGACTTCAGCGGTCTTTGCTCGTTTGGCAAAGTTAATCAATGTAGTTTTCTTGATGATTGAAGGTATACCATCCTCGATAAACGTAAGATCGGTAAGGTACACACCTAGAGATGTCAGCTCGCCATAGTACATCGGATGAGCAATCAGAACTCACCGAAAAAGGGTATACATGGGGGATTGGCAAGATGCAAACTCTCTCTGTACTCTCCGAAATTCTTTGTGCTGCCCATAAGGCGACGCATGGATTCCAGCACTGCCAAAGTTTTGGCTGGCACTTGATCCCAGGTTCTTTTTAGGCGATGGATTGGTGCTGTACCGAGCGCAGAGATTATGGAAGTGAGAGTTGAGTAATTGTTTAAAGCACGGCATTTCTAGAGTAGATTAGGAAAAGTTAAGGCAGTCAGAAGAAAAATTACTTACATCGGCAACAAGAACGAAATGTTTGATGACGACAACGCGCTTTTTGACATCGAGTTGCGTGAGAATCATTTCAGCGACCCAATTCGTCAATTGATTAGAATGCAGGATCAGAGCCTTAACATTTGGTGCAGGCTCAGGGTCGTTTTCGCCAACTTTCTTCTGCCAAGTTTTATTTAAGCATTCCGTGGGTTTAATTTTCCCATAAAGCTTTGACTCGACAATGGTAAGTTGACGTGCAAATTCTGTCACATCAATATCCAAGAATTTAAGCTTCTTCATGTTTTTGGGCATGATCGGTTGGGGCGTTGAATGGTTCAAGGTCAAGACTAAACGTTTCGCTGTAGCTTCCTGTCCCCGTAACCGTTGTTCCAAGAGAGTCATCAATGAACCAGAACCTGGCGTCTCAGTAGCTTTCACAGTGTCTCGAGCAAAAGTGTAGACGTTGGCTATTAGAGCTTTGGTATCATCACTTTGATCCTCCATCCAGAAAAGTTCAAACCATGATTTCAGAATGTTGACAACTCGAAATCTGATTGGCTTTTGTTTTCGGGATACCCATGTTTCATAGTCTCCTGGAGGCATACCTTCAGGGGGTTGCACCTGAAAGCGCTTCACCAAATGCTCGAACAATTCTCTCGCATTCGTAAAAGATCGATATGTAAGTAAAAAGGTGTTGTTGAAATCCGAGCTCAATTTGTCGTGGCGTGTAAGCTGCTCAACCAATGCTACAAGTGTACCGCCCTTCAAGATAGGAGGCTGGACTTTTGTATCGTAGGAAATATCATCTTCGTGGTCAAGCTTCAAGCAGTCTGGTGTCTCGTCTGGGGCATCTCTTCGAGTTGGCTCTTCGCCAAAGAACTTCCTGACTTTAGAGTTCTCCTTTCGGAATGGTGGAAGAACTGTATCACCTTCAGAGTAAGTTTGTGACTTACCAATATCTGCAAGGCTAGGACGGAGTGATGGGTTCCGGGAGTCTGATCGTTGATGGAGTCGCTCGTAGGGCGCGCTATCACCTCTCCTTAGACTTTTCGCCCTTTCTTCGAGAGGCAAAGCCTGCTGCATAGCTGTTTGAACAAGCTCACCAAGAAGCTGCAGTGAGAAGCCAATATGAGATGAGTTTGTTTCCAAAGATCTTGAACACGTGCGCACGTAAATCAGTCGCCCTTCCAATGACTCCCCACGGACTTCCGCCCACTCATCACCTAAAGGCCCAGCCACAGCCTGACATCCTAGCAATAAATCTGATATGTTATCATATAAACTTTGCTTCTGTTTGGCGAAGTCAATAAGTTGAGGATTTTGAAATGTATCGCCAAGAGAAGACAAGTTGATAGACTCAACCGTAGACACCCAAGGCTTGAACATCTCAAGAACTTTTTGCGCGGCTGCACAGACATTATTACCAATCAGTTCGTGTCTGTAAGGGGTGATAATTTTGTCGGTGAGTACGAGATGCTCCTCCAATTTTCGAATGCTAGATGTTAGCATTCTCTTCAAATCATCGAGTCTCTCCATCAACTTTGCATCCAAAATCGCAGAAGGTTCAACGACATTCTCATCTTCGTCGAGAAAGTTGGACGTTAGAGGGTCTCTAGATCCAAGCCCGTTATTTTGCCAACTACCACCAATAGTGCTACCAACGACAAAACCAGGGAGCAATCGTGGTATGTCCTCGCCGCGCTGCTGGCGCGCGACCTCAACGTAGCTGAAAACGCCTAGAAGTACGCCATCCGCCTCCTGCAAACATTTTTGATATGACTCCGAATTGGGCCAGTCAGAAGCAGCAATGTGTGACGAGATAACTAATTTTGAGAATTTTGACATCATGTCCCGAAAGTGGGGATACAGGGCTTTGTTAGTAGAAATAATAGAAGGCTGACCAGAATGATTATCAGTAGTACCAGATCCAGCGGCCAGTAATAGTCGGAGGTGATCGGAAATATCTTCAGCTCGGCGAACGTACTCGGAACGATCATGGTTGTTGATTGCTTCGCGATAGCGATCCACAGCTTTCTTCATATTTGCAACGAGTCGATTCCATGTCAGTGGCGCAGCGGATCCATCATCAAAGAATGATCGAGGCAAAGTAGCAGCGTGTGGTGGGCCAAGAGCAGGAGTCGTGAAAGAAGTTGTAGATGGGCCCATTATCGGCATTGCTGTGAGGGATACATTCGGTGTGTTGAACGTGTCGGCTCGTGAGCGAGTGCCAGGAGATGTGCCGTTGATTGAGTCCATGGAGGTAGCTGGTGACACACCTTCAGATAATTGAGATCTGCGTTTCTTACGTGGCTGAGAGGCGTTAGCAGGTACAATATAGCCATATTGAATAGGCAACATACAAAGGAGGATTTAGATGCGAGCATTATAGACTCTCCATCGAGCTCAGATGCAGAATTTCCTTCCGATTCATCGTCTGTTTCATTAATGTATCCTCGCGCCATCATTTCTGGTGGGGGCCTTGTTTTCTCTGGTATATTGACATTCATCCGATCTCTCGGTCCCATTTCCGTCGACGAAGATGGTGATTCCAACGGTAGCTCCATACTACTCTCGCCAGTCTCCGTATTGAAATAGAACAATCTCCCATCAGGAGTCGCTTGAGGTATCCAGAAATCCGCCCCTGATCTTCCATTGCTGTTCACACCGGTTGCAGGCAAATGTGAGAAGTCGTCACGTTCTGATTCTTCGCCCTCATCATCGTACTGCTCTTCGTATTGTTCTTCGTCGTCTTCATCGTCGTCGATATCATCATCTATACCCATCCCAGCCCCATTCGCCTTGCCGTCCAGGACATCTTCAGGGCCAGATACAACCTGGCAGTAATTGCTGGGGAACCATCCCCTCACACCATTTATGACTCCATCCCACCAACCACTTTCTAATTGTGTGATCACTTGTATTATATCCCCCTCGTGAAAACTAAGACTTGTTCGGTCGTCGGCCTCGTAGTCGTATAGCGCTCGCACATACATATTTGTCTGCGGAGCGTTTCCCAATAACCCATTCATTAGTGGCGATGGTTTGCGCGTTTTAGCGATTTGGGGTTTCTATATTTTCTTCGAGTTAATATTGAATGTGGGAGTGTATCTGCCGTTATAACAAAGTCGATTCTCCCCTATGCAGTAGAATTGGTCGTATTACTCGAGTGGGAAGTTGCGAAGGTATTTCTTTCTGAATATGTTACCGAGACCACGGTCTGTGTCATTCATTAACATTTTCAACTCATGATTAGTCGTTCCAAGTAGGTGTACGCGCTTTTGAAAGTATAAGATATATATTGGATATAAATGTTGCAGAGGAGGGGTATGGTCAGGTAGTTTGTCGGGTGTTGTCGATCAATTTCGATAATGATTGGAGAGACTTCGGGCGGTTATGGTTATAGTCAGTGGAACATCGATTAGCTGAAAGATAGATAGGATGTAGTTCGATTACCACACCATTCATGTGCCTGTGTGCCTGTGTGTGTGCGCGTGTGTGTGCGTGTATGTGTGTGTATATATATGGAGAGAGAGAATGTGCGATATTTGATATATGGTATGTGTGTGGTATATGGTATTCAGATTTATCCAAATGAAGTCGAGAGGAATATTATAAAGGTGGGCTATTGTAGCAGGGCAGATTTGCCTCGTTATCGCCAAATTTCGCAAATCGCAGTAGTGGTTTTGGCGTTGAAGGGATTGTTTCAACGAGGTACACGTTTAGCACACTGGAGTTAAACTCGGAAAGGTGTAGTGGTATAGGGTAGGGAGTAAATGGTATGTGTATATACAAGGGTCCACCAGTCTTTTGATAGAAAAAATAAAAAATATTTTGATGTTCGAAATCAGCAATTTGGTTGGTACCTTAGGTATCTGGTATGTGGTAGTAGTAGTAGTAGTGTAGTGTAGTATATGTCTTGCTTTTCGTAAATATAAAAGTGTAGCATGTATTTTTCTTTACTTTTGATGTAAGTGATAGTGTCGATGTGTGAACGAATGAAGATGAGGTACTAGGTAGGTACTACTCGAGTTGGTATCTAGGAATACAACGATATGATTTGTCAAGAGAACATATGGGTAAAGAATGAAAGAAATGATAAAACGAAGAATGAAGAATGAAGAATGAAGAATGAAGAATCAAGAATCAAGAATGATAGAATCTTTTCAGAGAAAACGCGTGAAGAGAAAGGTATAGTATACTATAGATGGTATACCTAGTAGACCCAGGCAGATAGTAGGTACAGGGAGAAGGGGGGAAGGGGAGCATGTGGATATCGGCTCGGATATCCATTGGCGGAATTGAAACACAGAGGAAGGTAACCGACCTTGGTGGTGGGCAAGTCTTTACTTCATAGATAGGTGCTCTGTAGGTATTGGACAGGTGAATAGAATAGAATAATAATAATTCATGACCAAATTGATGAGTATCTACCTACGTGATATCAATCTAGTACCCAGGGGCCTACAGAGCAGTCTCTTGGGTTTGTATCTAGGTCGAATGAGATAATACACAGAAACAGATTCATCACATGGTGTTCTTCATTCAACCTTAGAGGTCCGGGGAGGCAAAGAAAAGAAGTGTTTCACACTCCATTGATGTCAATGTTAAATTCCGAGAGGAGCTCAGAGGGAGCTCCAGGCAAGACACAATAATTGCATATATCCTCCTTTGGTCCTCATCTGGAAACGTTTTATGTCCAATATCAAGAGACTGTTTAGAATCTCATGGTGTTTCTATGTACGAAGTTCTTCCTACCTACCTACCCAGGTAGACAAACGTCAATAATTGACGAATAACTACCCTACAGGTTCGACTTTCTCTTTCACCACATCCCGCTGCGGTGCCAGCAGTCCTGGTGCCATGTGGGAAGGAGGGCATTGCCACGAGGCAAGTCATCACGACATGTATCAGTCACTGCGGATCCATGTAATCTGGAATTTCTTCAACAATCACCAAGCACTACCTAGAAGACAAACTCTATTCAAGGCAGCCGTCATCAACTACACTCTACCAAATTCGTTCTTGGCCCTTCCGGAAATTATCAAGTAAGACTGTGCAACGGTACTTGCTGCGATACTAGGTACCCTCTTTTGGCACATTTCCTTACCCTAACAATGAAGATTGCCCTCGCATTCCTTAATCTGCGAGGAAAATTTGTCTTTGCTCCTCTCAAGCCCGTTGAGATAAAATAAGGGTTCTATTTGGAAGTCAGGAGGAACCTCGTCCATTACCAGGAATGATTCTCGATTCGATTTTAGTGCATGGGATCCATGACAGTGCAGTAACCACACGTAAGTAAGAACAAATTAGAAATTATGTGCCCAACCAACCCTAGATTCGCTTCCCACCAGATCTTGCGGGTCGGTATCACATCTCGTCACGTGAGATACAATACCCAAACGTTCTCTGCTCTGATGCAAAGCTGGTGGAACACTTGACATACCAGATGAATGGATGAGGGGTTTGACGAAGCCACGGCTAGGTGCGCAGGATTTCATGGCACTTGGCCGTTTCTCCATGCTCCCAACTTTGACAAGAGATTGCGCCTCTCATGTACATAAGGAGATTCGGGCCGACCGAGAATTCGCGTTGATGACTGTAAGATTTGGTGGCTGTTGATTCAGCGTTTTTGATATGTCTACTGGTCTTTTATTAACAATATGATCATCGTTTGTTTTTGTCCTTCGAAAACTCATTAGGCGTATACTGAGGGCGACCTTGCTCGGGTGCTTACATTTACTTGGAACCCCTCCTCCTCCTTTAAATCTATTTCTAAGCATCAACTTCCTCGCCAGTAAGCATTGCAACCCTTTGTGCTTCCCTCCCACACAATCGAATTAATGAGTTACGCATCTGTCGTGTGAGATGTAGTCACACCCAAGGACGGCAACAATGCAATTCGTGTTCACTAGTGTCAAAGTGATACTGTTGCGAATATCAAGGTTTCAGCTTTCCAGTTCAGGTGGGGGGCATCACCGTTTTTGCCTCTAGAATGATTCCAGAAGGAGGGTGGAATAAATGATGGGCGATAGGAATGAGGAGATCAGGACCTTCTGTTTTAGGAGTGGGGTGGAAGTGCGAAAGTACTTGTAGTTTCATCTGGCTAGGGGCATGGAGGGGTTTGCGATAAGGTGAGATTGTAAAGGCATGAAGAGAGTACGAAAGACCATTTACTGGTACCTACGTGATATATGATACTTCTGCTAAAGTCTCGAGATCGCAGTTCATGCGAGGATAGTTTGTTCCCGTGCTTGTTCAATTTCTGAAGTTCTGAAATCAGGTCGCGACGCCCGAAGTACAAGAGTAAGTATTTCATCAAAGTCTGCTTAGCTAAGATCGTGTTGCACAAGTAAATATGCGACCATGTCTTCTCAAGATGAGACTTTTCGATATTTTTGGAACTTGACAATACTGTAGTACCTATTATAGCCAGCGATTTGTACTTTTGTGTTTAGCTCGAAGTGTTCATCCGAGTACAATTTCGGACATCGGAAACTTGGGTTGACCGAACACCCTTGAAACACACGCTTTGCAATGAGAATAACGAAATGTTTGAATAACCAAGCACGACCACGTTGAAATGCAGATAGGAAAGTAACGAGGTGTAGTACTAGAAGAGGGGTTCCATACCAAGTAACAGTTGTCTAGGTAACAATCTCAGCGGTGAAGTTTCTTTCAACTATCTGCGGTATCAGTAGAGTTTGTAGTTGCATAAGTTAGATTGATGAATGTCTTGTTTGTGAATTGTACAATTTGGCTATCTTGCTAATCCCATTTTTGTGATAACGCACCAGGCGGTGTCGTGGGTGCGTAGATTCCCATGTCGAAGTCGAGGTTCTGGATTTCTTCCCAACTAATCGGTGAAGGGGGTGCCACGTGAGCCGCCTGCTAGAACTTAACGTGGTAGAATACCGTAACGAATAGCAGGTCTAGGTTCATACAAATATTGCTGGAAAAGTATGGGTGGCTCCTTGCTATGGATGATCTTATTCATTCTAGATGTTACCGGATGGCCTCCCCCGAATTGGCGGACTGAAAACACGAGGACCCAGAAATCCGTCTCCTGGATTTTTAGTACCCGTTTCTGCCGTGAAGTTGTCTCTCATTTCATCAAGTTTGATTGGATGTCAGTGCCTCGAAATAATCAAGGCGGACGATGAGGGACATGGCAGATTTATACCATCCCTGAATATTCCACTCACGAAATGTGAGAGACATCAGAATTGATTATTTATTGCGTTTCTTTGCATAGGGAATCCACTGTCTCGGAGGGCATTGACCGGTGAAGGATGATTTCGGCATTGGCTCCAGATTAAGTTAGGTAGGCCCGTGAATGTGATTGGGTAGAATGCTGGTATAGTCTGGTAGAAGTCATGGAAGGTTATCAAGACGGCTTCTATGCTTTCGATATGAGGGGCAGAAGGAGCCACACCTAGGCTGGGATCTGGATGTTTCTGCAGGAAGAACTTTTCTAAGTTTTGCTTCAATGAGCTTCTTCACCGTTGGTTTGTAATAACATGGACCAATGCAGCGACTTTGCTGAATCAGTTTTTGTGAACATTATTAATTTTGATAGGCCATTACGAGCCGACCCGACTTGGGTGCTTTGTTGCTGTATGGTGCAATGGTGCCCTCACCACTGATTCATTGACCGGGTTTTGAAATTGTGCATCCAAATCACAAAGGAGACTCGGTGGGTCCGGGGAAGCGTTCCTAGAACTAGGACCAAGTTAGAAAGGATTTAATGCGAGTGGATGCTGATGATGGTTTATTCGCGTACCTGGCATATCGTTTGTCCTCTAATCGAATAACGGGATCATCCATCAGACTAACAATGTCTGTATGTTGATCACAAATTGTGATTTAACTTGGATGGACAGTCGAGCATGAAATCATCATTGAATTGATTGGAAATGAAGGTCGACGAACACAATCCATGAAAGAATAGAAAATAAACAGGCAGTAGCTACAGTAACAGAGATGTATGTTCTGAACCAATGGGAATCAGCCAAATATTGGAAACGCAATATTGATTATCATGTATGTACGTTGCAAGCAAAAGCAGCGAGGGTTCGCGAAATGGGTATCATGGCGGTGAGATCAAAAGCATAAATACAAGAAAGGCAATAGCATCGAGTTACGGCGAAGAAGGTGATAGTGGGCTGACAACGATGAAATTCTGCGTTGTTCCTTACCAACATTCCCCGCTCCTGGTAGAGGGGTAAGAGGAAGGGGGGGGGGGAGGGGGATATTTTTCCAGTGGGTTAAGAAAAGAGTAGATCTTTGAAAAGAAAAGAAAAGAAATAAATGAAGAAAGAAAGAAAGAAAGAAAAGAAGAAGAAAAGAATTTCGATTTTGGGATAAGATTTGGTGATAAGCCCCAAAAATGATTTGATGTGGGAGTGACTTGCTTTTTCAAAGGTATCCGAGGAGTCTCCAATAATGATAATCTGTATCTTTCTTGCAGACGACACATTTTTGACTTTTTCCAAGGTCCACAGGTTCCAATGCCCCCCCCCCCCCCCAATTTGCCCCAAATACCCAATGCCAATGTTCCAATGTTCGATCGCGTTATTCTTAGATTTAAAGCGGGCAAGCCGTGTTGGGTAGTTTGACAATTTCCTTTGCAGTTGAATGGGCTGAATAGATGGGCTGTGATGGCAGGCCTGTGGGGAAGCGGCCAACTGGTGGGATGTACTGCGTACGTGGGGTTACAACTACAAGACGACGCGAATGGAACTTTATTCGCGGTGAATTATCAACAGCTGTTGCGCTGTTGCGCTGGCAATTACAGCCTTTGACTTAAGTTGAGTACTAGGTAGGCTCGTAGGTGGTCAGTCATACTAGTCAGCAATGTAAGCATTGTAGACTCTCATATCTCATACCGACTTTCGAAGTTTCGAAATGGATAAGATACTTTAGTAGTGTTTGAAGGACGGTGTACGTGAGAAAGGGCGGGAGGATTATGTGGGAAGGGGGGGAGGGGGGTTGGATATAGGTTATGTATTTATAATGCTTGACTCGTAAGGTTCAATTTCGAGGGAGCACTAGATCTGTGGAAGAGGATGAGCAGATGGGGGGGACTAGGTATGTGGTTAGATAGTTGGGTACGGGTACGGGTATGGGTATGATGAACAGAAGAGACTTGATCTCACCTGATAATAAGTGTTGAGCATTAGGATTAGTATATAAATCGATATGATGTAGGTATTTTCAGCAAACCAATATAAACATGAATATTATGTAAATGCAGTGTAAATACTAGATGCTATGTAAATAACATGTAAATGCTATATAAAATACTACTGTACATACTAAAATAGAGTAATAAAAATCGCATCATACCTAGGTCGATGGCAAGTATCTATTACCTAGATAAATAAATCAAGGCTTTTTCGCCATCCATTGCCATCTTTTTCTCGAGATCCCATGATCACGACCGGAGGATCGTAATAAGTCTCAAGATCAATTTAGAATCGAGATACCTCCTCCCACCTACCCACACACTATCCCTACCCCTGGGCCCTAGCTAACGAAGGATGCAAAGCCAAATACACGCGACATCATATACCAATTGCAAATCATGCCTACCATACCTACCATGCCGTATGAAATCTAAATCGAAATCTAAAATCCAAGTCCAATCCAATCCCATTTCCCTCCCACCTCACCTAGTAGTATCTAGCAGTACCTAGGTACCTAAGCTTATTTCGCCCCGAAAACCTCCAAGCTATAAATAAGAGATCGGATGGCAAGATCAGTCATTGAACAGCAAGCAACAACAAAACTTGACTCCCTCCTCCGGATTTTCGAGTCCAACCCAGCATTCTACCCAACCACCTTAAACATTGCGAATTATGCAACAAGTACCAGCTGAAGTTAAATTGGGAAGTGCAGCAGTGCAGCGCAGACTGTGCAGTGCAGTGTGCACAGTTCAATTAGTTGTACGTACTAGGCTAATCTTCTGATTCAATTGAACCCAATAGCTCTCTCAAACCAGTGCCGCTCTTATCGTGTCTATTTCTTTCTTTCTTTCGGAGAAGAAGAAGAAATTAATTGATGCTCGGGACTAAGCAGAATAAGAAGAAGAATCCAAATCAAAAGTAAAACCCTGGCATTAATCATTCAAAGGGGGGTGGCGGCGCGATCTGACTGCGCGTACCTACTCTATTGAGCATTTAGTATCTACTTTATACCTCCACTATCACTTCCTTCCGACGCGACATACCTTGATGCTGTTCCTCGTTTTATGAAAATTGCGATCACATACCGACCTTGGTATATACCCAATAGGTAGGTACCTAAGTCTTTAGACAAGAGGAGGAGATTTGATTGCCGGATTCGCACGGGATGGATTATCGTGGGGTTTGGATTGAGTTTGAGTTTGAATTAGAATATGAGGAGGAGTAACGTTGTGATAAAAGATGAAGATGGTATTTGGGTCTAGATGTATATATATGTATATTACATATATACATGTGGGAATAGAAGAACACAAGAACTGTCTCCTGGATGATTACCTAAGACCTGGTACATTCAACTTGAGAATATACCGACTAGGTACCTTAATCACCTAATTTTCTAGCTCTCATAAACTTCTGAATAAAATTGACAAACTATAGGTACCTAGTATTTATTTATCTTGAATTCACATAGGTTGTTAGAGAATAAGAATAGGTAGGTAAGAATAAGAATAAGAACAAAAACATAAACATAAATACCTTACCTGGTAAATATGATCATAATCATAAACAAGAATACCTAGGTAATATGACCCAGGTAAATAATCATTTTTTTTTATTTTTTTGCATAAGAAATTCACGCTAGCTCGCTAACTCAGCGGGTTCTCTTGGGATGATCCACACCCACCTTCACCTTTCACTAAAATTCCCATCAGTCCCCCCTCCCCTCTCCCATCCCCTCTCTTTTAACAGCTTTCACCCCTCATTCATTCCATCATCTTTTCATCAAACACACTCTTGTTTTTTCTTCCAATTTTTATCAAAAACATTCCTCAGTATTTCGTGATTGTCATTCACACACTTAATTCTCATTTCATCAACCCCTCGAGACACGCATCCTTTGGACATCTCGATCTTTCGTCGACGCGACCCCGTGGTTTTACACTCTTTCAACAATTCCACACGGCCTCTGCCATCGAATCAATACCCCCAATATACCCATCCATCTATGACAATAAGTCCACATCAAATGAACAATTTATACATCAAGCAATACACACTTTAAACCTTACGCCCCTCCTCCGCGAGTCAGTCGATATTCAACCATCGATCTGTGAATCATTTCGAAGCTCAATATCGAGTGCGAAGCGTGTAGTCAAGTCAGAAGAGTTCCTCGAACACGATGCCTGTCGCTGCCTTAAATATCTTGCCTGCGGGTGCATCATCAACATCAACAATAAGGAAGTCGTCCCTTGTTCCGGAGAAGAAGTACAAATGTCAATTTTGTAATAGAGCTTTCAGCAGGAGTGAACATCGTAGTAGACATGAGAGATCACGTAAGTTTTTGGTGTTCCTTACACTCCTTTTAGCCCCCCCCCCCCCCCCCCCCCCTGAATCGAATCGCGTGGTTGATTCATCACCACTGGATTGCGACTACGATTACACCTTTACAATTCCATCGCGACAATTGAATAACATATTAACAACGTCGTCGCAGATACCAAGGAGCGTCCATTCAAGTGCATGAAGTGTAGAAGTACCTTTGTGCGACGCGATTTGTTGCTCCGACATGATCGAACCGTACACGCCAAAGATGGAGGTATTCCTTTACATAGTGATGTAAAGCGACGTGCCGGCCCCAAGGCATCCGTTGTATCCGGCTCAGCCAAATCAGCCATCGCTATTGACACATCGGCCCTTGAACAGATCGAGGCCAGTAGTGATGGGTTAGTTGACCTAGAGACTGCAGCTATGTTGATGACCGACCTTCACCACAAAGCTACTGCAGCAATGCGCAATGCAGGCGTAGGCCCATATGAGAATAGACCTGGAATGGCTTTCTCTCATAATGGAACTCCGCTCATGGAACCATCCGTCACATATCCTTCGGGGGCAATTTCGCTTCCCCAGGTCCCGTGGGATTCTTTCATGCCGCAGTCTGTAACGGAGCCAAAGTCTCATTCAATTACCTCGGGAGCTTCTGGTTCTCAAGATTCCCAGGCGTCTTTTACAAGCGGTGGTACGATGCAACCTCATCCTAATCAGCTTCCACCTATCGTCAAGCACAAGGCGTCGTCAAGCTATAATGGACTCGTTCCTGCGTTGCAGTCCATGATTGATTCATTGCCACCCTCAATGGCTTCCACCCCCCAATTGTCACCAATACAGCCCCGTTCCGAAGCAGCAGCGATGAGAGCACCTCAAGTCACTGGCGACGAAGAACGCAACATCATCTTGGACAATATCCGTGGCCATGATAGTGAACGAGCAATTCCAGAAGGCTTTCATCTCCCCACGTTGGCATCGTTGAACCGATTTCTTTCGACCTACTTCACCTTGTTCCACCATCACTTACCCTTCTTGCACCCTTCGACTTTTAAACCAACGCAAGTCTCACCACCACTTCTTCTTGCTGTGCTATCCATTGGTGCTCTTTATGCATTCGATCAAGATCACGCATATATGATGCACATTGGTTCCAAGGTTCTCGTAAATCAGTTTTTACAAAACAAGGAGAATTTCAGCTCACGTAAGTGTCCTTTGTGGACCATGCAAAGCTCACTCCTCAACATGATTTTCGCAAGCTGGAGTGGAGATCCAAAAGGACTGGAATGGGCTTGCTCGATCAAGAGTTTACTTGCCAACATGGTTGCTGGTAATCGTTACGAGCTGAAGCTTCGCACCGACGCTCGAGAAGGTGCTGCGCCTACCAGATCCGAATGGGTGGAAGATGAGGGTTGTCGACGAACGTACTATGCAGTATACATCTTCTTTGGCTTACTGACATTGACATACAACCATACACCCGCTATCAGTTTTAACGAGTTTGAAGATCTACAGCTTCCCTCGACTGAAGCGATGTGGAATCTTAATGTTTCCGACGAAGCTACCTGGAAAGAACACCTCAAAGCTGCCGATATACCATCATTCATGGAGGCTCACGATAACCTCTTTCAGGGCGAATCCTTACGCTACAGTGCTTTTGCAACTCGTGTTATGATCAATGCGCTTTTCCTTGAGATCTGGTACCATAAACGCAGCCCGGAAGCACTTCAAGATATGGTCTTGGAATTCAAACTCCGTCTTGCATTGGAGACCTGGGAGAAATCGCTTGACCTTTGTGAGCCGGAAATTGTTTCAGTTCCACTCAATGCCCCTCACAAAGGACATCCATTGATCTTTAATGCTATGGCCCTGTTCCGCAATGCTAAGGCTCGTCTTGAGGTTGACCTCAAATCAATTCAAGAAGTCCTGAGGTACCATGACTCTTATGAAGTTGCTGCTGCCATGTCAAATGCTAGGGACAAGGTCAAGAGGTCCAGCGAGATGATCAAAGTCATTCAAGAATGCTACAATTGCATTGAAACTGCAGCCGTTCAAGGAATTCGCTGGGTTGCTAGGACGTCGGCTACCAACTGGAGTATCGAACATCCTCTTTGTGGCTTGGATCTCATGGTCATCCTCAGCTTGTGGCTCTATCGCCTGGAAAATGACGAGGAGCCTCCGACTGAGGAGGAATTGGCCATGCAAAACAAGATCCGAGCTCTCTTTGACGATGATTCTGTAGGCTATAGCTCCAAGCTTAGCTCTACCGTCGCTCGTGTCTGGGGTAGCATGCTTGATGAAGTTGTCGTTTGGGGGTAAGTCGCAACGTTCATCGTCAAATACACATTATACTAACATATTATAGAATCACAAAACTCATGGGTGACTCCTTCCGACTTCATTCTCAAGCCCTTGTCGGTTACGAGGACGACATGGAAGTATCGGACGTTTCAACGCCCTCCATGATTTCTCAAGGAATGGATGACGCTGATGATAGCGTGTACTAAGATTTAATTCTTTTTTTAATGATTGCTATGATTTCCTTATTTTTATTTTCCTTGTTAGACTCGGTTTTGATATCCCTCATCTCTTTTCATCTCACACTATCGGCTTTGACGAGGGTCGACGGTTTATCTTTGGCATTTCCTTTTTCCTTTCTTTGCATATAGCGATTTTACTTTCGGATTTTACTTTTTCATGAGCAAATCTTTCTCGGGGTCACGGGCAACAATACGGGGCTGGTCGGGCATACTGGACTTTTCTTCACTTTCGTCTCATATATCATCGCGCTCTCGCGCACCTAATGTCTCTACACTCATACTCATGGCTGGCCCACTGGTGTTGCTTCTGCCCTTGTCCTATTAGCACTACCAATTTTTAATTGTTTTTGTTTCTCCTCTCCGTCATCCATTTCAGCTCAGATACCTTATACCTTGTTCGATATACATCTGGTTTTTTGAGTTTGTTTCTACTTTCTCTCTTCTTTTGCGCTTTCTTGGTCATAGTTATTTGCGAAATGTTTTGATGGATTTGATTTGCATGAAGGAGAGGCGGAAATTGGAATTGGTTGGTTGGTTAGTACTTGAGAAATGGCAACTTGGGCACGAAAGGTTTAATGTCACCTGATGGTGAATGGTGATTGGGCTGATCGGTGTATGTATAGATAGTCAGTATCTCAGCATTCTTGGTCTAATCGTAGCTTCTCTCGCAAAACGAGGCGGTATCCCAGCGTCTTATCAATCAATATTATATGTCTACTCCCACACCTCGTCTTCTGACCCCTTTAAACTCAATGTGCAGTGAAACGTGACGTTAAAAATAGCTTACGTGGCGGGTGGTGAATGCATGTAGCCAAGCGAGGAAATCTCTACCATCTCCAAAGCCTAGCTTTATCCGTCTTTCTGTTATGCCTAGTGTTGACAAACGATCAACCTGTGAGCCCTCAATCTTCTTCCAAATCGACGTAGGAGTCATTCTAAGTTACAATTTTAGTTACAACTGGGTGCAATCGGAGGAGATCAACATGTAATCTCTCTACTCTTCAGGTTCTGATTGAGAAAATATGTTGTGTTCATTGGACGCATTAAGCAGTCTCATGAAATAATCTTTAGCACCTACGCCTTGTGATGGAAGTTATCAAATCTAAATGTTGTACGTGTGATTTCAGCAAGACGCCCAATGAAGTAGGAGTAGGCAAGCGAGTAGATTTTGGGAAAAGTTTTAGATTCTTGGCTCATTTTTGAACATTCGGTCTTTTGTTCGATGACTTTATGTCTTCATCATGACCCAGTAATAAGTGAACGGCGATGAATGATGATGGGACTAGCTAGCGATGCCTAAAGTCAATTCTTTTGGACGATTTCATGTATGACATCCGGGGGGGGGGGATGTGCTTTGATGTTGAGGATAAATTTTCCCTCTGATTTTATTGGTGGCTGTGGAGTAAATGGATGCAAGCTAGTACAATATGTAGCTAGAAGCCAATTATTAGTATCATCTAGAGTTGAGTGTCAATAAAACGTTATTCATCACCTTCACTCAATGGGTGGTTTCTCTTCTTATCTTACGGACTTCTTCCCAAACTCTGCTATGATAGAATTCGGGAAAATAGAGCATCTTTTAACGATGTAGGCAGACGGTCGTATTCAGTGCAGACAATGGAGTCTCTTTGTCTTCCACTGATGGAGTAATGATTCAATCTGTGCAACATGACCCGTGTTGCCAAATGTACCATGGTTTGATGAAAACGCAGATTTGTATCACATCTATCTCCCGTTCACTATGCAATACCTTCTAGGTAGATGGAAGGAATGAAGGGAGTGGCAGCAAACACTCACCTACAAACGATCTATCGTCGAGCATCAAAGAATCTGATTCTATCTTGCTGTGTGGAGATGGTTTTGAAGAACGGTAAGGGTCAGAGCAAGAGAAGGGAATGGAAAGGACAAAAGAATGAACCCCATGTGAAGGAGTGGATGTGGAGGGGTTCGTTCCTGCATTTGATTTGTGTTGCGTTGCGTTGTGTTGCACACCTACCTTGCTAACAGGATGATTTTGATTATGAATAATATAATATTATATGTAGGTACGTATTTACCAATTTCTTCATCGGATTCACGCGCAGAAATATCAAAGTGGGTAGGCAAGCAGGTAGGTAGGTAGGTAAATCATCTCATGTTAGGACGAGAGTCGTAAATATTCATATTCATATGCATATTCATATACTTTCCGCTTCCGCTCCACTTCCAGTCTTGATTCTTTACTTGCTCTTACCTTCTTCAACTTCACTTTCACTTACAACACTTTAATACGTCTGATGCACACCATACGCTCTTTCTTCTTCCACCACTTTCGTTCATTCTCTTATTACAGACTTCCATCAATCGTTTACTCTTCTCTTTCTCAAAAAGTACCTCTTTCTTTAATAATAAACCTTCGTCCTTCCATTGCTCACTGCCCACCATTCTTCAATCCCTCATCTTCACGATTCCAACGACAGCTACTTCTTCACCCATAATGCCGTGGTGATCTTTTCATGTAAAACCCTCTGGTAAAGGCTATCTTCCAACAAGTCCAAATCAAACACTCTTCTTTCCCATTCGACTCTGTACTTTCTGTCCCGTTCAGTCAACGGGTGAATTTTCACTTTCATTTCAAAAGCAGTGCAATTTTGCGATAACACTACAACCTGTACATCAAGAAAGATACTTGTTTGTTTTCGTTTGTACCACCAAATACCTTGACCGCATACAATAATAATATCGTTCATCGCAAAAGATTCTGTCTCATTTAAAATGTGGGGTTTAAAAATGCGAATCATTATCCCAATAGTCCTGTACTTCGCAGGCCATGCGACTGCAGACTGTGAATGCGGCTATTCATCCTCCATCGGCGACTCTGCGGAACCCTACATATTTACTGATCTTATCGAGTCTGACTTCTTGCACATTCCCAATATCACTCTTGATACGGACTGGAGACGACAACAGTTTAATAGACGGCTGGCTGCTGGACGTGGTCCTTACGGCATGAACTACAGCACTGAACAGGTCACGTCAAATCCTATACTTGATGAGAATACATGGTCTGGAGATGGGGAATTTGGTGTTGATCCTGGTGTACAGCTTACTGTTAGTGGAGGTGATCCTGCCAATGGATTTGTTCAGACTGCGGAGATAGATTCGGCCCGTGAAGATTTACTCTGGGGAACATATAGAGCTGCTATGAAATTGACCTTAACTCCTGGTACATGTGCTGCTTTTTTCTGGGTAAGCTCTTCTTGACCAAGCAGGTATATCTGTGATTCATATACTAATTGTGGGTTAGTACTTAACGACAGCCAAGAAATTGATATGGAGTTTCTTTCTTCCCAGTTCAACGTCGACAACAACACATTCCCTGTCAATCTTGTTCTACAATCGGTGCAGTCAGTCCAGCTGGCTACCAACGCTGCTGGTACTGGCAACTATGTTGTGGCAAACCTTCCCTTCAATCCGACCACTGGCTACCATGAATATCGCATCGATTTTATCCCAGGAAACGTCATATTTTATGCCGATGGACAAATCCTGGCAAAGATGAACAGCACCGCGGGTTCCGACATCTCCTGGTCATATGATATCACACAATGGAGCAATGGGAACCCTTTGTGGTCCTCAGGTCCACCATCACACGATGCTGGTCATCTCCGTTAGCTATGTGAAAGCCTACTTTAATCCTCGGATCCAATGCGCGAGATAGGTCCGACAAAACGATTGCAAAAGACCCTAAAGCTGAAAAATGCCATTTGTGCCATTCCAGACCAAACTTCAGCCCCCAATCCGGATGGAAACAATGGTAATATTTCAGCAAGTACATATTTCTTCAGCAACCAAAAGAACGAGACGAACAATCAGACAGTGTACAAAAAGAGCGAAGCTACCACGGCAGCGACTGCTGGACCTCATGGCTCGATGTCTCTTTTCCTTCTCCTTTCTATGATCGCCATCGCCTTGCTATGAAAGTCCATTTTAGGTTCAGATAAGGCGTCCACCTTTGTGCTCGTGGGAATTTTCTTTCCTTGAACAACAGCTTTACAAAGCATTTGATTCTTGATTTCAGGGGCCATAACAGGAGAATAGGAGTTGAGGTTAACTTGGGAATTGCTTTTTTCTAGAACCGGATGGGATACCCAAATCTTAGGAGGAATGGCGCTATTGCTTGATCATTGTATTACACATTCCATAGTAGAGACGATGGTTATGCGTATATTTTTATCTATCCAACCCAAGGGAACATGTAGATCAAAGGTCAGGAAACCCTGGTTACTAATCGATACGTCTTGGTCAACAAGGGTACTTAATAAACCAAACAATAATTTTAGAGGGTTTCTGGATTAGCCATTAGAATGCAAGCAGACTACCAAAGAAATAAACTGCATAATGAGGTTGCATTAACCTCTTTTATAAAGCTATTAATATTTTCGTTCAATCTTCCACTCCAAATTCGACCATCAATGATCTCTTAGACTTCGTGATTTCATGGTACTATAACAATGGTGTAGTTCACACGTGGAAATAGAACATATGTAATCTCTCAGGCTTATATTTTGGTGCGCATTTCTTCTGTCCATAATGTGTTGAAGCATGATGTATCGATTGTCAAGTATATATCGATTATCAAGTGTATCCATTGTTGTGTCCAGACGCTTGTGTGAGTTTTCTTCCCAGTGTGTTGTACAAACGCATCCTCATTCTCACACCCAACATTAAACGGCACTAATTAATAGCTCACTTTCTTTTTTTAGCCGCTCTCTTGAGACCCCTAACATCCTTCTTCAGTCTAGCATCCACAATCTTATATTTACCCTTGACACCCCTTGGTCTACCCGCAATTCCTCTATTACCACCAGTAGCGACCACAACCTTAACGTTTTGCTTTGGCTTCTTCTTTGCCGCTTTGCTCATCAACTTTCCAATACTATTCGCTTTCTCCTTCTCCGTCATGCCCTCCTCATCAGCTAATAATGCAGACTTCTTCCTCAACTTTTCGAGTCGCTGTGCTGCCTTGAACTTCTTACGGTCTTTGGCTTCGCGGACCTTCTTGATTGGTCGAGCGTTCAGTGCGCGCAGCTTCTCCTTGATGGCTGCAGCACCGGCAGCCGAAATTGGGCGATGCGGTTTATCGTGCTTGCCTTCGTCGTCAAGGAACCAGTCGGGAAGACCGTCACGGTCTTTGAACGCATATTTATTGAAGCTTTCATCGGCGAGGTCGTACATTGATTTTTGACCAGAAGCGATCTGCTGAGCGAGGGTCATAGCCTCGGCGGTGATGATGTCGATGTCTATGGAGGGTCATGTTAGTAAATTTGTAAAAGCCCCGGATAAGAAACCACATACCTAATCTTCCATCCTTTTTAGGTTCTTCGTCTTCCCACTGTTTTTCACCCTCTCTGCGTTTGACAACTTCGAAACCATTTTCATCATCGCTGCTATCACTTTCTTCGGGCGCTTCCTCCATAACCTCGTCTTCTTCTTCCTCTTCAATCACCCTATCCTTCATAAGCTCGTCGAGATCGGCTTGAACTTCTTCATCTTCCTCTTCGACCTCTTCCTCTGATTCCTCTTCGGGGATACCTCCAATGTCCTTGAAGATATCCTGGTCGAAAAATTGAGTTGCTCTTTTCGAAAGCCCACCTGTTTTCTTCTCATTTCGTTCTAAATCAGTCAATAAAGACTGTTTGGAAGGCCCTTCGTCATCAGATTCATCGCTACTATCCTCTTCCAAATTGTCATCGTCACTCTGTTCCTCCGCCGCTGAAAATCCTTCCCAGTCACCATCTTCATGCTCCTTCCTTGCCTTCTTGGCGCGGAACTTTGCATCGGCACTTGATTTCTGATCCTGGTACATCTCATACATTGAGTCAAGCTCCCTGTCGAGTCGATCTTGCTCATCGTCGCTCTCGCTATCTTCCGAGGCATATCCACCTTCCTCCTTTCTAGGGTCAGATTCTTTCAAAATTGCCATTTTCCCCTTCGCAATCTTGTTTGCAGCACCGGCCTTGTCTATTGCTTTCAGTCCAAACATAGAACCTTCCCCATTTGGTCCTGCTTGTTCTAAGCCAATATCTGTTGGTGCTGTCATATGCAACTGCATCCGAACAATCTCCCTTTGTTTCTTCTCGTTTTCTCTTCTCTTCTCACGTTTTTTGCGAGAGCTCTCCTTCTCGCTCATAGCCTGTAGTTCCTCCTGGATCTTCAACTCTTCATCCATATCTTCTACCTCGGCCACTTCTTCTGGCTCCGCCTTTGCGCCCTTCTTAGTAGCAAATCCAAACTTTTCTCGTACTTTCAAACGCCATTTCAAAAGGTTTCTGAATTCTTTTCTTCCAAGCACCCTTAGATCTGCACAGTCGTTGCGAATTTCATCGGTCGTTTCTGGCAGCTTATCCAGTGCGGCCAGAGCTACATCTCCATTTGGTGGTTGGACAAAACTGAGGCGATTCATGCTACCAAGAATGGCAATGGGATCGGTTGTTTGAATGAATTCGCTGGCCGGAATTTCTTTGAATTGTGTCATATTATCATCCTCATAACCGTCTCTCTTCCTTTTCTTGATCTCTGGATTGAAAACTTTGGCTTCATTATTGGGTGTAGGATCCGAGAGTTCTGCAAAGACATGTCGAGGGTCGACGAATTTGGGATCAAGATGCTTTGGCGCCTTGAATCCTTGACACACAACGAAAATTTCCGCGGAAACATTTCTGGAAGAGGGAGGTTTCGTTGCTTCGACCTTTGTGAACAATTGGTTGAAAACCCAGAGCAAACTGTTGTAATCTTTGGATCTGAAGACTTTTGTAACAAAGGTACCGCCTGGCGCAAGGAATTCTGTAGCAAGCTTCAAAGATTGGAGGGCCAATTCGGCCTGATTGAAAGAATCCTGAACCCAAGCAGTACCAACGTTGGGAGCTCCGTCGTGCAACACTGTATCTGCCTTCCAGGACTTGAAGTGTGTACGAATGGTAGCGCGACATTTCTCGGTCGTAATATCGCTCTGGAAAGTAATAACTCGTGGGATTGGTTTAATGGGAGAAAGATCAACACCGACGATCAAACTGCTCACTGGCATTGTCTCTGCTGCGACTTGACACCATGACTATCGCATCACCAAGTTAGCGGAATCCAGACATATGTTAAAGAATACACTTACTCCGGGAGCAGCGCAAAGATCCAACAAAACTTTACTCTTCTCCAAAAAGCCATATTTTTTATTCAATTGAATCAATTTGAAAGCAGCTCTGGCTCTATATCCCTTCTCCTTGGCAAGCTTGTACCATTTATCGAGACGACCTTTACCATGCTTCTTCTGGATACCCATGATGTCGGGTTGTGACGAAGATAATTACTTGAGAGACGTGAGGTAAGTAAATCCAACTCTCTTAATCTCCCAGCGATGAAGAAATCAAAAAAAAATCGAAGGGACGCTTATCTCCACGTGATCGCAAGATAGGAGGAAAAGAAAATCGTACCTAGCTCGCCTAGGTAGCGTGATCCATAAAACGCGAACCAGGGATTAAGTTTAAAGTGGCACACGTCCAATAGATGCTTCTCGCGTTTCCGTGGCTATTTCGCTTTTACTATTTTATACTTCTACTTCATAAGATTCCAGACAACTCGATATGTGCATGCGCATACCTTTGCCTTTGCGGTTGCGTATTTCTTGACAATCACTTGTAAACTTTTAATTGATACTTCTTTCGAATTTGTAATTATGTCTCTCTCACCTTCATCCCATTCTATGGATCTGCCATCCTCTCCTCCGGACATGACCATGGGTTCTCCTCAGCTTCCAAAGCTCCCCCCTTCGATCAGAGTGGGAACACCAAAAAAGGAACGGCGACAAACATCAATTACGCCGAGAAGATTTAGGAAATTCTTCGACAATAAGGCTGCCTCAATGTCAATGTCTTCACCTTCCGGCCGAGCCCTTAAGGCCTTAGTCAACAACCGTCAGGGAACACAATCCAGCCCCCTAAAACCTTTCGACAACATGGAGGATCTTCCAGGTCAGGAAAACGAGGAATCAGTTCCAATGCCTAGAGAATTTAAGAGAAGAAAGACGACTCATAGTGATGTCGGTGCTGATATAGGGTCAGACAGTGATTGCCCATTCAAAGATCAAACTCGATATGGACAATCGCATCGTGGTTCTTTGAAGATAACCTCTTCATATCCAAAATCGCAGTCAATTCTTGAAGATGTGGAGGAAGAGGGAGAGGATGAGAAAGATATCATTGAATCTATTTCAAGAGAACCGTTGGAGCGCATTGTTCCCTTCGAGAATCGTGGTTTGAGTGCAAGGCTATTGCAATTGAGCTTGGGCACTTCCAGATCGAGACGAGCCAATCTAGCATACGCTGTCAATGATTGGCGAGATGAGACTGCATCGTTCTACAGTAGACCGGAAGATGTGAGCCATACTTCGAGTCTCTTGGGTGGCAGGGACAGCATACCATTTTGCAACGCCGGTCTGAATACGAATTCTCTAGTAGCCATTGGTGACGATGAAGGACGTATTAGATTAGTAGAATCTGAGAAGAATGGACAGCCTTCGTTCAGCAGTGTATACCTCGGCTGGCAGGTTCATAAGAACGCGATCATCGATCTTTCACTCTCCGACGATGATTCATTAATAGCTACGGCATCTGGAGATCTTTCCGCCAAAGTTTCAGACATGACAACACAAAAGTCAATCTCTATCCTCGCAAACCATAGTGCAACACTGAAACAAGTCAGATTTCAACCGGGAGCAAATAACAAGAATGTGCTTGCCACTTCCGGCAGAGATGGTAGTGTTCAGATTTGGGATCTCAGGTGCAAGGGCGATGACGGCCCGATCATGGAGATGCAGAAGCTACCAGGCGAAAATATTCCACGTTGTGGCAATGTCAACGGCATTTTGGATGCTCATCACGGTTCAGATTCACATGAACCGAAACCCCCCGCAAATTCGCGCTCTCTTTCTGCTGCTAAAAAACAACGCATCGGTGACATATCCGTTACGAGTATTCAATTCCTACCACCAGGTCAAGAGCACTTGCTGCTCACGGGATCAGAATCAAATTCTATTGTCAAGCTCTGGGATATCCGCAACTGTTCCAACAAGCGGAAAAGTAGCCAGCCAGTTGCATACACTAAACAAATTCCGAGCCATATCGGCAATCGTCCTTTTGGAATTACCTCTCTCAGTATGAGTCACGACGGAAGCAGGTTTTACAGCGTTTGTAAGGACAATATTGTCTACGCATATTCAACCTCGCATCTTATTCTCGGACATGCACCTGAGTTCGAAAGTGGCAATGGAAAACGAACAGCTCAACGGGCAGCTCAAGAAGGCTTAGGCCCACTCTATGGATTGCGACACCCTTCTTTCCACGTTGCTAACTTTTATATCAAGTCTGCGATTCGCAAACCTGTTAATGGAAATTCCGAGCTTCTAGCTGTGGGTAGCAATGATGGGACTCCAATTCTATTCCCCACCGATGAACGCTACCTCGGCACAAAGGCTAATACTTCTATTCCACTTGAAGGCGTCGCTCAACAGTCCCGAACTCTAAGCTCCACGTCCTTGTCACGATCTGGAAGACTTCATTCAGCTCTTTGGGAAAGTAGGAAAGATACTTCAGCAGAAGACCCAGTACCTATCTATACCCACGGAACAGCGCTGATAAGAGGGCATGCAAGAGAAGTGAGCTCGCTGAGTTGGACAAGCAATGGCGAACTTATTTGTGCAGACGATGACTGGAATGTTAGATGTTGGAGAGAGGGGAGAGATGCCAGAGATTTGAGAATGGGTGGGGAGACTGGAGGAAGACGGTGGGGTTGTGGATGGGCAGATGTAGAAGAGAATTATGACGACGAAGACGAGTAGAATATTGGCTATGGATCGGTGTTGTCCGGGGCGAAGAGTGTATTTCTTTCGGCATGGTCTTAATTTTGTGAAAGATTCGTGCCTACGAGTCAACTACGAGGAGCATGAGTTGCATTTTTTGTTCGGCGTAACAGGTATACCCCAAGGGTCATTATAACTCAGTCACGACGCATTAGGCGATCAGTATATTTTATGTAGCACACGAATTTTTAACGGTAAAGAGTATCATTTATAGGAGTTTATAGGTAGATCAACTTTTACCAATTATGAATGCCTTTATGATCTGGATCTGCTCTCGATGCCAAGGGGTCCTTCACTGCTAATCTCCTGGCCTGTAAAATTTTCTAATGCCTTCAAACAAATCGACCTGGAACTATCATGTCAGAGTAAAAAACTTTGAAGTTAGTGGCGATGATATGAGATTTATTGATATGATGCTTTACTGGCATTGCATCCAACATAAATTTTCTCCACATCAAAATCTTTCACTCCTCAAACCCACGAGACCAAATTTGGCAACATCAACCTCTTACTCTTCTAACAACCAACAATATCATCTTGGAAATTCAAAGATGGACGTCCTTTCATCAGATCCAATAATGGACTTGTTGACTACATATAACGAGCTCAACTCATCCACAATAACTATTTTGGATGAGGCACCTTCAGCCCTCGAATTTATGCGTTTCGTTGCCTTGAACCGGCCATTCATAGTACAAGGCTTCGCTTCGGATGTAAGCACCCCTCTATTCCCTTTTTTGCCCCATGCTACACATACTCCGTACATCTTAAGATATGCGCGTTTCATATGTTAATGCTTATGGCTCCAGTGGAAAGCAACATCTACTTGGTCACTATCTTATCTCAGGTCCACACTCTCGTCACATGAAGTGAACGTAGCAGTGACCCCCCATGGAAATGCCGACTCTCCTACCCTCAACGATGAGGGGGATTTGGTTTTTGTGAAGCCTTGGGAAGAACCTCAATCTTTTGCGGAATTCGTCGACTTTGTCTCGCAGCAAGAATCGCACGAGAGAAACAAGGAAGAAGTGAGATATGCTCAAACACGTAAGAAACCATATGCAGCATAAAGCTACGATTCATTGGTCTAACATGAGACAGAGAATGACAACCTACGTAATGAATACTCTTCATTGTTCTCTGATGTCGAACAGGACATATCCTTCGCCAGGATAGCACTCCAACAAGATCCCGATGCCATTAATCTCGTAGGTACCGCCCACCCTCTCCTTCCAAGAAGCATATCTTACACATGATTTAGTGGATAGGAAATTCGCACTCCATCACCTCTCTCCACAAAGACCCGTACCAAAACATTTACGTCCAGATTCTCGGACAAAAACATTTCACTCTACTCCCGCCTCTCTGTCACCCCTGCATCAATGAAGTGCCTCTTCCCTCCACCTCCTACGTCCGTTCTACGTCCGACCCCGCCACCCTCACCATCAAATCAGATTCACCCTCAGTAGAAGTGCCCGTCGCGACCTGGGATCCAGATGTACCATCCAGAAACCCTACCAAATACTCGCATCTAGCTCAGCCAATGCATGTGACTTTGGAGAAGGGAGATATGCTGTACTTACCAGCATTGTGGTATCACAAAGTAGCACAAAGTTGTGGCGAGGATGGCATTTGTGTTGCTGCTAACTACTGGTATGTATTATTTTATTTTGATATGGTCTGGTGGTTTGCTAGGTGGAAGAGCAATTGCCAAGTTTGTCCACGGGATATTGTCATGTCACGCTGGCAAACTTGATCGAGGTCAACCCTATTAGATACAGATCGCCATTAATATTTCACACCAGCCAACATAAAGAGAGATCTGGCTAACAGTTACATTACAGGTACGACATGGATTTCGGGGGAAGCTTTTGGCCTTTGTGTAATTTCGTTCGAAGTGTCAGTTTGCAAGACGAAGCGAAAAAGGAAAGTACAGCAAAGCTTGATTAGAGATAGCTTCAAATTTTTATCAAAGTTCGGGTATGCATGCAAAGAAAGTGGTGCGTAAGAAGAACGAGTGTTGAAAACGATCAATAGGGGTATCAAATTGTAACTATCCTAAAAGAGTGTACTAAGTACCAATGTACAGAAAAAAAAGAGTCATCTAGTCATGACCATAGCCATTGTGCCCTCATTCAACATACGGCTCTGAGCCAAACGCACCCGCGAAAGCTCGTACCTCTTTCGTAACGTCGTAAACACATCCCAAACAATGCAATTTCTATCCAAAAAAGAATCTATTACACAACATAATACCAAGCTGCAAATGCTGCTGTCAATGCTACTAACGGTCCTCCAAATGTCAAGAGTCCAACAATTAGGCCTGTTCCCGAAGTTGTACCATTCTCTTCTTCTGAGATTCCACCCTGTGTAGAGGGAGATGTTATGGAATGCTTTCTTGCCAGAGGTCTCCCTGTGCCAGGAAAGTCATCTTTGAATCTCACCAATTTAGCCATCGGAGCTTCAACGTATGATGCATAGAGACTTGGTTTTCTCTCCAATCGTTCTTCTTCAGTAGAACTCTTCTCTTCTCTCATTTTTGAAAGACGTTCCTGTGTGAGATCAATACTGCCCCGCGCCATGTTCAGAGGTTTATGTTCCCGATGTAATCTTGTGGAGCCTGAGGATTTCACTGTCTCCAAATGTTCTTCCGTAGTTCCACATATTGAATCTAGTTCAGAAACCATCATAACCATGAACGAGAATATTGCTTGCGCTTCTTTGATAATGTCGGCCTTTTCGCCATCTGTTAAGAGGACCTCGGCTTCTGCTATTCGCCCTTTGAACTCGCGCTTAATATCTTCGCCATCCTCGTCCCCGGCAAAATCAAAGAACTGGAGACCTTGTTTCTTCATCATTCGACTGCACTCGGAACGCGAAAGTCGACGAGCAGAGGGACGCAATTCTTGTTGGGAATGCACTTTGCTAGGAGACTGGGCGTGCCCCGAAGGTCTGGTAGCCCCATAGGGGCGCACGGGAGAGGGGTCTCTTTCCCAAAAGTCTTCCAAGCCACCCGCCGATTTGAGGGAGGCTCGAAGATATCGACCGCCCGAGAACAAGGCCATATATAATACCCATGCATATGCTAACAATACATGTGGGTTTGTTTGGACGGATTTCTTTGTGTGTGCAATAAACTCTGCTAGCCGCCCATCATTCGAAACTGCCTTCAGTTGCTCTTCAATCTTATGATCAGGGGTTCCTGTCAAAGTGCGGATATCGGCTTGAAGGCGTCCGGATCGCAAGAGGCCAGGAAGAAGTAGGTGTGAAAGTAAAGACTGAGTTCTTGAGCAGACTTTCGATGCCTGAGAGTCCAAAGAGTCCGATCTACTACCGGGGCCGTCAGATTTTGTTTGTTCATCGTTGAGAGATAGTGGAAGGCAGGGAGCATCTATAATGGCTTGCCATAGTGACTCGAACGTAATGTAGATTGGCGCAATGTGAAGGATGCCCGAGACATAGATGGACGGGTTCGCAGTGTATGGAGGGAGAGCGAGAGGCAAACGAAGGAGAATTAATTTGTTGAGCTGAGAATGAACAGCTCTTGTCGCAATATTGACTAAAGGCTGTTAGCTGTGAGCTACTAAAGTGGGCGATGGAGTCTTTTTTTTTCTCACTTTGTTCGGATAAGGAATGCTGATCTGGTGGGGGAGCTTGAGGCGGAGGGTTAGAGTTGATAATATTAGATTCAGCCATAGGTGCGATTTCTCATGGCGCGAATAGCAAAACAAGAAGAATGTCAGAAATATGACACGCAGGAAGGATGTGATAAAGGGGAGTAAGAGTTAATAGGTATAGTAGGTTGATATCAATAGAGAATGAGAGAACGGAGGTGGATGTGGATAAGAAAATCGGGGGTCTGACCTCGTCACTTGAGCCCTTTAATCATTCACATTACCTATTTGGAGGCTACCTGCTTGCCTACCTGCGTTATTCTTAGTCAATACGGCAAGAAGTCACAATGACTCAAGTAGGTTTCATTGCCTTGCGCGACAAAAAGGAAAGAGGAGGAGAGAGGGAATGGGAATGGACATGGGGGAACGAGGTAGGGAGAATGGCGCTTTGGTGGTAGGACGCGAAGGAAATGAAGGTACTGGATGGTTTTCATCAAAATCATTGCAATTGCAATTGCAGTACAATAATTGAATCCCGTTGGCCGTAACAAAAAACAAACATTTTTTGGGCAAAAAGTAAACATCGTATCGCAGGTAGCGTTGTATGTTTTATTTCATAGCGTCGGTGTAGATGATGAAGAATCGTTTGCTAGTGTGCTTACCTAGACAAGTTGAAAAAGTAAATAAGAGCTGATATATAAAAACATGCAAATGGGTGTCGTCGTTACTCATTTCTCATACAGCTGGAGATGTTCAACATGTGGTCTGATGTTTATATTAATTAATGTTGTTATCATCGTCTTATCAATTGCTTTTTCCGGGGAAGATATACCTGGCTCCTGGCCAGGGAATGATTTGTGCTATGGTAAATCGGAGAATTTCCCATGTCGCCTTATGGGAATTTGTTTTTTTGGTTTTGACAACCTATCCCTGATTAACACTGATGTTACCTCTCGATATGAAATCTATGTCTTGATGGCTTGAATCCCGTGAGCCCGGTTGCACGATGATGCACCAGATCCATTACTCCAGCTGAGAATATTGAGAGATGTAACCTTAACCGATATCCCTACTATGTGCACGGCCCTACTATATGCACGCTCTTATTATTTATATAAACGTTGTATTAAATTGAATTAAAAATTAAAAAAGCGATAAAAATATTTGAAATCTAGAATTGAGATAATTTGAATAAATTGATATAACATTTGAAATGAAAATCTGAAATTCAGAAAGTTTATAATAATAATATTGATAAATATTGAAAGGTGTGGTTCACGTGATTATGGAACAGGGAGAGCTAGCCCCAATTAATACTAGTAAGAGCTCTATTCTATACAGAGCTTTTCCTCTCAAAAATAGAAGAAGATACTTAGTATATTAGTCCTTTTAATACTATCACTTTCTATTCTATACTTCCCATCTTATTCCTTGTAGAGAATTATACTTAAAATAGGTTATGAGCCCGGTTTGTATTTGAATTAAAAACTATTAATAGAAAGGAATATATAAAGATGTAAGAGAAAAGATAAAGGTTTATACAATCAAGAGAGAGATAGAGGCTTATATAATAAAAAGAATAAATCGTAGAGGCGCAAAAGAAAAGCAGAGGTCTAAATCAAATCAAAAAGTTGTAGTAGAGGTTTCTTATCAATACAAAATCGAAATTCCTAAAAAAGATATATTTATTTTATATAAAAACTCAAATTATATTAAAGGAGAAAGCAAATAAATATCCCCTATATTGTAATACACCAAAACCAAAACCAATAACAATATCTGCAATCATAGGAAACAATTTCGATAGTAGATAGTTAAAGATCCCAATATTGAATAGAAAAAATTAATATTATTAATTCAAGATAATAAAACTATATTTTGTAAAAAAAGGATAGGGTTATATTATTATAAATAATATAGCTGTATACAGAGTATTCTATGTAGATTCTATTGAATTGATAAATACAATATACAAGATAAAGAAAGCTCAAACTAGTATAAAGCTTTTTGTTATTCAGTATATTAGTGATGTGGATAATGAATTTATTGAAAATGCTAATAAGTTTAGTAATAAATAGGTCAAACTAAAGGCAAAGTACAAATGCATCACCCCTCAAAAATTATGAAACAAGTTTATATAATTAATAATATAAAAGCTAAAGAAAAATACTATAGTCGAAAAAGGTTAGGGCGAGATATACTCTATTTAAAAGGAAATAGTTGAAATAGAAACAATATAAAAGAATTTATTAATTAAGAATATTATTTTAGAATTCTTTATTCAAGAATTGCCAAAACATTTCAATATTATTATTAAAGCAATTAATACTCAAAATCTTGATTTCATAATCAAGTTTAAGAAAATCCGAGTTATAAATAAAACAATCATTTTTAGAAATATTATTTCAATAAATAAGGATAGAGATACAAATATAACAATGATTATATAAAACCATCAAGATTATGAATAATATAATAAAGACTGTTATTAAAGTTTTAAGAGAAAACCCTACAATTCAAATAAAGGAAAAGAATATTTTTATTGTAACAAATTGGATTATATTATACAAGACTATTTATATAAAAAAAGTATTCAAACCTATATCAAAAACAATCCGATTAAGAAATTATTATCCCTATTGAGATATCAAGCAAGCTCAAATTAGAGAAGTCGTAAATCTTCTCCTAGTAATTTAACCTTCCGCCTTATATACAATTACGATTATATTACAACTAAAATCTTAAATAAGGAAAAGCCTTATTATTATTCAAATGAATTTATACATATATCCTTTCACAATAATACCAGAGAATGGATTACAAATACCAGTTATTCATTATATATAACTGATTAATTCTACCTTCTATCTAGCTTAAAGTTATTTTCTAAGTTAAGATAAATAAAAATTAAAGAAAGAGAATTGATTATGAAAGAGTATAGAATAATAGAGATAAAGTGAAATGGAAAGATATATAAATTAAAGGTATTATATATTTCAGAATTAGAAGTAAGCTTATTATCTACAAAATTGTTTTATAGAGAATTTAGTATTAAGAGAATCTTTAATGATAAGAAGATATACTTTTATAGAAACAGAAAAGTCCTATTATCTACAAATAATTTTTATGGAATTTATATGATTATTAATATCGTTATTAGTAATTTTGATATTACATTTTTAGTTGTAGAGGAGGATAAGAAAATTCCATTAGAAGTTGAGAATATTGTTTATAGTGAAAACAAGACAAACAAGGCAGATACCCAATAACAAAATTACCTAAACTAATACTAGCTATAGCATTGTTGCTTTGGACATATAGAATATGGAGTTTTGAATAAACTATATCTCATTACAATTCTGAAAAAGGATATCAAATTACCTGTAGACCTAAAGCCTTATAAAATATATATAGTAACAAAAATAAAAAAGTATTACAGTATAATTCTTTTAGAGTACAAAAAGCAACCATTAGCTTTTATATCATTAGATATATCAAAATCATTTCCAATGTTATTCCGAAAAAAGCAATACTTTATAGAAATAATCTATAATTGAATGAGAAAGGTTTGGATAATATATCTGGAAAAGAAAAGTGATATTATTAAAAAACTCGAGAAGTAAAGAGTTAGTATAGAATAAGAGAATGGATTTCTAATTGAAGCAATACATACCAATAATATTCTAAAGATTGAAAAGGTATTACAAAAATAGCAAGATAAGCTGAATACACAACAATAATCGATATACATGTACATCTCAAATCAAAATGGTATAACTAAACGGGCAATTCAAACTACCCAATTGAATGTTTGTGCAATGCTTAAAGACTCAGAAATGCTAATTGAATTCTGGGATTATGCAGCAAAGGCAAATATATATATTAAAAACAGAATATGTATAGAATTATTGTTGGTTCAATAATGAGATCAGGAATACAGGAGACATAGTTCCCACTATCAGTAGTAGGCCCCTAAATGTCTGTATTATATTCTGTCTAAAGAGCTAGCTAATGAGAGGAAGTAGTAGGCCTTATATAGGCACTACTGAAAGAGCTAATCTCCTTTGTATTTGCCTAAATACTTTTGATACAGTAGCTATTGTATTGAAATCATTCTTTTGAAGTGAATTCCCTTATTTACATACTCAGAACTCTCTTTTATAGCTTCAAATATAATAACTGAAAAGAAATTCGTAAAATTATAAAAATCCTCTATCTGCTAACTAAAATCCCTAATCTTTTACCAACAGAATCAATCCTTTCCTTTAATCCTGTTCCACTCACTTTATTATCTTGATATCAATCTTATTCATATTAATCAAATTAGTAAAAGCTTGATATAGCTTTTCTTTCGTTATCGCATTAGTCGGATTAGTTGGACCATCAATCCAAATCACTTTAATGATTTCTCTTTACTTATAGGATTGATATAGTACTATAATATTGATCATTAATCTCTTTTTACTAATCATTCCCAGTTTTGTAAATAGATTATATAATAACTTGGAATCAGTGTACAAAACTAATAGAATCTTCTTGTCAAGAATGGTATTAACTGTAGAAGTGATTGCTATACTGATATCGAATCCCTGAACTAATTCATATAGCTTGAATGTTAAAATACTATGTATAACTTTTTTGTATTTAATAGATAATTAATAAATAATATTAATATTATTGTATTTATTTATCATAATAATCATATAGCCTATTTGAAATGAATAATCCTTATTGTTTATAAAAGAAGTATTAGTAAAAATAATAATCTTAAATGAATCTAAGTTAAGTAATATGTATTTGAGTCCTCTGGTAGAGTTTTCTTTTTACCACTTGATATATTTGTTTAATATTGTAATATCATTCTTATTAGATTGAATTATCTATACTGCTATGAACAGATCGAAAGATGCCTTGGATTAATATATAATTATAATGTATACTCTATGGGCTTGTTATACAATATACTGTTTATATGTAGAAGTATACTTTCGAATCTTGCTATGTGTACTATATATATTCATGGATCTTGTAGATATAAGCTGTAGATTACTGTATTACCTTTTCTAATCAAAATGAATATCATTATTCTTGAATGTAAGAGTGATATTATTAAACTTTAATGGATAATTATAAGTGAGTTCCTTGTGATCTTTAGCTATAAAGTCAGTTTGCTTGAGTTGTTTATTCTCAGTTTGTATAAACACATTATTCTTAATGATAAGCATATCATCTATCTGAAGCTCTACAATATCGAATCCAGTCCCCTTATCATTAATATACAAAAGATAAGGGTCATATGTGGATTGCTATATCTTAAGCTTTTTGTAGTGATAAATATAATATATCCGGAATCAATAGTTTCCTACCTCAGGAACATTATATAATAGCTTAATAACAAATAAAATCATACCAATTAATAGATTCATTTCTTCCAGAATATAGGTATAAAAAATGTAATGCAAGTTCGAAGTGGATTAAGTATATACCTAAATAATATCTCGAATATACACTCCTATACTTGTTTTTTGAATACTTGTAATTAATGAGACTAAAATACATTAATACAATTGTTGAATTATTGGGGATTATATCAATATAGATATCTTATCAATATTATTATATACTTGAATAACTAATCTTGACTTACGGAATTTAATATTCATTTCTTTATTCTTAATCTCATTAATAAATCGTAATTTAAAAATATGTATATTAAAAGGAACATCCGAAAGTAATACAATCTCGAATACACCCTTAGCTATTAATCCATTAATCTCTTTCTTTCTGGATCCTTATATATAATAGGATCCTTAGGATCAGCAGCAAAATATTCGGGATAGTAATCTTATATATAAGCTCGAATCTGAGGTATAACCATTCGCGGGAAAGATGTTGGTTGTAGCATCTGGTTGTTCTTGGATAAATCCAAGAGAGGTTTCTCTGGATTCGTTGTATGTGTGATTACTATTCTTGAAGGAGGTAATATAACTTTGCCGGAATTTGGTAAAGTTATTTCAGGATTAATGTTATAATCAATTTCTTTAATCTCCTAATATGTTTAGTTTCTAAATACTTATAATATGGCTTTAATTTGATGTAGATCTAAATCTTGTAGGTTTATAAGGTAAATCAAGAGTATATATCTCTCTTTTTTATATTAATAAATGAAAAAGATCCTTTCTACTTATTAATAATTGTTCTATTACCTTTTCTCCAAATCAAAACCTTGCTGTTTGATAGTAAATCATGAAGTACAGTCGTAGAGGGTCCGTTACATATATTCAAGGCCTTTGTATTTGTATAAAATTATGTAATCTGCAAATCTCTATTATAGTTTTAGAGATTGCGGCAGTATATTATTGAATAATAGGTGTTGAAGGGCTGGTATCGATTATATAGGGAAAAGTACCAAAAACGAATAAAGTAGATATTAAACCATTAGGTCCGGCAGTATTATTAATTGCCTTTATAATTATTTGAAATATAGCTGCCTTGTGAATATTGAGTTTATAAACTTCTTTATAAATAATCTTGTAAGATCTTTATAATAGTATATAAAATCTCTCAATAATATCAATCGAATGATATGCCTCCACAGGGACTGTCTTTATCTGAATGGATATTGATATAATATATTGTTGAAACTCTTTTTCAACGAAATTGATATTAGCATTATAAGTAATATACTCTAGTGGATTAATATATATATCAATCTAATACTTACAGAGTTTATTTTATATATACTTTGTAGATACATTGTTTAACCATCGAGTAGCTTGAAAATATATGATTTTATTGATAATATACAAAATCGGATTATTGTTGATATAAAGTATATCGATAAATATAATATAATTAAACTCAAATCCTTATTGGACCAAGAGAATTTGAATTTGCCGAGCGATTGCTATAGATTTGACAATAATAACAAAACTGATAAGCTATTTGATCACTTCAAAGTCTTTGTTGTACCTAGAGTGTTAAGCACTTATAGAAGTTATATACAGATGGATAATCAAACCGATAATGAATTCATTATAATTCGATTTCGATAAGATAGCAATTATTACTACCAATGGAATGATTGATCAATCCCTCGATATTGATATTCTATAGCAAAAATGCATGGTTGAATCATTGATATATAGGATAGACACTTTTAGATGTAATAGCAATATCATTAAGGTTATTATATTTGAATCTAAGTCTATCCATATCAGCTAAAGAAAGCAAGAATAAAAGATCGGCTTCCATCATATTCCATTTTACTTCTTTAAATAAAAGTTTGATATAAAATGAACCAATAAAAATCGTCATTCCAATACTGTATTAGACTATTACTTATTCAACAATAACTTTATTATATTCAATATCCTTAATTTTCTTTTATATTAAATATTAATTATATCCAATAAATAATCTCTTAATCACATCTGTATCGATTATAATACTAAAAAACATATCAACACCATATCGCTTGCCGCTTGTAGTAAATACTTTAGCTATCAATTTATAAGCACTTGCAGTGTTGTTAAGATTAATCACTACTGAAAAACTATTACAAGTACCTATTGAAATAAAGAATATCCTGGAAACCTCTTTAAAACCATTTATATTAGTAAGATATTGATTAATGAAATGGTTATTATCATTATTACTATCACCATTTCGATTATCTTCTTATCCGATATTAGTAACGAACTGATTATATTGTTTCGTAAAACTTTTGTTATCGAGATTACTGTATTTGGTATAATAATTTGTTTAAATCGGTTTTTCTCTTTTTGTGTATACTTGTAGTATCTATAACCCTTCTTTTTGTAATCAGGGAAATAATAATTGTTCTTACTCTTATTAGTTAGTATAAAGAAGGATTATTGATCGATGTATTTATTATAAGGTTTTCGAGAAAAAGTCCGAAGATATACTATTGTAGAAATATCGATCCGTAAGAAATATCTCAAATAAAAAATATAGTTTCGGAAATACCTTTTGATAAAAATTGATAATCTGTTTAATCTGATTGATAAGTTTTGTAATAATTGAATAAAGGTTGTATATTATAGAATAGCACTCTGGAATACTATCACACACAGACAAAATCTTAATATAGTAACATGAAGGATTGCATATTGTCCTAAAAATAATATATTAAAGGAAATGTAAATCTGTGATTATTATATTAAACACTTCCTAAAACTCTGTAAATAGGTTTTTCTCGATATAATCTTAAAGTAATATTATTCTACTTGAGAAATATATTCTGTTGATATTCAGGTCCTTTGAATTGTTGATCATTATGTCGTACAAGTCTTAATACAAATCAGGAAGACTGGTTAAGATTTGCCTGATAATAGTTTCTAATTGTACCCACGAGTATAATCGGAAAGGCTATTATAGTTATTTCTATTAATATAAATACCCTATAATAATACTTCTTGAATATAAGATTTTCAGATTAAAAAATCATCGATACCCTTATATTATTGTCATCCCTATAGATTTTCGAAAGATCAATAAGACAATAACTCTGATTACATTGATCATTATTCTTGCAATTAGAATAATCAGAATAATCCCTATTCCTACTATCTCTACCACTGCCTCTACCCACTATTACCACCAGCCTCTATCATTATACCCACCTCGACCACCGCCCCTAATCGTCATCATCATCCGGATCATCATTATCACCAGGTGATCCTGCAGGAGCATTTCGTATATCCCCAGATTGGAATGAAGCTGGTCCTTCATGCATATCAAGAGGAATAATCGAATCACTTGTAACTTTGCCGGGTTTTGGCAAAGTTAGGTGACCAGCTGAAGCACTATTCTGAGGTTCGGTAGGAAGATCGGCAGGGAGTTCGACTTGTGGTTCGGACCGAGTCCGATAGGAAGGTAGGCCATTTCGTAGATACAAATGATTGTACCTCATTAATCTGGTATTCCAAAAGCTAATCCGCAATCCAATCATGATACTCTTTATAAAGAATGCTTCCATTAAAGCATTATCGAGATTTGTATGCATATTGATATAAACTCCATAATATTGCAAGACCTTGTAAAAGTTATATAATATCAATTTATCAACACTCCTAAATAAAGCCTTGTCGAATAAGCTTGAAATCGAATATAACTATATTCTAAAGAAATGTATTAGTAATTCTTGTATTCGAGTATATAGCCATTCGAAAAAGAAAGTATTCATCGATCTAGTGTTTTGTCCCCATCTTGAATGTATATCCTTTATAGAACTATTTAGCTTTATTGAGATCTTTTGAAAGGAATAGTTTTGAAATTCTTCTTTGAACTTCAAATCCTTAATAGTTTTCTGAGTTTTTCTTTCTTCAACTATTGCTTTATCAGGAATATAGAGATTGAAAGAAGCAAAAGGATAAGGAGAAGTATTAATTATCTCTTCATAAAGAGAAGTCTTGACTTCTATTGTAAAGGATCAGTATTGTTCATTATCATATCAATTAATCCTTCTATACTGATGGATTGATTGGATGAATAGGTTTTTTACCAGCATCGGGTTCTTGCCAACTTGCTTAAAGCTAGTACTAGCGTTTCCCCAGGATGTCATAATGCTAACAACAAAAAATAAAAGAAATAAAAATAAGAAGATATTTCGAATAAGTAAGTTAAATAATTTGTGATATTATTAATTAGTATTGATTCAATAATAAGATCAGGAATACGGGAGATGTAGTTTCTATTATCAGTAGGTAGGCCCCTAAATGTCTGTATTGTATTCTGTTTAAAGAGCTAGCTAATGAGGGGAAGTAGTAGGTCTTATATAAGCACTACTAAAAGAGCTAGTCTCCTTCGCATTCGCCTAAATACCTTTGATACAGTAGCTATTGTATTGAAGTCATTCTTTTGAAGTGAATTCCCTTGTTCACATAATTATAGATAAATAAATTCGAGATTAGATAAAAATGTAGAGAGATATCTGCCAGTCAACAATAGGATATGATTATACAAACAAAAAAAAGCAAGTATCGTTATACAAGGTATAACCGGAATAATATTATTAATAGTATATATCAAGATATAAGGATCGAAGTGCTATTCTTATGTCGATCCAGTATTTTACTCTAATAGTGTTTGTTGAGACAAGTTAGTGGATAGGGCAAGAATAGGTGTGTTTGTTGAATATAATGATTATATAATAAAGCAATTATGGATATATGCCCCTGGATAGATATACAGTAATAAAGATAAGTAATTGCATATTTTTTGAGGATCACTAGGAGGTAAGATAACCTGAAACTGTGCTTTGTCATTTCAAAAGAAGAATTCGTAGAAGGATAGGAGTACAAAACATTTTATTGGAATGATAACCAGTAGGAAGATCTTGTAAGATTACAATTGAAACTGCAGGCACAGTATCTTACAGAACCTGTATCTACCAAACCAGTTAAATACAATTCAGAGGATGAAGTCCCAAATCTTGTTGAGATATTTATATCAAGATTAGGAATTATTTCATAAGTTGTTATTCCATATATGATATAATTATTGGATGTTGACCTAATGAATATAATCACAGAGATCGAGAGGATATCGATTAATAATAAGAAAGAGGATTAGAGAATAAGATAATAAAGCTGACTTTCAAAATACCAAGTGTTTATATACATTCCTCACCATTATCATAAACTTGAAACCGGATCAAGAGTTCTTCACAGAATAACAAAGCAAAAACTATATATTCATTTTAGAAATAATCATTATAAATGTAATGACAAGGGATATATTAATCCCGGAAAAATATATAAGAAAGCAATAAGCGATTCAATCTATAGTGAATAATAACAAGTAGTTATTAACTAGGAAATCAAGAAATTGGAAAAAGAATAAAATATAATAACAAATCTATAATGATGGAATGAATAATTTAATCAGTACAAAATGGATATTCACAACAAAAACTGAATATGGATAAATTATTAAAACGATTCAAGGCTAGGACTAATAGCAAGAGCTTTATATAAAAGTATGAAATGGATTTCTTTGATATATTCACACCCACGGTACAATCAGTAATAGTTTGTTCATTTCTATCCATTATAATATTACAGAACCTTGAGGTATATTACCTTCAATATAAAGAATACGTTCACTAAGATAAAAACTAAAAGAAAAGATTTTCCTATCTGCCACCACAAAAAGTTAATATTAAACAAGGATATATTCTTAAATTCCTTTATAGCTTATACGAATTTAAAGTAAGTAGTTTGTAATTGAAATGATCTCATAAAGAAACGATTTATTGAATAAAATTTTGTATAAAACCTAACTAATCCATACTTATCATCCATTCTAACAAAAAGGATTATAGTATTGCTATATATCAATGATCTTCCCATTGCAATATGAAATTTAGATAATATATTATAATTCAACAAACAACTTACTTCTGTTTTTAATACTAAGAATCTGGGGGAGATCAAGAACTCAAAGCTTTTAAATATAAGAATTACTAGAGATAAAAAGAATAGGATTCTATATATTGATTAAGAATAGTATTTTGAGAAAGTATTAAGCAGATATAGATTTATAAAAAAACATTTAGATTTATTTTAATATTAATAAACAATTATAAAGCACTTCAATCAGCTCAAAAGGATGATAAACGAATAGATTCCATTAAATATAGCTGTATAATCAGGGATTGATATATATAATAGTATACTTAAGATCTGATATAGTTTTTAGTCTAGAAAGCTTAGTTAATATATAAAAGATTTAGTAAAGTTTTATATGAATTAATTGTAAAGAGTAATATACTATTTATGAACAATAATTAGTTATAAACTATATTTCGGATTAAAAGAAATTCAAAATCTAGTGATCTATTTCAATACAGATTATACTAGTAATTATGGTTGATAGAAAAAGCATATTGGGAGTAATCGCATTTTTTGGGAGGAGGATTAGTATTCTGGATAGTCGAAAGCAGAACTCCGTGTCAATATCAATAACTGAATCAGAGTATATAGCTAATCAATTACAGCAAAACAAGATCAGTGGTTAGCCCAAATACTTTGAGATATAGGATATAGAAAGTTTGTTACAAAGAACGAATCCATTATTAATATGAAGAAAGACAATCAAGGGGCTATAGCCCTAGTCAAAAAACATACAACTAACTAATAGATCAAAGTATATTGATATTGTATATCATTATGTATGGGATCTCAAGCAAAAGGAAAGATCGATATTAGCTATATTCCTATAGACAAATGGTAGCAAATAGATTGACAAAAACTACTAACCAAGGATGTATTCAAAAAGTTTGTAAGAAATGCTGGGAATAACAAATCACTACGATTGACCCAAAAGAAAATGTTGAAAGGTGTGGTTCATGTGATTATAAAGCAGGGGAACTAGCCCCAATTAATATTAGTAAGAGCTCTATTCTATACAGAGCTCTTCTTTCAAAAATGGAAAAAGATACTTAGTACACTAGTCCTTCTAATGCCATCACTTTCTACTCTATGCTTCCCATCTTATTCCTGTAGAGAGTCATACTTAAAACAATAAATAAGATATTAAATTTTTATATAAGAAATTATTTACTTCTTAACATATCTTATAATAGAATCGAAAATATAAATTTTATCAAGGAAATTATGAAATTCTTTATATTATAATATAAAGTAATAGAAAAAAATTAAACTTTTTTATTGAAATTCTAAAATTATATTAATATTAAATTCTGATAGTTTTTGAAAAGAAAATTTATAAGAATTAATTATTAATAAATAATGAATTTATAATATTTGACTTTGCTTTTGAATTATATAATGATAATAACTTTTAAAATAAATATAAATATATTAAAATCTATAATTTATTGATATTATATTTAATTAAAGATTTAAAAATAAATATCAAAAATTTAGTTTAATATAATATTAATTATAATATGAGCTTTTATTGATTATTATTGAAAATTTGATTTAATAATTTTTAGTTGTATATATTTCATTTTGTTAAAAGGAATAGAAGTTACCGGTGCTAAGCACGTGTAGTGATTAGTAATACGGTTACCTAAACGGGCTAGATTAGACAAACCATAGACAGGCATATTGATCTCCTCATATAATACTACGGGGGATCAATATGCTTACACGCATAATAATATAGTCAATATAGAGGCCTCTTCTATTCAATCTTCTAATAGGTTATAAAACCCGGTTAGTATGGCCTCTGGATAGAATTGATGTGATTAATATTATATCCAGCTCGCAGAGCTGAAGAGTGTGCGGCACTACCTTATATCCAGCTCGCAGAGTTGAAGAGTGTATAGCATTACCTTATAATCAGTATGCGGTACTACGATTGATCACCACTACTAACTTGCGAAGTTGAAGAGTATGCAGTACTATTTATATTTATATATTTATAATCACAAATCTGTATAGTATTGTTTATACAGAAAAAGGGGAGGAAAAGGAAAATTCTCTATACAAATATTAAAATGAACAATATCAAGGAGCAAGCCAAGTATATTCCAACTTTTACTCAAGAGATTTACAAGAGATAATTCTAGCAAATGAAAATACAATTAAAAAGAAAGGATTAGTTTTATATAATTGAATCTACATTTCAGGATTATACAAAGATCGAAGAACTTGAAATAGAGATCAATAGTACTGAGGTTTTTTCGATTACTGAAAGTACTATAATAATATATATTAAATTCAATATTAAAAAGAAAACTATATATTTAAAGGACAAAGCTAATGCACTTTTATATATATACAGATTGCTCAACAATAACAATAAAGCACTAGCTGATGAATACAATATAATATATACATTATAGAATTATCTGAAATCCAAATACTTGAGAACAAGTAATATCACAACAAACTCGTATCTGATAATGATTTAAATATTTACTTTCAAACTCTTAAATCAACCGGAAATAATTATTATTGAAGTCTGGGATAAGCTTAAGGAATATCAATATAAGCTTGGTATAGTTAATTCTATATTTAAAGATTTATATAAAAATCAAACTCTTTTTTTAGTTCTTATAAAAAGCCTACTAATTGATTATCAAATAATAATTGATGCTATAAGTATTCAAAGTATATTAGTAATCGGAAATAAGATCAAATATTTCATAGCTAAAGAACTTAATATCAAAGAGACAGAATAAGCTTATATTATTAATGGAAAATATATAATCCTAGATTGATAAAAAGAATACAAAAAATCAAGTTTATTTGGAAAGCAAGAATAAAATGATAATATAAAATCTTCTATTTGTTATCTATATAAACAAAAAGGATACTTTTTATATGATTATAAAAATCTCTTATTTATATAAGCTCTAATCTATAAACACTATAAAGTCTAATAATGAAGAGTAACATTTAAAAAGATAATTAAAATATCATTTTCTAAGAAAAGCAACCAAGCTCACCTTATAAATAACAAGAACCTTCCAATTAATCTCGATTCATCAGAAAACAAAAAAGAATCTAATAACAAAAAATACTGCATATCCAAAAAGCTTATCCATAAGATCACCCTTTCTCATTAATATATAAATACTAATATTTCCTTATATATATTTGATTAACTTTCTTTTTTTAAAAATATTAAGAAGATAAAAAGAAAATGATAAAAGTCAATAAGGAAGTTATATATTATAATCGTGTTAGAAAAGGTGCTTATACCGCATATCACGCTATGCTGTATCGGGATTAGCCCGCATGTGACTCTATCGAGTCTATATATATATATTGTATCTCTATATAAAACTTAATAATATTAAGGCTTTTTGTCACGATGTGAGCTCACATGATATGCTGGTCCTATCAGAGAGGACCGAAAGGAGCGCTCGCATCGGAGTACAAGCAAGCTAGGATCCGATTGGACTAGCTTGCTGTGAAAATTCCATATATCTTTATCGTAGGTCATGAGCTAGTATATGAGTATATAGTATATAAGAGGGAATAGACTAATATTAGTCTATTATGGGAAGCTGGCTCGTATTAACAACTAAATAGCTATGAAACACGTGATTTTCATGAAACAGTATATTATATTCTTATTTTCTTTTTCTATATTCGAGGGAAAAGGCCTTATTTTATGCTTTTTCCTACTAATCTAGCTTTCCACTTTCGTTTATTTCTCGTAGATCTCTTCCTAATCCGGCCATTCCATCAAATAAAGCTTTTCTTTCTTATTCCTTATTCGATTTCGCTAGTACTATGTCGATCTTACTACGAATGGATTGAAAGAACTAATAAAGAGCTAATAAAGAATTGATTTTCAGGCCGTTCTAGGCTAAGAGCTCTCTTAAGCGACGATCATGTGATTTGATCATGTGATCTTGTGATTCGCTCTTAGTATACTATATGAATATAGAACTATATATATATATATAAAAAGATATATTATTATATTATTTTTTATATAAAAACAATAGTCCCCTTTAATATATACTATCTTTTTAGAATATATCTATATATATATTAATTAACCTCGTTAAAAACCTTTTTGTAGGAAAAGAGTACCAATATTATATATATATATTAGTCTCATTAAAAACCTACTTATAGGAAAAGAGTATTAATATTATATATATATATATTAACCTCGTTAAAAACCTTTTTGTAGGAAAAGAGTACCAATATTATATATATATATTAGTCTCATTAAAAACCTACTTATAGGAAAAGAGTATTAATATATTTATAAAAATTATAATATTTTCAATAATTATTATAATTTTGAATTATATCAATAAATCTTGATAATTTGATTCTTTCTAATAGTTTAGTTAAACTATCAGCTAATTGGTTTTCGGTAGAAATCCAAATTAGGTCTAAATACCCTTTGTTTATAAGATCTCTTATATAATAGTATTTAGTATCAATATGTTTACTTTTATTGTGATATATAGGATTTTCAGATATAGCTTTAGCTGATATATTATCTGTATATAATGGGAATTTCTCTTGTTTATATTGATTTAATTCCTGTAAAATACGCTTTAAATATATAGTTTCTCTAACAGCTAGATTTATGGAAATTAGCTCGGATTCTGCCATATTTTGTATTATGACAGATTGTAATTTAGTTCTCTAACTGATTAGTCCATTAGTGAATAAAAATATATATTCACTAATAGATTTAGTAGAGCTTTTATTTTCAGCATAATCCGCATTGCAATATCTTTTTATATAGTTTTTATAATCCTTTTTATATATTGTTTTTAAGGTTTTTGTTCCCTTTAAATATTTAAATATTCTTTTCATAGCTATTATATGATCTTTATTAGGATTAGATGTGTATCTTGCTAATTTTAATATAGAATAAGTGATATCCTATCTTATTCCTAAAACTAAATAGAGTAGTTTCCCTATTGCTTTTTGAGCTTATTTTATTTTATCTAAATCCACTTTATTTGGATTTATTTTAATATTATTTTTAGTGATTATAGGTGTAGCTATAAAAATACAATCCTCTAGTTTTAGGTTTTTTAGATATTTATTTATATATTCTTCTTGGTATAATTCAATAGAATCTTTATTTAATTTTATTTGAATATCTAAATAGTCTTTTATTGGATCTAGATTTTTTAGATCTAAATAGTTTTTAAGATTTTTAATAAAATCTTTTATTAGGATCTCGTTAAAGCCTACAATAGTAATATCATCGACGAATATATTCAGTATTAATTTCGAATACTTATTTATAAATATATATTTGTTTGATTTTATATTTATAAAATTTAATTTATTTAATATGCTTTTTAATGTAGTATATCATATTCTAGCGGACTGTTTTAATCCATATAGAGTCTTATTAAGCTTTAGTATTATATCATTATTATGATATATTTCAGGGGCTGTTATATATATATTTTTATTAATATCTCTCTGTACAAAAGCTAATATTATGTTTATTTTATATATATATCATCCTTTATTTATAGCTAGTGCAAATATCAATTTTCAGGCTATTTGCTTTATTATGCTAGCAAAAGTATTTAAATAATCTAATTTATATAATTGTTCAAATCCTTTAGCTATGTATTTAGCTTTAAATTCAATATTATTATTAGATAAATATTTAATTTTATAGATCTATTTAGTTTTTAGGATGTTTAGCTTTTTTATATTATTATTCTTTTTAATAATATTCCAGGTATTATTCTTTTCTAGGGTCATTATTTTATAATTCATAGCTTTTTCCTAGTATTCCTTTTGATCGGAATTTATAGCTTGTGAATATGTTTCAGGAGTTATTAGATTTTTATTATAAGGCCTTTTTATTATTATTTTTCCTTTAGTTTTTATATTGAAACATAATAAAATATTTTCTTTATATTGATCGTCACCAATATTATTTAATTTGAATTTATAATTTTGATTTTCTAGTTCTATATATTGCAAATAAGCGAGATTATATATATCTAATTGCGGTTCTACCCCTCGCGTACGCTTGGACTGTCTAACAGGGGTAGGCAAATTAGAATTAAATGGAATTTCAACCATTAGTTTGCTTTTATTAATATTAGAATTATCAGAATTAATATTTTTATTCAAATCTTTATATATATTATTATATTTATCTATCTCTTCTTCTTGATTATCAGTTTCAGGGCTTTCAATATTAATCCCTTTTAATAAGTCTTTCATAATAAGATTATTTTTGATATTATTATTATAATAAATTATATCTTCTTTAATAATAAAATCATTAGAACTCATTATTTTATTTCGATTTGGTATATAGAATAATAAATTCTTTGATGATTCAAATCCTACTAGAATTCCTTTTTCTGATTTATAATCAAGTTTATTATCTCTTTTTTCTTTATATTTTAATACATATCCAAGAGATTCTAGAACCCTAATATGATTTATATCAGATTCTTTATTATATAGTAACTTAAAGGGTAAGCTATTTATAATTCTATTATAGTATCTGTTTTTAATATAAATTATACCCTTTAGTATATTAGGCCATAGAAGTATTGGTAGATTTTTATCTTTTATAAATACTAGTATTCTTTCTACTAGATATCTATTTAATTTTTCGACTATTCCATTCTGGGAGTAATAGTAAGGACTTATATATTCTAATATAATTCCTTTAGATTTAGCAAATAAATTCCATTAATCAGAATTAAATTCTTTTGTATTATCTAGTCTTATCGCTTTTATTTTAATATTAAATTGATTATATATCAAATAAAATACTTCTTTTAGTATATTAAAAGTATCTAATTTAAATTTTATTGAATATACCTATATGCCTTGTATAGTTTAATTAGTGAAAATAATAAAATATTTTTCTCCTTTTAAACCTGGTGTTTTAAATGGTCCACAAATATCAGTACTAATTTTATCGAATTTGTTTAATTTCAAATTCGAAAGGGATTTACTAATATTTTAAGTCATTTTGCTATATATATAGGCTTCACAATGATTTAAATCTATTTTAGAATCTTTTAAATTTAGTGTTTTTATAATATAATCCTTATTTATATGATTTAGACGTTTGTGCCATAGGTCTAAATCCTTTGGATTCGTATTATTAGATTCTTTTTTAGATTTAGATTCCTTTTTAGATTCATTTATTTGATCTATTTTAGAATCTTTATTCTTATTATTATAAATAGTATTCTTATTTTGATTTAATAAATCAAAATTTATATTGTATTCTAAATAGAATACATTATCAATCCATTTAGTATTCGCTTTTATATTAAGGGATTTATTCGAAAACTTATATATATTTCCAGGAGATAGTATTTCACTTGCCCATTCTTTTTTAGCAATTTGTTTAATACTTATTAATGTTGATTTTAGGTTTGGTATATACTTAACCATTCAAATAAATATTGTTTGATTATTTATAATAATAGGAATATCCCTATGTTCTAATATTAATATAAATTCTCCATTAGTTATATTAGCTTGTTTTGGGATTTTATATTCTGTATAATTTATAAATCAATCTTTATTTGAGCAGTAGTGCTTTGTAGCTTCTGAATCTATTATAATATTATATTTAAATCGACTAATATGATTAACTAGTATCGATATAGTTATAATATTACTTTCCTATTTAGGACTAGATGCTATATCGAAGTCTTTTGGAGAGGCCTGATTTATTTCTTTAATATCAGAGCTTTTATTATCTTCTTTTTTATTATTATTATTATTTTTATTATTTTGATTTTGATTTTGATTGGTTTTTTTATTATTTTTATTAATCCTATTAGACTTTTTAAGCTTATTCAACTCTTTAATTATTTTATATAGTTTTTTATTTGATTTTTTTACTATTTTTAAACAAGTTTTTAGACTTTTTATAATCTTTATTATAGAGTTCTAAGTGCTTTTTAAAACACTTTTCCTCTAAATACCCCCTTTTTATTGTAAACAGTACAATTTGGAATAGTATTTTGTGGTTTTATTATTTTATTAGACTCTATAGAACCTTTCATTCTAGATTCCTCGAATATTAATTCAGATATTAGCTTATCTAAATCAATATTATTATTATTATTTAAGTCTTTCGAGAGTTCTTCAGTTTTTCTTAATTTAAACAAATCAAATGAATCGTTTAGATCATTAAATACAATCCATATTACATAAGCTTTTGCAATTCAAATTTTAACTCTTTTAAGTATATATAGGATGAGAGTATGTGATTTGTATATTCATTCATATTATTAAAATCATTATAATTTGATTCTATTAACCTATTAAAATATCTCTCTATTATCAAGAGAAGTTTTATCATAAATTTTATTTATAATATCCTAAAGCTTTACTGGACTAGTTTTTATCCTTAAATCTGTCAACTAAATCCATCAATATTATTGATTTAGTATAGCTAGAGCTCTTTTAGATTTATCTTTATATTTTTTCAATTTTTCGCTATATTTGAGATGAATCTTTTTCGAAATAGGCGTATTATTGTCTTTAAAATAGTATTTTCTTTCGGGGCCTTTTCTGAATCGTTTATATAGAGCATAAAACTATTAGCTTCTAAAAAGAGCTTAGATTTCTGATATTATTCTATATAATTAGATTGACCATTCAGTTTAGGATTAATATATTTAATTCCTTGATTCATATTCATTTTATTTTATTTATATAAATATTATATTATATATATATAGTATGATAAATACTATAGAATCAGAATCTTTTATGGGATTTTTATGTTTCACGTTTATTAATACGAGATATTAGTTTTTAGCTGCCACCTCTTGATATAAACCTATATAAACCTTTATATATAAATCTATTCAAGTTAGGGCATCTTTGTATGAGATGTATTGCTATACGATCCGCTATGGATGATGTATATGTGTGCGTATAGCTTTTAGGGATCTAGTTTTCAGTTCAATTAGGTTTAGTCTCAGGGATACAGGCTTATATGGGAAGACTAAAAAAGCTAATAGTCTACAGGGGAATAGGAATTTATATTGTAGTCCTTGATATTTCTTCGAATATAGGAATTCGAAGCGATCGTATTCGACTAGCCTCTCTTTTCGCTAAGCTGAATATTAATTCGATATTTTGGTCTTCGATTTGAATTAGATTCAGATTCGAATTTAGCCCCTTTTCAATATATACACTCCAAAGATATGTTGAATTCCAGGCTTCTTCGCTAATAAGATTAGGGTTCCCACTAATAGCCTCTAAATCGTAATTATAATATATAATTAAGCTATAAATGGAATCAGATATGCCTAACATATCTAAATGATCCTGGCTTTCGCTTCTTAAAGCTATTGGATAATATGAAACTCTTATAGAGTATATAATAAAATAGTATAATTCGTTTAAAAAACCTTTTCTTTTTTCTTCGTATTATACTATATCGTATTCCCTATTATCTAGCGTCTTATTATACCCTTTTACTATCCAATCAGGGTAGTTTTGGATTACTTCCATATATATATATAGTAAATCAACAGTATGTTTAAGTGTATATAGGGTTCGCAGATGTATATATAGATCGACAGCTATATGCGAAGTATATTTAGGGTTTGCAGATATATATATAGATCGACAGCTATATACAACGACAGAGTATATATATTCGACAAGGGTATATAGGTAGAGATCGACGACTAGCTTTATACCTCCGGTAAGGTATGATATTCAACTCCACTACATCCGGTGACGTGTAGTATTGATATGGTATATGTATGGCAGTAATCTGTATTATGCCTTCAGTGAGGTATCGTATTGATACTAGTATGCCAACGACAGTGAGGTGTGGTATATATATATATATACTAGTATGTTTATGGCAGTGAGGTATAATATCAATACTAATATGCCTAATGCTATATAATACTCTTTCTTATTTATACTACCTAGTAGTACGATAAGGATATAATATAACATATATATAAATAAGCTAAGAACTCAAAAAGGGATTCGGGATTGATGTGGATTTGTACTAGTATATAGATACACTTATATAACATATATAACATCTAAACTGAATGAATACATATCAACTCAATGAATTTTAGACGCAATTCAACAAATGCTCGGATTTCGGGCACTTTTTCAACTGTTTTTCGGTCTTTACAACCCTTTCCTTGCTTTTTCGAATCGAATATCGACGTGTATAGATTCGTATTTAGTCGTAGTTATGAGATACCGGGCTCATAACCTATCGTAGGTCATGAGCTAGTATATGAGTATATAGTATATAAGAGGGAATAGACTAATATTAGTCTATTATGGGAAGCTGGCTCGTATTAACAACTAAATAGCTATGAAACACGTGATTTTCATGAAACAGTATATTATATTCTTATTTTCTTTTTCTATATTCGAGGGGAAAAGGCCTTATTTTATGCTTTTTCCTACTAATCTAGCTTTCCACTTTCGTTTATTTCTCGTAGATCTCTTCCTAATCCGGCCATTCCATCAAATAAAGCTTTTCTTTCTTATTCCTTATTCGATTTCGCTAGTACTATGTCGATCTTACTACGAATGGATTGAAAGAACTAATAAAGAGCTAATAAAGAATTGATTTTCAGGCCGTTCTAGGCTAAGAGCTCTCTTAAGCGACGATCATGTGATTTGATCATGTGATCTTGTGATTCGCTCTTAGTATACTATATGAATATAGAACTATATATATATATAAAAAGATATATTATTATATTATTTTTTATATAAAAACAATAATCTTTAATTCAGAAGATTCTGTATTATAGCTCTTTAAACTATATTTAATTCTCAATCTAAATCTATTATCCGAATCAGTATAACCTTACCAGATTAAAGCAAAGTTATTAGAACCCTATCCTACCCGCCTGCCCCGTAATATTATATAGCTCCTACTTATTAAAATATCGCTTTCACAATAACTATTCCACACCTGTTTGGCTGGTTTGGGGACTTCTTGGAATTTGGCATTTTTGTATTAAAGAATCCCCAGGTTTGATATTAATATCTCCAATCGGCATTTACATATTATACCAAGCTAAAGGAAACTAACAAATCGTTTGAATACAAAATTTCCGAATCTCTAGTTTGTGAATATATTTAAGTTGCTTTGTACAAACAAATTGCTATTCAAAATACTTGTTTACTTAATTGCTTTGCCGAATCTATATTTACTATACCTACTCATTTAGAAACTATATCCCTTAAAACTCTTACTAACTCTATCCCCGAACCCACTATACCTGCTCCGACCACTCGATTGAGTGAACACATCCCCAATCCGAAAGAGTTTGATAGTATTTGTTTCGATTTGTATAGATTTGTTTAATAGATATACGGAAAATTGAATGTAAATAATAATAGATTCCCAATAACTACTACCCACTTGACTTATATTGCTAGAAGATTTATTGAAAAGGTATATAAGCTTATACTGCCTAAGATTTTCTATAGGATTTTTTAGTTTATTGATTATATCATATTTCTCGAATATCTTGAAAACACTTTTGAGAATTTTAATCGAATACAAAATATATAGAATAAACTATATATATTAAAATAAAAATATCTCGATTTTAATATCTTCTTTATGGAATTCCAAAGATTTGCTTTAAAAGGAAAAATGCTTAATAATACTTTAATCCTATTTCTATTTCAAGGAATCTCTTATGAACTACAAGATATACTATTGCATAACCCTATTCCGACTTGTGAATTTCGTTAATATATTAATTACTTATAACAATTCGATAACCGATTTTGTTAATATTAATAATAAGTTTACTGTATTCATTCTATCGTTTTCGAAACTTTATTCTAGAGAATAATTGCTGTTCCATCTCTATAACTCATTGGTCTGAAGTTTATTCCTGGAGATCTAATAAACTTAAATTTAGAAAAAAAGGAATACACTATTAGAAATCTGAATTTGCAATGGGAATGCGGCGAATACTATTGCTACGGCTCTGCTAGTCATCTGATACGAGACTACCCGCACCCCGATATCCGTTTTGTTTAACTCCGAGTTATTACTATTATAACCAGCTCTACGAGAACCAGCCCTATACCGAATAGTCCTTGTGTGAACAAGGGAATTCACTTCAAAAGAATGACTTCAATACAATGGCTACTGTATCAAAGATATTTAGGCGAATGCAAAGGAGACTAGCTCTTTTAGTAGTGCCTATATAAGGCCTACTATTTCCCTTCATTAGCTAGCTCTTTAGACAGAATATAATACAGACATTTAGGGGCCTACTAATGATAGTGGGAACCACGTCTCCCGTATTCCTGATCTCATTATTGAACCAATACTAATTAATGATATTACAAATTACTTAACTTATTTATTCGAAATATCTTCTCACTTTTATTTCTTTTATTTCCTGTTGTCAGCACCATAACATCCCAGGGAAGCGCTAACACTAGCTTTAAGCAAGCTGACAAGAAACTTGATGTTAGTAAGAAACCTGTTCCATCCGATCAATCCACCGGCATAGAAGGATTTATCGACAAAGGCGGTGGTAGAGGTGGTAGGGATAGGGATTATGATATTGATCCCGAGGTAACTTTGCCAAATTCCGGCAAAGTTATATCACCTCCTTCAGGAATAGCGATTACGTATACGACGAATCCAGAGGAACCTCTCTTGGATTTATCCAAGAACGACCAGATGCCTATACCAATATCTTTCCCGCGAGTAGTCATACCTCAGATTCAAGCTCATATACAAGATTACTACCCCGAATGTTTTACTGCTGATCCCAAGAATCCTATTATGTATAAGAAATCCAGGAAGAAAAAGATTAATGATCGACATCATGGCACTACATCAATCCTACGAGCAAAGAGAGATCGTTGAAGTAATCTAGATTGATAATCCAACTAATCCAACCAATGCAATAACAAAAGGAAAGTCATATCAAGCTCTTACTGATTTGATCAATACAAATAAGATCGATATCAAGGCAATAAAATGAGTAGAACGGGATTAAAGGAAGGAATTAGTTCTACTAGTAAAAGGTCAGGGACTTTAGTCAGCAGATAAAGGATTTTTATGATTTTACAAATTTCTTTTCAGCTATTGTATTTGAAGTCATAAAAGAGAGTTCCGAGTGTGTAAACAAGGGAATTTACTTCAAAAGAATAACTTCAATACAATGATTACTGTATCAAAGATATTTAGGCGAATGCAAAGGAGACTAGCTCTTTCAGTAATGCCTATATAAGGCCTACTATTTCCCCTCATTAGCTAGCTCTTTAGACAGAATACAATACAGATATTTAGGGGCCTACTAATGATAGTGGGAATCACGTCTCCCGTATTCCTGATCTCATTATTGAACCAACAGTCCTCCAAGGGGCCGAGTTTCTATCTATTCCCTATCTTGCTCTTCTCCCCGCTCACTGACTAGCTTAATCAATTCGGGAAACAGGATACGCCTGACTTAAACCGCGATCAAAACAATCCTCCGCATACCCTTCACTTATCTGTTACTGTTATTTATAGCCTTTCTTTAAAAGATAAACTAAATAATTGTATGGATCTGATAATTCTATCTATTACCCTGCTTTTGGAAAAAGATACCTTTCCGATATATGCTATAGTTGATAGCGGATGTGAAGGAATTGCTTTTGTAAATTGAAGTTGGATATCTTTCTAGAAAATACTAGTATATTAATTGTCTATGGTATTCAAAGTTATAGGATTTGATAGAAACATTTTGCTTGATAATCAAGTTATCTTCTATATCTGAATAGGACTCAGAATTAATGATTATATTGAAAAAAGATTGTTTTATTTGTAATCGAGCTAGTTTATTATTTTATTATATTGAGAATAGTTTGGCTTAAGAAATACAATCCTTATATCAACTTTGCAACAAATTCATTCCAATTCGATAATTCGTTTTGCTATGAATTTTGTAATACTCCATTCCGCTTATTCTATATAAAAGCTTTACCAAATATTCCTTCAAAAGCTTAATCTGTATATCTACCTGCCTATTCCGAAGGGTTAAAGAATAAGAATATAGCTGCAATCTCCCTGAAAACTTATTCGGCTTACACCTACCAGAAATACGAAATGTTCCAGATATCAATCAAACAAATCGATAATATTCTAAATAAGAAGAAGAAGGTATTTAATCTCAAAAACCTATTATTCGAATTCCGAAATTGAAAAGATGTTTTTTTCCCAAAGAATATAAAGAAGCTATCCCCTTATCGATTGTACAACCATAAGATCTGTTTCAAAAAAGGAGTTGTTCCTCCTTTCAATGTCTTGTATTCCATATCCCGTTTTGAATTAGAAGCTCTGAAAGAATAGCTGGAAGAGAATCTTAGAAAAGAGTTTATCTGGCCGAATTCTTTCTCTACTACTTCTCCTGTTTTGTTTATTAAGAAGGCTAATGGAGGCCTTCGATTTTATATAAATTACCACATTTTAAATAACTTGTTGATCAAGGATCAATATCTCTTATTATTAATAAAAGAATCTTTAAACAATTTGAAAGGAATGAAGTATTTTAATAAGATCAATATTATCTTTATCTTTAATAATATAAGAATAAAAGAAGGGCAGGAATATCTAATTGCGTTCCATATTCGATTCGGACTATTCGAATCCTTAGTTATATCATTCAGGCTAACAGAGGCTCCCACAACCTTCCAAAGATTTATCAATAATTCCCTATAGGGATATCTGGATATATTTTGTACCGCTTACCTAGACGATATCCTGATATACAGCCGAACTCAAGAGGAACATGTTTGCTATATTCAGAAGATTCTGTAAGTACTAAGAAAAGCCGACTTATTCGCTAAATTCGAAAAATGCGAATTCCTGAAATCCGAAACCAAATTTCTAGATCTTATTGTAGGAAGCGATAGTATTCAAATAGACTCAGAGAAAATCCGAATAATCGTGAATTAGAAATCGCCTGCTAGCATAATCGATGTCCAAGTATTTATTGAGTTTTCGAACTTTTACTAACAGTTTATTAGAGATTTTTCGAAGATTATTAATCCAATAATAAATCTGACCAGAAAGAATATTCCGTTTCTGTGGAGCCCTGCCTGTCAAGAAGCGTTCGATCAATTGAAGCAAGCGTTTACCGAAGCACCTGTTCTGGTTTCCTTCGATTGGGAAAAGGAAGTGATTATAGAAATCGATGCCTCCGATTATATATTCACCGGAGTACTTTTTTAATATAACGATAATGAAGTACTTAGACCTGTTGTATTCTTCTCTAAAAAATACTCAGCAGTTGAATATAATTACGAGATTTACGATAAAGAACTGTTAGCTATTATCCATTGTTTTGAAGAATGGCATCCTGAGTTGGAAAGCGCTATATTATTAATTCAAGTAATTACTGATTATAGGAATCTGGAATACTTTATTACAACAAAGTTATTGAATTGCCATCAAACCTACTGATCCGAATTTCTATTTCGATTTAATTTCCGAATCACCTATTATCTTGGAAAGCTAGATGTCAAATCCGATATGCTAATTAGAAGATTAGAAGATCTCCCTAAGAAAGGGAATAAACGCCTTCTATATCAAAGTTGTATTATCCTGAAACAAGAGAATCTAAATCCTAACCTGTTTCCTATTATTATTATTCTAATTAAACCCAAAATTATTAAGAAAGTACATTTTACTATAATTACCCGTAACCAAAGAAACCCCAACCCTACCAATACCACCAACCACTTGGATTTTGATAATATTATAATTTTGCTAGAAAATAATAAAGTTATAGAGCCTGCAATTCTATATACTATATTTATACCCAACTTTACAATACAATTAAAGGATTTAGAAAATCTTTAAACCTTTTGCCGATTTATTTACCCTATTCTACAAAGACTATTAAACCGACTCTATATTCGAATCTATCCTGAAATCCCTATAAGAAGGATCCCTGAAATACTCGAAAATTATTCTTATTGAGTATATTGAAAACAATAATCTGCTATATTATTGAGGAAAACTATATATTCCTGATTACAATCTTCTGAAAATCTATCTGCTTTGTTTATACTACGAATCGCCTGCTGCTGATTACCTATACCATATCCGAACCTTTGAATTATTATCCTGAAACTACTACTGGCCTGGATACTATGATTATATTATGCAGTGGGTCTGTAACTATTATAGTTGTTATTGTGCTGCTCTGAATCGTAGAGGCCAGAAGGGAGTTCTCCGTTTGCTTCTGATTTTGTAGAGAGCTTGGCAAGATATCTCAATAGATTTCATTACACATCTGCCTGAAAGTATCGGTTTCGATGCTATTATGGTAGTAGTCGATCGATTGACGAAAATGAAACATTTTTTGCCCTGTTATAGTATCTGCAATTCCGAAGAGGTTATTTGCCTGTTCCGAAAGAATATCTGGAAGCTCTATAGCTTACCTCTAACTATTATATCTGATTGTGGAGCTCAATTTGTTTCTGAATTCTGAAAACATATCTGCAAATGCTTGGGCATAGCCGTCAAACTTTCAATTACTTACCATCCTAAAACTAATGAACAAACCGAAAGGGCTAATGCAATACTAGAATAATACCTTCAGTTATATATAGTCTATCTGCAAGATGATTAGGTAGAGTAGCTTCTACTCACCGAATTCTCTATTAACATATCTGATTCGAAAGTATTCGAATGATTTTGTTCTTTTCGAATTACGGGTTTTATCCTTGCCTGGGCTTCGAGTCTATACTATCTCAGAATAACTGTTCTGCTGTATAAGATACTGAAGAATTCGTTGCTAAAATGAAAGCCATCTTTTTATACCTATAGATTAAATTAATTACTAGTCAAGCCCAATACTCGAAGAATACCAATACCTATTATTTCCCTATCTATAAATATCTGCCCAATAATTTAGTCTAATTAAATACTAGAAATATTAAGACTCTATATCTACAGAAAAAGCTCGATTAGAAAAACCTTAGATCCTTCAAAATCCTGAACCCGATAGGCCCCTATATCTATAAACTGAAGCTTCTGGCTTCAATAAAGATTCATTTTGTTTTTTATATCAATCTGTTATATCCTATACACAATGATTTTGTTCCTGGATAGTGTAATCCGCTACTACCCTCTATAGAAATAAACGGCTTCGAGTGTTTTGAGATTATCGAAATCCTAAACTCTTATTAGAAAAGAAGAGGTTGTAAAGAACCTTGTCTGAAATATACTATTCGATAAATCGGCTATGATATACTGACTAAAGAATCTGTAAGCTATCTGGAAGATGTATAAAAACTGATCTGTAACTTTTATTATAAATACCCTGATAAACCTGGTTCTACTTAATCGAACTCTATCTATTTATAGATTGTAAATCTTGATATACCGTTTTAACAAAGCTCGACCCTTAGAAGAAAGATAATATCACAATGTAAGCTTATATGATATACTGATTTTATTAAAGAGAACCGAAAGGAATGCTTGCACCGAAGCACAAGCGAGCTAGAACCCAATCGAACTAGCTCGCTATGAAAATTCTGTATATCTTCAACTCAGAAGATCCTGTATTGTAGTTCTTTAAGTTATATCTTAATCCTTAATCTGAACCTATTATCCGAATCAGTATAACCTTACCAGATTAGGGCAAAGTTATTAGAACCCTATCCCGCCCGCCTGCCCCGTGATACTTTTCCATCAACTCATATATAATCTTTTAACAGGTTATGAGCCCGGGTTCGCGTAGCGCTAGGATTAGTCTTCCGGAGTCACTTGATTAATGCTACAACAAATAGTAGCGACTTCGTTAAATCCGAAGGCTGTTGTCTTTATAAACATAATCAAATCCAAAAGACATCCAAATAATATCTAGCCCAATACGATTGAGCGATTAGAGGAGCATAGCTCCACTCGGCAAATGAATCTAGCTTCAATATTATCGTAAGATTCCGGTATCCTATATGATATCATAAAGCACACAGCGCTATCACAATAAAGACCATAATAAATACTCAGATACACAGCACCACAGCAATCCAATCTACAGGGTTGAAGACAATGGAGACTGTACGAAATACTCAGATGCACAGCACCACAATGATCCAACCTACGAGGTTGAAGAGAGCAACGAAGCTCTAACAAACAACTACTATCCACTCTTATCTTCTTTCAACAACTCGAGAATTCTAGTTACAATACAATTCCTTCGATTTCCCATCTTTCGATTCTTTTCTTCATCTCGATCCTTGTAAGCTCTACATCGATAGCAACAATGCAATATAAATAACCAATAATGCTTTACAAATTGATTAAACTTTATACAATTAAAGATTATCTATAGAAAACCTTGAAATTAAAAATACTTTGAATATAGTTTATAGAGGAATTACAAAAACCTATCTGATTTAATAAAGATTTTCTTTATCTCAGAAATTTTCCTATTATCCCCCCCCATTTCTTTAATAGTTTTTCGATCATCTATATCTATAATCTGATAAGTATAATAATTATTAGATTATTATTTTATTTAATATTAGTTTTTATAATATTTAATTTGTTTTGCTTACCAGTTCTGCTATTTTACAATATTTCAGTTCTCAATCTCATCTCCTTTCGATTTCAATATTTTTTTACTTACTTATAATTCATATAATATATCTTGTTCTAACAAATCAATATATATTACTAAACACAAATCGATTATCTTTCTTTTCGATTACTGTTTTTATACGATTTTGATTTCGATCTTTTATATCGATAATAACTATACTAACAATCGAAGAGGAGGGAGAGTATATAGGGAGCTGAAAGATTTATAGAGATCCAAGGCATTGAGTGTAGGGAGCCGGAGATCCCAAAGGGAATTGGAGGCAATCCGAAACCATATATGGAGGAGGAGCGGATAATTATAATAATAAGAGAATATGTATTACTATACTTGGATAGAAAATAATGGAATTATTTTCTACACTCCTTATAATAGAAACTAGCAAGATCAAAGTAATTAAGGATATTACCATTAATTTTATATCCCCTCTTGAATATATTCAAAAAGAAAAGGAAGAGTTGTAGAATATACTCTATAGGAAAGCGCCCTAGTGTTCCATTATATAGAAGAGGTATATGATATTTCTTATACCCTTATAGAGGAAAGCAAGGATCAAGGGATTCTATATAATCAAAATGATTATGTAGAAGATTGTATCCCAGTTTTTTTATTAAAAGGGAAAAGCTGTAAAGATACAGGCTTTATAGATCAATAGATATCGTATTACCAATACAATCCCTATGCCTTTAGAGAAGTATCTATACTAGGTATTAGATAATCCTAAAGAAAAGGTTTTTTTAAAAAATTGATTAAAGATATTGATTCCTAAAAGAATATATGAAATCTGATCTATTGATCCCATAGCGGTTTTGATAACTATAATTTCAAAATGCTTTCTAGTATCTATTGGAATCAATTCACTAGTTTCAAAGCACTTATTAGCAATCCTTGAGATTCATTAAATAAGAGTGATTAAATACTACACACATATCTATACGATATAGATTATACCGCTTAACTTGATTAAAATCAACTATAACCCCAACTTACAACATAACGCCCCATAGCTTTCGATAGACTACATAGCTTTAGATATACAATATTAGCATAGAGGAATATTAGAAAAAATACTTATACCGCATATCACGCTATACTGTATCGGGATTAGCCTGCATATGACTCTATCGAGTCTATACATATTTATTTATTTATTTATAGTAATTAACATCTAATATCTGACCTCCCAAGGAGTATTCTAGACGTACTAAGGAGCGGGCCTACAGGCCGCTAGCGTTCCAGTCGCTTATAGTAATATAATGTTAGCTAATCAGGGACTTGTTGCCTCTGGTATTCCCCTACTCAATACTGCTTATAGCAATCTTGCAGCTGTTCTGTTTAAAGATTTGTAATCCTATTTCAAAAAGCCTTGTTTCGTATACTATTCGGATATCAGCGAATGATCAGATCGATCGCTATCAATCGGGAGAGCGCTTGAAATGCTTATAGCTATTCGATATAGATCTTAGGTTGATTGAGATAGAAAGCTTATCTTCAAGGTATTAGAGTAGGTTGGAATTCATATAGTTTTGTATAGTTTGAATATATCCTAATATAGAATCTAGATCTAGCGAGAAGATCAGTAAAGCTATATTGTATTTACAAAAACGCAATTGATATATGCTATCACATCCCATTCAGATCGAAGTCGATTTGGTGCAAGCAGCCAGTTGCCACACGTCTGATTATTGATTGAACATTGAAAGAAATGCAGTGGGCTTTTCTCAATCCCGCATGTACAGGTGTTCGAGAGAGTCTACACATATATATCGTATCTCTATATAAAACTTAATAATATTAAGGCTTTTCCACCAACTCATATATGATCTTTTAACAAATCGAATAGATACTGCTATAATAAAGCTAGAAAATAGGGGTATAGTTTTACTTTCAAAAATATTGTATATATCGGGATTAGGAGTTAATCTCCTTTCTAGCAAAAAGATTTGTGTGACGATTGCATCATTTAGAATACTAAGGTGAAGAGCTAGAAGAGCTCTTCGGAAGGAAGTGGTAATATACAGGATTGTGGATCACGTGAGGACCTAGCCGATCCACTAATATGACAGGATCGTCACACTACCCCCCCCCTTCTAAAAAGCTTGCCCTCGAGTATACTAATAGTATTCTAAATACAGTTCTCCAATCCAACTATATTATGATCTATATTCTCTACTACCGCTAATATCTGGTTTATAGTTCCAATACTAGTTCTAATATTGCCTATAATATGATTTGTAGCATCGTCGATCGCTTTACGGAAGTACACGTTTTGCAGTTTCATCGCTTTTGCGAGAAAGACTTCGAAATCGATAGGAAGAGGTTTCGAGAGTTGTTGAAAGATAAAATGAGCAAAAGAGAGGAGATCCACTTGAAATGTATCTCTTGTTGATAGTGCTGATAGAGTAGCGGAAACGTTAGTGAAACGCAGATTGGCCTGGTAGATCAACTGAATAAGCTGCTTCGTTGCGGTATCGATTATGCGAGCATATTGATATTTTGAATCGATCAGTTCCTACAATTTGCATGCTAGGTTCAGGATCTTTGGATCCATTATCGATAAAGTAAGGAGACTCTAAATGATGTAATAGTGAAGTATCAGCTTGTCAGTGGGTGAGATCCGCGGGAGCGGAGTTAGGGAGAGGTCTTGATTGGTAGTTGTACAAATAATCGTATCAAGAAAACAGGCGTGGAAGGCAGTAAGCATTCGGCGAGTGGGCTAGCGATAGGAAGCTTTGCAGGAGTGATCAAGAGCTTAAAAAATTTATATGACCTTAGTATAATGTGACGATTGCATCATTTAGAATACTAAGGTGAAGAGCTAGAAGAGCTTTTTGGAAGGAAGTGGTAATATACAGGATTGTGGATTACGTGAGGACCTAGCCGATCCACTAATATGACAGGATCGTCACAATTTGTAAAACTGAACTCAAGAGTAGATTCAATTCAGATTATATATATTTTCGAAAAAATAGAATAAATATTATTAAAGCAAAAATAAATAGAGGAATTTATATGATCTTGAATATTATAAAAGGATATAAAGATATTGCTTTATTGAGTATAAAGATTATTAATAATATTAAGCTAAATGAGATCACTCTAGATACCTCCTCAGATAAGATTAAAAAGGATTTAGAACTTATCTATTATAATATAAACGATTTAATTATTTTGATTTAGAGAAAATATAGAATCTTTATAAAGTTATTATATTAGGAAAGCTGATTAAAGTCCTATCTAAGATTTTTATATACAAAATTTGTATATTCATCAAAATAAAGAATCTAATCCCGAAACAATTCAGTCCCTATAAAACAAAAAGACTAAAGCTTATTTACTTTGATATTGCTAGTCTATTCCTAAGGTTATTATAAGGAAACCGCTATTTCCTATTGATTATAGACATCTGGATAAGAGTGAATTGGATTTTGACCCTAAAGACAAAAGATAAAGCTATATCAAAATTGAAAAAATGGAAAATCGAATTGGAATTAGATATTGATAACAAAATAGTAGCTGCTTGAACTGATAATATATTAGAGCTAATCCAAACTGTTAAAAAATGGAATTCTAGGATTCGATTAGAATTAACAACTATAGTATCATCTTATTAGAATAGCTCTGTTCTACGTGCCAAATGTCGGCGCTCCGAGAGCAGATAGTAAAAGGAAAAAAGGGGCCTGATCTCCGAAACGTATAATGCATGGAAACCGGTATATGATACCTTGGAGCCGGAAAGCTTCAAGCTCTTTTGCGGGGTACTATACAGATTTATAGCAATGCGAACCGGACACGGTGATTTTGCAGCCTATTATATTAGATTCAATCACGAAAATAGTACGAATATTTGTATATGTGGGATTGAGAAAAGCCTACTGTATTTCTTTCAATGTTCAATCAATAATCGGATGTGCGGCAATTAGTCGCTTGTATTAAATCGACTTCGATCCGAATAGGATGCGATAATATATATCAATTACATTTTGTAAACACAATATAGCTTTATTGACCTTCTCGCTAGATCCAGATTCTATATTAGAATATACTCAAATTATACAAAACTATACGAATTCTAATTTATTCTAATACCCTAAGGATGAACTCTTTATTCTAATCAATCTAAGATTCACATTAAATAGCTATAAGCACTCCGAGCGCTTTTCCAATCGATAGTAATCGATCTGATTATCTGCTGACATTTGGATAGTATACAAAACAAGGCCTTCTGAAACAGAACCACAAACCCTTAGACAGAACAGCTGTAGGATTGCTATAAGTAGTATTAAGCAGGGGAATATCAGAGGCAACAAGCCCCTAATTAGCTAACATTACACTATTATAAGCGGCTGGAACGCTAGCGGCCCGTAGGCCCGCTCCTTAGTACATCTAGAATACCCCTTGGGAGGTCAGATAATAGATGTTAATCACTATAAATAAATAAATAATATTAGAATAGAGCTGTCAAGAGAAATATTGATACTGCTAAAGCCGATATGAGAGCTATACTAAAGGAATCCGAATTGCCACTAGAATTCTGAAATGAAGCTATTAAATATAGTATATATTACAGGAATAGAACAAATACTGAATCGATTATCGATAATAGTATGGTCAGCCCGATCGAAGTGTTCACAGATCAATCCCGGACATCTGTAACGGACCTAAAGCTCTCTTCTTTATCACTAGGCCATACAACCTTAAAAGGGATAATTTAAGATCGAAAGATTTTAAAGAAGAGAGTCTATATACTAGATAATGTGACTCGTCCATATTACTCCCTATCAAGAATCAATCCCCTAATCGATTAGTAATAATTACCTATAAGACATATATAGATTTACTCTAACTCCTTTGATATTCTAATATATAGCTAGTATGCAATTGATAGAAATATCTCAAAAACTAGATTTTTTGAAGCTCTATATTCAATTAATCAATTACAATTAGGTTTTAAATACTTGTGGAATAAATTTGTTTACTCTAATACAATCTAATCCTAGTATCGAATAAGGGTTCAAACTTAGGCACTTTTACAGAGAATATGCTTATACTAGTACAACCTTATTCAACCTAAAAGAGGTTTCAGATTCAGGGCATCTTTGTATAGAGAATATACTTATACTAGCACGACCTTTATAATTAAATCGAACTAAATTTTCGAATTAAGTGGATCTTAGATAATGTAAACGAATCTAAAGCTCTCTTCTTTACCACTAGGCTATACAACCCAAAAGGGATAATTTAAGATCAAAAGATCTTAAAGAAGAGAGTCTATATATTAGATAATGTGACCTCGTCACAACATCAATCATTATAGAATATAGGGAAGCAAGTGCTATACATATATTAATCTAAAGATAATCCTAAAGGATCAACAATATAATAAGTTACAAGATTTAGCTCAAAAAGATATCTTTATAGGATATTCAGCTATAACTAATAATATATTAGAATATACTCGCCGAAACTAGACTATATTATACAAGCAAGCCAAATGATTATAGATGAATCCAAAAAAAAAGAAGAATTGGATTTGAGAATAAGGAATTCTATATCAAAATCCTAAGATACAGAAAATATCATTCCTGATAGAAAATCTAAGGGCAGATTCTACAAGATACAAGAAAAGCTAGAATGCTCATTTAATTCTTTACAAAACATAACTATTCCTGAACTCCCAAAGGTAATAATCTCTAATACATTTAAGATAAATAATATCCAGAAATTCGATAAAGATAATAAAGGGAATATTACCAAAATCAAGGGCGATCCCTGCCACCGAGCGCCCCAGACTCTTACGGCCTCACTTCTCTCCCGAGTGTCGCACCGATCCAACAAATGGTATGGACAAAAGGATACCGCAAAAGCATTTAAGGAATAGTGGGATTTAATCCCTCAAGAAGACTACTCTATATTTTCAGACGGATCTGAACAATATAATGAACACGGTTACCGTATAGAATACAGCTTTACAATTTATTGTAGTAAGCAACAGATTGATAGTGGCTACGGCTATGTATGCGAACAATCGTATGTTTTTGATGCTGAGGCGATCGGCATATGGTAAGGACTAGAATGCCTTTTGAATATTATTGATTGTTCCTATTAGAAACAAATATAGTTATATATTGATAATATTTTAGTAATCTAAAAAATACAAGAAAGCATTATTGTCTTTTCTCAATGAATATATTATAAGTGTTATCAAGCGATACAATATTACGATATTGTAATCAAATAGTCCCTTAGATATACTAAAATTAAGAGTAATAAGACAACTGATTGTTTTGCTGATTAGAATATAGTTGGACTACTTGATTCTAATCTATTTTGCCTTTTTATAATCAGCAGCTCCCGTTCTGTTCTATATATCAAATGTCAGTGCTCCGAAAGCAAATAATGAAGGAAAAAAGAGGTCTGATCTTCGAAATGTATAATATATGGAAATCGGTATATGATATTTCAGAGTCAGAAAGTCTTAAGTTCCTTTATGGAGTACTATACAGACTTATAGTAATATAGACCGAATATGATGACTTTGTAGCCTATCATATCAGATTCAATTACAAAAATAATACAAACACCTATATATATGGGATTGAGAAAAGCCTATTGTATTTCTTTCAATATTCAATTAATAATTAGATACACAGTAACTGACTGCTTATACCAAATCGACTTCAATCCGAATAGAATACGATAATATATATCAATCGCGTTCTGCGAATACAATATAGCTTTACTGACCTTCTCGCTAGATTCAGATTCTATATTAAAATATATTTAAACTAACGTGTTTTATCACCGAGTGGATCATATCATCGAATGAATCATTTCAAAATACACCAAAATCAACTATTTTTAAATATTCTTATTTTAATAACCAATCATTATTTCTGAAAATTGAAAGATTTAAAATAATGATAATAATTTAGCTTTTTAGAAATTTAGTTTTTATATAAACATCTTTATTAAATTCGACAAAAATTCGAAAATGTCATGATTTTCGTTACAAAAAAACTATTTCTATAATAATTCTTATAGTGTTTTGAATATTCAAAAAAAAATTAAATTTTCATAGTATACTTTTAATTAGATTTCATATATTAAATTTTTAAAAAATTCTATCGATAAATAAAGAAAGTGCACGGTTACGCACAGACGAATTTTGTATGTAAATTGAGTGATCCATTCGGTGATATGATCCACTCGATGATAAAACACGTTATATAAAACTATATGAATTCTAATCTACTTCAATACCCCAAGAATAAACTCTCTACTCTAATCAACCTAAAACCCGCACCGATCAGCCATAAACACTCCAAACGCTTTCCCAATCGATAACAATCGATCTGATTATTTGTCAACATTCAAATAGCATACAAAATAAGGCTCTCTAAAACAGAACCACAAATCTTAAATAGAACAACCACAAAATCACTACAAACAATACTAAGCAGGGTGTCACGGGTTCAATACGTAGTTAGGTGGATGCCTTAGGCAACCACCCTCCATATAGTCGGCGCCTCCCCGCCTCCTCCTGCACAACCTTGTAGAATATCATATATCTTATCTAGTACCCAGACCGCATTGTAATAGTATATTCTATCTTTGAAAGAGTCTCGTTGTAATAAAAGCAATCCGATTCTGAAAAGAAAATCTTTGTTTCAGCTTTTCATCTATCTAAAACAAATCTTTTCTATACTTTCTACATCTACATGATCTTTTGCGTTTTTTAAAATCTTTATCTTTGCCTTCATCGTATCTTCGTTTTTGTTTTGTTTTCTTTTTCATTATAGTTGATATACCAGATACCTTAGGCGCTTGCTTACCATTACCTGCTTTGCCTGGGATATTTAGAACTGAGATCAATAATGCTTTTAAACCAATAATATTGAATTATAGAAAAATTATCTAATCTTCAGGATTATAACCTTTGCAGCCCCACTCCCTTATTATTATTAACAGAAGATCAAAAGGATTATCTTAATCATATATACATTATCATTAATAATACACTCGATTCTCTTTATACTTCTTATAAATACTCAAAACAAAATCTGATTACAAAGTGAGTTCTCAAGGCTATTATAGATATTCAATTAAACATTTAAAATGAATTGCTTGAATTGTTGTGAGCTCGAAATGTTCTTATTCAAGAAGAGGTCAGTCGACACCAAACTTCAAAAAATCCCGATTTCCTTTGAGGAGAGAAAATAGGGTTAATGTTTCGATAAAAGGAATATATTGCCTGAAGTAGAGTTTAGAACTTTGTTGAATAATGGACCCAATTGTTTTTAATACAAAAAAAAAGAAGCTCTTACATTTGGCTTCTCTTATCGATAGTCGTACACGTCAGGAAAGGCTAATTGACATAAATGACATCATTTATGGTATTTCGATTTATATTATTAACGAGTTTTTTCTCAGCAAGCTTGATGGGCTTTATATCTCAATCGATATGATACGCGAAGCCTCAATTCGATTCGATAAACTCAAGATGATCAACAAAATGTCTTTCTCAGCTTTTTATACTTAATTAGAATATCTCGGTATTGTATATCACAAGCAACTATATGAAATGATTGTAGTAATAAAAATTAAAGTTTCATATAACCTTTAGCAACTACTTATATAGAATTCTAACCCCTGTTTTCTTACCGATGTCGATGGCTAGAAAAGGAAATTCGAAGTGTGGAGTCAGAATATACAAGAAAATGAATATCTAATAGGATTGAGAATAAGCTTGGGTTTTATGTAACCGTATATAATCACAACTAATACACCACTCGCTATATTAATGTTATCAGACCCTATGGATTTCGATGCTTTTAAAACACGGGATCAACAATGAGAGGAGGAATGTCGATTGGGGCCTATACTATTATTACAAGAAACCTAGCTATTCGGTATAGAATTGTAAAGTCAAGAAACAAGTAGATACATAGTGAATGGTTAGAGGAGGTTTTGGATTTGTGAGTTTTCGAGAAGGTTTCCACAATTATGGCTTATATAAAAATGCTCCCCCTATTTATAATAATCAATATACTAATAATCAGAATGGATTATATAATTAAAACGATTTCCAAGAATATAGCCCTTAGGGAAACTATAGTAATAGCAATAATACTTATACCGCATTCTATCCAAAACAATAATAATACTTGAATGTACTTCAGGGATTCATTGAAACCAATTTGTTAGTACCCTCAGAAAGTATATTCAATATATCGCCTCAAAATATATCAATATCTTTGATCAATAATTATATAGAAAAAGTTCAACCTCCATACTAAATCGCTTATGGAGATTGCTAAGGGATACTAAATGAATAAAACGAGCTATAATTAATAAAAAGCCTTTATAGCTCAATATTATAAATAGCAAATCTTTATTTATTAAAACTACTATATTCCTAATATATAAGGCTATATTTGATATGATTAATCTAATTAATAGTAAATACTTTAAAAAGCGTTCGCTAACCATTTCTTTTGTTTTTAAAAATAAAATATATATTCAAACCTTGTTCTATCAAAAAGAACTTTACTTAGTAGACAGTAAAGTTGTGGATATTATCACCGAATATTTTATTATAAATATAGCTATAGATCTACACTACAAAACCTGATTGTTTTTTGTTATTAAACTGTCTCCCGATATATTGGTTATCTTCGGCTTGCTGTAGTTTTAATGTTATAATCTGTATATAGACTAATTAAATATAACTCTCTCTTTTATATCAACCTATTATGCTATATAATATTGCTCATAGGATATGCTATACACTATCCTAACATTAACAATCCATTTATTACAACCGACCACAGATTTATTAGCAGTTCAGGAATAGCCTCAAACAAGAGCTTTAGAGACTTATCGATCGCCATATATAGAGAATAAATCCAAGGAGGACAAAGAATACAAGTCTGCTATCACTAATAAAACAAACTAGATATTGAAATAATACTTATACTAAACTTAAACTATTATCTTACAAGAACTTGTAAAAGGAGCTTTTGTATATAAGTATAGATAATAGGCAATCTTCCAGACACATATGCAGCTCTAATAGAAAGACGGCCGGCTAATACAGATAACAAATCAATCCAAAACGAGATTACTTATTACCGCTTTCAGTATTAATACCTAAAGTACAGTTATTTCTATTGGAATCAAATATAAAGAATATTCATTAATTATAGGCTTTAAGCTTCGTTTTCTTCTATCGATAGAATTATATTTATGCAATACGAGTTATTTGGAACAAGCTTGATTAGATAGCAAAACAACGGATTATAAACAATAAGGATTCTTTTAATATAGTTGTTTTATTATAGGAAATTCATTTTAACAAACAAGAATATAAGGGTATCCTATTTGGTAAAGAAAATCTAGCTAAAATTCTAGTTTAACTATTATTACACTTACATGATTTTGTTTACAACTATTACAAACCGGCTCACTTGCACAAAATCTCAAAGGCGGATGTCTTTAAGTTTCTAGCTGAAAAACCGGAATTTAGTGATACCGAAATTCGACAAAAGCTTTCTCCCTGGTTGTGAAACAAGCTATTCGTATTTCTTCTGTGCTATACAAATACTCTTTTACTATATTGAACATAGAACTATAAGATTAAGCTAATATTAGGAAAAAGTCATTATATTTTAAAAACCGCCCATTATCACCATTGAAACTTGAAATTGTATACAAGTAGATTAACGATAATCTCAGCAAAAGCTTCATTCGGAAATCAAGATCAAGAAGTACTATACCATTACTATTAACTACTAAGCCAATGATGGTATATATATATATTAGGACTATCAGGATTTGAATAATATTATAATAAAGAATCGCTATCTACTCCCTATTGTTCGCGAAACCCTGAATACTCTATACAATGCCACTGTGTATACGAAACTAGATATTATTACTGCTTTCAACAAACTCCATATTACAGAAAGCAATAAATAGAAAACAGTTTTCATCACCCACTTCGGCTTTTTCGAATTACTCGTCATGCCTTTCAGCCTTTGCAACACATCGGCCTCCTTCCAACACTATATCAATCATACTCTATTTGACAAGCTAGATAAATATTGCACAGTATACTTGGATGACATCCTTGTATACTCAGTGGATAAATCGGAGTATAGAGAATATATTCGAATTATAATATAAAAGCTGATAAATGCAGGATTACAGATCGATATAAACAAATATGAATTCAAAACGATTTCTATTTGATATCTGGAATTAATAATTACAACTAAGGTATATAAATAAACCCTGAGAAGATTATTACAATCACATCTTGAAAACAGCCACTCTCAATAAAGAATCTATAGCACTTTTTGGATTTCGCCAATTTCTACCAGCGATTTATAAAGAACTTCTTAAAGATATACCAACCTCTCTATAACCTATTACAAAAGGATTTTGATTGAAACTGGAATACATTATATAGAAATACTTTCGCTATACTTAAAAACATATTTATAATAACTTCAGTTTTTGTATATTTTGATTATAATAAGTAAACGATTTTAAAGACAATACTTTAGATTGAATATCAAAAAGGGTACTTTCTTAATACAATTTCAATAGTCTTCTAAAATCAATAATTTATTTTTCAGCAAAACATTTTGTAATAGAGTATAATTACAAGATTTACGATAAAAAGCTTTTTGTAATTATCAAATCCATAAAGAAATGGCAATCAGAACTTCAAGGTTTATAATAAGAGTTTGAGATTCTTACTAATCACAAAAACTTGGAATACTTCACCATAACAAAGGCTCTAAATTAATAACAAGTTTGCTGATCCGAGTTCCTATTTCATTATAACTTTCGGATAGTTTATCGACCAGGATTCAAGGCTATTCGATCTGATACTTTAAGCTGGAAGAGAGAAGATAGATTAAACCTTATAATTGGAAATAACGAATAATTAAAGAATAAAGAATGTATAATTTTATTAGTAGACAACTTTGATATTGACCTTATAATAAATTAAAAGCCAGTATTCATTTGATATCAACAAATCTTATTATACTCATAGATAATAAGCCGATTAATAAGTTTATTAATGATACTTATAAAAGATCGAATATGGCTTAGCAACTTATAATAGCAATTAGGGATTTATATATAAGAAAGTGGCTAGTAGAATTCAGGAAAACACTTTGGGTTGTTATGCAAGATTGCTATATAGCAGATAATAGAATATATTACCGAGAGAGATTATAGATTCCATTAGACGATAAGTTGAAAGTCCAAATCATCTATAGGATGTATTCCTCTGGCCCAGTTGGATACCCGGGGCGAATTAAAATAATAAACTTCATCTTTCGGAATTACTAATGGCCGCAAATGTATCGGGAAATTGTCTTGTATGTATAGGCATGTAAGCTTTGTATTTATACAAAGTTGTCAAAGTCGGCTTTACCCGGTTTCCTATGCCTATTACCAGTTCTCTTCCGGGCCTGGTCCGATATATCAATAGACTATATCACACCACTTCCAGACTGTATCTTTACAATTCTATTTATAAGCATATCTAGTTATTGTTTGTCGATTAATCAAGATAAGACACTTCATAGAGATTCGAAACACTTACTACAAAGAAGCTTGTTGATGTTTTTATCGATTGTATTTATACCTTGTATAGCCTACCAGATAATATTATTTTTGATCGTGGTACATAGTTCGTTTCTGGCTTATAGTCTCAATTAACAAAATAACTAGTAGTGATTCTTCGATATTCGTTAGTGTTCTATCTGCAAACAGATAGGTAAACAGAACGAATAAATTCAGTCCTAAAGCAATATTTGCAGGCTTTTGTAAATTTTTATTAAGACAATTGGATACAATAGTTACCTCTAGCCGAATTTGTGTTGAATAATATAACCTTGGAGATTATTGACTACTTACTATTTTTTGTTAATTATGAGTTTAATTTATATATTAAATATTGAATTCAGCAAACCTTGTCTGTTAGATATAACTATAGTATAAAAGCGAGAGTTTTTCAAGGAAAATAAGATGGCGGATAGAATGAAAAGGATTTTGTTATAGCTATAAGCTCTTATTAAACAAATAGTTGTGATATATAAAGAATATGTAAAACCGATATTGTATCGACTTGCCATACTATTATATAGATCAAAAGTGTTTGTAAACGCTAAGAACATAAAAACATCCCGGAAGACAAAGAAACTGAATAATCGGTGGATCGGGTTATATAAGATTATAAAAGTCTACCCCCCTTCCTATCTTATTTCAATTACCAATTAACGTCCGTATATTTCCTGTTGTTCACCATTCATTACTTATATCTATAATCAACAAAATACATTTCCTAGAACAAACTACAATTAACCAATCAAAATCAATTACTACTAGAAATAGAATCCTCGAGAAAGAGGATAATAAGAGTGAACCAATATAGAAATAGATCTTCAAAGGGGTAATAAATAACCATAAGGAAGATAATCACCATTATCTAATCAAATAAAAGCATTATACGCCTACTTGGCAATCAATAATAGATTTAAAAGAGAACGAGAAAATATTAGCAGAATATCATTATGTATACCCGGAGAAGCCTGATCCATCAAATAAGTATTGAACAACCCTAAAGCAAAAGCAATCCTATCACTATTATTAGAATACCCAAAGAAGATACAAGGAGCTTGTAGATCAACTTGCAAAAGAAAAGTCAAGTCGGGAAGAAGTATTTAAGCTATTAATTCGGCGAATCTGGCTATCCATTTAATTTAAACATAATGGTAAGCTGTATAAATGGATTTAGCTTGCTTGGGACAAGCAAGCCCTTGAAGAGGGGTACTGTCACAGGTTCAATACATAGTTAGGTGGATGCCTTAGGCAACCACCCTCTATATAGTCGGCGCCTCCCCCGCCTCCTCCTGCACAACCTCGTAGAATATCATATATCTACCTAGCACCCAGACCGCACCGTGATACAGGGGAACATCGGAGACAACAAGCCTTTGATTAACTAACATTATACTACTATAAGCAACTGGAACACCAGCAGCCCATAGGCCCCGCTCCTTAAGTCGGGCACCCTACTTTCGGGCCACCCCTGTTTTGGGCCACCCTTTCACACCAAAAATTACTTTTTGGGCCTATTAATATCTCTATCAATATATAATATAATTCAATGAAAATTTATATATAGATATTTATTTATTTATTTATTTATAGTGATTAACGTCTAATATCTGACCTCCCAAGGGGTATTCTAGACGTACTAAGGAGCGGGCCTACGGGCCGCTAGCGTTCCAGCTGTTCATAGTAGTGTAATGTTAGCTAATCAGAGGCTTGTTGCCTCTGGTATTTCTCTGCTTAGTACTGCTTATGGCGATCCTGCAGCTATTCTGTCTAAAGGTTTGTGGTCCTGTTTCAAAGGGCCTTGTTTCGTATACTATCCGGATGTTGGCGGATGATTAGGTCGATTGCTGTTGATCGAGAGAGCGCTCGGAGTGTTTATGGCTGTTCGATGTGGGTTTTAAATTGATTAAAGTAAAAAGCTTATCCTTGGGGTATTGGAATAAATTGGAATTCGTATAGTTTTGTATAATTTGAATATATCCTAGTATAGAATCTGGATCTAGCGAGAAGATCAGTAAAGCTATATTGTGTTCGCAGGATGTGGTTGATATATACTATCGTATCCTATTCGAATCGAAGTCGATTTGGTATAAGCAACCAGTCGCCGCGTATCTGATTATTAATTGAATATTGAAAGAAATATAGTGAGCTTTTCTCAATCCTATATGTATAGATGTTTATACTATTTTCGTGATTGAATTTGATATAATAAACTGCAAAGTCATTGTATCCAGTCTGTATCGCTATGAGTCTGTGTAGTATCTTGCAAAAGAGCTTGAAGCTTTCTGGCTTTGAGATATTATATACTGGTTTCCATATATTATACATTTCAAAGATCAGGCCCCTTTTTTCCTTCCACTATCTATTCTCGAAACGCCAACATTTGGCATATAGGACAAAGCGAGAGCTGCTAACTATAGGAAGGCAGGATAGGCTTAGGGTCAAGCGGCCCAGCCGTGCCCTGATCAGCAAGGCGATCGGCTGCCTCGTTGCCCTCAATCTCAGTATGCCCAGGGGACCACTTTATATATAGATAATTTAAATCGTTTTAAGCTTATTCTGAAATTCTTAGATATTTAGGACTATTCTGGATTGAGAGCTAAAGGTTCAAAATATCGATTTTCAAATTTGTATGGGAATCACATACAAATTTAGAATTTTTATAAAACCTTTAATAACTTTTAACAACAATTATTAAAAGAAAACTGTATATCTTTTTGAAAGATTTGAACTTAAATCTATATAGAAATTCAAAAAAAAATTAAGAAAAATTAACATATATAAAGATATAGTATACGGTGAGTTTAGAGTAGTATAAATAATCCCTGTCATTTTGAGGGGTACCCCTATAAATATTTATTATAAGAAATTTCTATTTTTTCTGAATCTCTTATATTAAACATACTATAAATTTACAATAAAATTTTATAGTTACTTTTAGCAATTTTTATTAAAAAGTTATTAAAGATTTTATAAAAAATTTAAATTTGTATGTGATTCCCATATAAATTTAGAAATCGATATTTTGAAGCTCTAGCTCTCAATACAGAAAAATCCTAAAAATGTAAAAATTTCAGAATAAGATTAAATCGATTCAAATTATATATATACAAATTTTCATTGAATTCTATCCATAAATAAGAAAGTTAAAAATTCCATTTTTGGTGTATTTTGGGTATAAAAAGTGGCCCAAAAGGGGGTGGCCAGAAAGTGGGGTATCCGACTTAGTACATCTAGAATACCCTTCGGGAGGTCAGATATTAGACGTTAATCACTATAAATAAATAAATAAATAAATTACCAAAATCAATTTGCTCAAATATCCAATACTATTTCCAAAAACAAATGAGATAGAGATATTAGATACTATATCTATAAATAATCAATTCTTTATTAGAACCCTAATTATATTTATAAATATAGATATTTCTGAAAAATACTCTTTTCAAAAATACAAGCGAGATGATAATAAGTCAGACAAGTATATTCAAAAACTGATAAGAAACAATAATAGCAAATGTTTTCAGAAAACCCAAATGAAAATATTATCAAATATATCATAAGCTTTATACTCCTTATGTCAACGGTCAATCCGCGTAAGGGCTGGCGAGGACACGTGAGTAGCCCTGCGGGCCTACCCCGGGCCGACGCCAACCCGCGCACAATTATAAATTGTAGAATTTTCATAGTTTAGAGGAATTAATGAAAAGTCTTTGTGCTACATTACACCTAGTTGATTCATTGCTATTATCTACTCTAACACCGTATATAAAACCAAAATCGATCCAAATATAAAAAACAAAACTATCCAAAAATCTTCAAATGATCCTAAGGAATACTACAGACAAGGATATAGCCTTCCCTATAGAATAGATTCTAGAAATCCTTATTTCTATTATATACAATCAAGCGGTCTCGAACTCTGAATATAAAAAAAAATAGAAATAAACTATCAAAGAAGAAATCAGTTTATTAATTATAAATAATACTTAAAAAGAATATATTCTATCAAAAGAAGAAAACCTTATTTTAACAAATAAGTATTCATAATAAAAACGAAGAATAATAAGATCAAGAGATTCAAGGCACAATTAGTAACAAAAGGTTTTAACTAAATCCTTGAAAAAAACTATAACGAAATCTTTACTTTTATAATGCAATTCGATATACTCTACTTGTTCTTAATGATTATTGCAAAAGACAATTTAAAATACTAGCATTTTAATATAAAGAATACTTTTACAGAATTTTATTTCAAAAAGAGATATATCTTATACCACTTCAGAGAGTCAAGGTATCAGATAAATACATCTTACATATATTGAGAAATTTGTATAGCCTTAAACAAACTGAACGAGATTGAAATCAACTTTTAAAATCCGAATTGATTAATTAGGGCTTTACTCAAAGTCTGCCAATCTGTATTTATATATATATACTACTTATTAATTCAATCTGCTAATATACATTAATGATATAATTGCTTCTTCAAATTCAAAGAATTAATTTAATTAATTCTTTACAATACTTTTCTCGTATTTCAATATCAAGAACTTGAAGGAGATTAGCAAGATCCTAAATATTAGGGTTATAAGAGATCAAGCAAATAGATCACTTATGTTATATGGATATATATATAGTAGTAAGCTATCAGGAAACAATCCCTGATACTGTGCCTTTTGGACAGATTGCGTGTGTGGCGTAGTGGTAAAGCTTACAACTCCTATTGTGTCCGCTTACGTAACAACTTATATTAAATCAAAAGGAATATCTAAAAGTTATACTTACAAAATTCGGAATCTTATATATTCAATATTATATTAAGAAGATATCTGCTACTAATTACTTATATCTATAATCTGCTATAGAAAATAATGAACTGATTGATAATACCAAATATCAACAAGCTATAGGTAGTTTTATTTATTTAATAATATATACAAAACCAAACATCTTCTTTATATTAAACCGACTATCACAATATATAATAAAGCCAGCAAAATGCTATGGAATAGAAATAAAGAATCTAATACGATACCTGAGAGCTACAATTACTCAAAAACTCAAGTATAAACCTAAGGAAATATAATATCAAATTATAAAGGAATACAATCTATTAGCAGATACTATAAAAGTCTTTATTGATATAAACTAAACAAATGATCAATATAATTGGAAAAGTATTTTTGAGAGAATTATTATATTCTATAGAGAATCGATATTATGAACTAATAAAAAGCAGAATTCAATAACAATATTAAATACTGAGTCTGAATACATATCTATAGTGATATTTATTAAACAAAAAGATGATTAGCTCAAATGCTTAAAGACCTTGGAAAAAACTGAATACATATCTGTATACAGAGATATTGGGTCATCTCCGTTGCATCAATAGAATGATCAATACTACTGCAAAAGGAGCGATCCCAATATACAAGACTACACCAATCGTAGCTTTTATCAAAAAAGCGGGTTTACCATCAGGGATAGTCGTACTAGAATATACTAAACTGCGATTCGTATTTCGATTAAAAACGATTGATAATCAATATTTATTAATAAATCATTTGAAGTCAGTAATACGAAAACGTGGATAAGGAGCAGGTATAGCAAAAAGGCCTCTTACAAGAATCCAATAGCTTAATTATCTTATTTCAAAGACGCAATACTCGAAGCTACTTTGCTTGTATTTTTCGATTAGCTATAAAACGGATTTAATGAAAGGATTAACCAAAAAAGAAGTAGTTCAAGCCTTCAAAGAGTAATGGTGATAATTTCTATTTGAAGATTATATGATCTTTTCTGATAGATTAGAATAAACTATTGATTGCAAATATTATATTGATTATGGATATGTAATATATTACAATGGCATTCAAATAGCCTCTGGATTTAAACAGATCTGAAGCGACTTATATATATTCGATATAGAAGTAATAGAAATATAGCACAGATTGGAGCATCTAATTATTATGCTTAAAGATCTTTTGAATAGTTGGATCTGGATATATATTGATAGTATATTAGTCATTTGAGGTATATACAGAAATATATTACTTATAATATAATAGGCTTTTTATAAGTATTACAAAGTAATAAAACAACTCGATATTAGAATAAAGTGGTTATCTGAATATATAAAGATTGAAGGTAATAAGGAAGCAGATCGCTTAACAAACGCAAATGTAATTAGGCTTATGGACTAAGTAATCAACAAGCTATCAACAATTAGTGGGATCCGAACGATTATTTGTCAGAAGTGTCTACACACAGAATCTATTTAATAGGAAGAGATGAATTTCTCTCTTTCTACTAACTATAAGAAATAGTCTTCTAGATATAATATAAAGAAGCTAAAGGAATTAACTCTATTAAGAATAGTCTTATATCGACTAATAACTATGAAAACAGATTACGGCGATTACATCACTTACTATCAGTGATTTGGTTATCAAAATAACAAGCTGGATTGTTTATGTAGTAGTATTAAGAAACCATATTATTTCTTTAAATGTATTATAAACAATTTAAAGCGTTCAGACTAATCCCTTATTTCTATAGAAATGTAATTTAATAAGTAGGTGATTATATATATCAAGAAATTCTTATATATATCTAGTAAGCTTACTCAGTTGATTACTGATTCAGAGTTTTATATTTAGATTTGTCTTAATTACTAAAGGACTTTTAGAAAGCGATAATCTTTTCAATAAAGCTTATTGTCTATTCCTTATAAACTCACTATTCAACTGATTATTCGAATACACTATATCTTTAAAAATCGCAAATCTAATATATAATATAAGAGCCCTGCTGCTTGGCTAAACAAATAGCAATTCACTTCGTTTCTTCTTTTCTATTATAGGGATCGAAGCCCACAATGAGCCTATCCACCTGGGAATCAAGCTCTACTTCAACAACAATTCGGATTAGATGTTTCCTTTTGGAAACAGAAGCGGATTGCATTTGTAGAGGAGCGAATAGCCTTTGGTATTAAAGTTAAATTGCTAAATTCGGTTGTGACGATCATACTGTTCAAATAGTTCTTTATCTTAGCATGTCTAAATATCCTTAGGGAGGTTCAAAACAGATGTTAATTAATATAAATAATAAATAAATAAATAAATAAATACAGAGATATTGTTCAATTGTTAGATAACAATCAAGAAGCAATTACTCTAACCAAGAACCTGTACCTATATGAACAATCAAAGTATATCGATATATACTATTACTTTATTAGGAATTTTATTGAAAAAGAAAAGATAGTAATCAGTTATATCAATATATCGGGATACGATGACTCTCACCTGTATGTGGTGTATCCTACGAACCTTCGATCGTGCGATCGGAGAGTTAAGTAGAGTCAGCTGAAGCCGGGTAGTGGTTGTACACTAATTGGAGGCTGTATTGGAAACGAAGGTACGCACAGCTGATCATTAGAGGGTGATCGCGAAGATACTCGGAACAAAGGACTACCAGCAAAACGGAGATGAAAACTATTCGATAATGAAAGAGAAATGAAAGCGGGATTGATATAGAACCATATCTTTACGAATCTGTATAGGGAGTAGAGCCAGAGTATATCGTAGCAAAGCATTTGCGAAGTGGAATTAGCCTTTGAAATAGTGAATAATAAAGCTTCTATAATATAGCTGAGTCTGATTGAAGCCTGTATTGGAAACAGAGCCAATATTCTTAACTTAACGAACGAAAATCGACAGAACACTTCTGGGGTATTAGTGTGCAGAGTTTTCACAACCCAATAATACATACAATCCGCGGGTATACCAGATCGGATATTTACAAATAGTGAGGGGAGTAGTAGGAAGTATATAAAGGCTAGGATAGTGTCTACTGAGGCTGGCGGAAATATATATGAAGTAGGAAGAGGAATGTTTTTAGCACCTTACCTTTGAGTATACAGAAGCGGTATGGTAGCGGAGAAGTTCTGGTATAGAAAGAATGTTTTTAGTAAATCATACTTGATAATACTCGATCGATATTATAGCAGTGGAGAATTTCAGGTAGAGGCTAATCCTATAATATATATATATAATGTATTCCTAATGCTCTACTTTCAATTACAAATTATATATTAGGGGAATGGATTTTACAAGTAGAGCTTTAATTAATGGATTGGAAACATTATAAAAGGGCTGTCTGGCTAAGGATTTGAAATAACAAGCCTGCAAGATATAGTCGGCCTTATTGTACAGGAAAGATCTGGTAAGATAATGTGAAACAATTATTAGCTGCAAGCATAGCATATAATGACAGTAATAGCAATACTATCTATATGGCTTAAAAGGATGGATATATGTGTTAGTCTATAATCGGATATTATAAAGCAGAGGGCATAATGAAGGTATTAGATAGGCTTAAGAAGCAAACAGGAATAGAGGCATGAAGGAATGGTTTTGGTTTTGGCCAGAACTTTCGAAGGTAATTATACAATAAATGGTTTAATATAGTCAGAAGATTCTATAAAAGTCTAGTACTAGTGGCTTTATCACAAGTGAGCCGGGAAAGCATTTGTAGGTATAGCGAACCTACTTTGTGTTATAATATATTCTAGAAAGTAGTTATAATATAATTCATTTCTGCCAAGCAGCGATCAGAAATATCACCGGCATAAAACAAATGGAAATCTGTATGTGCATCGATAGCACATCAGTGATATGGGGAATGAGAGGCACAGCCTCTATCACATCGCAGTGGGCTTTCCTCAAATGCCACAAACTGATGCAAACACACTCGATCCAGATCAAATGGTCGCCAGGCTATACAGGGATCGAAGGGAATGAGCGTGCGGATGCATTTGCTAACAAAGGGACAAGAAAATCAGCCTCAGGGTATGCGAATCGATCTATAGCAAGCGATATCCGTTCTATAGCAAAAACTGCTATGGAATCGGCAGCACAGATGTAATGAATCAAACAGATATCAACGCTCTCCAAACAATACCAGAAATGGAACCCAAAGAGTACAAATAAATGCTCTAAGGAACTAAAACTCTCATAAGCAACTCTCCACTATATATTAGCGATCCGCTCAATATATAACAACTTCGAAAACTATCATCAACGATTTAAATACAAGGAAGCAACAATCCACTGCTTATATAGAGTATTCAAATCCCTTGAGCATATTGTGTATTGCCACAAAGTCCTTGCGATCTATAAAACCTGGCCTCCAGATATCAAGCCTAAATACTCATTCTGCAATCAAATAGTTCAAGAACGACTATTGAAACAGCTAATGTATATACTAGCCAAATTCACTAAATTCATTATTATAACAGATTTCTATAAAAGTATATACTCTAAAATACTATCAGAAGAATAGAAAGAGAGAAGGAAAGGGATTGATTGATCCAGGCGAATATAAGTAGGGAGTAGAAGGGGATAGATTTAGAAAAGCTATGTAGAAGAAAATTGAAGCATACAGTATACTATATTACAATAGAATATATATAAAAACTATCCTTACAGAATAAAGCAGCTTTCAAACAAATACTATATAGGAGATCGGAAAGCATGTACAAAGGCGTTCAGAGGATTAAGATAAAGATGCAAGTGCACTAGCTATCGCTTGGGAGGCTACTAAGGGTATTGAGACCCCATCCCTAGGAAAGGGGGATCATATAAATTAGAAGATCATCCCGCAGTTAGCCCACCGTAATGCCCCCTGGGAGGCTCGCCTATACGGCCCGGTTGAAAATTACTAATAATAATAATAATAATAATAATAATATATCAATATATCGGATATAATAACAGATAGGATGATAAACCCTTAGTGAGAATAATATTCGAAAGATTCAAGGACATGCTAGAATTGAGATAATAGAGATACAGAAAATCAGGGAAATCAAAGGTAATAACTCCTATAGGGGAGTGTTAAAAGGAATAGAAGTTACCGGTGCTAAGCATATATAGTGATTAGTAATACGGTTACCTAAACGAGCTAGATTAGACGAACCATAGACAGGCATATTGATCCTTTTATATAATACTATAAGGAGATCAATATACTTACACATATAATAATATAGTCAACATAGAGGCCTCTTCCACTCAATCTTCTAATATATTTTAATATTAAAGAAAAAAGCTATATTAATTGATTTTTGATTTAATAAAAGATTTAAATATTTTAATCTTTAGGATTTATTGATATCAAAATGATTTCTATTTAGATTTCCTTTTTTAAAAATTAATTTAATAATATTATAGATTATAAAAGCTTTTTTCTTGAAATTTTTCATATTATAATAATAATTTTATAATCAGAATTTCATTATATATTATAAAACTAAGATTTAAATAATTTCAAAAATATAATTCTTAAAATAAAAGATTTATTCAAAGGATTTCTTTTAATTAATCTATAGTTTATATATTTCAATATTTAATAGTGTTGGTATCACCATGGGGATGGTGAAGTAATATAGTACTAATGATTCACACTGTTGTAATATTGCTTCCTGTTCTAAAAGCTAAAGGCTACGAAACGTACGATATAGTGTTGGTGTGCTAGCGCCTGCACTAGTGCGATCACATGGCTCCTGTCACATGATCCCTGTCCCAACACTGGCAACTCTCTAAAGTTGTCGGGTCGTATCCTTTCTAGCTAATCCCTCTCTCTGTGAAACCATCTGTGCTACTAATCCCTTTCACACACTCTCTCTCTTTCTCTCTCCCTCTCCCGCTCCCTCTCCCTCTCCCTCTCCCTCTCCCTCTCCCTCTCCTCTCCCTCTCCTCTCCTCTCCCTCTCCCTCTCCCTCTCCCTCTCCCTCTCCCTCTCCCTCTCCCTCTCCCTCTCCCTCTCCCTCTCCCTCTCCCTCTCCCTCTCCCTCTCCCTCTCCCTCTCCCTCTCCCTCTCCCTCTCCCTCTGCCCTCTCCCTCTCCCTCTCCCTCTCCCTCTCCCTCTCCCTCTCCCTCTCCCTCTCCCTCTCCCTCTCCCTCTCCCTCTCTCTCTCTCTATGAAACCATCTTTCACATAATCCTTATCCCAATCAATCCTATTCCATTTGTGGAAAACCATTTTCTTTATCTTTATTATTTAGATAAAGCCAATTCCTATATTATAATAGCTAGGCAAAAACAAGTTAAAGAGTATACTTGTCTCCACCTCCTTCTATACCTCCTCCTATACCTTCTCTTCTATTACTATTCTCATTTCCATTATATCCTCTTTATAAAAAACCTTTTTCTTTACCTTTATTTTCTTTTTCTTTATCCTTATTCGAACTATTCTTATTATTTGACAAACTATTATCTGATAGTGGTGCTGGATTTTCGGAAAGAGGGGGTTCCGGTAGTGACACTAGATTTTCGGAAAAAGGGGGTTCCGGTAGTGATGAATTTTCGGAAAGAGGAGATTCTGAATTGATTTGTTGAATAGATATTTCGAAAAGAAAGGGTTCTGATGTTATTCTGTTTAATATGCTTATAGATCGGAATGAAAACTCTTTATTTTCAAGTATATCAGCGATCTCTTTGTCTGTCCATATTCTGTATAGTAATCGAATTGCATCAACTAAAGCTTTGTAAACAGATTATATTGTATAAATGCGATGCTTTGTAACAAATAAGCCATATAAGCATAGCTTATATCAAAGCTTGTATAGCAAATGCATGCCGAAAGCTTGAAAATGCTCTGATATGAAATATTTGAATGTTTGAAAATAATCTGATCATAATTCGTTGTCGAAATAGCTTTTTCGCTGATATTCGTATAGCTTGTATTTGCAGAAATCTCTAATCTCCTTTATATTCGCTTCAGCAAGATCAATAGGGTAATCTGGCTATCTCTTAGCCAACTTTTTATCTTTACGTTTCAGTTTGTGCTTTATGGAATCGTCTTCGTATAATCCTGTTATATTGATAGATAGCAGATAGGAAATAAAATGAGGTACCGAAATATAACTTTGCCAAAATTTGGCAAACTTGTTGCTTTTTCATAGAAAATGTGTGTTTGCTTGGCTTGAGCTGATAGTTATTGGTTTGTACTTTTCAATATATATTGTTTTGAAGAATAAAATGTAGACTAAGGTTAAATATAAGGATCGTCATTACATTGCTGACTAAACTTGGTTTTTGTTAGTATTAAACTATATTGGATTAATGCTGAATGTAAGAATTGCTGTCACGTTGCTGACGGTCCTTATTCATATAAGGGCAGGTATCAAATCATGTTGCTTTGATACAAGAGCTTATGCCTCTTCAGAGAAATATTAATCTTAGTCATAAATTCATGTTGTATTTGAAATTAAGGTGCCAGGCTTCTGATTTGTGATATCACTAATCAGTGTTGGTATCACCATAGGGATGGTGAAGTAATATAGTACTAATGATTCACACTGTTGTAATATTGCTTCCTGTTCTAAAAGCTAAAGGCTACGAAACGTACAATATAGTGTTGGTGCGCTAGCGCCTGCACTAGTGCGATCACATGGCTCCTGTCACATGATCCCTGTCCCAACAAATAGAATTCATTTTAAAAAGATTATAATATTCAAAGCTTTAATATTAAATATAAAATTTAAATTCATTTTAAAATTCATTTTTAAGTTTTTTTTTAAAATAATAAATATTAGAAGATTGGGTGGAAGAGGCCTCTATATTGACTATATAGTTACGCGTGTAAGTATATTGATCTCCCTATAGTATTATATGAGGGGATCAATATGCCTATCTATAATTCGTCTAATCTAGCCCATTTAGGTAGCTATATTACTAATCACTATATGTGCTTAGTATTGATAACTTCTATTCCTTTTAATACTCCTTTATAGGAATTATCATCTTTGATCTCCCTGATTTTCCGCACTTCTATTGTTTCAATTTCAGTATGTTTTTGAACCTTTCGAATACTACTCTCGCTAAGAGTTTAGTCATCTTATCTATTACTATATTCGATATATTGATGTAACTAGTTATTACCTTTTCTTTTTCAGTAAGATTCTTGATGAAGTGGTAGTATATATCGATATGCTTTGATTGTTTATGTAAATGTGGGTTCTTGGTTAAAGTAATTGCTCTTTGGTTATTATCTAATAGTTGAATAGTATTTCTATATGTAAATATATATTCAGTCTTTCCAAAATCTTTGAATACTTGAACTAATCATTTCTCTTGCTTGGTGAATATTATTATTGATATGTATTCGGACTCAGTACTTAATATCGCTATTGAATTCTACTTCTTATTAATTCATGATATTAATCTGCTATAGAATATAGCAACTTCCCCAGAAATATTTTTCTGATTATATTGATTATTTGCCTAGTTTGTGTTAATGAAGACTTTTATAATATTTATTGGTAGATTGTATTCCTTTGCAATTTGGTATTGTATTCCCTCGGGTCTGTATTTGAGTTTCTAAGTGATCGTAGCTCTCAGGTATTGCATTAAGTTCTTTACTCCTATTCTATGGCATTTCGCTAGCTTTGCTATGTATTGTAATAGTTAGCCTAATACAAAGGAGATATCTGGTCTTGTATATACCATTAAATAAATGAGACTATCTATGACTTGTTGGTATTTAGTAATATCAATCAGTTCATTGTCTTCTGTAGCAGGTTATAGGTATGAGTAATTAGTAGCAGGTATTTTCTTAATATGATATTAAGCGTATGAGATTCCGAATTTTGTGAGTATAGCTTCCAGATATTCTTTTTGGTTCAATATAAGAGATCTGTTTGCTCGATCTCTTATAACCCTAATATCTAGAATCTTGCTAATCTTCTTTAGGTTCTTAATATTGAAGTGTAATGAGAGTATTATAGAAAATCAATTAAATTAATCTTTTAAGGTTAAAAAAGCAATTATATTATCGATGTATATTAGCAGATTGAGTTGACGAGCAGTATATATATAGAGATACAGATTAATGAGATTTTGGGTAAAGCCTTAATTGATCAATTGAGACTTTAGAAGTTGATTTTAATCTTGTTTAGTTTGTTTAAGGTTATACAAGTTTTTCAATATATATAAGATATATCCATTTGATATTTTGAGTCTTTAAAATAGTATAAGGTATATTTCTTTTTTGAAATGGAATTCTGTAAAAGTATTTTTTATATCGAAATATTAGTATTTCGAGTTTTCTTTAGTAATGATTGCTAAGAACAAGCAGAATATATTAAGTTGTATTGTAGAAGCAAAGGTTTTGTTATAATCTTTTCCGAGAATTTGATTAAAACCTTTTATTACTAATTGTACCTTGAATCTCTCAATCTTATTATCCTTTATTTTTATTATAAATATCTATTTATTGAAACAAGGTTTTCTTTTTTCAATAGAATATATTCTTTTCAAATATTATTTGTAATCAATGAATTAATCTTTTCTTTAATAGCTTACTTCTATTTTTCTCTATATTTAGGGTCCGAGATCACTTGATAATATGTAATAGAAATAGGGATTCCTAGAATCTGTTCTGTAAGGAAAACTGTATCCTCGTCTGTAGGGTTTCCTAAGATTACTTATAGGTTTTCAAATAGTTTTTATTTTAATATTTGTATTGATTCTTAATATAAGTAATATAAAGATTATAGTATATTCAATAACATTTCTATCTAGATTTACTATAAGTATTACTATTATTACTCTAATCAGTTTCTAGATATACTTATCTGATCCATTATTATCTCGCTTATATTTTCAAAAAAAGTATTTTTCAGGAATATCTATATCCATAAGTGTGATTGGGATTTCAATTAAGAGTTGAGTTGTAAATACAGTATCTGATATCTCTGTCTTTATTATTCCTGGAGGTAATATTGGATTCTCAAATAAATTAATTTTGATAATATTCTCTTCACTATTTTTATTAAATTTCTGGATATTATTTATCTTAAATACATTAGGGATTATTACCTTTAGAGTTTTGGGGATAATAATATCTTGTAATGAATCAAATGGGTATTCTGATTTCTCTTGTACTTTGTAAGGTCTATCTCTAGATTTTCTATTAGGAACAATATTCTCTGTATCTTGAGGATCTAATACTGAGTTCCTTATTCTCAAGTCTAGATCTCCTCCCTTTTTGGATTTGTCTATGATCAATAGGAAATAGCGGTTTCCTCGTAATGATCTTGGGAATAGGCCAGCGATATCAAAGTGAATAAGCTCTAGTCTTTTTGTCTTGTAGAGACTGAGTTGTTTCGGGATTAGATTCTTTATCTTGATAAGCATACAAACTTTGTATACAGGGATCTTGAATAAGACTTTGATTGGCTTTCCCAATATAATAACTTTATAAAGATTCTGTATTTTCTTTAAACCAAGATAATTAAATCGTTTATACTATAATAAATAAGTTTCTAGATTCTTTTTAGTCTTATCTGAAAAGATATCTAGAATAATCTCATTTAGCTTAATATTATTAATAATCTCTGTATTTGATAAAGCAATATCTTTATATCCTTTTGTGATATTCAAAATCATATAAATTCCTCTATTCATTTTTGCTTTAATAATATTTATTTCATTCTTTCGAAATATATATAATTTGAATTGAACCTACCCTTGAGTTCAGCTTTATAGATCTTCTTGCCAAAAAGGAGATTAATTCCTAATCCCGGTATATATAATATTTTGAGAGTAAAACTATATCCTCATTTTCCAGCTCCATTATAGCAGTATCTATTCGATCACAGTATATAATTCCCTTATCGACTTTTATTATCTTTCTCTTTATTTTTTGATATTTCTAAAGAAAGAAAGTTGGTTAAATATATATAAGGAAATATTAATATCTGTATATTAATGAGAAGAGATAATCTTATAAACAAGCTTTTTGAATATATAATACTTTTTGTTATTAAATTCTTCTTTGCTTTCTAATAAATCAAGATCAACTGGAAAACTCTTATTATATATAAGATAAGCTTAACTGTTTTTCTTAAAGAATGATATTTTGATTATCTTTTTAAGTATTGCTCTCCATTACTAGATTTTATAGTATTTGCAGATCAGAGCTTATATAAATAAGAGATCTTATAATTATATAAAAAGTGTTCTTCTTATTCATACAAATAACAAGCAAAGGATTTTACATTATCATTTTGTTCTTGCTTTTCAAATAACTTAATTCTTTATATTCTTTTTGTTAATCCGGGATTACATACTTTCTATTAATAATATAAGCTTGTTCTGTTTTTTTGATATTGAATTTTTTAATTATAAGATATTTGATTTTATTTCTAATTATTAGTATACTTTGAATATTTATAATATCAATTATTGTTTAATAATCAATTGATAGGCTTCTTATAAAAACTAAAAAGAGAATTTGATTTTTATATAAATCTTTGAATACAGGATTAGCTATATTGAGCTTATATCGATATTCCTTGAACTTATCCTAGACTTTAATAATAATTATCTCCAATTGATTTAAGGGTTTGAAGATAAATATCTAGATTATCGTTAGGTACAAATTTGCTGTAATATTATTTATTCTCGAGTATTTGGATTTCAGGTAATTCTATAATATATATACTATATCGTATTCGTTGACTAATGCTTTATTATTATTGCTAAGCAATCTGTATATATATAAAAGTGTATTAGCTTTGTTCTTTAAATATATAGTTTTTTTTCTCAATATTGAATCTGATATACATTATTATAGCATTTTCAATGATTGAGAAGATCTTAATACTATCGATCTTTATCCCAAGTTTTCTGATTTTTATATAATCCTAAAGCATAAATTCAATTATATAAAATCAATCCTTTCCTTTCAATTATATTTTCATTTGCTGAAATCATTTCTTGTGAATTTCTTGGGTGAGAATTGGAATACATTTGGCTTGCTCCTTGATATTGTTCATTTTGATATCTGTATAGAGAATTTATAGAGTTTTTCCTTTTCCTTCCCTTTTTCTATATAAATAATACTATACAAATTTGTGATTATAAATATATAAATATAGATAACATTACATATTCTTTAACTTTACAAATTAATAGTAATAATTGATTATAATATCACATATGTCACGGGGTGACACTAGCCCTTTCTGTCCTGTCCTGTCCTGCTATATATGTGAGAGTAAGGTAGAACTTCCAGTTCTACCTCCTAGTCTTTTGGGCGTTTAGCTCAGCGGTAAAGCTTCTGAATACTCCCAGAAAGTGATCCCGTGACATTAGGTAGAACTACCCTTGGTTATAAGTGGAGCTGTGTGGGGGGCCCACTTATAGCTTACAAGCCTTCATTGGTTTGGGGGCTAGCATATATAGATCCTGTCTGCCTGTCTGAATGCCTGAGGCATTAGAATCCAGAATCCTGAATCCTGAAACCTCCTAGTAGGTGATGGTATGGAGACCATACCTTAAGAAGGGGGGTGGTGTCACGGGGTGACACTAAGCCCTTTCTGTCCTGTCCTGTCCTGCTATATATGTGAGAGTAAGGTAGAACTTCCAGTTCTACCTCCTAGTCTTTTGGGCGTTTAGCTCAGCGGTAAAGCTTCTGAATACTCCCAGAAGTGATCCCGTGACAACATACTGATTATAAAATAATACCACACACTCTTCAATTCTATAAACTGAATATAAGATAATACCGCGCACTTTTCAGCTCTACAAGCTGAATGTAATATTGATCACATTAATTTATCCAAAGGCTATACTAATCAGGTTTCATAATCTATTAAAAGATTGAATGAAAGAGGCCTCTATATTGACTATATAATTATATATATAAGCATATTGATCTCCTTATAGTATTATATAAGGGGATCAATATGCCTGTCTATGGTTCATCTAATCTAGCCCGTTTAGGTAGCTGTATTACTAATCACTATACGTGCTTAGCACCGGTAACTTCTATTCTTTTAACAATAAAATAATTAGAAAATTCAATAATTTATATTAAATTCAATTCTTATTACTTTTTTAATTTTTTGATTTCTTTATAAGAATAATAATATCAAGGATTTATTAAATATTTTCTAATTTTATAAATAAACTTTAATATATTCTTTATTGAAAATTTATATTTTAAAATTATATATTCTTTTTATTTTATTATTTTAATTAATTTCTATTTTAATAATTTGAAATTTTGAAAAATCAAAATAAATAATATTATTCAATTTTCAAACTAAATTTTATTTTATTTTATTAATTCTTGAATTTTAAACTGATTTTTATTTTAATAATAAAAAACATGTATATAGTAGGAATGTGCATGTAGCAGGGATATCGATTAACACAGCTAGCCATATATCATACTCATCCCCACCTAGACATCAATGTATGAAGATAGGTATGGTGGGTAGTACAGGTCGTACAGTAACATTCTCGGAAGGAAAGTACAGAATTGCCCGATGCCCTGGGAAAGTTTTGTCGACCTCAGTCGGGGCTCATCAACACGCAGGATGAATTCAAATGTTCCATGTGGTCATCTATCTCAAGATATCTATCTTCTGGGGACCCAGGACTGTATCTGTGTCCTTCGAGAATCAAATCATCGATCCCTTCTTGTTGGTCTTCATCTGGCCACCGTGACTACCTCGGCACAGCTATGTTCTCGCTTGTCTGAATATGGATAGAGTTTATCTAACGTTAAGCTCGAACTCGTATACCTACAGTGTAGCAATACAACAAGGACACCTTCTTCAACCCATGAATTTCACTATGTGGTTTCACTGATTTGGGATTCACACGCGACCTAAGCGGTTTGCATTACATTTCGATCCGTAGCAGTTGTGACCATCGGAGAGCCAGGATGCTGAACCACTCATGCATCATAAACTGAGAGTATCGCTGCGATCTCACCACCAAAGAGACTGGCATTGTTGAGATGAAGAATTTGCCCTAAAACTTCGGCAAGTAGCTACGTACTTGACCTTGTTTCATAAAGTTTTCTTACTCGCAAGTATCTCATCCATAACGCAGTTCTGTAAAATTCATATGTTGATCATTCTTGATCTGTGATTGACTTTCTACGAGAGACCTCGAACCCGTATCCGAAGTTAAATCCATATCGAGCGCAAATTACTGTAGAGTTGATCAGTGTCATCTATACTCGTCATCTTTTCTATTGTTCAGCGGTTGCCGTTGATATATATGAGCTTAATATGTATTCAGTTGCCAAGTTTGTGAAAAAGGCTGAGAATATAGATATTCTATATAGATATCAAACACTCTCTGGCCAAAGTAGTCCTGATTGCCTTTGCCATTATTCCCTCTATTGAAAGTACGGTGAGCACCGGACTGGAAAAATAATCAATTCTTTAATCTATATCCGTCGGTCTCGAATTAAAGAAACGAGATTGAAGATCTGTCAAATAGACTACTCCCTAATAGCACTTGTTTTTCATTTTGTACTATCATGCACCATTCCAAGAATTCTCTGCCTCCATAAATCGATTCAAGCCCCCTGTAGTGCCAACATCGATCAGATTTTTGGGATCAACAGGGTTTGTGAAAGCAGTCGAACATGCAAATGCAATCGCACGCAAAATTCGATGGTCTTATCCAAATTTTTGTAAACTGCCCATATTTCAAGCTGCTGTTGCAGTTCTTACAACTCTACGATTGTGTTACGGAAGACTGGATTTGCCGGCCAAGAAAGCTCTACCTGCATAGGCAGCTTGTGATTTGACCAATATTGTTATTGACTGACCAAGTCCAATGATTTGTGTAGACAAACACGTTAGGTGCGAAAGATTCAGCGACTTTAATGGGAATATTAATTATACAAGAGCTGGAATAAAAAGCTTCAATGACTAAAACCAACAACATAAAGCATGATCATATGCAATAAGGATGCGGATACGGATATGGACAAGAAATGAGAGATTGTAGCTCACGAAAACACTTGTCAAGGCAGGCGAATGATGGGGGATAAATTGTAGGTGCAAAAGATGAAAACATGACAAGAGTACATGGGTGATCTCGGGTGGGTGCTAGTGAAGAAAATAATGCTGAGACGCATGTGTAATATCTAAGGAGTTCATCGGCTGCTGCAGGAAGCCCTCAAGGTAGCATCGTGATACTGCCTTCGAGAAAGGGTATGAGGAGGAGGAGGAGGAGGATGAGGGATAGTGGTGAAACTATGAATGATGTATAATGGCTTCTTTTTATATTTTCGTTTATCAACTATGTATCTACACTTTCCGATGATACATGTCTCCTTTTCTTACCTAGTGGGTTGTAACTCAGTGGAAAACTGCGATGATAGAATCAGAATTAGGGTAAGCATATTAGACATACGTCTAGTTTGCTTTCTTTGTTGTTTGAGAATTACTTGCTTGTCATCTCATCGATCGAAGGTTCTTTGAATTGCTATGTTTGCTGAGACTGAAGGGAGAATGGTAAGTGAAATAATCACACAAAATATGACTTATTGATAGATTTTGAAGTATTAGACGTAAATTCAGCCAAGAAGAGAGAAGTCAACCAATGATACGTGCAACAATGTATGACATACAGTTCCTATATCAATACATTTCAAAACATTATCAGCATTTATGTTTTGAGTTTATCCGAGGTGCTTTGAGAAGAAAGTTCAAATTCACTCATATCGTTGACATCTTTTAGCTCTAATCTATCTTTTATCCAACTACCTAGGTAGATCTATTACAGCCTTCCCTAAGACAAGGCGTCAAAACAAACAATTCACTCTTTTCTAACACTTTTTTATGCTTGAATCTCTACTCACTCATTGTCAATATATCAATATTTAAAAGTCAGTTTGATTCACAACTAGTTTGATGTAAATTATACTGCATTAGCTCTCTCCCTTTCTTGTCTTTAAGAAGATACTTTCTATCTATATTGTATAATGAATCTCAGTGATGAAGTTGCCTATGTGGTTTATGATATTAATGGACTTATAGTGACTTGTCTTGTGAATTTCTCTACCCTTGGTTGACTTCGGATAAGAGTTCTCGATTTCCCCTTACTGTTCGAGCTACAAGTCACAGATATAAACCAATAGAAACAACTCAAAACATTGTAGAACAAACAGACAGAAAGGAATGAATACAAGAGCTCAACTTGACCTTTAAACTGACCTTTCCAATTGAAGCCTTTTCAGATAGATGACCAAGCAAGATACGTGATATTGGTCCAAATCTTTATCCTCTGAATGGACTATTCTTGACCCACAAAGAGGAATATTGAATAATACCCAGTACAGCACCCGAAAGTACTCAGCCGATACAGTAACTAAGGCTCATGACTACTGTGTCTTCCCGAGTGAATCATCTTCTATCTAACTGTCTGAAGTAGCAGATTATTTTGAATTCCTTAATCTCGGCTCCGACCGCACTTATTTAATTGGTAATTTCCCACTCTATTGTGCTTTAAATATTCTCGTTTCAGAGAGGAATTCAGACTTACTCTATTTCAAAAACTTACCATCTACTACTTACCGCCTTTCCTGCTTCCTTCTTTTGCTCATTTTATTATATCTACTTATACAATACAACAGATTCTCTCTGTCCTTGCTCCTCCAGTAACATCAACCTTTACCAACCTTCGTCAACCTTCATCAACCTTTGTCAACCTTCATCAAACCACTGTCTACCCAGCACAACATGTCGGCACAGAATCCATTTCCTCCTGATGGGGACGTTCTCATCATGTCACCCACAGGAAAAAACTGGAAACTTCATTCGTGGCAACTGGTCAACTACGCGCCAAAAATCGGCGCCCTTCTCAAAAACGTTGCAGCGAGAACCATCACCAAGGGTATGCGCGCTGAAGCACACACTATTAGATGGTGGATTGAGATGATACCATTTGGCGCCTTTGATGACCAACGATTCAGAGATTTTGTTTGCGTTGTAAGTTTCAAGCTTTCCATACTAGCCTTGATAATACGTGGTATTGTGGTCACGCATGTCACGAACCACTTTCAGACAACTATACATCTTCAAAGTCCAGAACAAATCCGTGCTCTTCCAAGTCTTTAATTTCCACAGCGAATTCGAACGATTGCTAACTTGAACTTTAATACAGCCAGAAAAAAAGAAAGGAAAGCTTACTTTGCACAGCGCCGGTGCTTTTAATGGAATTGGCGAGGTGTCTTTCGAAAGAACCTATGACAACCTTTTCAGAATGTTGTACAGCATGCCTCCCAATCTCACAGACGATATTGACGACGGCGGTGCAAACTTGTACATAACCGATTGCGTTTCGATCTTACAAGCCGCCGCCTTCATCGGCAGCTTGCCTAGTGTTCGCACGTACATTGAGAGCTATCTTCTGCGGATCAACCAGAAGCTCTGGGTCCACGTTGCAAAGGCCCCTGAGGCATGGTCTGATGTTGCTGTTCGTCTACAGTCGGCGATTATCTTTCGTGAATCCATCATTCACATCGCGGGTGGTCTCGAGCTTCCGGGTCTCATCAACAGAAGCAGTTTTGACAACATTGAGTATGGAAAAATCTGCCTTAAAGTTGCGGAACGCAAGTGTCGCGAGCTTAGAGATAAGAAGATCGATGTAGAGAGGAGGCTCTTGCAATACTATCCGCAACGTCTAATTCGAAGAGAGACTCCCGAAAAGATCCCAGGTCGCGCCGATTATGGTTCCGACATCTACTACTGGCAGGCTCTAACTATGTGTCGCCAATTCTTTCAGTCTTCTATCATGGCGAACAGACATCATCGTCACGAAGATGGTGGCGTGGAGTTTTTATCGTACCGTCTTTCGCTGCGATTATATCGACAAACACGCCGCAGATGAGTTCCATCAACTTTTTGCCATGTCGACCAAAGGAAAGCAGTGTCTCGCGGATGCTGTTGAAGTTATCAAGGATGACCATCGTGTTGTCATCGCCGATCTTTTGGAAGATCACCTTCAGCTTCGTACGACTGTGAGAAGCAAGCCTTTGAGGTACTTGACTTGCACCAGTGTCTTAGAGGAAGAGTTGCCTTGGATTGCCAACCCCGGTTTGGTGCAGGTTCTATCCCAGACAAATCGAAGATGGTGTTGCTAGTGACGGCTCTGCTAGCACAGATCGAGCTGCAAGGGAAATCATGAACCGGGGTGGTGGTCCTAGTTCAGGGAAAGTTCCAGGAAAGAAGACTAGAACTGGCAAAGCTGCTATGGCTAGAGACGAAGGAGAAGATAGCGAAGAGGAAGGCGAGCAACAACATAACGATGATGATAGTTCAAGAGAAGAAGACGACGTTGACGAGGGCGAGTATATGGGCGGAGCATGAAATTCTCTTTCGAGATTTTCTCCATGCTGTTGCGATGATTCTGGATTAGCGTGGCGGGAGTTCAACCATTTGTTTCCTAGTATGTTTTGAGCTTTTGATAATAATGATTTCTCAAAACGAACGTGTTATAGAGAGTTTGTCAAGAGATCGATATCCCTTTTGATATTGAACAATCAATACTTTTCTGATTGATTTAGATAGCTATAACTAGGATAGCCTCTCAATTTCCAAGTTTTATTTATGAATTTGAACTCAGTGACCCAAAAACGCACCGGCATCAAATTCGCACGACAAAGTCCCTAAGTGTTATTTACACGAGTTCCACTCGGAAACTGCGTTGACCCCAATTTGAATATACAAACCCTAGGCAGACAATCAGAGCATCCACAAGATTTGACTGGGAGTGACGCACTCTTAATGTATTCGATAGTCAATCCCCATACAGATATTCAAAGTATTTGTGAGAGCTGACTGGAAATGGGACATTGTCAATATGTAGATGCTCAACCTTGTTTTAGCCTCTTGAACTATCCATGAAAGCCAAATGGAAATAGTATACTTTGACACTCTCGACCCTGGTACAGCTGCTGAAACTGAAGCACAATAACCGACTTGAAAATATATACTTTCGATCTCTAACCCTTACACAAACATTCAAACCACTGCAATCAGGGAGCTTTGACAGCTCAAGCGAGCTCTGACCAATACTACTATTTCCTGGAGTTTACCACAGTGGTAGATTATGCTGCCTATCAATCAAAGTCAAGAAGCGTGATTCAGTACAACCCTTGGAGACTTTATCATGCTCATCATCCTCATTGTGCTGATCAACTTCTAAGCCCTTGTCTGCAGATGAAATCACGACTTCATCCGTTGAAAGAATCAGATTATACGTACGGTATTTATGGTCTTCTTCACTTCCAAGAAGTTGTACTCGGGCAATTCGTTTGTTTTGTTACATGAAATCAGTACCATCGTGTAATGTAATCAATGTGCTATTGTTGTCCTACACGTACCGGTGTACGCAACGTGTATCGTGACACTAGAAACGTTTTGATGCGAAGTTCCAAATTAGCCATGGCGGGTCATTACGTCAACCCGCATCATGTGCCCCATCCTCATTGTGCGATGCACGTATCAAATTCGGTCCCGAGACGGAAAGAAAAGAGACATCACCGCTTAAACGACCAGGTACAGTATATACCTAGTAATCACTTATGTTAACGAAGGAACAATGAGACATCAAGGTGTTCATGAATAGGGATGCCGTTTTGCCGTATTGGCGACGCAAGCTAAGTATATCCTCATCTCGTCAGCTTCTTCATCTCGTCAGCTTCTTCATCTTTCACCGATAAAATATGATCTGATATAAATGCACTTTGATTGACATTGAGAGTTATCAGAACGAAGAGGCGATTGTGAGTTTTTGGAAGGGGAAACGCCTCAAACTCCATCTTAATTCACAGGCCGTTTGCTGATCCATGCCCATTCACTTGAAAGAAGATCAAAAGTAGCAAATCAGAACTTCTATTCCTTCGTTGCATATTCAACCTGCGTCGTGGACGTCATATGTAACCGCACCAGCAACCACAGCATATCCTTACGAATGCCGTCACTACATATCCACGCCACTGGTCTTCCATTGGAGATGCGGCCCCCCCAAAAAAGTGCGCGCTCGAAAAGAAATATAATTATCTATCTCCTACTCGCCTTCACATTCACTTGGATTCCATATACACTTTACTTCCGCCAAAGCTCTATATCTAATGCCAATTTAATAATGGACGAGGAGAGCGGAGAGGTTATACATCACGAATATGGAACGAATGCGCAACCCGCTTTTACAAATATGATACACCTGATGAATCTACCTTCCGATTACCTACCGCAGACAGGCAAACACAGGAAACCAAACCGCCTCATCATAGTGGGCGATGTGCATGGAATGAAAGATGCGTTGGTGAGTTTACTCGACAAAGTAAACTTCGACGAGAAACACGACCATTTGATATTAGCTGGCGATATGATATCCAAAGGACCCGATTCTCCAGGTGTGGTTGATCTTGCCATGAAAATCGGAGCTTCTGCCGTGAGGGGAAACCATGAGGATAGGATTATTCTCGCGCATGCCGATATGATAGCACAGCATAAGGAGATGGAGATGGATGCACCTGGCCCGAGTGAAGATCCGGAGAAAGTGGTTGATGGGCTGGAGGAGATTAGTTTCAATCATGGGGATTACAAGGATCGAGCGTTGGTGAGGGCGCTGGGGGAGAGGAGAATCAAATGGTTGAAGAAATGCCCTGTGATTCTGCGAGTAGGGCATCTGGATGGAATGGAGCAGGTGGTGGTTGTTCATGCTGGGCTGGCTCCCGGGGTCGAATTGGAAAAACAGGATCCATCTATGGTGATGAATATGCGGACTCTGATTGACGGAGTACCTAGCGACGAAAGAGATGGGAAACATTGGAACAAGGTAAGAGCTACTCACATGCTATCATGCAATTATCTCGGATTTTTTCTAATCACAAAACCAATAGGTCTGGAATAAGCATCAGAAGAAACTACCAAAGAAAGAACGCACTACAGTCATTTACGGTCACGACTCCAAGCGAGGTCTCCAATTAGAGAAATACAGCATGGGTTTGGATACGGGGTGTTTAAAAGGCGGCAAGCTTACGGCTGTAGTTATTGAAGGAGGAAATTCATCTCCGAAACATAAAGTTGTGCATGTTAATTGTAAGGATGGGAGAAAGAATTAGGAGTCAAAGATGGGTTCGGGTAACCTTATGAGAGAATTTGCGTTAGATACCATTCGAGGCGTTTAGGATATTAGTTGCTCCAGATGGCTTAATGATTAGTTTATATCACACTACCTTGATTGGGGTTGATGATGAGTTTGATTTGGGTTTTACGGTATTGGATATGATGATATCCCACAAATGTTATTCTGGTGGACGAGACGGTACCTGAGTGTGAGTGCCCTATTGGCGCTCACTGCGAATGACAAGCTCAGGTGGATGGCAGGACATGAAGGCAAAACTCACTCTTTTCAGTTCGGTTCTTCAACATACCAATGATATAGAAATTAATAGATTTAGATGCAATCTCAAAAAATAGATCCAATAACCAGGCGCTATGGCACCGAAGTGGACCCAAGCATATCCCTCCAAGAACATTAGAATGCATCTCAATTCGAAACCAAACTCCAAGTCTATTTTCCTTGCCTCTAGAGATCTAAACCACTTCATCTCTTCTCTCATCATGATCCACCACAATCACGATAGGTATGATTCTTTCATCTCCTGGCTCCCCCTTCTCCTCATCCTTGCTCTCATGATTAACAAACACAAAACTTCCCACCACAACCAATGCACCCACCCAATAGACTGCGGTGCTTGTCTGATCATTCAACCACATCTGGCCCACCAAACTCAACGGGATCGTCATACTCAAGCCTACAGTCACTACCAATGGCGTTGTCAACAACATCGCATACGCCCAGCAATAGTCGCTTATAAAACTGCTCAAGGAGTTCAGTAATACTATGAGCCAGATTTTACCAGTGGGAGGTAGCTCGAATGTTTCCACGCCGCTGAAATGCAAAATGAAGAAACCGGGCCAGAGAAAAACAACATTGAAGAATCCAACGAGCCCAAAGAATAGCGGCATATCGACCCGATCTTCGTTGCCGCAGCGCTTTTTCATCACTACTGCATACAGCCCATACATCACCGCGCTTCCAAAAGCCATGATATCGCCAATCGCAATTTGCGCTTGGGATTTGTGAGGAAAGTTCCCACGGTTTGAGTCATTATCCGTACTCCCTAGATCGACAGAGGAAATGAGGATGATGCCTACGAAGGAAGCTAGAACACCGAGGAGTTTGCGGACGGTGAAAGATTCGACACGAACAAGCGCTCCAAAGAGGAGGGTGAAGATTGAAGAAGTGGAGGTCAGGATTGTGGACGAGGCTACGGATGTGTATTCGAGACAGCCGGCTACGAGATAATTGGCTATGAACCAAAGAAGAGAGAACTCGAGAGAGAGTTTTGCGGTCTCGGATACACTTAATCTGTCTTCCTTCTCTTGTTCTTGTGGCTGCGGAAGATCTGTGTCAAGATCGTCGGTAGAGCTGAGGAGACGGGAATGAGAAGCGCTCATAAAATCGTACTCTTGGTCTTCTCGACTCGATCCTCGGCGATGCCATCCTTTGCGGAGATTCTGGAGTCCGGTGCGGTATTCTGATAATTGGTCATGATAGTAATCCACAGCTGAATTCTTCACATGCGACCAGCCATGCTCTCTCGATATTCGTAGAAATATAGGGATCAACGATATAGCAAAAAATGATGTGTTGATATATGTAACAAAATATGGTTTCGAATAGGTATTATCGGCGAATATGTACTATCGTTCTCAGTATTAGTATTGGGTATTCGAGTTCCTTGATAGTTTGCCGGCTCAATATACTAAGCTTGCCAGATGAGAAGCATACTCACACTAGCAAGAAAATTACTACTCGTCCACAACATCACTGTAACTCCCAATAACACCATCCCCAGAGTCCTGCGCGCTACATTCTCTAAGCCCACTCCGGCTCTAAATCCCAAGTTCTTGCTACGAGTGCTGGCAGTTGCACTTGTGCCTGTGATCGTTCTTTCCAGCGATACTCTCTGAATATGTGTCTGCATTGTAGCAGAATCCGTTGACGCACTCATCGCGCCGATTTGAACTGATTGCGCCGTCGTTCTTAGACTAACTTCTAAGATCTCGTCCTTCAAACGCCTTTTATCTTATCTATATCCCACCTATGCAACTGAAAATCCGAACGATGTGGAGGTTGATTATGTGATCGATTATGTGAGTTATGTTTTGAATTCCAAAGGGTCATGGAGGTCGTAGACACATGTACATATATTGATGCATTTAACAATATGATAGGTCTTATGATGCCATGTAGATATAATTAAAGTGCGAATGTGATGTTCGTCTTCGATGCGCGGGAGATCCCTATATAGATGAGGTGGTAGTGAATTCGGAACACGAAGGATTGAGCACGCGATCGCAATCATTAACAATCCTTCTGCTAGTTGGACCTTGAGAAAGGAGAGAGAAACAAATTACCAAGTGAAAGCCACGCCAAGTGAAGGCTTACATTACTGTATCTATAAGGCCAAGACATTCTCATTTGAGGAAAAGAAATACGAAATAGCCCTTTAGCGCTAGCTCATATGTACGTAGATAGTTCTATGCGCTAATCGTTATCAAACTTTATCCAAGAGAATGGGGTTTGAAGGGGGTCCAAAGGTAACTTTGTTTCAATGTCAATCTATGTTGCGCTACTCTACTCCGTGCAAGGCTCACATCTATCACAGACAACTACTCGTTCTAATGCAATAATATGGTTCATTCAAAGATGCTTTCATTACAGAACTATAAACCCGTCTTTCTCATTATGCGTTCTGTATCATCAAGGAAATAAGAAAATCGCAGACCCAATAGCGCCAGAATGATCCCTATGTACAATTGACGACCTTCTCATCAAAACTTCCAGTATAATTCCCTCAGTGGTCGAAAGGGCAGGGCAGAAAGAGAGAAAATGAGACCAATGGTTTCCGACCCCCACCAGGTGCCATTTAGCAGGCACAACCATCTCTATCGTTCTCGATATGGATGTTGATTGGATCTGAGTAATCTCCATTGTATTCTTCCGATTCCTCCTGTGCTAGGGCGTTTCTTGCAATAACTAGATTGGAATTAGCTAGGATCTGTTTGACGAACTTGAAAGTGATTTACCTTCAAAGGCTTGCTCGACATTGATGGCCTCCTTGGCACTTGTTTCGAAATATGGAATGTTGCCCTTTGAAGTACAGAAAGTCATAGCCCGTTTTGAGGAAATCTGAACCACGATTAGCAAAGATATCATACAATCGTTCCAATGCCAAACTTACCACTCTCTTGTTCTCTTCGACATCAATTTTGTTGCCTAGAACGACCTACGCAACTGTCAGTGCCATATCGGATTCCCGTAAAATTGCCAAACTTACAAACGGGAAGCTTTCTGGATCTCTGGGCGAGGCCTGGATCAGGAATTCATCCCTCCAACTATCCAATGTATCGAAACTCTTTGAATTGTTCACGTCGTAGACAAGGACACAGCAATCCGCTCCTCTGTAGAATGCGACCCCTAACGATTGGAAACGTTCCTGACCTGCTGTATCCCAAAGCTATATCCAATGGTTAGCTACCAAGTCCCAGCTGCCATAAGAAGTGTGAAACCCTCACCTGCATAGTAACTAATCGATCATCGACTAGGACCTCCTTTGTCAAGAAATCCGCCCCGATAGTCGCCTTGTAGCTTGCACTGAATTTCTTGTTGACCTAATCCAGTATCAGTCTCTAGTGTCGGCGTATACGTCGCGATTGAAAGACACTCGGTAGGTATTCAACGTACATATTGGTTCATCAAACTCGTCTTTCCTACACCGCTATCGCCGAGGATAATAACCTGCGGATCTCAGATCAGCACCAAACTACTCATCAGATCCTCAACATCAGTCCTTACCTTCAATAAAACCTTCTTGCGTGAAGCCATCTTTGTCTAGCTTGTGCTTGATCTAATCTTCCTCACGAAGCGCCAACTTTCTCCCTTTCCTCGATCTCTTTCTTAAACAAAAAAGGAGCGTAGGCACGTAGAATAGAGAATCGTTTCTGTCGTGATGAAAAGGATCCTTTTTTTTTCCTATCAAGAATCCGGGTTGTGAATGTATCGATGTAATACTTAATATAGGTTTGGTTAATTGAAGAGGAGGAACATTACATCGGTAACTTTAAGCTTTAGTGCTTGCCTCGTGCCTCGTGCCTCTTCATTAAATTGCCCCATCCAGCCATTCAGCTATTCAGCCATCCATCGGAAACCCGCTAGCGCCGGCCGCTTGGTCCTATCAGTATCTGCTTATCGAGATCTATCCCACTACAAGAGGCTACAGCTCATCCACAGTACCAGCACACATTCAACATGCATACTGCATTAAGAGAACTTCCTTATATATCCATTCACTTGCAGATTCTCGTACATGAAACTATCAGGCTAAACTTTTCTTCAACAGTTTTTCATACTCATAAACTCAACTTTTCGTGGAACTCTACGATAGGTAGAAAGAGATCGCATTCTATGATTGTTTATTGAAGAATAACTACCTGGATTTTCAAAGCAATGAAACCTCAACCTGTACGTCAGCAACCAAGAGAACGAAACAATGGCTTCCTGGCGCGATGATTATATAAAGGGTCTACAAGATCGCGATGAGCGCGAACAAACCAGCTACCAGCGCTTTGATCCTTCTTTCATAGACGCTTGTACGGCACCCCTTCTGAAATGAACTTTATGTCTAAAGTCTAACAACTTGCAAAAGATACTCAGCTGCTCGACAAAGTCTCTGCTCAAACTGCAGCTGCAGCTGTTCACGACACCTCATCTACCTCCGCCAACCCCCCATCCCTCTCTTCCTCTGCCACATCTCAAAAAGCAATCTCCAAAAATGCAAATCAAACTCAAACTTCAACCTCTTCCGAGGTCCTTCAGCTCCGCGCTTCCTTATCCGAAGCACTCCGTTCCTCTTCGCACTTCCAATCGCGTTTGAAGATCACCGAAACCTCACTCCAGGCTTTACGCACAAAAAGTGCTTCAGTATCCAAACAGTTAGAAACTTTGACTCGAGAACGAAATATTCTGGAGAGGAAGATCAGGGATCGAGATGAGGAGCTACGAGCTAAGACTAAAGGGTTTCATGATGTGCAGGATGAGATGATATCTCTGAATTTGCAGCTCAATATAGCAGAGCAGAATGAGAAAAGAGCAAAAGCGGAAAATAAAGAGTTGATTGACAGGTGGATGGCTCAAAAAGGAAGGGAGGCAGATGAAATGAATAAAAAGTTTGGGACCTGATGCAATAAACTGATGATTGAATCAAGCTCATCACACTCTGTGTTAAAATCACCGAGAAGGATAAAACATGAAGGAGTAATGGTTGCTGTTACAAATACATTGATTTATCCATACATCTACTCTATGCCGACTCGCTGTGATATCGCTTTGTACTTAAGTACCCAATAATAACCTGCCCAATGGTATCAACTATGTAAGGAAACCCTATATTCAAATTCACAAATCATCTAACCCGACTCCCCCGTGTCTTTCTATCCTTTGGGGTCTTGTGATAGTTAGCCACGATAGTGCTGTCCTTCGTAGCAACATAGTAATCTCCTCCATTGGAATGCCAACTAACATCACCTTCCGCGTAGGTCTTCTTTTCGACTCGCAATAAATTGATGGGATTGTGTTCGTTGTAAGAATTTATGACATGACCGTCCGGCACGAAAGTTTTTAAACTCACAATCTTGCAACCCTCTTTTAAATCCAAAAATAAGTTCACAAGACTTTGGTTCAAAGCAGGTGCGAAGACTTGATTGTTAACCAAGATAACATCAGCTCTCTTCATCACCTTGAGGATGTTTTCGTTATTCAAGAAATTACCTTCCTCGAGGTTGACTGACCCGGCGCTGAGGCCCCAGGCCCTGCAACGTGCAGAAAATTCTGTCTGTTGTAAGGAAGCCAGCTTACAGCAGTTAGGCATTATTTCACAGCCCCAACTTTCGCAACCAACTTGTAGCGCAGCATGCACGACGACATTTCCTACTCCCGAACCGAGATCTATGAAAACTTGATCTGATTTCATCCGAGTGTCTTCCCTGAGAATTCGGGATATGAACGGGAATGTGAGCTCGCCGTAAACGTAATCCGTGCCATTTTGGTATTTATTAGTCAAGTCAACTTGAGGAGACACTGCTCGGTCGTAAACTTGCTGGAGAACCATCTTGAGAAGCTTAGACGATAGCGAATGCTTATTTTCCAAGTTTTTCGCCAGCGATCCATTTTTGGTGAGAGTGCTGAGCGCGTCATTGTAAGCCCCCACAGCATTCCTGAACTCAAGCAGCAGCCCCTTCATTTTCTCTTTGTCGTGGGGCTTTTTTGCGGTGGACAAAGTCCAAGTAATATTGTTCGTCGCTTTGTTGATTTTGCGAATTATGCCCGTTTCTGGATGGGCGAACTCCGCTGCTTGCTCCTCGGTCAAATATTCATCCTTGACAATTTCCACAATCTTCGGTATTTCGTCGTAAGGGTTGATCAAATCTTCTCCTGCGGGATCGATAACCTCTCCTTCGGAGATGAGTTGGTATCTTTAGTGACGGCATTGATTAGCTGGGTTTAACTTCGGATTTTAGGGGTTGAATTCAGTAGGCATTACCTTTCTCTTCGACTGACACTAGGATATCTTAGAAGGACCGCATCGCCCTCTTCCTTCTTTCTATCGCAAACTTTCTCGCCGCTCTTAGCCGTGCGTTTCGTCATCATAACATCGGCCGCGTGGATCATTCTGCATGTAGAGCCTTGCGTATTATCGGTTTCGGTCGAAAAGGCTTTTTTGTCCTTTAGATTCCTCTTCAAATCAGGCTCGATATTTTCTGGCTTGGCCCGTTTGGAAGACACGGCCACCTCTTCATCTTCCTCGCTATCACTCGTCAACGGCTGTTGACTGGGACTTTTTCGAAGAGTTGAAGTTGTGCTTTTCTTAGTGTTACGGCTTCCGCTGATTTCTCTTTCTTTCCTTTTCTTTCCTGCCTCGGGGGGAGGGCTTGGGACGGCTAGTCTGCCACGAGCATCAGTGACTTTTGATACAGGTGTACCAATTCGAAGGCCATTACTGGATGTCCTACTAGATAAAGTCGGCCTCTGTTTTGGAACTTTTTCGGATTTAAATTTTGGTGCCACAGGTTTAATGTTCGTCAGTCCAAAATTCAAGCTCATTCCTGCAGATTTTGAGAACAAGATGGAGAGTAAACAAATACAAAAATATTTGCCAAATACAAAATAATAATGGATTAAAATATGTTCTTGCTGGTGTTTCTTAGATGGGTATGAATGCTGAGTGATGTGAAAGTTGAAGGAGGTATTGCATGCAGTGTATATCTTGAGAGAGTAAATTCATTGAAGACTAATAATAAAGACTTGCAGGCAGGCACGACTCAAAGGGCTGTTGTATGCAGAGATCTACACTAGTTTTGATCACGTGCTGAAATTCTAACAAATAGAGTTTAGAGTTCACAATGATAATTCGTGATGTTTGTAATTATGAATTGCAAACAATCAATAGAAAATGATGAATTTTGTTGGTGTCATTATGTACTTACCTAGATACACGCTTATTATTAATAGATGAGTCAGTATATCATGGAAATTGAAATTTATAGGAATTGAAAATAAAGAACATACTTTTGATAGACAGACTGTGGACTGATCATGGACCGGACCTGACCTGACCTCCTGTGTACTAGACATCTTTAGCTCCCGTTAAGGGACTTTTTAAGGGATTGTCAAGAGATTGATCTGGAATGAGTGGAAATAGATCCGGGATAACTCTAACCCGGATAACACTGGATAACACTTGACAAAAAAGTACTGCACAACATCTTTTTCATTGGTCTCCAAAGTTATCAAGCAGAGCTTTACATCTGAACTCTAGCAAAGGAAATGTGCATATCATTACAATTCATTATTTGACAACCAGGCTGTCTGATTCGAATGTATAAAGAGTGGTGAAGTCGAACACTATACCTAGCAAGAGAAAGATGCTAATGTCACAGACTGGATACAACACTTTCACCTGTTGATTACTTTGTAATATACATACTAGGTAGTTAGCAGACAGATCAATTGCTAGATCTTGTTTAAATTCTGTTAGTTCTTCATATCAAACATTCGAAAATGACTTTGGTAAACCTCTTTTATTATTTCATTCCCTGGTAGTATACAAAAATAATCTCACAGGTGCAAACACAGATACAACATTCAGCAGAAAACACAAAGGAAAACCTCAATCATTTTGGAATCATGACCATCTCACATCACGTTGTCATTCAAATTCTTCTTGTTACTGATAGAGTCCTTGAGAGTAATGAATCCATAATTGCAGTCAGAGTATAATAGGACAATAGCACGCAATTGGCTGTAGAAACAAACATGAGGAACGTGAGAGTGAGGAACATTCATTATTCCTCAAAGATAGGTAACTTTTGTGTGCCCAGGCTTACTTTTTGGAAAACAGGAGAGCAGACCATTGAAACAACACACAATAGACCCAAGCAGACCCAAGTGTATGATATGACAGATAGTCTAACGTGTCAGTCAATAACACCATGCGCCGCTCCAAAGAGGTAGATAACATTGGTGTAAAGACCGCCCATATTCAATCTAGATTTTACTAGTATAGTAAATTAGAGTAAATCCCAGAAAAGCTTCATGTATGTTGTAGGTCTGTGACGTTGCTCTGGGCCAGTGAGGCTAAACATGGGCATAATGAAAATCTAGGCACAAAGATTTATGTGAATCCGACGCCGAAGGAAATCGTTTTGAGAATTGAGGATCAGAAAATTAATCTTTTTGCCATGTAGGAGCAGAAGTCAAAACTATGCTCAGTGCACCGAGAATGCTTGCCCGGTTTGCCAATGTTTCATTGAAAACATGACGCCTCTCAAGATCTGTTATCTAAGAAGCAATAGCACGTTGGCCTGCGTTACCACCACGGTTATTTTTCTTGGGTTTAGACACTGTGCTCCAGCCATCCTCTTCCATGACTGCAGTTTCAGTTGTAGCAACAGGGCTTTGGGCTGGTGCAGTCGCATTTTGTCCACCACCATTTGGGTTTTGTCTGTGGTTCCTTCCTCCATCATTGTGTCTTGGGCCTCTTGGTGCATAATCACCACCCCTACCCTTAGGTCCTCTTGGAATATCATCCCTGGGTGGTTTAGGTCCAGATGGACGTCTCCAGGCTCCTGTGTCAGATGGTTTTGGTTTGGCATCTCTCACAATCTCTTTTGGTTTGACAGCCTTGTCGTCGACAATCTCGCCGTTTGCATTCTCGGTTTCAATTGTCTCTCCTTCCTTTGTTGCTTCTTCACCTTCACGTTGTAAAACTTCAGCTTTCTTCTCGTTGTCTTCAGTTTCCTTAGCCTTTGCAGCCTCTCTCTCCTGCTTAGCCTTCTCATCAGCCTCCTTTTTCTCTTTGATGGCCTGTTGTCGCTTCTCCTCAATTTCCTTCTCCTTGGCGGCAGTATCAATTGGACGAGCAGCTCCAAATGGGCTTGCCTTCGCATCACCTGCGGCAGATGACGAGGATGAATCAGCAGGGGCCTCGGAAACGGTGCGCTTTGCAAGGTTCAATCTTGGTCTACCACCAGCCGGGGCAGATGGGAGGGCTGGAGAAGCTGGGGCCTCGCTCCCTTCACGAGATAGAACAGGTGACTTTGCTGCTGGTGCAGCTGGTGGGTCGGGTCGCATTTTGCTACGCCATTGGTTGTCTTGATCGGCGGCGGTGGGCGCACGCTCAGCGACGGGTCGCTCTTGAAACTCACGTCTGGGTGGTCTTGATCCTTCTTGTGAGCCAGAGCCTTGACCTTGGGATCTACCTTCACCCCAAGCAGCTGGCGAAGCTTTGCGGTCTCTGAAACCTTCGGCTCTTGGTCCATCGTTTGTTCGGGGTCGGCCACCTTCTCTTGGAGCACGTTCCTGTTGGGCGAGGGGTGAGAGTGGACCCTTACGTTCCCAGTTTCCAAAGTCTCGAACCTTGCCATCACTTTCGGGCTCACGGGGGGCTCTACGCTCGCCACCTTCCTCGCCAAAACGGCTAGATTGGTATCCTCGATCCGAAGTGCGACGCTCTCCTCCACGGCCCGGCAAATCAGGTAGGGGTCCCTTTCTACTCCAGTCTCCGAGCTCTCGTACATCTGGACGGTCACCACGATCCTTCGCTATAGCATATATTAGTGGATAGCGCAAGTGCGATGGGAATCAAACTTACGAGGATCAGCAACACTGATTCTAATGTTACGACCTTGGAACTGAGTCTGGTTCAAAGTCAAGGCGGACTTAAGGCCTTCCAAAGAGCCGAATTCTGCATATCCGAATCCCTTTGGTTTCATCTCCATCTTATCCTCAATGATGCGAACGTTGATACATTCGCAGCCAACGAAAAATTCGTTAACATCGCCGACGGTAGCATCAAATGAAAGGTTTCCAAGATGAACAGTATAAGGTGGCTTGTCGGGGAGAGGGAGTTCCTCGCGAACGGAATAACCTATTGAAAGTTAGAATAAGAATTTCATTGAAAAGGGCAATTTGAAGGAAGGTGATGGGAGACTTACCTCCGGCATTGTTGCCATAAGTACCAGTGGTAGAGCTATAGGTACGTCTCTCATTGCTGCTTCCACCATATCCAGAAGGGCGTGAGTCTATAATGATCAGTATTCATATTTTTGCGAAATTGGCCACGATCAATGTGCGTTTGTATTCACATACCGGCTGTGATAGATGGAAATTAGCAAGGCTCCATATCGATATAGGAATAGAAGAACTAACAAACTGGCATATCCTCCATCTCATCGGCCCATGATCCCAACTCTACATCGATATTAGTATGAAAAAGATTGTTGTGCGAGGACAGTAGGTGTTTTCATACTCTCGTCAGCCAAGAAGGTCCCGAGGGACATCTTCTGCTGTTCCTTCTTCTTAGGAGCTATGGCACAACTACAATTAGCCACCACATACTCGATGTTTCAAAGACCCACACCGACAGTATCATGGTCGCGATAGTCGATGAAAGGTTAGTGAGGGGGAGCGCTTACCCATGATTGCGGTTTTTTTTTTCTTGGGACGCTGCGCAAAAGTGTTTGCGCGTTGTCCGAGACAGAGTATTGAAGGTACTATGAAGTCCCTTCAATCGATCGTATGTATTTAAGGTTTGGGTATTCCTTGGGATATTCGAGGCTCGTCGAATATCTTTTTGTGTATCGGTAGGAAGAGGTCGAGGTTCTTCGTGGTGGGTTTAGATTCCAAAATGGAAGAATTATTAAAAGTGCGAAGTTTGACAAGGGTTGTGCGAAACTAGTGGGGCAAATTCTTACACTAGTGCTGTGTTAGTGAATTTGCGTTTGTTCAATGATATGGAATTTTTTATCGAAATCGTATAAATGATTACATTGATATTCATATTTAAGAGTTAATTCATATTTTTGAAATTTTGAATTTTACCAAGGAGGCAATCATCTTCTCCCATTGGATAGGATAAAATAGTGAAGGACCAGCTAGATATAAGTCCCGTCTCGTATATACAAAGGCAGGTACTAGTAGGTACGCAGTTTTGATATCTCAGCCAGATAAATACACGACATTGCAAAGTAAATATGTAGGTGAAATTTATATTCATCCTCTTCAATTCAAACCATCATTCGAGAATAGAGGTTATCTATACCAATTCTATTTTGGTTGATTGACAAGTTGAGCATCAGAATTGGAATAATATCATGACATAAATCTCAGAAGCTCACATATCAGTATCATGCAGCCAAACTCTTGCTCCCTTCGGAAAATAAGAGACGATATGACAACTCCTAGAGCAAAGGAAGACTCTTCTCCTTCAATGGCTCCCATCAATCAATCCCAAGGCCCCAAATCGGGTGATCTGCCTCCTGAGTTGATGGATATCATAAAGCCTGCTCTACAATTTGGCGGTCTTTCTGGTATGTCCTATTCTCGGTCAATCAATCTCTATCTCCTGTTTGTAGAAACAGAAACATTTGCACGCCTCAGCAACACTTTCGACTCATTATCACGTGTAAATATTCACACAACTCTCCTAGCCCCCTCATTCATTTTACACATCAATCATCACCTTCCCAATCTCTAATACCATCAAAGCTAACAAGCACCCTCAGCACTTTCCGGCACTATAATTGGTGGGTTTTCTGGTATCCTCGTGTCTCAAACTCCAGTTCTCTTCGCCGTCGCCAGCTCTATTCAATGGGGCATTCTTGGTACCACCTTCTGGGGAACCCGTACTGCCCTTCTCTCCCGTTATAGGACCGCGTCTATATACCCGACGCCGCAAGAGAAAGCGCTCTCAACTTCCCTGGCCGCTTCTCTTGCTGGCGCTACTGGAGGTATACTGCGTGGCCCAAAGAACATTCTGCCTGGGTTTGTCGTTTTTGGAGCTGCTGGGTATGTGGGACAAAAGATCTATGATGCTGTGGACGAGAGAAAGATGGAGGAGTTGAGGTTGGAGGAAGGTGCGAATAAAAAGAGTGGAGATGATTGGATGAACTCGAAATGGGTGCCGTGGAAGAAATTATCCGATGACGAGTATGAAGGAATGTTGAAGGAAAGACTGTTAAAGGTCGATGCGGAGATTGCAATTCTAGACGAAAGTCTGCAGGCTTTACGAGAACAGCAAAAAAACGAGGCGGGAAAGCTTCAAGGAACAGTTGAAAAGAATCATTAGCTTCCTGTCTAGCTTCTATATACCATTGAAAAAGAATCTTCGGCTATATGAAGTTTTAGCATTGAGTTATTTGTAGCCTGCATTGTCTCTTTGTGAAGATCCTCAAATACAGCATGTGATCTATTTCAACATACGAAATTTAATGGATTTAGTGCTACATTTACATTACGCCGTTCATTTCCTTCCCAATCAGAATTTATTGCCCGTACAAAGCTTTTTTGGTATCTTCTGGTTCACCGTGATGACTATCACTCCTCATCATCCTTCTTTCCAGATCTATTTCTTACCCACTCCTCAGCGATCGCTCTTACTTTCTCTTGTGACTTTTTGTCACCATTAGCCTCCTCCCACTCGGTCCATCTTTTGAACCACCCCATCGCGCCCTTGGGTTTCAATCCCTTGATTCGAGCTACTCGTTCAAACACACCCCTAACAATGCTCTTATCACCTGCCTTAATTTCTAGATCCAAAAGCTGGCCCCAAATATCCAATCGCTTACTCCATTTTGCCAAAACACCCTCGAAAATTGTGCGCCCACGTTCTGGAGAGCCATGCTCAGAGCGGAACTCTAGAGCTGCAAATTTGAGCGTCAAGGGAAGATGGGTGTGTGGAGGAAGAGATTGAGTTGCACGTGGAAGGAGAGCACGACCACGATCAGGGGCCCCGAGAGTATTGAAAAGAAAGTGTGCATAATTGACCCAAACGGTGGGAGATTGTGAGAATTTCTTAGTGAGAGCTTGGAAAAGTTCATCGGCTTTCTGTATGGCTGTTAGCTTACATGTTTGAGATTGTATGGAAGTATCCCTTACCTTGTTTTTGCCAGATTGAATATAGATACTAGCTAGTCTCTCGTGAACCTCTTGAGCATCGTTGTACTGGCAAGCTCGCTTAAACACAGCTTCGACAGTTTCATCACTTCCATATGCAATCTCCAAATTGAGAAGAGCGAGCCAGATATTAAGCTTCTCAGTTTCCTCTCGCATGTTGATAGTTTTGATGGCACGCTCAGCGATCTCTCTGGCCTTGCCTAGCTCGCTGAGTTGCATCTGGAAAGCCATATACTGGGTCCAGAGACTGGAAGAGTCTGGCTGACCCAAAAGGAGGCGCTCGAAGTCACTGACAGATTGCGGTCCATTGGCATCAAGGTCACCTGTTCTATCAACCTTAATTTCCGCCTTTCTCTTCTTCTTTTTAGGTTTCTCTTCGGCGGCTTCGTCATCGGAATCTGCATTGGACTGGCCATCAGCTTGGTCCAGGAGGTCAGCAGACCAATCAAATCCGCCGGCGCTAAGAGCTGGGACATCGCCTTCAGCATCAGGCATTTCCTCGTCAGAATCCGATGCTTCGTCTCCGTCCTCTGCGGCACTTTCAAGGTCTTGCACATCATCAAGGTCAATACCGCCTTCACTGTCATCGTCATCATCATCATCATCGATGTCCATACTGTCAAGCTTGACGCCATCCACACCATCATCATCACTCTCATCGTCAGACTCGTTTCCGTCCTCAAAGTGTGAAGCTTTCATAGAGAAACTAATGCGTTTCTTCTCGGTGTCCATCTTCAATACGATAGCTTTGACCGCATCACCTTCAGAGTACAATTTTTTGACGTCGTGGACACGCTTTTCGGCCATTTCACTTTGGTGACAAAGGCCGCTCACATTCGCAGAGCCATCAACAACAATAAAGACACCGAAATCCTCGACTTTACGGATTTTTCCGGTAACAACTTGGTTCACTTGGATATCGTTGAAGGTCAAAGGCGCAACGTAATCTTTGTCGATAACAGAAGGCTTGAGACTCAATTGAACATGGTTCAAAACTTCGTCTACAACTGTGACTTTGCCTTTGACTAGTTGGTCGACCTGGAATTCGGATTTCCAGTCTTTGATATAAGAGTCCGAAAGGTCTGAAATTCGAACATACGCTGTCACATTACCCCCCAAGTTGACAAACAGCCCCTTGTCAGCAACGTGTTTGACAAATCCACGCACGATGTCGTTGACTTTCAGTTGTGAAATGGATGTGATTTCTGGATCTTGAACTGCTGCTGATGAGCTCATCACTCTGGATGCTCTAGTCGATAATCGAACGCGTTTGTTTGGAACATCGATATCAGTAACGCAGACACGAACAATATCATTCTTAGAGTATTTGGAAGGATCAGCTTCTGAATAGTCGTCGCAAAGGTCTGTAAGGTTTATTGGCGCAGAGATGCTATCAGTAAGCTGTATCATGACCTGTCTTTCATTGACTCTGGTTACTTTTCCTGGTACGATCATGCCTTGGCTTAGCTTATCAAAAGTAAGTGCTTCAGAATCTTGACTAGAGCGGGCAGACAAATCTAGACGGTTTGTTTCAACATCAACGCCCTTGACGTGAACTCGAATGGCAGATCCAACGGGAAAGTTTGCTGCTAGGTCCTTGAGTAATGATACATCATCTGATACATCTAGAGCGTTGATTCGGCCACGCACATTGGGAGATAGATTTACCCAGAGGCAATCAGCTCCAACGTTATTAACGAATGCTAACCAAGAAGAGCCAACCTCAATTTTGTCCAAAGATACAGGGTCTTGTGCAGACTCAGTTTGATCACTAGGCTTAGCGGACAGTTCAAAGACTAAAGTCTTGCCAGATCTGTGACTGATAGGCAGGAAGCGATGGTTACGCGCATCGTGTATTCCTAAGACACGAACGTCGACAATTTGCTTCGGCGAGAATGATTTGAGAGGCTGCTTTTTGGATTTTATCTCCGACCAAGAGTCAAAGGCTTGTGACACATCAATTCGGCCCTGGATGTTATCGGCAAGTTGCACATTTACTTGGGTATCCTTAACAGACGACACCCTTGCCTTCGTAAGGCGACCAAGTGTAATGTCGTCAATACTCTTGATAGTTTCATCGATAGGGTTTACAGCTTCCAAATTGGTACCAGGGGCTAAAGGCTCATTCGACTTTTTGTCGGAAGTAGCATCAGCCATAGATAAAAGAAATCTTCGTTGTCCATGGTCGACAGTGAGAACCTTGACCTCTACTGTTTGGTACTTTTTAAATCCAAAGTCTGGTAAACGAAGGTTCTTCTCAGGTATCTTATTCTTAGGCAGAAGCCCCGTAAGACTGCCTCCAAATTGCACAAAGACTGCTGTCAATGTTATGTTTTTAACGAATCCATGTACAGTCTTCTTCTCTTTGACGTCATCGAACATTCTCAGTAAAGTCTTATTCTGAGCGGCCTTGACAAGTGCAGGTTTATTCGTTAAGACGATCAAACGCTTTTGCTCAAGCTTGTCCAGTACAGCAAGATCTGACAATACTTGACCAACACGAATATTCTTGAACGAAGAACGGCTTTTGTTCTCAGATCCATCAGTAAGCTGACCGACAGGTAGTATTGCTTTCAAGCCTAGTCCTTGGATCTCGACAGAAATGTCGTCGTTCGACTTTTCTATAACGAGAGCGGACACAATCTCGCCAATTTTGAGATTCTTCAACGCGTTCTGCTGTGCCAGTCCAAAGACGGAAGGATCTTTGCAAGAAACAGTTAATTTCTTGGCCTCGGGATCGACCTTCAAAACATGAACGTTGACGACTTGTCCAATTTTGAAATGTTGGTTAGGGTCCTGTATGTAGGCCTCGCTCATTTCTGAGACTGGCAAAAACCCTCGAACAGTGCCGTAAAACTGAACTACCGCACCAGTCTTCAAAATGTTCACAATAGTACCAGGACTTTGCATCCCAACAGTTATGTCATCATACGAGATCAAAGCAGGTGACTCGGAATTGACAAGTGTCTTCTTGAGGGTTAATCGAATTTGCCGTTTTCCAGGATCTGTAGAGAGAACACGTGCTGTGACGGCCATTCCTTCTTTAAACTTCTTTTCGGGGTGAAGCAATTGTATATCTGCAAGGTGAGTTTCTGGAACAAGTCCAGAAATGTTTTCGGCCAAATTAACCAGTAGTCCGCCAACACCTTTGTCATTGACAATTAGCTTTTCAACCTTTCCCTTTACGACCTCTCCAATCTTCAAATCTTCAATTCGCAAGTAAGGCTGTTCCAGAACACTTTTCTCCAAAGAAATGAGGTATACACCATCAAGAGAATTGTAACCAAGGACACGACCACGGTGGACCGAGCCTACCTTATATGGCCCTGTTGTTTCTTCCAATGTCTCTATCTTTCCGTCCTTGACTCTAGATATGTGGACGAATCCAGGAATCCCTTTGACTCCCACATCGACAAAAAGACCGACTCCAGACTCGACTTTCTTGATTGTGACTTCTTCGACGATGGTAGACAAAGGTAGGGTGTCAAGTGGATTCACTTTGTTTCCGGGCTTCCCCGCTTGCTGTTGCGACAACGACGTAACATGGTCAAGGAGGGAGATGCCAAGTTTTTGAGGATCCGAATTTGGAAAGGTGCAAATAACTCTACCCCTAACCTTGGCACCAATCTTGAATTTCTTTTCCAGCTCCTGGTTCATAACACTAGTTCCAGAATGCATCAAATCTGCAGTAACATCAGCCATACCCATGACCTTTCCAGTAAGACCCCTGGAGCTGACATCAACAATCAAGGTCTCGACCGCAGTTCCTGGGAGGAACGCATCAACCGTTGGAGCATCTGTGAGATAGTTCGATTTTTTCACATTGCCGATCTTCTGAGTGTCTGCGCATAGTTTGACAGTCTTCCCGTTAGAACTCAGACCGGTGACCATGCACAAAAACACTGCGCCTTCTTGAACATCGGCCAATACTACTTCGTAGCCAATATCTTTTGCGCCCATGAAACCACGAATACCAGAATCTTCAAGTCCAATGTTCATAATTAAACCGTGATCTTCGACACTTGTGACAGATGCCATCAAAGTGGTATTGGCGATGAGATTTTGTGGAGTGACGCCATGATTGGCATGTTGTGGTCGAAGGGATAATTCGATTCTTCGTTTTCCTTTTCCTAGTGTGGCTGTATTTGTATCGTCGCTGGTAGAAACAACATATGCCCTTAGGTATTGCCCCATAGAAAAGATTTTCTTCAAGTCAATATCCTCCACCTCAAGTTCGTCATCTGCATCATCTTCCTCAGCGGCCGCAATCGCCTCAATCCGTTCTGTCACTTTGTCCGAGATCGAAGTAATGGGTACATAGCCCGTCAGGTTATTTGGCAGTGATATAGCAATGTCTGTAGCATTGATCTGGGACACCTGGCCAAGAACTAAAGAGCCCGATACTAGTCTCTGCGAATTGTAAGCCGCAGTCAACTACAGTATCAAGTGGTTTGTAACACATACCTTATAGCTCAATCCTTCAATTTTGACAGTCTCTTCCTCAACTTCGCTATCATGAGTTGTCTTCTTGCCCTTGCCTTTACCCTTTCCCTTCTTCCTTACTTTTGTAGCATCTCCTCCTTCTTGATCTTCGCCTTCAGGCTTGGAAGATTTAGCACCATATTGTTCAAATAGAACATCTCTGGTGGCATCAATCTGGATTTGTTTATGTTCCAATGGAGTTAATACACTTGCGCCACCTCTTGGGAAAGCCACTTCCTCCTCCCTGACTCTTGAAATTTTCGTCGCTGGTGGTAATTTTGTGGTCGATGTGCTTTTCCCCTCTTTCTCTTCTGCCCTGGGTCGTTTCGAAGGTCGATCATCAGATTCTGAGATTTTCTTAGATCGCATGAATGAATCATTGGTAGGACCAGTCTTTCTCTTCTTATCGAGTGGCGCCATTGTTATTAATTGAAAGGAATGGCTCGTGAATGTGAAGAAAAGAGATATCGAAGTCGCACAGGAAACGAACGACGACTTCGAGCTTCACAACTTTTTTTTCTTCTTCCTATCAATAATCAAAAAAATTGCAGGGATTAATGAAAGACCGACACTCCGCATCATTCTGCACCTGCCTCGATAAGGCTGACACACACAAGGCTGACTGACGCAAGGCTGACACCATGGTGGGCTGACCTCGGGAAAATGACAGACACGCAGGCCCGACACGGTTATCTATCTAATCTGTACTCTATCTGTACTCTGCCTGTACGGGGAGACGGGTAACTAAATGTAGTAAGTTGCATTCACGAAAATCACAATACAAATAGGAATAGTCCAAATCATACATATTCATACATATTCATCATACCTTAGTATCTACTATCTCTTGATCGTGATGTTTGATGGTGTTTTATAGATGATTCAAGGTTCTTGCTTCTAGCTTTTCTGCTACTGCACTCGTTATTGCTTTTTGGCTCTTGGGCTCCGGAATGATTTAGTCACATGGTAATTTAGAACTGCTAGGTACATACAAACGTTATCACAATTCAGAGATACACGCCGACGTACAGTAAACTCTGAAAACTAAGTTTGAACACTCACGATCCCACGTACTTAATCTCCATCCACACTTTCACTGGTCCCCAGATATTGAATTCCTTTTGTTTTCGATCCTCGACTTTATCTATCGCCAGTAAGGTGACTACACATTTTCCGTTTGATACCACAGCGTACAGAGTATTATTAGAACGACCAATCCAAACACCCTTGCACGGGGCAAATAACCTTGTTACTCGCGGGGCAGCAACATATGTTATTTAGTGATATGAGGCTTTAGAATCATTTCATTAAGCAGCCGCGCCCCTTGGAGGAATTTGAAAACCGGTCGTCCGAGTAGTCAGGAGTAATCGATCTTGGAATGCTACCCTCACGCAAACGATCAAAACTAAATCCTTCCAAGGACCAGTCACCGTCTTCTTCAAAAAATACCGCAGAACCGGGACACACTACTACCAACAACGGTCAGCATGGTGCAGCTTCTAACAAAAAAGTAAGATGCCCAAGTTCCGTTGCTGTTGAAACGAGTTTGTGTCGGTGTAGTGAAGCTAACGAGGTAATAAAGCTCGGATCGAGAGCGAGTTGGTATGGAACTTGGCCGCGAAAATCTACTGTTTCTACACAGGTTGTGAAAGAGACAATCTTAGCTGATAAACCATCGAACGGGAATATGGCGACGGAATTGAGCCATCGCGATCAACGAAAACCTTCATCAGTCACTTCCAGGCCTCCATCAATGTACCCAGGGAAAAGCAAACCAGCATCGGAAATAACATTGAGCGTTCCACCGCAGGAGACTTCGAAAAATAAGACAAGCAGCAAGAAAGATGAGAATGTAGCCCGAGATGTCGAAAATCCAGAAACACCTCCAAGAACCCGATCGTTGGGGGAGTCAGATACACCCAAAGAAACAAACTCGCAAAGCTCGCCGATTGCTGATATTACAAAGGGGCCGGTCACATCTCAAGGCTGGTTAGGCTGGTTAGGCATGCCATCGCAAACATCAAAGGAGTTAAAAGTGTCTAGTCCTGTGGTGGAGGAGCCTCAAAAACAAGATACTGAAGAAGTCCCATCAAATGAGACAATTATACCAGAGCAGGCAATGGCAGAAGAAGCAATGGAGGCTCCGAAACAAACATTATCAGCATCGAGGTCATGGTTTAATTTATGGTCAGCCTCTCAACCTCCAATTCCTGCAGAACGCCCAAGAGAACCAGTTTTAACCCAAGAATTGGAGAGCAATCCCATCAAAATTATCAAAGATGCATCGAAAGATGCACCTAAATCTCCACAATCGACACCGAGTAGATCTACAACGCAACCTGGTGGGTCTAGTTGGGCATCGGCGTTTTGGTACTCCGACAACACCAAAAAGGGTACCGAGCCTCTGGAGGATAGCAGTAAGGGGGAAACTGGCGAGATAGCAATCTCGGGCGAGCAATCTCAAAATCATCCGCTTCCAGCTCAAGCTGTTCCAGCCGTCGATACTAAGTCATTAAATGGGGACAAAAAGCCAAAAGCGGCCGGCAAGAAAAGTCGACCGAAGTCTGTAGATATCGAGGAAATCTCTCAAAAAACTGCAAGTGCACAACTAGATGATGCATCCAAAAAAGTCACCACCCCATCCAACATCCCCTCGCCGCCTAATCTATTGTTACCGTCCGTACAAAGTACTTATCATTTGATGGAAAATCCATCATTCTTACGGCAATTGACAAGATTGATTGTACGTGGCCGACAGAAACCCATGAAGCATGTATCTTTGGCGAAGGAAGTACCAACAATTAAGAATGCAGTCGCCATAGGCGTACATGGTCTATTCCCTGCACCTCTGTTGCGCAAGCTCATCGGACAGCCCAGTGGAACTTCAATAAGATTCGCTAATCATGCAGCGGCTGCTATAAAGCGGTGGGCAGATGCACATGGGTCTCCTGGTTGTGAAATAGAGAAAGTGGCACTTGATGGCGAGGGGAAAATCTTTGAGAGGGTGGACAAACTCTGGAAACTGCTCAGTAATTGGACAGATCGATTACGTCAAGCAGATTTCATTATGGTGGCTGCTCATTCACAGGGTGTCCCGGTTGCTTTGATGCTTGTCGCAAAATTGATAGAAGAGGGCATAGTATCGTCAGCGAGAATTGGCGTATGTGCAATGGGTAAGTTGCGAGAAATCACCCTGGTATACAAATATCGCTAACAAACCATTAGCGGGTGTGTCATTAGGTCCTTTTGCTAGTCACCAAACTGGATATCAAGCAGCATTATTCAACGAGATGATTACAGAACTCTTTGAATTTGCAAATTACGAAAGTGAGGTTGCAAAGCATTATGAAAGGGCCCTTCGACGGGTCTTGAAATATGGAGTAAGGGTGACTTTTTGCGCGAGTATTGACGACCAACTCGTATCTATTGAGGCATGTCAACACATTTTCTCGATTTTGTTGATGTCATTACTAACAGCATCCTAGTCCGCCATCTTCTCGCCAGCAGAACATCCCTATATTTACCGAGCTGTATTTGTGGATGGACGCATACATGCTCCGGACTTTATTGCCCACTTAGTCGGCTTCGCGTTGAAATTGCGCAATCTTGGTGTCTCGGATCACGGGCTCATTCGTGAACTATCGGCACCTCTAGCTGGAAGTCTCTATACTGGTGGTGGTCACTCTCGTCTCTATGACGATGACAAAATATATGAGTAAGCCTTCTCTTATTTCGACGAAATTGTTTCCTGCTTTATTAACATGTATTCTCAGCATGGCAATGGATCATGCCCTTACCACTACTTCAGTTCCCGACGTACCTTTGCACATGTCCCAATATGCCCCGCCTACAAACGCAAATCCCTACGTTTTACCCTGGATCATGCGTGGTGTTCTCGAGGAAGAATTCGTGAAAACAGAACTGCACAACGAAGCAGTAGAACTACTGAAGCAATTCGATGATTGGAAACCCACTACTAAAGTCTTACAAGACGTAAAGTACAGGCTGGAAGCTGTTAGATCCAAACTATGAGGAAGAGTCGGCATTGTACATCACTTTGAACGGGAGTTTTAGAATTTGTGTATTATAAGATTTCGTTTGGGATTTCGGGAGGCGTAACTTTGCATATACACTATATATATAGGGATTTGGAGACCGGGACACATGGCATAGGATGCGAGCGTAGGCGTAGGGGAATTTACTCAGGCTTTATTTATACTTTTTAACTGGAAATCTGACGTCCCAATTGATTGCCTTCGGGCGTAGCTTTTTATGTGACTTCAAATTTATTGATATCTTTCCTTGCATTCAGAGTTGATTGTCAAACGAAATGGTTGGTAAGATTCAACCTACCTCTATTGCGCTACTATTCATGCAATCTAGCAGCATATCCTTACTGCTATATCTTACTTACTGCAGGTTTGCACGTCATGATTCTGTCACTCTATTTTATTGCATAGATCAGAAGACATTACACAATTCTCTAGCTCGACGTAAATCGCAGCATATCTGCCTAGTACCCCTGGACCACATGATAGTTTTCAGCCTTCCCATTGACGTTCAGAACCAAATATTGTTTTCAGTTCAGATCACTCTCATCACATTGTTCACCAACAGTCATCATGGTCTTTCAGATTCAAATTGATGGATTACATTAGCTTCTACCTTTTGTTGATATGCGTATAATGTGTTGCGTCTATCAGACTATCACGAACTCGCTTAGTTCGCATCGGTAAGGTTAGCAAGCGCATGGGAGTATATATCATGCATGTATTGAACTATTTGATCACCACCACAAGTCGACGCATTGCTACCAACCAAGATCGAGTCTTCACACATACAGCAAAGCTCTTGTCATAGGTTGGAACATTCAGAGCCCACTATTCATTTAACCGTTCGTTTCACCACAATTTTGATTTCGACGACACTTTCGGTGCAGCTGTATTTTCACAATCGATCGTCGATTCGTTTGCTACTTTTTCTTAGCTCGTCCATTGCTCACCGGGCCTTTCTTCGCTACTTTGTTACAGTTCGTGCCACATGAGCCGGTTACCTTGGTGAGCATTTCACACCATACCTTTGACAGAGCTGGTAAGAAAACAAGCAGATTGCATGGTAAAGCGAGCTTTGAGTGAGATCAAGTTGGAGAAAGCTACAGTGAAGGCAACGGTAAAATGAAATGTATACACAAGTTTGCTAAGAAGACATGAAAAGACTCGGGTAAGAATCAAGTACCCCTAGCTCGGTTTGGAAAGGGGTCTAATTCTTTCTCTCTCATTAAATTACATCCCTCCTTTCACTCCTCCCACAATTACACCCAGGCGGAAGAGAAAAATCTCTACTTTCAATGACAATATTAGATTGTTTATACGTATAAAAGTACTTACAATATATTAAGTATTATAAGTAAGGACATACCCAGTCTCCACTTTCTGGTGACTGAATCCTTTCTATAGATCTATGTTGTAAACCACACTAACTGTTACCACGATGCAGAAGATTAGCATTGTAATTATCCAATCTCCTCTCGAAATCCAATTACTAGTCATTTTTTCCCTTTCTTCCATTTTCCTCGGACACAGCTAAACTGTCCTCGCTAATCCCGACTGTGAAAGAAAAATCGGTCTCCCCCACTAACTCCTTTACACAATCCACTAGCCTAGCCAAATCATCCGTCACCAACGAACTAGCCACTTGCATAACAGCATAAGCGCTATATCCCGGCTCTTGGATATGTCTCGAATCTAGTATTCCACTATCAAGAGCTTCAAGTCGACGATTCAGGCCATAAGATTGGGGAAGTTGGATGAAAGGGGGAAGGGCAACGCCTGCACTGATCGCAGCTGACAGGAGCGCAAGGGTTGAGGTTATTTGATGGCTGGTAGGTTCAACCTCTTCCATAACAGTAGCGAGGTCACGAAGCCATTTGCTACGGGTATCGGTATTTGTATGATTATCTTTGGACCAGGCTTTTGTTGTATACGACATCAACGCGAGGTAGCCCATAATACTGAAAATCAGTAATTAGCATACGCACACCTCCAAAATATGGTGTCACTTACTTTGAGGAACTCTTTATGATATTTTCATAAGTTTCACGAGGAAACTTCCCTCCAATCGAAGGCTCAAATTTCTGCCAAGCAGCATGTTGCTGCAAAGAAGGTAGAAGCAGGAGAAGCTTGGCAAACATCCTATGTCTAGCCTTCTCAAGGCGACGACCAGGACTAGTCTTCGATGTCATATCGCCTTCTCTTCCATGCATTCGAGTATGAATAGTTGAATGAACTGTTGAGTAGTAGTTCGCCAAGATGTATAGGGTCGCTCCCAAATCTTTTCTTAACCAGCTACGATCCGTGAGCGGGTAAGGAAAGAAAGTCCAGATGAATGCCACAAAAGAGCCACCTGCAACACATGCAAGTCTATATGGGGCAAGCTCATAAATCCTGTCCTCAAGTTAGAAAGTCTCAATTCAACCGGAGTAAGTAACTAACGGATAATAAGGTTGTCCATTGCTGGTTGATGCCACAATTCCAATTTTCCTAACCTGAAGTTCATATCCAACAATCAATACTTGAGTGACTATGAACACGAGCCAGGCTGGTATCAAGCGAGGAAATTTCAAGAAAAGATACATCTCCAAGAATATGAAAAACCAAAGCATCACGATAACTCCTGGAGTCTTTTGATCAACAATATACCAGATGACAATCGAGCTGACCATTGCTAGTGCAGTTCCCCCAACACGAGCCAGAAATCCAAATATCGATTGGCCTGAAGTCATCGTCATACCTATTTTGATTAGCTTCTCTACAGGCTCAAGACCGGACTATCGACATACCAATTGCAATGATGATCAAAGCCCAAACTAATCTTTGCTGCTGAAAGAAGACATGAGTGTCTTCAAGGAATGCAACAATACCCAAAGTCAAGGTTGCGCAGGCCACTCTAAAGCCGAATGCTGATTCTGCGCTTCCTAAAAACCTCGGGATAGTTCTAAGCCCATTTCCAAAATGTTGCCAGGCAGTCTTTGGTGGCAAATGTTCAGGATCTTTCCGAGGATTGAATCCTGCGCCCAAGTAGACATTGTTTACACCTGCCTCTTGGTTATCCGGAGTGTTACTATCCACGGTCGTATCTGCATTTGCAAGGCAAAAAATCCATTTTTTTATTCGCCGTTGACCTGGTAGGATCAGACGATTCTTCTTCATGGTTCCATCTTCTACTTTTCCATCTGCAAACCGCACTAACTCAATTACTGCGAGACCAGCCGTGTAAAGCTAGATTGATTAGCATTTTTATAGGAGCAGATTCATTACAACGTACAAGATTTTCCATGAAAAGAATAAGATATAATTGCTGCTGGTCTCTTCTATGCGCGGCTTCGTCTCCACTGACAGGTGCACCTGCAGGAGGAATTGGTCTACTTGTATCGAATTGTTCTGCAGACAAACCTTTTTCATGTGCCCATTTCTTCAAAGTTGCTCCGCGCTTTTGATAGAAATCATTCAAAGCCTGTTCCATATAGGCGAGAAATCCGGCATCGCCAGGCTTTGATTGTGCATCAGCAGTCTCAACGTCAACAGCGGCTTTCTTTTTCGGTCGAGGAACAAGCTCCAAAGTAAGTGCTACATGTTCTAATCCTTGATCCATAACTGCAGTCACGATAGCAAATGGTTCGTGGAGAGTCTTCATCACTTCATTCCATAACCTCTTTTCTTCCGTCTTACTTTCCAAGGGCATGTGTTCCCATTGCTCGGAACGATCTTTTGAACCCGTGGACTTGACCCATCCGCGTCTTTCGCCGATTCGTACAAAAATATCTGTGATGGTACTCATTCCCAGCAATGGAATCATTATGTCCCGGAACAAGTTGAATATCTTGTCGATATCCTTAGCACTCAATTTACCCCAGGCGACCTCCCGCTTTCCAAATGGCATATCTCCGTAAAGCTTTCCATGCAACCCACGCAGACCATCGATTGCTCCCTTCAGTGCCTTAGCTTCCGGAGACAGTGTTGGATGGGAAGATCCTGCACTGCCTTTGTTGGACCCGTCAGATGAATCACCAGGGGTATCACCATTCTCAGAACCTGGAGCAGCGAACATGTCACTTTCCTCTAAGCTTTGCAAATATGTTGTCTGAGCCTTGAGAACGCCCCTCAACAATTGAATGTATCCCGCTTGGCCTTTGAAAACTACCAAACGACACGAGACGGGTATAACAAAAACATTGACCGCCGTGCTTATAGCAAAGGCAGTCAAAAACGCCTTTATCATCTGTTTGATGAGAGATTCGGCTGATGCCACAGTAGAGAAAAGAGGACCATAAGTGAAAGCAATGTTTGAAAATATGCTATACATAATGACCGGAACATTCAAGGCTGGACTTTTGGCGCGTAACAAATTCGCAAACCATATGTTAGCAAACAACCAGATGGCGCACACAGCAGCCTGCGAAGAATTATACGCTTGTGGCACTCCCGGTGTGGAAGTGTGTTCTCGTGCTTTAATGCAGCTCCATAGTCCCAGCATTCCAATTGAAGCCCCAATGCAGACGGCAATCAGGTTGAGTATCATGGTTTGGAAGAATTTGGCCCTTGGCATAATAGGCAGACTGATGACGCAGATAATGGCTACCAGGTATCCTATAGTTGTGTACGTTTGAGCGACCGAATCGGATTCGTAGAAAGCTACATAAAAGTTAGGGTTAGGAACGTAAGATAGGCTTCAGTTGACTTGCCAACAGCAATTGTAGGAGCTACGGATCCCCTAGATCGTACATCAGCATCTTTTCGGTTGAGAATGGATCCAAATCATACTTGAACATCATCATCAATGTCGGTGCATCGAGTCCAAGTTTCCCCCATATTCCCTTCAACTTGGACGGCTTCTTCTCCTTACCCTTGACTTCAGTCTGTCCGGTACCTCTTTTCGAGACTCCATCTGAGATTGGTCTCGCATCATTTTCAGCTCTCTCAGTTGAGAGATCAGGGGATGCTTCATCTCTTTTCTCCGTGTGCGACTCGCCATTCACGGAAACATCCTCAGTGGCCATCTTATCAATCAGGCTGAGGTTTGATTTCCCCGCAACACGTCAATTTATTATATGCTCGTATTCATGTGCACATTGTTGGAATCAATTAAGGAAGATAAAGAAGGAAAATGAGAATATCTTAACTTGATCTCGACAGCAATTGAACATTGCAGGAGAGAGAGAAAATGCAATATTAAACTTCCTGCTTAGAGCGATCTTGGAAGTATCGGTACCTAAGCATGCGATGAACGAAATTGTGTATGAGATTAATTGTTAAAGAACGGAACGATTGACCAATCAGTGAGGTGACGTCGGTCACAGCCTTGAGCTAGCACTGCAATGGAAATATTTATGCGAATTATGCAAGTTATGCATCTTGAAAGTCACCCGTGGACCGGTAGACTCTTCCACATTACACGCCAGGTACATACAGCCTTACGCATTTTAGACTTCACCGAACGTGCCAACGTCCCTTATTTAACATCACATGGACAAGAGATGGACAATAGATGGGTAATAGTCGGAATCCGACAACTCAGCCGACTGTTTCCCACTAATGAAGGTCCTCTAAATTTATGGATCTTCAAAGTTAATTTAAATTCTTTACGGGGAAGAGCCACAATATATTGTGCGGACTTCATCGATAGCCTCGAGCTCATCACAGTTTACCGCTCATAGGATTGAAATCGAAGTTTTCTCTGACGATTTCTAGACCCATTGCTATTGTCGTCTCTCTAGGGTCAAGAGAAGAGTCCACATATTAGTTTTCCATATTGGATCTACACATTCATTATTATATTCATGACGTTCTTAACTTCTAATCTTATTGAGATTTTGCATGCCTTTTTGAGAATCCGAGAATGCAAAGTAACTTTAGAAATAAAAAGTACGTTGAAAACATGTTTCTTCCTACCGACCCCAAAATGATTCCTCTTTATTGGCTTTATTCCCCTCAGCTCTTAGGATGATTCCCCCCCCCCCGTTTTGACGTTCCTGCTAAGCGTCTTTTCAACGTCTAAACTAGTCTTCCATCCATTTCTCCAATAATAACTACCATCGGTACGGGGCTCTCCCGGGAACTGCATCGTCACCCGCATCGAACTTGAATCCCCCATCAACCTCGCGCAACACAACTGTAACCTCAGCCCAGCCCCCACTCTCATCATTCCACCACATCGCTCATCTTACAGACAGCTGAAAAGATACGATGAAGTAATCATGTTATGTTGTTTCCACAGAAGCTGTGTAACATAACACTGCACACAATATATTAGTCCGTGACCCCTAATCCTCGTCGCACAGTAGTCCTGCAAGCAGATGACTTGTAGCTTTTTCAGATGAGGGATCAAAAGTTCGTGCCTCTGTTGCATATCTAGAAATTCTGTCGTTCCGCCTTTGCCATCTGTTTGGGCGCAAACTAGAGAAAAATTATGCTGTTTGATAACTAGGGAACATCTCCCATTCAATGACTTTAAGATAATGAAAGTCCGTCCATCTGACTGTGTGAAACCTCGAATCGTACCCGTAATGGGTATTTACAATCATAAAAAATGCGATTCCTGTTTCCCAGTCTTATCAATACAATTCAAGACTCCTAGCTCTCGTCGTACAGCATCTGGTTCGATGCACCCAAAATCAATGCATCTTTACTAACCATTGTGCCTCTAGAGTGTGGGCGCTCTTTTTAACCCCACGCAGTACCTAACAAATAGCTGGTCCATAAAGTGAGCATGTTTAATGCCCTTCGGTCTTCTCTTAGCGAATTCATCAATCGCCCCTTGAACTCCATACCCACACCTTTCCACTAGATAACATACAATGAAATATCCAGTTCTGTTGAAGCCATAGTGACAGTGGACCCCCACAAACCACTCACCCTCAGCCCCTCCCTTTTCCTTTCTTGCCGCCTGCTCATCTCTTAGCCGATCAATCAAATTGATGAAGGTGACAACCTCGTCAGATGTGGGTGGGATTTTAGATACCGTCGGGAATTTGTGGTATCGTATTCCGCCCTTTTCAAGACCTCGTGGATCGTACACCGGACTTTCGTGGCTAATATCCACAATATCCTTGATCTGCTCGCCCCAATCTTCACAAGACCTCTGGACAATGGCTATCATCTACCTCTCTCAAAGTTTTCATGGCACGAAACACACCCGCGATAGGCTCTGAAACAGGCGCCACTGCTTGCCACTTTGCCAAATTCTTCACATCCCATTTGCCGGAAGTAGAGAGAAATTGTAGTTGCCAGCCCAAGGATAACCGAGGTGACACTTGGGTACAAAGAAAATCAGATATAAGACCTGCAAGGGTTCTCACAGTGGATGGCATGTAGAGCAAAGCATGCGAAGCGGGGGCTGGAATGATTGTCGTTTTTAGGACCCGCTTCGGTCTGAGAGGTTGCGGAGGGATGTTTTCGATTCTTTCAATATCATTCGGTGTTGATGGGTCTTCCAGCGATTCCACAGCGGTATCAGGTGTTTCTTCGAGAAGCAGGTCTTCAGTTGAGGGATTGATACCATTGCTTATAGATTTGTTCTTCTCAGACAGATCAACAGGCGCAGCTGCATCAACTATAGGCTCACTTTTATCGTTGGGGTCAATTTGGACCGGGTGAGACTTTCCAAGAAATTGGGCGATCTTTTCAATTTCCCCAGGCTTTGTGATATTATCAGCTGCCCCAGCAACAAGGAAGACAGGCATATCCAGCCCCTTCCAGACATCTCTGCCCGCAAGTCCACCTTTCGCAATGTGGTTTTCATAAACGGGCAAAGTGCCAGCTGCCATTCTCCTCCATACTGCGGTTTTACTCTGGCTATTGAATCGTTCTTGAAGCCTTTTGGTTTCGTCATCTGCTGAAGGGCCAACAAATCTATGCACACTAGCACTCTCGGGGCCACCTCGCCGATCCCAGTTTCGCCAAAGATCAAAAATGAGATTCGGGACCAAAAGTAGCTTCTTAAACTTACTAACCTCGTCTTCACTAGGGGGTTCCGCGCGAGGGCAGATGGCCTAAATGTTTGATTAGTAAGCAACAATATACCTTACATATGATTCAATTCCTTACAACAAGTCCCATGACGTTCTCTGATAGCGCAATTGATTGTGGCGACGTTGTAGACGCAAGTAAGGCGGCTATAGAGCAACCCAAGCTATGTCCAATCAAAACCACACCCTGCTTCGCATCCTTCTCTCTATAGTCCTCAATGACTCTCCCCACAAGCTCTGCAAGAGCGTCCACAGTATAAGCATCCCAAGGTAATTTCGGGTCGAATGCAGAGAGGCCGCAGCCTGGTAGGTCGATTGAAAGACATGATGCCAAATTCACCAGGCTTGTTAATAGAGGGTTAAATTGCGCAACTGAACCTCCCAGACCATGGATAAAAACTAGTAGAGGTAGTGGGGCAGGTTTCGTAGGTAGCTTGTCGGCTTGAGCATGTCTGCTGAAGAAAATTCGGAGTGAAGGATATGTGAAACGACTCGTGGTGTAGGATTTTATCTCAGAATGTTTTTTCAAAAGTCCTGGGTCGACAACTTCGGAATCTACAAATCCAATGAATCAGTAATCTTGCCCAGCAATTCCCTATTTTGCGGAAAGAGTGAGCGTTGCGACAGAGCTCACCATTGATATCTATACTCTGATTAGGAATGGTTCCATGTGCACTTCCATTGAGTGATTTCGTGTCATTGTAAGCCTTGCTCTTCCTTCCATTTCGCAGATACCAGAAAGCAGGAAATGCACTACACAGAAGAGCAATTTGCACCATATCCCGACTGCTCAACTTTCCCTGGATTGTATTGGTATAAACTCGGCTTGCACTGGCTGCAACAGCCTGTATTGGTAAGATTAGTTTGCTAGAGGAGTCTGACAACGGCGAAACGCTGTTACCTGGTAAAGCAAGAATGAGAGGAAATAAGGAACATAACGATAGCGATAGCAGCAACAAGAAAGCTGCCATTCTTGTAGTAACCCCCAGATGTGTTTTGGGGTCTGACAAAAAAGCAAAGTCCTATCGGGGATTTACTTTCTGGATGTAGTCAAAGTACTCATAGCCAATAACGTTGTCACGCTGCTCTGTGGAAGCTGAACTCAAATGAGTGATCGATGCTCATTTCCCGGACAATCGAGGGGAATTGGATTATGGCAGATGAGACAGACAGGAACGTGGCTCTTCTCGGGAGACGGTGTCTGAAAATCCGTAGCTGACTCTGGGGGGATCTCCTTATTTTTTCTAGTGCTCCTATCAAGGTTTTTTAATGTGCGTACTTTGTACTGGTGGTGTACATACACATTTTTCTCCAAGGCGTGCCGCGTGCGGTTATTTTGTGCGATTGCGATTAGAGATTACGTGACTCGCCCAGTATTATGGATAGGTATGGATTGATTGATTGACAGTTTGATATGGAGCTTGGTGGTCCTTCCCCATTGAATTCTCTTTTTTGGGCTCGTGTTAAAATCCTTTGTCTCCATTGGCCAAATCTCCTCAGTTGTGGATTCCAGCTACTTGTTCTACGAGTACAGTACTTACATCGTGCGGAGCATGAGTATGCTGCTCAGATTAACCTACCAACTCGCACGAAAAATATGTCGAACAACACAAAGATCTTATTTTGTGTCTCATGCAATGAATCCCTATTGATGGGTGCTAGGTATGTACATTCCGATAGAGTATCTACTTCGTATTAGTATTAGCATATATCGCGGACTGCGTTACAAATGTATTGAGTTGGAATTGCGACGATCACAACGTCAACTCCATTCTTTAAATACGCGTGGTCGTTCAGCAGGTGTATGTGAGAGCGAAGCGAAAAGGCCCTCCACGCTAGTAAGCCAAAGGAACACCATCAAGAGATCAAGAGGAGGTTGTGGATGCAACTAGCACGAATAATGGCAGATAGGTGTATGTGGGTTGTTTACCAGTAGTCAATCACTCCTTCCTTTGGGTCCGGGATCTATGCGAGTACAACTACGTATGCATGCAAGCCAGAAAGGACTTGGTACCCAGCCTGGATGAAGGTCACTACCGCGCCCGGGAGTATACCCTTGGTTATAAGCCAACTCGATCCTCTAAAATCATAAGAAGTAGGTCAAATCAGAATGGATGGTCTCAGATCGTCTTTTGTTACCCGTCTCGACGATTTACAATCACTCTTTGCGAATCAGCTCGAATTATCAAATATCCGGCTCAATATTTTACAAACAAAGCAAAATAATGGATAGCGCATGGGGCTCCTCACATTTTGCAAATAATTTATCATTTAATTATAGTTCCTGCATTTGGGGGAAAATAACGGGCTGAGACAATCGACGCTGACATCTACCGTAAGAGGCGATATCTGGTACCTTGGACAGCCATGTCTTTCATCTAAACTAACGTATTTAGATAGATTGTAAGATATATACATATACGAAAAGTCTACTATACATTAAGTACCTTGATGTTTGAGAAAGAATGAAGATTGAGTCAAAATTTAATCGAGGTTATAGGAAAGCTTGAATGGGATAGGAGCAGCCTTCTTCTCTGAGTGATCTCTACTGGATTTGAAAGGTGGTGTGTATTTATAGTGTTTGATCTTTAAGAATGGCGATGGCTCGGGAGTAGTCAAATCAATGCTCCTGGAACTGGCTTGCCTTGATGATGATGAGCTATGAGTTGCAGCTTTGCTCAGGTTTCGTTCACGTGAGCTCTGGGCAGATCTTGAAGGGGTGACAGGCTCCGTCGCCTTAATCTGTTTGAGGATAAAGCTCTTGCATGTCTTGTCGGAGGCGTTATTTCTGGGGTAGGTAAAACATCCGCAGGTCTGTCAGGTGAAGCTGTTCTCGAACTTCTCAAGCTCATGGAATCTAAATCATCAGATGCTGTGTAAAACTCTGTTTGGGCGGGTGAAGATATGGATGGCACGTTGCGACGGCTTGGCAAGTTGCGATCTACAGGCTTGGAAAGTAAACTCCTTTTTGCCTGCTGAAACTCTGCTATTGCTCGTGATCGCTCAGAAGGTACAGCATGGCCGTGCAGCCTGCCACTCCTTACTGAAGTAGAGTAATGGTCCACTGCTGTACCTCGTGGTGGAGGCACTTTGGCGTATTTAATCGAATTCAAAGGCAGGCTAGAATTCGTGGACTTCATATCCACTTTTGTGCTTCGTTGTTTAGTTGAAGGCAAGTGCGTGTTGCTAGAAAGATCTTTCTGCACGTTGTGTGTTGGGGTTTGCCTCCTCAAATGAAGGGCAGATGAGTTAGACTTCGATTCGTTGACTTGATCGACAGTTCGAGGGTGACCGTATGATCTTTTGGCCTTTGGTTGCAAATCATTGGCATGGAAGATAGATGATCCATCATCAAACTCGTCATCGTAATCGTCCAACAATCTCTTCCGCTTCCCTTCAGATTTGCTTTTCCAAGATGGGGAAGCCTCAGGCATGCTGTTGTCTACCGTCTTCCCTGACTTATTTGCCTTGGGCATTGAGTACTTCGTTATTCGAGATTGTCCATTTTGTGCAGTATGCTTTCCCCGGAGCCGCTTTTTCCCATTCACCTTCACCCACTCTGCTTCCACGAAAGTTTTTGCAGCAATTATTTCGAATTCGATGCCCGTCGAATCCCTCAATATAGTGGCAAAATTTATACAACCCTCACAGGGGTCTTTATCGATGTAGATTTGTGCCCGGAGCGGCGGTCTTAGTTTCCAAAGTTCTTCTAATCTAAACATTGCAATATCGCCGGTCTCTGGGTCGTAGATCAAATCCAGTACAAGCATCAGTATGAGCTTCTTCTCAACATGGCAGGCCGCATATCTTCCGATTTCAGTTTTGTCCCAGCAATTTCTTCGAAGTTTGAAGCCTAAATAATTGCAAAAATTGCAATACTTGCTACAAAGTCGATAGATTAGCATCACCTTGCATGGAACAAACAAGAGTACTGCCTGTGGTCCAGTTCTCACAACTAGAACATAAATACTTTCCCCAACAGAACTCATGAAACTTACAGCTGAGCAAAATTCGTTGTCCCTTAATGAATCGTCACACTCTCTTCTTCCCCAACCACTTGCTGCTTTGAATTTAACCCTCTCGCCCTTGAGACGAATGAATCCAAAGGTTTTGCCTGTACCATCACTTTTGTAGGTTGCTATTGGTTCTGCGAATAGCATTCTACCATTCACATTCGCAATGACTATCTCATCACTATTAACAGGCGGTGCTGGAGAAAAAGAGTTGACCGAGTTTTGCTTGAAGTACTCTGCCATAAATTTGCACGTCCTTTTCAAAGCCGAAATATGTTGCAATGATGGTGGTCTCTCAGAATATTATATGCCAAACCATCTGCTAGCTTTGGCATCAACGTGCTCTGTCTCAATGTATGTTCATTGTGACTTGAAGGTTGGTTCGGTGTCGCCGAATACTCGATCAAGTGCCTGGTGCTGGTGCTGGTGCTGGTACTTGTGCTAGCAGTCGTTTTGGCAGTAGTCTGCACGACTTCAATGATAGGTTTTGGCAAACCATAAGAGTCAAAGATTCCATTTCCTTTGCGATTGCGAGGCATATCTATCGTTCATGCAATATGAAAGGGGTTGAAAAGATAGAAGGTTGGATATTGAGAAGTAAGGAAAGCTGAAAGTTCACAGTTTGTGCGAGGCTTGAGGGGAAAAAGTAAAGTTGTGGCAAAGATAACCGATCTTGATATCAAATGTAATAGGTCACATTGAAGCTCTCCGCCGACGCCCGAGGCAGTGAGCCTGGAGGTGCAATTTCCCGTAATAATACCATAACCCGGAAAAGTTATGCTCGTTCGACTCCTCTCAGGGAGTGAGGCTGCCTTATTTGAGACAAATTCATAATCAACTTTACTCGCCAAAAGTAATTTTGGTCAACATGGTTGTACCTCAACAGTTAAAGTAGATGCTTCAATATCAAATCTTTCATTGTCCTACGGAATCTTGCACGCTCGGATCATATTAGGTAGATCAAATGACTAAAGTGAGAGATTCAATGTGAATATCTGCCAGCAATATCTGAAGGACGCAATCACGAGAATTACAATAAGTGCTCAACACCAGGTTTGTAGCTCTACACCCATATGGCAATATGGTATTCGTATACCAATATGGTGTTTCGCAGCATTCAATATTTCCACCATGTCATATCTTGTTCCTTGCATTAAATGCCTGTTTGAGCTCCAAATGATTAATTTTTTGAGACCTTTCGAAATTGTAAAAGAAAGTCAAGGGGGTTTATTGATTTCTTGCGTATGTGTCTCATTTCAAATGACAGCTGAGGATAAGCTCGATATTATATACATAAACCCTTTGTGGAGCTCTTTCATGAGCTGTCCGCGCCTTTCGTTGTCTGTCATTTCCTGATTTTTAAACGTTGAACTTTGACATCATGTTCGTTTCTCGGAGATTTGTTCTTGTTGCGCTTTCTATCTTTGAATCTTCCGCTGCTTACGAATTTGGCAAAAGACAAGCGACATTATCCTTGTGTCCCACTCAGGAGACTATTACTGTCACTGCCTCAGAATGTCCAATTTTCTCTTCTTCCGCACCTCCCAGCAGTGGTGTATATTCGACTCCTGGCTTCACATCTGCCTCCACAGCTCCGAGATCCTGACCAGTACATCAGCATCCAGCAGTGTAGCTGCTACTTACACAAGTCCTAGTCCTGTCTCTTCAATTGAATCTTCCACGCTCGAATCATCATTCTTGGGAACCCTTTCTTCTACCGAAAGCTTGGTATTTTCGTCATTCTCTTCTGAGCCTTCGCTTCCATCAACCAGTCTTGTTATTCCTGTAACGACTTTGGGGCCTTCTTCGATAATCACGGAAGGATCCACTTCAATTCCAGCCTATACTTCGAGCAGTGCTGTTATTTCAGAACCTTCTTCTTCGGCAATCCAGACCTCAGTTGAATCTTCCGCGGTAGTCTCAGAAGCCTCCACAGAAACCTTCTCAGCCTATGTCACGCCTACAGTATCAAACAGTATATCTGTATCATCTGTGCCAGTTTCCTCCGAATCGACAAGCGTTCCGGAGTTATCGACATCAATTTTGGAACCAAGCAGTGTTATCCAGAGCGAAAGTTCTATATTTACTTCCCTCACATCCGCTGAACCTAGCACTTCAATTGAATTTTCCTCAGCTTCGAGCTTAATTTCCAGTACCGCAGCTTCCACCACATACACTTTGCTACCCTCTTCCTCATTCGTAACTTCAGCACTTCCTTCTTCTGCAGCCACATCGACAAGCATATACACAGTAACCTCTTCCGCACCTCTACCCTCCATTTCATCCATCACAATAACCACAACCGTTATTAGTACAGTTGGAGGCCAAACCACGACCGTTTTATCAACATTTACACAAGCCACTACTGTTGCAACGACCGTCATAACCACCGTCCAAGTACCAACTACCGTGGTTAGCCTAGGTACCACGACTGTTATACAATATACTACTGTGTCACCTCCAGCCTGTACTATCCATCCTACTTTGACCAATGGTGGATTCGAAAGTGGAAATGGTATCGAGCCTTTTGAAGCAGTGGCTACAGGACCCAACGCGCCAAGTTACACCACTGCAGCCGTTCCTCATAGTGGATCTAACAGTTTGTGAGTTTTTTCTAGTCCCCAAAAGACAGATACATGTACTAATCCTTGCACTTCCTTTTCCAGGGAGTTACTTTTCTTCCCATCATCCTCAGCTACCTCATACATAACTCTAACCCAAACCGTATCCGCTTGTCCCTCGTACAACTATCTCCTTACCGGCTACGTGAAAGCAAGTAACAACCTCAGCATCAATCATCATCCAATTGCTACATCTATCGTAAGTCCTCTAACATTCCGTTCCCCACTTTTTCTCCGAACAAATCATTAACCTTCTCTTTAGTTCAAACCCCCACGCAATCCTCCCTCACCACTCTCATCAACTCCTCCACTTACCCTGGTTGGAGCATGATCTATCTCTTCTTCACTGCTCCTGGAAGCGTCGGAGATGGAGTGCAGAGTGTACCTTTGACAGTGCATTCTTACTGTGATAGCGGGGCTACCGATTCACCAGGATTGTATGTGGACGATCTTGTTGTTAGCGGTTAATGGTTTGAAGACAGTGAGAGGGGTGCGAGATGAGAAATGATGGTTGATTTGAGATGGAGGAAGGGGAATGAGAAGTAGGAGATATAAATTGGAAAAGCCTTTTCTTTTAGTTTGTTGTTTAATTGTTGTATTGGTGCGTGATTCAGAGATTGTATTAGTGTGAAAGGGAGTGTGTAAGGTTAGTGGCAGATTGTTGGATTAATGAGTAGCTGTTGTATGCATTAATAGATAGATGAAATTAAAGATTGATCATTCTTTGAAATGAGTTTGAACCCTTTTTTTTTTTCGAACAAAACACTCACTAGGTGACGAGACAATACGCCATGATTGTAATTAGGTCTTTATAGTACCTATTCTGTATCAAGTATCTACATGCCCATTTTATGTAAAACCCCGCCATGCTTGAAAATTCTCATAAGGAGAAACGCGATCTATTGATGCGAAAAGCGAACAGAAACTTTTGAAGTGAGAAGTAACAAACTTCTGCAACAGCGAACCATAAAGTATCACTCAAACCGTTCAACTGCTCACTCTCTGTCTTCTCACAAATCAACAATTTTCTACCGTCTCCCGCGGCTCAGACAAACTGGTAACAACTAACTCCCCATCCTTTATTAATTAATCGCCGGCCCATTTCAGGTACCATCGCAATCCGTGATATCTCCGGAGAAATTGCCAGTAATCTATTTATAACTTCCGCGCCTTTACGCAGGCTAGCAGGGTCTTCTACGCAGTGTTTGGGCCCACCACATGTTCTGGGGGGGTATTGGTTTCGAAGTCTTGATACTGAACGTTGTGAGCTGGGATAGAGGGGCGGGGATCAAAGAATGAGGGTTGGTATTTGGAGTGCTCTGCTTGGGCTCGACAGCGAGAGAGTTCTCGAGGGAGCGGAGGACAATTGGAAGGACCGTGGTAGAACGGAGGGTCTCGTTATGAATGATCGGGAATGCGGAACCCCGTCTTTCATGGCCCAGAATGTAAGAGAGGGAGGCTAGGTTCGTAGCGTAATTCAGATTCTATGAGGAAAATTAGTTGGTTGGTTGAAGAGAAAATGGGATGGGAGATAGACATACGCAGCTGAGATCGTCGAATGTAGGAGCAGAGCGTTTTTTTCCATCGCTCAGCACCGATGTACTGTGTGTAAAGGTAATCGGTGCTGTGAATGTCACATTGTTAGCATTATGTTTGAAGGGTTGTAAATTCAAAAGGCACAATATGACATGTCGAAGTAGAAAGGGTGGATTCAGAACAACCTAGATATCGAATGTCTCTCGGTCTGACGTTGCCAAGATAGGCCCTCGACTTTGAGAGAGGATTGAGAAGGGAAGAGAACTAACCTTAAGATGATGTAATACTGCGAATATTATCCAACATTGTTGGAGATAATTTCGAGAGAGAAGGATAATGCAAAACCCAACCACGTAGAGGCAGATTATGATTACTATCGCCGATGTTGGGATGAAGGCCAAGCTCTTTTTCTTGCAAATAAACCCATGCCTTATACTCAAAACTGCTCTTCGAGCTATCGGTCACCCACTCTGTGATCTCCTCAGGTGGATCTGCAATTTGAACTTCGGGAGGGAAACTATAGACATGGCTCCAAGTAACGCTAGGACGAAGTTCAAGTATACATTGCTTAATCCTCAAAGCAAAGAACTCTCGATAGAGCTTCTGATCAGGGATCAAAGCGATTTCAAAGGCAGGAAGATCTTTGAGAGGCAATCCTGCGTTTCCTGATACAACGATCTTTTTACAGAGTCCCATGATCCAGTTTTGGTAGACCAGCACTGAACGTTCAGGGAACTCTTCAAAGTAATCCTTGAGAATAAGACGGAAGACCTGCTCCCTGATTTCGGGTGGAATAATATTGAGGTTGCATGTCTTGTTGATATTCTTTCGCTTCTCACCAATTGACTTGGTTCTGAGCTCTGTGTGGACGCGATTGTGTCTTCAGTTGGTGGCATAAGTTTCGATCTTGACTTGTAAAGGCGATAATATCAACAAAGAAGTTTGGCGGCGCAATTTTTGACTAAAAGATGATAAGTTTTGGACATTGATCATTTGTAATCTGGTGTTTGCAAAACTTACAAGATGTATAAGATCTTCCCGTCCCCAAGGTTCAAACTTCTTACAAACATCAAGATATCGTTGTTGATCCCCCTCCTGAAGTCTTCCTGTCAGTTCGTCGCACGATTGAACGTCCAATCCATCAACAAGCTTCTGAAATGAGTCCATGTCAACCCCAAACAAACGTCGTTGATTCATTATGTCAACTTTCATAGTTGTCGATCTGAAGAGTTGGGTTTTATGTAAAGGAACAGAGGGAGGGAGGAAGTCAAGGTTTGGGGACTGGGCTGCTTGAGATTACTAGGTCGTTGTGGTATCCGATGTTTTTGGGTGACAATTCTGGAAGTGAATCTCGCTTCAGCTGATCTCAAGGTGAATTCACTCGCTCTTCAACCCTGGTTTTGAGAAATACTATGTAGATGATGACATCCTCTAGCTTCTGCAACGATTGAATGTGAGTTTTCCAGTCGTGACGAGGATACCTAGTTCTACGTAACTTGACTACACCGATACCTCATGAACGCGACCAGATTGCATTTTAAAAGATGCCCTGGCATCAGGATAGTTTCCAATTCAGATCTGACAATCTAGTAACCCTTCATTTTTTTGTGATTTGAAGGACTTGGTCTCAACGGGTATGTCATGTCACTCATGCCTTTCCCCCCAGCAGGCACGGAGATCGTTTTCTATCGTAACGCACTCAACGAGTTCAGAGACGTGTTTGTTATATATCATGTTTCGAAAATATCTAGAATTAGATGTAGACAACTATTTTTCATTGCGGCATGTAACTTTACTGCACTAAAGAATGTAATGGTAGATCGGAATCAATTCCATGAAGAATCATTGTAAAACATTTGTTACCAGTACTACCTATGTATGTCTTTGTATTGCAATATCGTTTCTACTATCATGTTCGAGATCGTTGCAATATGTACCTAGGTAGTATCATAAAGTGGTGTGAAGTGTGAAATATGACGTGGCGATCTTGAGGCTCTCTCTCCGCTCTGTTTGGTAGATGATCCGTGAATTATGCATACTGTAACCCCCGCCCCGCCGCTTGCTCGCTGTCGACCTGTCACATTGCGAGTTTGCATTAACACCCGCTCTTGCAATCCAAAGTTGTTCTCCGTGAGAACAACTTCAACAACTTCAACAATGACCAAATATGAAGAAGACTATACTTCTTTGCTTTATTCACGGGTAAGAAAGATATGCTGACACTCTTTTTAATATCGCACAGACTAATCCTCGAGTCAGCTTTAAAGGGAGATGATACTTTTGGATCCTTTCCTGAACATCTTCGAGCTCTCGTAAGCCATGGCCTCCCAAAGGTTAAGGTTCGCGCGATCACATATCCGCAATACGAAACTCGAGGAGATCTGGGAGAATGTGTGAGCAGGTTCAGAGATTGGTATTGTCACCCCTTGAATTAGTATTGAAACCTAAAGCTAATCGATTTTGCACAGGCTTCAAGAAAAGGGTAATTGATATCGAAGTCCAAAATGGAACACCTTCTCCAACCGTCGACCCTTCTGTCCGCACGATACTTATTGGTCATTCCATGGGAGGAATCGTCGCTGCTGATACAGCACTGGCAATCACATCAGATAAGGTGATAGATTCGAAAGAAACTACAGATGCAATAAATGCTTTCATGTTCCCATATATTCAGGGCGTTCTTGCATTCGATACTCCTTACTTGGGCATATCGCCAGGTGTAGTTGCGCACGGTGCTGAAGGTCATTACAATGCAGCTACATCAGCTTTCGCGCAAGTGAGTAGTCTGGCAGGTGCACTATGGGGCGATAAGGAGGTAGACAAAACGGTAGAGGAAAAGAAACCAGTTGCGGCATTACCAGCACCACCGCCTCAAGAAGCACCTGCCTGGAAGAAATGGGGAACGTTGGCAATGTATGCTGGAGCAGCAGGCGCTATTGCTGCTGGAGGTGCAGCTGCGTACTTCAAAAAGGATCAAATTCAGGAAGGGTGGTCATGGGTAGGATCACATCTTGAGTTCGTGGGATGCCTAATGAAGGGTGAAGAATTGAAGAAGAGGGTAGCTGGGATGGTCACTTTACGGAAGGAATTAGAGGTCGGTTGGGCAAATTTTTATACAAGGTTGGGCAAAGAGGCAGTGAGTAAAGCTGATGGGAGCTTGGTGGGGAGTTTGATTGGAAACCAGAGGACATTTTGCAACCTACCGAAAACTAGCGCCAAGGATTTCTTTCGAGAGGCGATCAATGACAAGGCCGCTGATGAGACAAGTGCGCATATGAGTAAGTTTCCACGAAGATTTGAAGTTTTGGGGGCTAATAATTTCCCAGCTATGTTCTTTCCAAAAGACAATCCAGGATATTATACTTTATCTGAAGATGCAAAGAAACTGATAGTGGAGTGGTCGACTAATGAGTGGTACGAATCAAGTACAAGAGAACGCTCTACGAGCACAAGAGAACGCTCTACACCCACAAGAGAGCGTTCTATAAGTACACGAGAACGCCCTACACCCACAAGAGAACGTTCTATAAGCACAAAAGAACACTCTACAAGTACAAGAGAACGCCCCTCAATCACAAGAGAGCCTTCTAAAAATACAAGAGAAACGCCTACAATCACAAGAGAACGTTCCACTAAGATCGAGCACGAATTACGATAATAGCAATATGTTTGGAGTTTGATTTTGAACGAAAACGAGAGAGCCGGCGTTTTTGGATGAAGGGTACATGGACGGCAAATAGACAGATTACCAGAGCGATATAGAAAGACTGCACTACCTTTCCAGAATGAATTAAAGCTCATGCAATATATGTTCCCGATGTATCATGACTCGACTTTGTTGTGCACTGTCACTAGATTACATCATTATCCCACCTATTGCGGGGTTGAAGGGTGTTTACATCCGTGATAGTCGGAAAAATGGCGATCTGGCGGCACAATTGATGAAGCTTTTGAGATCAGATATATTGGCATGAGCCGCTAAGCTTATTTTGTGCACATTCTGTGAACACACACTGTGTTTATTCGGATATTTTCCTTGGCCTGTCATGATTAATGCATCAAAACTGTCACGGTCTATAATGTGATCTTCACATATACAGCGAGGACTAATTCCAGTCTAAGGTTTCAAGTGTCATTGTTGTTCGCGATTTTGCAAGCGGGATTGTCATCTTCATGGGTATTCGTTATTGCACGTAGGTGAGTAAAAAATCGTCTGGACCGTGAACTTTGAGCCCAAATTTACAAGATGAAGACCACCAAGTGATTTTTAATTAATTCTTTTGATTTCGATTATTCCGGAATATAATCCTATTTATAGCGTATTTCGCATTTGTTCATTCGTTATTCATATCATATCCCATCCATAATTTACAACAAGAAAGCAGCGAAGCTTGCAACACCGATGCTTCCAACCCACATTAAGGATCCCATAGCACCATAGGCGACAGGTGCGACAGTCAAAGCTCCAGCCGCGCTAGAACTGGTGGCAGCAGCTGTGCCGGAGGTTCCACTCGCGGAGGCGGTTGCAGTCGCGGAAGCTGGGAGGCTGGAAAGGGCTGCATCAGCAGCAAAGCTTGCCGATACACCGGTTGCGTTCTTGCATGAAGTAGGGGCAGCGGTTGCCGATCCGGTAACGAAAGATACGGCGGCGCATTGGTAGAGGAGTCCTGGAGAAAGGAATACAGTTAGTGTATGGAAGAGATTAGAGACCTGGGGATTGGCTAGTGAAGTTCGCATACCATCTGGACCATCAGCAACAACATTTATGACACCTTGGCTTCCCGCAAATGTGGATGGGACAGTGATTGTTGGTTCGCAGAAAGCACCGAGACCAGTTTGTTGGACAGATGGGATAAGGTTTGTCCAATTGGCTGCAGCAGTATCATTTCCAAGCATAGCTCTGAACAACCATGTTGTAGATGGATGGGTAGAGGTCCTATTTTCAGTTATATGTTAAAACTGTTCATGGTACAGATGCATGGTACGCAATTGTTCGAGAGTGAGCGACTAACATTGCAATTGAGTCTCCATCTACGTGGAAGTCGGTAACATTATTGTCAAAACCCACGGTAAAGCCACCACAAGGCGCAGTTCCTTCTGCATCATCGTCGAAACCATCTGAAGAAATGTTAGCTTTCTCTTTCCCTTTCTCTTGTGAAGTCAATGTTCAAGCTTGGGGAGCTTACAGGTTGGAGGGTAGTTTAAGAGAAAATGCGCAGAGCATTGGGAGACAACGGTAGCAAGACCGAGAAGAGCTGTTAGACGTGCCATTGTGTGAAAGGTCTCTTTGTTGATATTGGAGGACTGGGGATTATTCGCAGGAAGTAGAAGTAAGAAATGAAATTCTTTGAGGCTCCAAGAAAGATACAAAGTGAAAGCTTAATTTACAAATTGACCAAATTCCTGGGGATGAGCAAGTTATTTAATCTTCTCTCGAGTACCCTGCTGGATATCAAGAAAAAGTGCTCAAATTCCGTATCGAGCCATTATGTTTGTAAGAGGACCATGCTTGGGCCATGCCAAAGGAATATCTTGCTCATCTTTATTTTTTTTATTTTTGAATGGACCCCTTGCCAAGAAGAGGCAAGAGACATATCCATGGATCGTGTCCGGTATGTGGCTAAAAGGTATCTGCAGTAGTATCGTATCTATCTACCCGTGAGTACTAGGTATGCCACCATTCGAATTCCGGATGGAAAGATTTCTCCGGGTAGTTCCTTCCTAATTCTTCTAATGTTTCGGATGGTTTCTGATGTTCCTTTACGTGTTCGGGCCAGTAGGGATTATGTGCATCAGACATCAGAGAGTCAGAGACACTAGAGAAATAGATTATTCCAGACAGAGTTACACAGTCTCGAGATGGGTACCTAGTGAGCTAGTCTAGTATCGTATCTTGCTCATTGTCCATGCTCACTGCTCACTCAAGCTATGCTGCGCTGCTCAACAATGAATCAATGGTTAATTGTCCAAGTAGTATAGAACCTTACCCGTGTCCTAATGAGTAAAATCTTATCGTGACTATTGTAAACTCACGATATTTATGCCCCTCCTCGAGCCCTCCTTCCCAATCCTCATTCATCCTCACTCATCCTCCATTTCACAATTCCGTCTCCCCATAAAATTACATCTCACGAGTCACAACCTCGGAAAGGTTTCAATACCCCATATCCCATCCCATATGCAGATATCATTGGCTGAGCAAGTTTTCTGGTTCCTTCCTCATACACTCCATCGACAGAATCCAAAGTGGTCCGTCCCTTCTTCCATGAGCAAGATAGGGTAAACGAGCGCAATTGAGCACATTTCAAGCCACTTGGCAGGGATCATAGCCGAGTTTAGTCGCTTGGCATACACATGTTTTGGTCCTCTGTTGATAATTAGTAAATGCTTAAACTTATCATTCGATTTGGATTTTGGATTTTGGATCTTGATTTTGAATGACGGTGAAAGATTGACTGGATTTTCTCTTTTGGTATATTTAATTACGATTTGATCTTGAGGAATTGGGGTTGATTGCGATTAATTGATACCGGAAGTGAGGGAAGGAAAGTTTGGTGACTTTTGTGCATAGTTGCATTGTAATTCCACGAACGAGGCTTCTTATCGATCAAAGAAAGAAGAGCAGAGATACAACACCCAGGATTGGTTGATAGCGAAAAAGGTTGGCGGGAACATCGAAATTTATTGAAGTGATCCGGACTTTCAACATTCGATTACGATAAGTGGGGAAATCATTCATCAACATATTCTCGTCTTGCCTCATCATTTGGAAAGGGGAGAGGCCGACTTTCTTCAAGGAGATTATTTTCGCTGGTTCGGAAGCCGGGAAGGCTGCGACGTTGAAGAAGGAGAGGAAGATAAGACAATTACGATTTACGAATTTTCTGGTGAAGGCCGATATATCTAGGACAAGATGGACGCACTTATGAGTGGGATGAGTGGTGGGATGGATATGGGTTCGAATATGATGTTCAGACCTTATAATCAGAAGTTGGCGTTGGGATATTGGTATATTATTGCCGGGTTTGTGGGTGCGGTGTTGCTGTGTAGGGGTTTTGAGAGGTGGAGAGATTGGATAGGTTAGTGGATTTTTCTTCTTCTTCTTTGGAGTTGTGGGAGAAGTTCGTTATTGGTGATTTGACAAAATCATTGCGGGTATCCATTGTTTGGAAACTCAAGCTATGGGATAGACGACCGGTCATCTTTCTTCCGTTGTGATGGGAGGGATGTGGGCATTCAGAGGAATATAGAGTATCCACATCCCAAACGACCTCGCGCCGAAGGGAATCATGAAAGCGCTTTGGAAAACGTTCCAGAGATGAGCAAGAGCAACAACAATGACCTGGAGAGATTATAGATCGCTAACATATCCCAACAGACTTCGGAGAAGCAAAATAGTTTCTCTAAAATATCCCACCAAACCGAGTAACCGAATCCAAGAGATATACGCAACAGCTACAGCCATTTTTCGAGAATCATCATATCCTCAAATTCATATTTCAACTCCTTATCTCTCATGGTTATCTCCTCCCTCGTCAGGCCGCACTATTCTTCTTCTTTGCTACTGGGCAATCTTGATCTTCATGATGACATACGACGTCACAATAAAAGATGCCTACTACTATGAACGCATTGGATTTCGGGGCGCTTGGATCTCAGTTACGCAAGTTCCGCTTATCTACTTACTTTCTTCCAAGTCGAACATTATTGGAGCCTTGATTGGAAGTTCTCATGAAAGATTGAACTGGTTTCATCGTTGGGTTTCGAGGACCTTACTCCTCACTGTCACGGTTCATGGTGCCTTTTTCTTTCAGGAATGGGTCCGAGCAGACTTTGTCTCCTTTGAGCTTAAACTTATGCCAATGGTAAAGTATGGAATGGGCGCATGGGGTATATTGCTTTGGACCTTCTTAAGCTCCTTGAGTCCTTTGAGAAGGATGGCTTATGAAGTCTTCGTGTTGCAACATATTGCTTGCGCAGCAGTATTTTTGTGGCTGTTGTACATACACGTACCTGAGTATGCTAGGTATAACGTATGGTTTGCTGTGGCGGCCATGTCATTTGACTGGGTTTTGAGAGGTATCCTACTTATTGTCAGGAATTTCAGAGTGAAGGTTGTCGGAGCAGCTTGCAGAGGAATGCAAAGAGTTGGCCATCAAGCGGAGTTACAGGCTTTGAGTGCTGATATAACCATAATCAGTATCAAGGACGCACCATTCACATGGAAAGCAGGTCAACATATGTATCTGTGGCTTCCGAGGCTCGGTCCACTTGAGACTCATCCCTTTACTATCGCGAGTCCATATCAGACGTCGAATAAGTGTCATTGTAATGAGATCCAACTTGCGATCCGGGCTCAGAAGGGATTCTCGAGAAGAATACACAATTATGCATCGAAAATGCAGAGCCTTGACAAGACTGCTATTTTGACCGCATTTGTTTCTGGCCCCTACGGTGTACCTCCAGTATGTGCATTATTCTCTCCCTCAAAAATCCAACGATTCCATACTAACTTTACTTGCAGAACTGGAGCTCTTATGAGACTATTCTTCTGATTTCCGCTTCCACTGGTGCATCTTACACTCTCCCCATCCTCGAATCCATCCTCCATAATCCCACACCAACATGTGTGCAGCGGATTCAGTTCCTTCTTGTGGTCCGCGAGCGTAGCCACATCGACTTTTATACTAAACGGTTAGAAGCGCGCTTCTCTTGCGGACAAGAAGGGTATTCAATTAATTGTGAAAATTGCCGTCACTGGCAACGATGGAGCATCAATGACTAGCTCAAAAGCCGAAGAAGGAAGAGCAGGATATCAATCAAGTGAGGAGGATAAAGAAGGAGATTCAAGGATGAAATCCATTGCATCTAGCTCATCATCAGAGGCAGGAGGATGCTGCTGCAATCCGCGATCCAGTGGGACGACAAACGACGACGAAATCTCCATACGAAGTTCAAACGCAATCATATAACGATGAAAAGAATTCAGATAAAACAGAATCCCTCATCACCACTCAACAAATATCGCGCGTCTCTGGAGATTCTCCTCAACCTGGGGGTGGTTGTTGCTGTGCCAAAAAACCGGAGGCAAAATCAAGCGAGAAATCACGGAGGGGAGTGAGAGATATAATATATTTGAATGGAAGACCAGATATTAGTCAATTTATCAGAGGGCCAATAGAAATCACGGGAGGAGAAACTGCCATAACAGTCTGTTGTGGAAAGGGTTTGGTGGCTAAGGTTAGGAATTCAACAGCCAAGTTGAGTGATGAGAGAGCGGTGCATAAAGGAACGGGGGCGAATGGAATTTTCTTGCATGTGGAAGAGTATTGTTTTTGAGCGAATCTAGATATCCAACAAATATATTGATATTTTCATATTCTTGATCGAAGCCTTTCAGCCTTCACTCTCTCCTGCTGGGCGGCGCAGCTCGGCTCGAGGGTTTCTTGTCTTTGTGGGTACCAATCCTTCATAATACCCCTAGTAGATGTTCTCTGCCTCTAACCTATACCCAAACTAGAATTCCACCACCACGACGCCTGCGAATTATGGTGTCTCACGATCACGTGATTGGCATCTTGTGCTCACTTTTTTCTATCGAGTCTCGAGCTTGTCCCTACCCCAAGGTCCACTATGTCAGCGTGCTGTTGGTGATTTTTTTCTGTCACATTTCAAAGAAAACAAATGCAAGCAAATTGTCAACCATTATCCACCATGCGAATAATACTGGAGAGAGATCTATGCAGTATACGACTCATAATGTCCAGGGTGTAAGCTGACAATGAGTCTAAATGAGTATGATGATGCGCCAATCCCTGGCTGCACATCACAAAATGATTTGTTCATGCAAGGTGAATTCCTTCCTTCCTTCGGTGAGAACAAAAAACCCGGTGCCGATTTGCCAGTATCCTACGAACAAAATGGGATGGCTTACTTGGCACCAACCTCACCGATTTATAAACATGAAATATGTGCAACGTCTTCCACTATCATCTGTAACTAAATCACACTTCGCGACTTTTGTCGGCTTCTTAGAGATATCATACCACAAGAACTACATGATATGAAAACACACCAATATGTCAACCACACCTAGCGAACACATTCCGCTGTCTAGAAACCATCTCTGGGGCCCAGAACGAAGACGTCTTTCTGCTCATCTCATTCAAAAGGCTCTCGATGCACTACCAGGCTCTCGTTCTTCGGAACATTTACCAAGTAAACCATACAAGACGGTCAAGAGACCGTATGAACAACATAGGTATACGGGAAAGGCGAGTAAATCTTACGTGCCTCCAGCGCCTGTTAGTGAGAGAACGAAGAGAAAGGAGAGAGGCCACTGAAGCCGAGTGAGGGTTATGATTGGGGGGTTTTTGGGATGGTGTTTGAGGTTGATACGGATGAAAGTGGGAGCCTTGGAGAGGAAATTCTTTGGTCAAGGGGAGTACATTTTTTTTGGAATTTGCCGGTCGGAGGTCGAGGATGAGATTTATAAGTGGTGCTTGGAGGGAAGGTGCTACATATCATCAGCAGGAAGGATAAGTTGCAGTCATGTTGTTTGTACATGTGATAGAAAAGACTCGGATGTAGGGGCGAGAGAGGAGGATGCGTGTATCGTTGCGGGCTGTAGGGGCGTGAAGATCCTTGGCGGGAGTGGGGTGCATGAGAGAATTGGGGAGAGGAGTGGTAGTTTGATTCAGCTGCTACAGGTTTGTAGACGGATGTATGCTTATATTTCACATTTATCTCGCATTTACCTTGTGTCTCTCTCCTACTTCGATCAGATATCTGAGTGTCCATTGAAAGATGAGGCAAAACTTGAAGCTAACAAATATAGCTTACTCGGAGGCAATCTCTCTTCTCTACTCAACCAACACCTTCAACTTCGACAGCATGGAATCCTTCATCTCTTTCAGTAACGAGATTCTTCCCCATCGCTTTGATTCCATAACCTCCGTAACCCTCGATTTCTCCTTTGATACAATCATCTCGGAAGCACAATCAATTCTTTGATTTCGCACTTTCTGGGTCTCTTCAAATACCAACCTCCCTGACCCATTTCCTTCTCACCCCATCATTATCCCAAATCTTCCTCCTCCCCTTCTGCCCTCACATCTGTTCATTCCCAACAGTTCGCTAACCTTCCCATCCATACAGTCTATAAACGAATCCTCCTCTAACGACGTGCCCCGTTGGGAACGTACATGGATGATAATCGGGTCCATGAAGTCGCTTAAAAGTCTCAAAGCAACAATCATCTGGCCTAGGAAAATACCAGCTTGGAGTCACGAACTGAGATTGTTGGAACCTTTGAATATGGTAGGGATACTAGGTAAGGATGCCAAGGATGGTAAGGGTAAGAGTAAAGATGGTGAGCGTAGGCCTGAGAATAAAGATGGATTTGAGGTGAGACTGAGGGAGTTGACGAAGGAGGCAAAGGGGAGAGGGAAGGCGAGGGCTTATGAGGTGGGAAAGGATTTGTGGTTGGGTGAGTTTTCCATTCTCATTGGTACACGGTTATTGACTGCGATGGTGTTAGAAACGCGAAGATTGTACCGGCAGCGGGATTTGATGAGATCACCGAAGAGGACTTGCCGTTCAAGGTTGTTAGGATGAAGTTGTAAGAGATGAGAATTCAATGTGGAAAGTATGTTCTTGAAACGTCTACTATGGGGTGAAGGTGGCACAGGAACAAAAGGCACGGAGCTGTGGATCAAAGTGAATGAACTTCTTGCAGCTATGGTTCTAGTTTGTGTATTCTCAGAGAGCTTGACGATGAACATAATGGTTGAAACCATGGCCAACTCGGAGACTTGAGGTCGAGTCAAAAGCCATTGCATGTTCAACTTCCTAAATCTAGGTATCTTCCTCGAATAGCCGGGATGATATGAAGTTCGGGATATCAAGAAGACTGTGATGGGCGGAGCAGTGGAGTTCGACGAATGCAAATTCATAATTGTATCAGAGACTTCCGTCTCCCAAAATTCACTTCTATTTACTTCAATCTTGAGCTTCAGGTGACCAATTAAAAAATTCCAGATGGAGGAGATAGTGAATTGAAATGATGCTATGGTAACAGAGATTTCAGGGCAATTTCACGCGTAAATATTACCCATATGATATTCCCACCAACAAATCTCCCACAACAACCTTTTCCTAAACCTTACAACACACAAAAAATTCAAGATCGATTGGTTAAATCTTTTTGGACTTCTTTCTATTTCCTTTGGGAAACGGATTTCTTCCTTCTTCTTTCAATTAAAGTACATCGTTTCACCATTGCATTCTCACTGGCTTTGCATTTGTCAATTGCCGAGGCGCTCTTTCCCAAAATAACGAGAAGCGCACACACTTTGCAGTGGCTTCTGGTATTATTGCAATTCAATTTCTCCCACCTGTTCTTTCCTCTTTCTTTTTACAAGATGGACGAATCCAGAAAACTCAAACCCACAGCGGAAAAAACCGAGCCCTACCATCGGGAGATGCAAGTTGTCTTTCAAGAACTTATGGAGCGCGATACAAATTCTAAAGGCAGTAGCTATGACTTAGCAGATCAAGCAAGCCTACAAGAATATAATGTCGCCGTCGCAAAATTGGAAGATCGAAAACGTCGTGCTAAGGCCACTCTTCATAAAGATGTGCTTTTGGAAATCGATAACGCCTACAAGAAAAATTTGCAAAAGTTGCAAGCACTGGAGGCAGATTGTACCAAGGAGCGAGAAGATTTGGAGAAAGAATTGTTCAAGAAAAGTGGTAGATCTTTCAAGAAACTTCAAGAATTGCATACTAAGAAACTTTGCAAAGTCAAGAGTTCAGCGAAAGAGCCAAGGAAATCTTTGCAGAGAATGTCGAAGAGCTTGTTACAAGAAAACAGTATTTCCACATTGGGTTCTGGTCTTGCGATCTCTGTCACAGCCACTGGCGCCGCCATCGATATCCCATCTACTAGTTCCGCTAGTGAATTGACGATGCCCTGTGAGGTCGAACTGAGAGAGTGATTCGGGATCAATTCATTGTGGCTAGCCCAGATGATAATCAATCACTTTTCATGGATTCTCCAGACTTTGAACCCAGAGTTCCTCCACCGATGGGAGCTTCATGGACTTCTTCTCCTATGGCCGCAAGCCTTTCAGTTCAGACCATCTTCAAATGATGATCACTCGATTAATCGTCAGAGACTAAGGCCTTGTCATCTACCTCGATCAAGAGAGAAACAAGTCCTACAATGAATGATTGCATCCTATTTTCGAGACCCTTTGGACATTTCATGTTCCAACACAATCGCTGGGCATGGCCTCTGACAAGCCTTATGGTTTCTCATGCTCAGTCATGGTGCCCCCCTGTGGATACCGCAGGGCGATATAGTAGCCTTGGCCGGGAGGAACGCAACAATCCTTCAGAATGGTTCTATACCATCAATTTCAGTTTCTGCTAGATTCAACCAGCTCATGCGCTGAACTCTTTGGTCAATACCCCCACATTGGACGTTCCCAGCTGCCCTCCTGCCTTTGAACATATCGCACGTCAAGGTTACTCGTCGTCACAAATCAGTAGACCTCTCATGAGCGCTCCCAAAAAGACATTGTCGAACACTGGACTTCCCGATGATGTCCCGAGCATGAGAAAGAAACAACGCACGTATCACCGCAAGGACCAACTGACCGCTCCCTTAAAGCGAAAGGCTTCTGACGCCAATTTGAGCTATCCTTACGATAATACAGAGATCTCGAAGACTGGAGCCCCGACTCAAATTCAGGAAAATCATGATGAAGCATATAGAGTCCGAGAAGTACGCCCAAGTGCAACCAGTCCTTCAAGTGCCAGCGGTGCGAGTAGGAACTGGACTGGCCAAGCCCCTCAATTTGGTCGGCAACAGGCTATCAAGGAGGAGTCAACTTCAGAGGTGACCGGGGTATCTCGATCTATAAATGTAGAGCCAGCACACATGTCAAGTCTCGTCCATCAACCTAGTAATGTAGATGCAATGCAATCAAGGATCTTGACTCCAAGAAATAGTCATGTAGGCTCCTCACGAGGAGCAGTCGCTGGCGCTAGAACCTCCAGCCCAGAGCCGTTTCGACTAACAGCTATTACTAACAAGACTAGCATTACAGAGGCTGTACTACACTTCGTTCTTCATATTCCTATCGAGTATATTTCTTATGATGCTGGCGCTCCGTCTCGCTCCTACCCTGTTACCTGGTCTGGCACGAAAGGTAGTCTTAATCCTAGGCAACAATTCGGTCATAACTATAGCCTACAAGTGGTGCTCGCGAAAAATGGAGTCTTGCACCCCTTTGATGGCGCTGATAACAAATCCTCAAAGTATCCCGCGTTTGTAGTCAATGGTTCTTGGATTCTTGGAGGCTTCTATCACAGAGAGTCGGGCAACTGCAGAATCGAGATTTATAGGCCGAGATCGAAGAAGGAGTATAAGGCGGAAGTCGAGGAACGTTATGACCGTGTCGAGATTCAAAGCGCGAGGTTGAGAATTGTAATTGCCGAGGAAAGTGACCTTGATAACTTTGTTCATTGCTATAAAAAGTTGCACCCCAATGCTGAAATTCGTGCTGAGTATGTCCCCCATGAAACCGTCGATCGTTCTTTCCTCGCGACCTCTAGCTAATTTATCTTGCTAGTGATCGCCTCGGCTCCCTCGAGGATTTCCATGACGAGAGCGGTGATTCCGATCCGACATTGAGAGAAGGTGAGCACATATCCACTGGGATGGTTCTGATATTCAAGACAAGCAACTAATGCCACCACAGAAATCGAGATCAGAGCTCAAAGATTGGCACTTGCCGCACCTGTTGCAGTCATGACTTCGGCTTGATCGATTCATTTTATTGATTTTTTCCCGGCAGAGGTACAGAAATACAACAAAAGCCGCCAAGAGAAATTTGTACGACTATAATGAACAGTATCTTCTGAGAGAATTTTACCTTGTGTATCACCAAGCGGAAGCGCACCCATCGACAAAAAACATCCCCAAAAAAACTCCAAAAAGCTAAAACCCCGGGGAACCCCCCCCCTGGACGAACAACGAATACCTGGTATCTACGAATGACGAATATTATGAGCTTACGATGTACGAACATAGAAATTGACATTCAAGGTAACGCAGCGGAGCATTTTGTAAGATTGCACACATGAGAGTTAATCAGAGAATGACGGAGATTTTGTCCTCAATATTTATGACGATGTTGGATACCGATTTTGGCCTGGAGTACGAAAATGGCAATATTCATGCAGAGGGCTACATGATAACAATCATCTTGCACTAGCAAGAATGTTGCCATTTCAAAGGGCTGGAGAAAGTTGATGGCGAGTTGCAGAAAATGGTTGAAAACGAGATGAAGAAGAAAAAAAAGGTGAGGTAAAGAGAGAACAGTTCTGTCTGAGTAGATGTAAAAAAAAAAGTTCTTTTTTATACCTGTGTCTTTTGACAGCTTTGACCTTGACATAAGGTCAAAGTACTGCTATGTGATGTTCACTATTCGCCCTTGTCCCGAGATATGTATACTTGAATTTACAGATTGACATTCTCAAATGTGATTTCGTCTCTAGTTGACCTCAGACGAGCAGGCAGAATGTTGAATGTTCTTTTCATTCTACCAGAATGATATGTTTTCTGTGACCTCTGTGACCAGTGTCACAAGACACGTCTATGCTACGTTCATTGATGTGGACCAATAATCTAGATTTTAGGATGTATGCGGGAAGCAAACCCCCTTTCTCAACTTTCAATTCCTCAACTCCCTCAAATGCAGGTATATCTATCTATCTAAGCACCACCAACTCCAAATTTACAATTTACAAAAAACGGTTCCCACCTCTCCACCTCCATTCTGCACTAATGTACTTCTCTCTCTAACCCAAGCATTTAATCCCCTCCTTCCATTCTCAACACCTACTCCGCTCATTTTCCAACCTCCTACACTCATCTCCGCAGGACTCTCTCCCCATGAATTAATCCATGTGATGCCAGCTTCAATCTGACCGATCACTTCATGACATTCATTAATATTCTTGCCGAAGACACCAGCTGCCAATCCTAATTTGGTATCGTTGGCGCGACGGATAACTTCTTCTGTGGTAGAATATGTGAGGATGCAAAGAACTGGACCGAAGATTTCTTCGCGGGTAATAAGCATATCATCTGTACAGTCTGTGAAGACTGTAGGGCGAACCCAGAAGCCTGATTCATGGCCACTTGGGATATTGGTTGGTTTTTCGGGACCACCGTAGAGGAGTTTTGCTTTATCATTTTCAATTCCGTGTCGAATATAGTTGAGCACTTTCTTGTGATGGATTTCTGAGACGAGAGGACCAAAATTGCTGTTGGCATCCATTGGTTCCAAAGCTCTAATGTATTCCATCTTTTCGACAAGACGTTTCTCGAATGCCGATTTCATACTTTCGTGTACGAAAACTCGGGTTCCATTTGTGCAGACTTGACCGGTCGAGTAGAAGTTGGCCATCATGGCTCCATCGACAGCATTTTCAAGGTCGGTATCTGGGAGGATTATGAGAGGACTTTTACCGCCCAACTCCATGGTAACATATTTCATGCCGCCAGCTGCTGAAGCAGCAACCTTTTGTCCAGTTGAAACTTGACCTGTGAAACTTACTTTGGCAATACCTGGATGGGTGGTCAAGTATCCTCCTACTGATCCATCTCCATGTACGATGTTGAAGACTCCCGGTGGTAATCCAGCTTCTGCATAAACTTGTGCGAGGATTTGGCCGTGTAATGGGGTTACTTCCGATGGTTTATAGACCATACAGTTTCCAGCTGCTAAGCAAGGTGCAGATTTCCACAAAGCGATTTGAATTGGATAGTTCCAAGCTCCAATGCCGGCACACACGCCCAAAGCTTCCTTTTTGGTATATATCCATGCATCTGGTCTTAATTGTGTAGTTTCGCCATTCATTCCCCCACTTGCGACTAAGCTTGCGAAGTATTCTAGCACGTCTGCTCCAGTAACAACATCGACTGCGCTGGTTTCTGAATAAGCTTTGCCTGTATCGTGTGTTTCCACCTTAGCAATTTCATCGTTTCGTTCGCGAAGTATTTGAACGGCTTTGAGAAGGATTCGGGAGCGGACAATTGGTGGTGTCTGGGACCATGATGGGAATGCTTTGCGTGCCGAAGCTATCGCGGAATCAATATCTGATGGAGAAGCCTTTTGTACCTGTGCTAAAGGTTTTCCTGTTGCGGGGTTGACTGTTGTGAATGTTTCTTGTGAAGTTGCTTGTTGGACTTTGCCATCATAGTAAAGCTGTTGTTCTGCGTATGTAGACATTTTGAGGATAAGTTTTGATGATCAATCTTCTGCTGATACTCAATGACTTTCAATGCTCACTCACTTCTTTCACCAATGAAAACCTTAGGATGATACTACACAATGAGGTAAAGAAGGGAATGGGTCTCGAAGCAAATAATTTCCTTAGTGGGGCAAAAGGAGAGCGCACACCCTTGATACCGGTATTCTTCGGTAGCTAAGAAGTGAATTCCTGGAATGGACCTCGTGGACTTGATTCAAACCTCTACACCAATACTAATTGGGAATCGTGGCCAGTGTGGAGTGGGAAAAATTGGATACGATGAAAAATATCCAAGATGGAAATTGTCAAATATGGCGGAATGTCGGACCAGAAAGAGAATCGTTTGCCAGATACCGAGCGGAATACTGGATACGGGAAATCGCCTTCTTCTCGGGGGATTGTAGATGCAGATGAGGCGATTATATGTTATTGATGACCAGCCACCTCTGCTCCGTACTCCGTAGATGGATCTAGATAGCGGGAGGGCTTGTGAATCTTTGGAGATGATGATAAGGAGGAGCAAGATGGGAAGTTCAATGGCATTGATATGGATGATAAGTCAAGGGGGAATAGATATCGATATCGATAAGACAAGACGAGGGGGACACGGTAGCTAGTGGATCGTATACTCCGGAGAGTGAAAGACTTTACCTGGAGAGTTAGATGAATGAAGTTTTGACTGCTTGAAGTCTGATAGAAAGATTATGTACGATGGATGAGTGGATGGATGGATGGATGTATGGATGTATGTAGGGAAAAACTCACTTCATTTGGTAATGACGACGATTGACCAGGTTAAAAGTAACGGCTTGGCATTTTACATTAACTTAGATTGTAACAACTGGGTGTCAATACAAGTCATTATTGGTCAACATGTTTCAGTCCCCCAGAAAAGCTGACCAGATCTAAACCTCATTTGGTCTAATACACAATACATCAAACAACATCAGAGCACCAGGAAAAAGTTTTCCTTTGAACACTACGATATTCATTCATTTAATCATCCATTCATTGACTTCCATCAGACATCAGACTTCAGACTTCAGACCTCAGATTAAACTTTTCTTTGTGCAGCATATGATTTCATTGTTTGAGATGGTTTATATCGGTAGAGTAGGTATCTGCTATCCATACTACTCTAGCAAGAGTAAGAGTATCGAAGTGATGATTAATGATAACCTTATATGATTTCCTAAACACATTGGCATCTCCTTCAACTGATCGACTGACTGACAGAGTCAAACTATCATCTACATGTACGATTACTACGACATGATTCAAAAAAGTCATGGCATGACCATGATTCATTCATTCTCTTGACCAAAAAGTCAATTTTACTACAGTATTACTGGATTGAAGATCCTTGATAACTTGGTAAAACTACCAGGTACTTCGTAAAGGACTTCTTAAACATTCACTAGGAGGGAAGTTAGTTTCCTAAGGCTAGATAGACATCTTTCTCTCTCTCCATTTTTTAACTAATTTTTTCTTCTCCGTTCTCTCTCACTAACAAATTCCATCTGGATTCGTCTTCACCGTCATTTCATAAGTCAAACCATCCAAAAGACCACGCGCCCTCTTTCCCTACTTGGCAATTTTTATCTATCATTTTATATCTTTGCATGCCTGGCAGGCAATAGTCAACCCCAGGGGGTCCGTCTTCGATCGTCCATAGCCTCTTACGATACCGCCTTATACGATTATACCGAATAACCTCGATTGGGAATCCACTTCCAGCCCCTCCCCGACTAGGATATCATCAATCTCAATCCCTAGATAGAAATCACCTGAGGGCGACCTTCTACACGTTACTATTACAAATACGTTCATCGTTTCTTATTTAGATCTTTTTCTTTTGAATATAATAGAATCCTTTCCTTTTGGATATTCAAAACTTATCAGACCAAGTATTCAAAATGACTACCGATCTTCTATCCCCATCTCAAGTCAACGACTTTGACTATGTCATTGTTGGAGGTGGAACAGCAGGATGTGTTATTGCTAGCAGACTTTCCGAATACTTACCAAATAAGAAGATTCTTATGATTGAGGGTGGTCCTAGTGATTTCAATAATGACAAAGTATTGAAACTCAAAGAATGGCTTACATTACTTGGTGGAGAATTGGATTATGACTACGGAACCACGGAACAACCAAATGGTGATTATGACTTTTCTCGGAGCATTGGAAGTTGATGCTGACAGAATATAGGAAATTCATACATTAGACACTCACGTGCTAAGGTTCTTGGAGGTTGCTCCTCTCACAACACTCTGATATCATTCCGTCCATTCGAGTATGATTGTCAAATTTGGGAGAGTTTGGGATGTAAAGGATGGGGATTCAAGACCATGATGCGTCTCATTGATAACCTCCGCAACCAAACTAACCCTGTTCATCCACGCCACAGAAATCAAATTTGTAAGGATTGGGTCCAATCTTGCTCTACTGCCATGGACATTCCCATCATCCATGATTTCAACCACGAGATTCGTGAAAAGGGTGCTCTCGAACAAGGAGTTGGTTTCTTCTCAGTATCATATAACCCAGATGATGGACGAAGGAGTTCGGCCTCCGTCGCTTACATTCACCCAATTCTCCGCGGTGCCGAGAGTCGACCAAACTTGACTATCCTCACCAATGCCTGGGTCAGCAAACTTAACTTTGACTCCAGCAAGACTGTCAAGAGCGTAAACGTAACCTTGAAATCCGGCGAGAAACTCACCGTCTCCCCTAAGACCGAAACTATCCTCTGTGCTGGCGCAGTCGATACCTGTCGTCTTATGCTCCTCTCTGGAGTTGGCCCTGCCCAACAACTCAAAGACCTTAACATCCCCGTCGTACACGACCTTCCAGGTGTAGGAGAGAATCTTATCGACCACCCCGAATCCATCATCATGTGGGAACTCAATGCCCCCGTACCACCTCAAACTACCATGGACAGTGACGCTGGTATTTTCCTCCGTCGTGAACTCCCCAACGCCGCCAAAAACCACATCCACCCAGAACTCAACCCTAAAGCTCTCCCAGATGGCACCATTGCAGATATCATGATGCACTGCTACCAAATCCCCTTCTGTCTCAACACTGCTCGTCTAGGCTACGACGCCCCTCTAAATGCATTCTGCATGACCCCCAACATCCCCCGTCCCAGATCCCGTGGACGTATTTACCTCACCTCCTCCGATCCCTCTGTAAAACCCGCCCTCGACTTCCGCTACTTCACCGATCCCGAAGGCTACGATGCGGCCACCATTGTCGCCGGTCTCAAGGCCGCACGTGAAATCGCAAAGAAGGCACCTTTCTCAAACTGGCTTCTCCGTGAAGTAGCACCCGGCCCAGAAGTTCAAACTGATGAACAACTTTCCGAATACGGAAGAAAGGTTGCTCACACCGTTTATCACCCAGCTGGAACTACCAAAATGGGCAGTGAGCAGGACAAGATGAGTGTGTGTGATGAGAAATTGAAGGTCAGAGGACTTAAGGGTGTGAGAGTGGCGGATGCTGGTGTTTTCCCAACGATGACTACAATCAATCCTATGTTGACAGTTTTGGCAATTGGAGAGAGGGCAGCGGAGATGATTGCACAGGAGGCTGGATGGAGAGGAATGGTGGAACCGAGGTTGTAGGTTTTGTTTGGAGAAAAGAAGACTTGGGTATGTGCATAGGGATACGGATACGGATATTATTATAGTGGGCAAATTTCAAATACATAAGTAGTTGTGTATGGTTGGATGGATGAGAATTATTTTGATTTTGCACGCGAAGCAATAATGCGTGGAGAGGAGTTAGCCAAGTACTTGTATAGAAATATTTAAGAAAGAATATTATGACAATTATCAATATACATACTTCATCTGTACGTGCACCCTCAGTACCAATCCACCCTGAGTGAAGTGAATGAACATCTAAGAATCATTAACTTCAACTATGCGAGGCATCAAAATCGACTCTTTTCATCCTCGTTTTCCGTCTTCGCATTCCATTTCCCAACTCCCCATCACCACCACCAAAACTCAACGTCAATAGATACCCAGCGACCGCAATATCAATACCAAACACTCCACCTCCACCTCCACCTCCACCTCCACACCCACACCCCACCCACACCCCATACGACAAACACCCCTCCAACACATCAAAATCCGAATCATGAAAAAGAATCACCAACATTCTCCCTCCTTCTTTCCCTTCTCTCCCTCCCAAACAATCCTACATTGTGAGATATCGCGTTCACATCACATCAAATCACTAAACCTTACAATACAATACAACACATCTCCCCCAACCCCTCTAAGAAGATATCCTTCTAGAAACCTATCTACACATACTACATACTACATATTACATATTACATATTACATATTACATATTACATATTACATATTACATATTACATATTACATATTACATATTACATATTACATATTACATACCTAAGTACATAAAGTACTCGTAACCCCCATTCCGAGTTGGAGTTGCGAGATGCGGGATGAAATAGATGAGAAGATCTTTGCGAGAAATATTCAGTGTATATACGTATGTATGTATATCTGAGAATCGTTCTTGATGGGTTGTTCTGCGTCAATTTGGATTCGAATGAAGACATTATAGGTGAAGAAAAGAGCCTTGGCTCGGGATTCATTCTAATATGTATGGGGAAAAAACGTATCACCTGGAAAGATTCCCGCAAACCACTTGGGTTATAGATCTTTTTGAGTCACCAGTTCGTGTATGATATCAAATATCGAACCACCAGAAGAAAAGACAGAGAAAGAGAGTGAGACATACTGTATGAGATGGGAACATTATTCGCAGACAACACTCATATATCATATTTGTATGTCGCTTTACAAGCTATTATCGTGACCCTTCCTACCCCCTACCCTATCTCAGTTTCGTCGCTACCATTCTCTCCCATTTCCAATCGATATACATCTCCCCCTGCCCCCTCCAAAGCATATCCAACTTCTTCTCCTCCCAATCCCTTCAAAAACCACAACGCTTCCTCTTCAATCCCAAAACTAACAACCGCCCCCTTCCGCTCATTTTACATGCCATGTCATTTTGTTGACCAAGAAGACGATTAGAACAGCCCTTGCTATCTACAAGAGACCCATGGATTCATACAAAAACGCCCAATCCAATTAAACGCCCGGCCAAATTTCAAAACCTCTCCAGCCTTTCAGTTTCTGCTCGCGTGATGCAATAAAATGCAATATGAGCCCTGGTATTCTTATCTCATGCCATATCACCCCCCATCTGTACTTCCACCATTACATTCGGTTTTCGATTACTTCCTAGCTTTACAATATGGCTTTTCAGTAGTTAAAGCCGCCATAATTCGAGTTTCGAGGTTGGTGACCGGGACTGTGTTGATAGTCCATGTCTTGATACACAGTGGTTCTTCGGTCATCTTCGAGAAGGTCCTTGACTTCCCAGTTGTTCTGCTTGATACCAACTGAAAATTCAAGATCGTCTTTAGTGATAGAGTCCCAGTACTATTTACAGTGTTAATCAGTATAAAATTAGAAAATTCAGATATAGAACTAGGACTGACCTTGTAAATCATCATCACTGCGAGAAGATTGGCGATTGAAGCGAAGAATAATCCATCCAAATAGTGGCTGATAGCATTGCAAATGCTGGTACTGAAAGCGTAAAGAACAACTTGTCCCGCGACGAAGAAGAAGAAGGCAAAAGAGAGTTCACCCAATGGCCAACGATCCTGGAGAGTGTTCACAACAAGAATTACTTGCATAATACCGTAAATAGCTAACTCAATAGCAGATAGTAGGTATAGCACAACGAAGAGTCCAATAGTTCGAGTGGGTCCAAGTCCTGCCCAGGACATATAGGTAGCGAGGGAAACGAGGAACGTAAGGATGAACATGGCGGCACTGATTGAGCGAAGGAGCCAAACTGAAATTCGTGTTCCATCTTCATATAATTGGAATCCAACAAATCCATTAATCAATAAACAGACAGTAAGGGCAGATGTGAGACCATTTTGTACAGCCGAGAAGTATGGGTATGGTCCAGTCCCAGGTGGAATAACACCAGCATCAAGAAGTAATGTAAAGAATGTGAGGAGCATATATATGTAGAAGAAAGTTGTGATTTCTTTTCGGCCTGAAAAATGTTGCATTAGTTTCCATCATTTTACTCACTCTTCATCTTCAGATACACCCCGGCCTAACCTACCAACAGCAGTAAATTTACTCCTGACGTGCAATATCATAATAACCGTCATAATTAACGCGAGGATGTGTACGAAGCTTGCGGCTCCTTGAAATATGATCGTGTTGGCCAACTCAATATTGCGCGAATAACAATTTGCCTCAATGCCATGACTTCCCGCGATTGTTGTTATCGCTCCGACCTCTGCACATAATGGAAGCGCTGCTTGTTCGCAGATCGAGTAAAAGTCCCCAAAGCCCATCGTGAATTATATTGTTGTCGTTCGACGTACTTAGAGATATTCTGAGGAGGTTGGAAGTCGAATGTTGTTGGGCGCGAGGAATGCCCGCGAACACAATGGAATGGTTATCAGCTATCTCAAAACTGCAGCAAGTGAATGTGGTGTAGCAAAAATAAAACTAGCGATCGTAATTGTGTAGGTCGATATTAATCTAGCAATATTTTGATGAAATGCAAAGATTGTGAATGTGTGAATGATGGCGAGTCGTCGTTGCGACCAAGGGGGAGAAAGAATGCACCAATAGCATTGATTAATCTTGGACATCTCGTATGCCCCCTGGCAACTAGGTAGTTCTCGTTGGCGGCGAAACCACTCTTTCGACCGACCAAAAATAGAACTTTTGGCCTTAGTCATGAGGTTGGTGATGGCATAAAATCAGATGACATTCACGTGAGCAACATCACATTGGGAAAATTAGACACTCAGAGATTATATCCATTACAATCTGTCCTTGATCATGGCCTTTTGGAATAATGCTTGATAGGAAACCGGCCAATATCAAACTTTGACGACATTGCCAGTAGTACAACCGACCTACCATCGTTTCACCTTAAGTAGTACGCTCGTTATGATAAGTCACGAATTACGATCCAAATGAAATGCGAATTCCCCGCTGGCCCAGCATAATGTATAAGGATGAATTGGAAACTTGTCAAATTTAAAAGACGATGGTGGCACCCATCGTATTTCCTGGATTGAACTGTCGGTATGCGGCAATCTCAACCACAATGCTCACAATCTTAGCCACAAGAACAATTCCACTTTCGGTTTTCGGGATCATTTGTACAACGGGCGGGTACGGGGCGTATGTTGCTTGACATACAACAGACTTTGGCTGGCCGGATGTTCCTCTGCAACCTACCCGTTCACGCAAAAACATGTACGAGGCTGGATATTTGATGGGAAATCGGCCTCTCTTTTCATAGAGTACCTGAGTTCCAATCGCTGAGACCTTCCTGGGCACGCGCATATAATCATGACTCTTGCTGATGTGTTCATGGTGATAGTAAGACCCTTAGTCTTTCATTCATATAAGACATCGGCCTGATCGCTTAATGCGAGTTTGAATCTCGGGAGGTGGAAGATTATCACTTGGAAAATCCATCCCATGAGGTGAGGCAGCCCGGCTAAGATGGTGAAATATTGTAATGTGATATATGTGTGGAACATGGATTCTCAATCAAATGATCCAGGAGTGTTGGCGTCGATGGTTGGTAGACATGTGTTAATTGCGAATTCGAATTGCTGATGAATTGCTGATGAGGGATCCAGTTTTCAACCTGGAGATGTTACCTGATGTTGGGTGTGCGGCCTTTTGCATTGATTAGATGCAGTAGCGACAGGGGGTCCTTTGCACCGGAGGACATGCTGAACCTACCGAGCAGGCTTGTATTCCTTCCTTTAAGATCAGCCAGCTTTCAAGGACAGCTTGTCTGCATATGACCGGTGAGTTTGGTTGTAATATTTGGAAAGCCTAGGTAGGTCTTAGCAGCAGAAAAAGACGGGAAAGGTAAATCTAGTTTGCCGTGTTGTTCGGTGGGGGGCTTAAAGGAGTAGCATGACAGATTGTTCAAGTGGTGGTGTAACGCTGGAAAGGAAAAGTTGGTTGATGAGTAGCCAGATAGCAAGCACAGCCGGTAAAGAACACGAATGACTTGTCGTTTTTCTTTTCCTGCTAGTAATCATAAACACAACGGGCAAGCATCTCTGCATGCGACGTCGAACAAGCTGACCGAGCAGATCGCCCATTTCTGCGGTTCTGTATCTTTACAATATTACGTGGGCATGATATTATAGTACAGCCACAAGATGCCATGGTATGGGTAGGTATGGGTTTAAGTGGCCGGTAGCTTAGCAGTCTTAGAATGGCGAGAATCAAATGCTAATTCCGTGATGTCGTGGAATTTTGCCGGGTATCTGAGTGCATAATGTTCGAGTCCAAATTTCTTGTCGGCGTTGCTCAGCCTGGCCTAACATTATTGATACCGTATTCGAAACGATTCCATGTTAGAAATGGTGAGCATCTTATCCCATTAGTAGTATCCGCACCCAAGAAAGTATATTGTGAAAATTATCTTGGGTCTGCCGAGGGTTTTTTTCTTTCCTTCCAGATAGTGTAGGATTGGAAAGGGGGGCAACTTCCGTAACCGTCGCATCCCAAAGTCTAGACATAAGGGGTGCTACCATACAGAATAACGATACCGTACCAAACAAATTTGTAGACCAAGTTGTAGACCGAGCGTACTTGTGTAGACTCGCATTTCGATGTGCCAATAGTCACTCCAATAGGTAGCCAGTTATCAGTCGATCGATAGTGTTGCAGGGCATGCAAGATAGATTGAAACTTGATCATTATGGCTCGAGTGGCTATACCAGGTTTGACCGTACAAGGTAAAATGCGTATCTACTCTCGCTAGGTACTCGAATGATTTTGGTTTCTGTTTGCCTTTCACTTCCTTGAGGTTCCTTCCCACTTTCAACTTGCAAGCTGAAGGAAAGAAGAAGCCGGAGCTTATCACACTGGGGTATGTATGAAAATGATCCCAGACAAGTGTTCAAAATTCTAGAGATGTAGAATGCCAATCCCACTCTCCCCACGCTAAAATGAGAGAACGAACGGTCTACGGCGCTTGTGGCCACTCATCTGCAGTGAGCCATCCACAAAGCCAAAAAAAAAAAAAAAAGACCACACCAAGATTTGATTCGATTGGGAAATTGGAAAAGGACCAGCAGCAGCAAGGTATTTTACCTAGATACTATAGCTTCTTTCGTATATATACCATACCGAGCATACTTTACAAAGTTGTTCCGGGAGATCTAATAGTTCTTCTCCCCAATGAGTTACAGCCAGTTAAGACTCAATAGATGACGAATTCTTCTCGTATGCAGTAAGTACTAGATTAGACAGATGCCGATTGTCCTATCTTGCCTAGACCATCTCGAGACCCTATAGCCAATCACACATGGTGTAAAAGTCAATTTCAGTTGAGTAGGACATCCATTACTTCGTACATTGCTGCGTGGACTGTAAAAAAACTGGAGAATTGAGGTCTTTTCTTGACCCGTTGATGTGACAATATGACAATATCACAACGATGAAGATCCTTGGTAAAGTACCGAGTAGGACAAGTAAAGTTCTCAGTTCTCTTTCCCTATTAGCTAAATTTTTAGAAGCATTTATAAATTATCATGCAAGTCAAACCGAAACCCAAGGAGTCGATCAATATTACCTGTATTCAATATCTTATATCGTTCTATGAATGGTTGACATCCAGATTGATATCCAGGTTGATATCCAGGTATGAAATTTGAAGTTTGAAGTTTGAACACGCTTTCCATTCGTTCACCTCCTAAAAATACGGGTTACGGAGCAGGTCGTCTAACAATTACGAAGTATACAATTATAGAACTTACAACATGCTTTACCGTTGTCCCAAAGGCCCCCTCCCGAGTCCCCTCCTCCTCAACTAGTTTTAGATATTCGTTAAGAGACTTTTTATCTGCGTTCCAAGATACGAATGTGAATGTCACTGTGATATCAGTTTGGAACCTTAGAATCAAGTTCTGATGGTCTTACCACGCTCACTCTATTTGATAAATCAGCGTCACGCTTCTGATGCTATCCATACCTAGGCGTCGTCAATCAATGCCCCGAATCATATCATTCCTTCGAATCCTCCCCTCCTTATTCCTTGATCTCAAACTCCTCCTAAAATGGATGCGGTGAAATAGTAACTCTCTAACGTGCATTTTCTCAGAGAAGCATAGAAAGTATCCATATCCATTTGATCCAATCCCACACACATATTCGAGAACTGGAAAGGCTGTGCCGCAGCCGGGTCCGGGCAAAGGTTCTTGTGAGTGTGCTCAAGACTTCAAGGTTCTCATTTCGATATTACTGGATGCATCCTCTGAGCCTTCCCCTCACCACCTGAAGAAAGGCTTGAGGGTCGCATGAGCTGTAACGCGAATTGAGTGGAGCATTGGACCGCGGTTGACAAATTCAATTTACGACAACTTCGTACAGCGTGTGTTCCGAGAAAGAGTGAAAAACGGCACGCGCGGACATGTGCCTCTGAAGAGCAAGGACAAGTCAGACTAATTTCCAAAGCTAACACTTACTCCGTACAAGCAGGCAATTTGAAGCGGCGGTAGGTTACGGAGAAACATAGGAAACGGAACAAGGAGTACAGCGATTGTTAGCTAGATGGAAATATGCGTCGTCCTCGGTCCTCCTTCAACCCAACCTTCCAAGGAATTTTCCAGGTGAAGGAATCCATGGAACATTGAATTGGAACCAAGAGGGTTACTCTATACTCTGACTCAGATTAATGATGGCGACACACACGCAAGAAGGTCTAAAAACAATTATCGGATCACCAACAAAAGACGATGGTATGACACACTCTTCTTTCATCGCAGCCACCGTTTTCCGCCCCCGCTCTGCATACACAAAACAGGACCGACCGGCGAGCAAGGAAGTAGGTGAACACAATACACTGGCAGCGGAACGAATCTGTCCATGCCTTCCAGTTTTGCCAAACCAGACCAAACCATATCCAACATCATCGAGCTCAACCTTCATCAATACATTACATAGCGTATTATTTTTATGCACCTTGCCCCTTCATATCAATCATCCGCATACGGCATGTAGGATGTAAGTGCAGGAAGATAGCAAAGGAAAATAGCGGGTGGATAGACGGTGATATGCTCAGATGATGGATGGAGCATAGGTATTAAGCAGGGTTACGATACCAGCTAAATAAAGTAGGTGAATTTCATGTTAGGTTTGATGTATCCGAATCGCTATCCGTTTAGTATCTCATCCCACCTCATTCCTAAACTTAGCTGTACAAGTAATAAGTACTATATCTAAATCAGGTCTTGTTCGGCGCGTGAAGAATGAATTATGTATGTGAAGGGGGTAGCGAATCCTCGATTCTACAGGGAAATCACCGTGTAAAGGAAAATTTATATTGCACCGACAAACGAATACGTACACAGATAATCATTGAATGGAACGCAAGAACAAATTGCTTGATACACTTCAAAGTCTTATACCTAGATGCTGTATATTTGTGAAGATCGATGTGTACTAGCCAAGATAGATTTTGCTTGGGCCCAACAAATGAACATTGCCCCTCCTCTTACTTCCCCACCATCTTCGAAATTCCATCTAATCATCGATCTAAATCCATTAAACTTCCCTTTCACGTACAGCACTGAAGACAAATATGTAGACCACGCGATTTGCGAGTCGCGTAAAGTGGAAAGAGCGGAATTCTTGGACTCTTGTCAGGGGGGGGGAGTTAAATTTCTTCGATGATGGTGACCTGCACCTAAGTTCAAAATCTAGAAGCACCGGTGGCATTCAATCGTTGGCGAGCAAGATACGAGAAAGGTTTCGATCATCAGCAATATGTGTTAGCAAACTATTCACATATTGCCATTTCCCCCTTCCTTGTTATGTGTTTCTCCACAAACTTTGACGGTAGGTAGGGTTCTATCATCTATGGAAGCACCGCCCAACGGCTGAGTACGAAAGAAAAGAACCCAGAACCAACTACGACGATGGGTTGTGGGAACGGAATTTAGTAAATCGAAGTCCACAATTCAATAACCACACCCTCAACCAGGATCGACACCGATGGCTATAATAATTTAGTTAATTTTATCCATTCCATTCTCTGCCGGAAATTGTTGGAATGGAATGGTGGATGAACCAACGGCTTAAAATTTTGAAAGCTGCATTTCCCCTTGAAAAAGGAGTGTTTCGAACAAAGATCATCAGTTCAGCTAATAAAAATGCAGCAAGCTACGTACATTTACTTTTTGCTTTCTAGGGTGTGTATATAAAATAATGATTATTTTGTATGGCTTGTATAGTAAGCAATATATATGATTGAGCGTCCGCATGTCGTATACACCAGTCAATGCCCAGCTGACGAACCGGATGATGAGGATCCAATCATTGGTGTGGGATTAAGTGATTAGATTGGTGAACGGGGGCGGCGCCCATCGGACTTGGGAAGAATCTGAGAAGTTCAGCCACAAAAAGTGTAAGTCTCTCCCAGAATCACGGGTCAATTTTGGGAAAATGTGCCGATGGATGATCATGGAAAAGTCTCATCTTCATTCACACAGCCTGACTGACTGATACAACACAGAAGAAGTCAGGCCATAGGTGGCCCCCCCTGTAGGAGGGTACTTGCGGATCATGTTTGATATATTTGACTCAGTGACTGGTAGGAACTTTGCTTATGCTACTGCCTCAGCAGGGCCTGCCTTGCTTACGTAGAGGGAAGGAAACCTTTCTCGATATCATTTTGGGGCAGGCGAGCGAAGGAAAAATGTGATTGTGCAAAAGAAGAAAAGAGAGATCCTAAAATTTGACACCAATCATATGAGGGAGAAGCGGTGGAACGTCAATATCTGCAGCCTGGAAGACGGAAACGAATCCCCTCACCCCTCATCGATGATATCGCATCGATTTGATTATTCAGGATCCCGAGCGTCGTTGTCAATTGCATACGAAGTGAGTACATACGAGTAGACGGTCTGCATTATTGCCTAGGACTCAGGAGGGGGCTTTGAGATTTGTATGGAGAAACGAGCTTCGACGACGCGCCTTTTCTCGCTTGGCCACTGAAGAGGAAAGCTTCGTAGCTTGAAAGTAATCCTATCCTATCTCGATTATCCTAGAAACACTTCATCTCCTTGGTCCATTCTTGCCGTGTTGTGCTTTCGTACCGATGCTATGGCAATCGAAAATGGTAGGTTTGATTAGACCTCATAGTCAGATGGAACATGAAGCGTAACGCTAGGTGTCAACGAATGATTGTCAATAGTGGCACACTGCTGATACATCGACATATTTCCCAAACAATTACCAATCGAATTCAACCACCAAAATCCTCACTTCCACTAGTATTTTGATCAATTATGATCACTTCTTTCATCCTTACACTCCACCCCTTCTCCTCCTCCGTGTACTAACAGATTTAGACGACCTAGCACCATGTCTATCTTCATAACATTCCCTTACATTTTATTACTGCACAAGCACAAGTCTCATTTCAAGGACCAATCACCAGGGAGTATTCGCAGCACACGAATGGTAGTCAATGCTTCTGCATTACGGAGTACTCTTACGCCGGGCTTCTAGCACTGCAACTGGCAAGGCTTTGATCATTCACACATCCGTATTGACCGTGGTACCGTCATATCACAAGAAGGGAAAACAGAGAGACTGGCGCGTACGCATTGATAATCCTAGTTTGTCTCTCTGTTCTGGCCTTCCTTTCCCTTGCAAGACTGAATAGGCAAGACTCTGCCTTTCTATGTGCGTGCCAGCAACATTCAATTTCTGCTGCACCGCTTTCCACTGTTCCACGCGCTACGCTCCACCACAAAAGAAAAGCATCAGCGTGAAAGTGTTGCAAACATCACCGCTCCCTATCGTGTTGCCCAGGTGCCCTCGTCAGATTGGTAGCTCATGGATTATGTGTGCAGCACTCCTTGTATGTAATTCGATATACCTCGTAGTTCAAATTTCACATAGTGTCTTGACTCTACCAACGAGGCATGCACATATATTAGTGAATGAATGCTTCGGATCATTCGGTGCTGTTGTCATTTACCTTCGTGAGGAAGAATGGGTTCAAATGAAATACGAAGCCCGAAGGAGTAATAATTAATATATCGAGCTAAAAATCAGCCCCAATCTGTCGGTTGGAATTCTACGGAGTAGTCAATTTTATAGATCAACTTATCGATTTGCCAAATGGAAAGGGAAAAGGCCAGTTTGATAAAATGTCAATCCATTTCCATCCCAAAGGCCAAGAGCTGCATATCTCCCCAGACACGAACAGAACACTAGGTCTGGACCCGACCACTTCTTTAGATGTAATTCATTCAATATATGTTGCCACTTTAAAGCTAGGAAGCCAGCTTGCTTGTAGCCAATCAAACAGGCCACCTCAGGTGAAAAAGAAGACCAAACACATGCGAGGCAATCAAAAGGCAATGACGCGGAGCAAAGAAGGAAGAGCAGAGAAGGCGTAACCGATACATTATTCATCTGTGAGTGAGTGTGATTCAAAGACCGCCAGAGCCAGCCTCAATGGAAAGATTTAGACACATTTTTTATATTCAGACCCTCCCGAGCCTCCCTTCTACCTTCAACCCAGACCAATCTCATTATTCATTCCATTGAAGAAAAACAGGATTAGCTTGCTTTTTTTTTTTTTTTTTTTGATATATGATACCTACCTACATACACACATACCTCCCTACACACACACACACACACACACACACATACCGGTACACAACTGGCTGGCCTTCGTTTTGCGTCGCCTTCCATTTTGAAAAGCTTGAAAAGTTGTTTTCTCACACAAACTCCTTCTCGTCCTAACCCCATCCATCGAATTCATATCATATACACTTTTGATAGGTGGCCCTTTGTATCCCTGCACACAATCCCCGAAATCCTAATTATCATCATCATTCTTATATAATCCTGGCCGATTGATAACTTTTTTACACTTTTTCTTACATTGCACTAGCTGGGAGGCTAGCAGCCCTAGTACCAAGCCCTTTCTTTCCTAATGTGCATAGGTACTAGCTTGGTATTATTTATTGTGTCTAACAGACAGACTAATTTGGAATCTCTCGTAGGAAAAGGATCCTTCCTTTCTTCCTTTCTTTCGTTGCATCCATCTTGTTTCTTCTTGCAGGCACGCAGGCACGCAGGCAGGTGCAATGGCTTTGGAAGAGGAGGAAAAAAAGTCCTTCTAAAACAAATAAATTGATTTTATTTTATCATTTATCCCAGTCATACGTCGACCTAGGTTTGAAGTGGTGTGTTTTCTCAAACTATCTTATCCACATTCACTCAACTACTCCTCTCGCACACTCTCCCTCTCTCCTTGTACCTGGCTCTCTGCCTGTGACATCAATGAATGCTTCAATCAGCCTCCACTTTCTTCTAGTACCATACTCTCAATTCCATATTTCCATTTCCATTTCCATTTTCATAACCATAACCCTTTGTCTTTCGTACCATACCAGACAAGATCAATCTCCATACCAATGATACTATAATCATTGCGTATCCGTATCTAATACAGATTCAACCCTAGTTGATTCTTTTACATATCGGTCGGTATTGTACCTAGGTATCATTCCGATATTTCACATTATTCGTTCCTTCTTTCATAGTCTCTTCTCTCTTGATCCAACGTCTCCAATTTTATATCCATACATTATTTGTTATAATTGTTTCCCATTACTTCATTCACACCATCAGGAAGCTCAGATTCCTAACATCTCTCTCACATATCTCCCAGCTCCTAAGACACTTTTTCTCTATCTCTCTTACTTTCCCTGGCTTGAGATATATTCATCAAGCCAAAGTTCAATATTGTGTTCCTTGTCTTCTGCTACTCTCAAAGTTTCGACCCGTTTAGGAAAGTTTCCTCAATATCAACCGACTCCTTCCTCATTGAAGAAAGATCAATTCACTTCATAAACTACTCTACTCAGAATTACTTTACACTCCACAGATCGGCAGCGGCCTACTAACTATCTTCTCGGCTTCGTTCATTCCAAAATATCTAATAGTACGTTGAATCTCTGTACGACGGGATTAGACGAACTTTCCATGGCTTCGCGGATAGCCCAATCTTAGCTTTGATAGTTCGTCTTCACCTTCGACTACCACTGGTAAAACTCATAGAAACACATAACGCGTGTCGAGAATCACTTGAAGATAGTTGCCATTCGATCTGGAATTCGAATTCCACACATACCACCTTATTTCGAATCTTCTCCGAGCAGCAACCCTTAATCCTTCGAGAAAAAGCAATCCCTCTTCGAAAGTCAACATACACGTTCATTCCCAAATGCATCAGACTTCAGTTAGACCGGCTCCGTTCAGTTTTCTTTTACCTCCTACACCACAGACTCCCTTTGGAATAGATCGTCGGAAGGACATTGGTTTTCCCCTAACACTTCCACAAATAAATCAGTCAAGATATATAGAAGCTCCGGTCAGAGTTGGGCTTCGAACACCACCCGAAGACGATATGCACGCAACGTATCCAACTTCTCAATATCAAAACTACAAGAGTCGGCAGAATGAAGATTACCCAGCGTCAATCAATGCCGGCAGGATGAACGATTACGATGGACCAGCTTGTCATTCGCGAAAGCCTTCGTTAATCCCCCAAGCGCCGGGAGCTCACATTAATAGTGCGATAAAAAACTCAGAGACCTTGCAGCCTGAGTCGTCTTATAACTGGCCTCCAGTGACGGAAAACCATCAATCTCAAGCTACTGCCCTGTCTAAATTGGAGTCTGAATCCACTCGAAAGCCGCAAGCCAAAAAGCCATCAACTACAGATACTATTCACCCCAGTTTGCAAATCCCAAAATCAATAAATGACAGCGGTGGGAGTTTAGCCGAATTTGCAGCTCAGGTAATTCACAACTCTTAATGATTCTACTCCGATCACGTTCAAGATCTGACTTTTCTAGATTACCTGTTTGTTCTGGTTTGAGTTCACCGATACTCTGAAGAGGGCGGAAAATTCGTGGGTTGGATCAACGACAACAGAAAGGCTCCGTCCAGAAGCTTTCCCATCGGTTGGGTTCACAAAATGGGTTGTTACGATTCTCATGACTACGCAGGTGTCACAAAATGTCATCTTGTTGGCACTACTTTTCATCTACCGTCTGAAATCCATTAACCCAGCAGTCAAGGGACGAAGTGGAAGCGAATACAGGCTCTTAACGGTGGCATTAATGTTGGGCAACAAATGTGAGTGGATCTGATTTTTTATGGAGTGTGAGAATTCTTGCTTACCAAAAAATAGTCCTTGATGACAATACATATACCAACAAGACATGGGCTGAAGTTTCGGGAATTTCCGTCACTGAAATCCATATCATGGAAGTCGAATTTTTGAGCAACATGCGCTACAGTTTACTTGCAACCGAAGAGGAGTGGAAGGAATGGCAACAAAAGCTTGGAAAATTTTGGAGTTTTTGTGATAGGGCAACAAAATTATCACCTCCACCCACGTACCAACCTACCCTCCCTTCACCTCCTGCATCGATGCAAGCTTCGCCTCCCACACGAACAAGTCAATACACATCCTCAGTTGGATCGAATAATCTCACCCCACAGTGGCCTGCTAGTAACAGTGTCGCTCAGTTGGTATCGCCCTTGACGACTATTTCGACTCCTTCAGACCAAGATTTCCGCCTGCATTCAAGGAAGAGAAGTTTCCCGGATGATGTTGAAGAACCGGTGGCAAAGCGTGTATCCAGGTCAACTACCTCAACGCCCAGTGACCTTGGGAATTTTAACATGGCTCCTAGACCTCGTTTACCGCCAGTACCTAACTTAACGATCTCGACAAGTCAAGCAATGAATGGGTACAACGGTCTCCCTAGCTTTTCTCAGAACGCACCACTTTTACCTCCTTTGCATGGCAGTCGAGCCATGTCCACAGTCTACCCAACCACTCCAACTTATCCACCACCTATTTTGAATCACGCCTCTACTGGAAGTCAATCTAGTGGGTCCCAAATCACTTCTTATCAACACGGTAATCAAAGTTTTGGAACACCATCTCGCCAACGTAGTCCTCATTCAGCCGTTCAGGAACTACTTGCAACAGTGCCTTCTCCGCTCAATGCGTCCTTTCCCGGAAACTCTGGTCACATTTCACCATCTGTATTCTATCAACAGCGGAACTCACCTTATAAGCCTATTCGTCACGTGAACACTCTCCTCTACCCACCACCCACTGCTTCCATGCACGATTATAATGTAAACACAAATCATATACATTATCAGCCATTGGGTAAGAGACATGATTACCGATCAGGTGTGGTGCCTGGATACGGTCATCAATCTACCAACCAATGGCCTGTACTACCTCAACCCAATTTTCACGGAGTATAAACTCCAATTTCGTCAACTGATACTAGCTGTGTCGAATTATTTTCATTGTTTCTAGAAACAAAAAAGAGTCGAACTTACCCTTGGAAGAAAGGGAATTCGCATGATATGAGCATTTTAGCCGGGGCGTTTGTTTATCGTTTTTTCTTAGGGGTCAGCGAAGTTTCATTGCATATTTATTAGCAAGCAGCTGTTATACCATTATTTGCATGCATTAAGACGGGTGTTTTGGGAGTCCCTTAAATAGGGGGACATTGTATTTTTTAGTCGGACATTTCTGACGTTTTCTTCTCATGAAGAACGAATTCGTGATTGGCAAGATGATATTCTGATCTATGGGATTATGTTAGATCGGTGGAGGGTTATGATTAGTACAAGAAGGGATCAATGGTATTTAAGCGGAATGGCAGAATGTATTGGGAACGTCCTCTCATGGAACAGAAGGCTTGTTTGAAGAGATGGATTGGGGGAGGAAATCTAGAGCATTGTAGCTCGATTGATACATTGGCCTGGAATATCCTTGCCATACAGTTCACTTAATGGATAGGTTCGGTCAGATATACGACATATAACTTGTGCGTTGCTTTACTAGTTTATTCTAGTGTGTGTGATGCACAACTTCGCCTGCTGGATATTGTGCGTCCTAGCAACTAGGGGAACATCAAGAGAAGAGAGAAATATAATTGAAATAAATATTGATACCCCCAAACTTCGTAGCATATTCTGTTTTACTTTGCCAGTGTTGTGTGTGATGTCTGCAATCGACTATTGTCTCTGATACAGGTGTGGATTTGACAAAGTACCTTGTGCTGTGTGCACCCAGGGAATACGTAAGTTTATTCGAGAACGCCTGAGGAAGCGTCGCTCTGGGTTTGAGGGTGGATTTTGATATGGATATAGGTTGCCGTTCTTATTAATCTTGTTCTTGGGCTTACGCTTAACTTTCGAATGAGTGAATCTTGGGAAACGTGCGAGAGATACCTAGGTACTTGCTTGAGATATATGTTTTGTCATGCTGCTCCAGCTGTTGTGGATGAGTCAGAGGGGAAGGTGGTGGTGGGTGGTGGGTGGGGTGGCTTGTAATGCTTAGAGTGCCCGGGTGAATTATTATTTGTGCCTCATGGGGTGGGTTGATCTTTAGTCTTTCATGTCTGATTGTCTGATTGTCACGAGGGATTGGGATTGGGATTGGGATTGGGATTGGGATTGGGATTGGGATTGGGATTGGGATTGGGATTGGGATTGGGATTGGGATTGGGATTGGGATTGGGATTGGGATTGGGATCGTGACTTGTGAGGAAGAAAGAATCTGGGTAAGGTTATGGTGCATTGTTGATAGCTAGCTAGCTAGCTAGCTGGTTGTGTTGGATAGCGATGGTTTGGAATCTAGGGTGGGATGGAATGTGGATGGGTATGGGTATTTGGGTGTTTGAATATTTGAATATGCGAAATTGTGTGTGTGTGTGTGTGTGTGTGTGTTATATTAATATCGGAATGTACTTTACTCTCTTGAAGATCCTGCTGAGAAACCCTTGGAGGGTTTGTATTCTGTATGTGGATTGGGATAGCGAATGGTGAATGGTGAATGGCGAATGGTGTATGGAAGAGAAGGAAGAGAAGGAAGAGAAGGAAAGGAACTTCAAGCAACCAATCTTTGGGATCGAGAAAGCTATCGATCGATCGATCGATGGATACGAGGAAGAGAAACTTTCCTTTCCCACGCGAGGACCGCGAAGATATGGACGTGGAAAGGAGTGTTGATCTGAGGGTTACGGTGCGTGCTGCTGCTATTTATCTTGTACGTCACCTAGGGAGATCGTGATTATCTGCTGAGTGTTTAGACCGTAGTAGAAATTGTCTTTCTTTATATCTGATGTATGGGCGTGAGCTTGAGGCTTCCCAGAGGATATAGAGATGTGCGGTGCTGGGAATGAAACGATCAGTAACTGGAGAATGAATGTATTTTCAATGTATCATGTGCTGTTCTGTAGAGCTGCTGGGATGCGAGTTTCCTACTGCGTAATGTTTGGGGTGGACGCGTGGTTTTTATTCAAGAGCGGCGTTTGGTGGGACGAGGGATGTTTGAGAGATCTGTGGTATGTTTTCTGAGATGATGGGTTGGGTTGGGTTGGGTTGTTTGTTCTGTTGGTTGTGGATGGTATGATTTGTACTTACTTGTACTCTTCACCAACTTCGTAGACTCATACAAAAGATTATATCATACATATCATACAATATCACATCCCTATCGCGCAATACACCCCTTCAATACCTCAAGACTCATATAATTAGACGAAGAAAGAAACCCCGATCAAGCTTCGAAATTCTTTCCTGGAACTAGAGATTAGATCGTAAGCATCAAATCGATATACGCTTGCAAGGAATGCGCGAATGGGGGTTAAGAAAACTAAGATCTCTGTATTGAAGATGAGTATCATTGACTCTGGCTCGGGAACAGCGAGTGGGATTGGAAAGTCGGGGATTTGGTGTTTGATGGATTTGACATGTTTTACTTTGTAGCTGTGATTTTATTGTTGGTATGACTTGTAGCGCTCGAATTATAAGATATAAGTAGAAGTAGATCTGGTGTGAAAGAAAGCGCAATGGGGTATGGTTGGTGACGAAGTGTGTGAAGTGAAGGATATGTGCGAGATGTTTGTTAATCTTAATATTGACTACATTGCTTTCCTATGTATTGATTCAATATGCGAAAATATACACGCATGCGTGCATGCCACAACGGATTTTCGCCGCGGTTTTGGCAAGAATGAATGTGTACTTGCAGCTTGATATGCCAACATTTTCATACACATTCCCCTACAAGCTACTGCCTAAGGATCTCTTTCCCCTCAGTCATTTGATATAACACCACCTGACAGGGTAATCTCATTTTCATGCTGTTGTGATGCTCCATAATTTGGTATGGGAATTTATATTTTGTCGTGCAATGGATAATATTTAGATAGATATATACTCCAGGCTTACCCTTGATTTAGTACAGGGTGCATGTGCAGGTTTCTCTTGTTCTTCCTGCTAACAAGTGATAGTTCTATAAATTAGAACAAAAAGTATATGTATGCTACATACTTGGAATGAGATGAGCGAGAAACTGTACTTAATTAGGCCTGCGCGTGCTGAAAAGTTATACCTGACTTCACAGCCTTAATAGTGATTGTCGGCAGCGACTTAGTGAAATGTGTTGCATCAAATTAACATGGTCCATTGACGAGGAAATTTCGAATATGGCTTACTAGAGCTTCTCATCGCATGGACTTCCATGGGATATAGATCATCATTGCTGTAGATTGCTATTCTTAAGCTTGGTCTGATGCTATTCAAAGAAAGTACTGGTGGAGCATTGCCATTGTCCACCATTCTTACTATTTTCTCCCAGTCATGTTGAAAGCGTGCAGTCTTACTTGGGATCTAAACGCCATGAACTTACATGAATAAGATAGGACAGGTAGCCTCGCCATGATAGCCTGCGTGTGGAAGAATCAGGGAGAATGAGAATACAGTGAAAGCATGGATCGCTTGATACATGACAGCTGAAATTGAAGGATAAGAAGCGGGAACCCGAGTCAGGCTGCAGCGAGAGTAAGAAAGCTGATGAGCCTCCTTTGCCTTAAATAGAAAAATACAGCTTTGATATTGTTCTACTGGCTTACATGACTCTTACAGCAAAATCAGCGAACGCTACCAATCAATGCATCAATATCTAACCGAGTGCGTATCTTCATCCCAAAAACAGATTATTCTCCATGATACGATCCGTCCATTGCCAAGTCAGATGGCGTGTAGTACTAAAGGCTGAAAATAGATTATCGGGATCAAATGGATATTCTCCGAGCCCCAGGAATCGGTGAGGTGGCTTGAGGAGATGACCTTGATTGTAGTTTCAGATGTATGTTTGAGGTTAGTGGGCCTGTCAACCTGTTCGTGATGGATCGACGATATCTCTGTATGGACCGGTATCACATTGAGGGGTCGTCGTGCGAATGAGATTTATCGGCTGTGAAGCCGAGTCGGGGAGGAATCAAATGGGATGGCGTGGTAAGCATGCGGTATGGAGATAGAGAGGATGGTGAGGTTTAGAATGCGGAGATGAAGATGTGAGCTCGCGATTGGATAGATGTTGTTTTGTTGAGATAGCGAGACGCAAAGCATACTCACTCACGTATATTGAATGAGGGGTCGTACATACGAACGCATAGAAAGGTAGCTAAAGTGAGTAATATATACGAAGAAGGTCGGTGCATAATCTTCTGTGTATCAAAAACACCTGCACTTTGGTATTATATGCAGACGTTGACGAAGATTGGATGGAACGTCTGTGTTTGCATATCCGATTTATCCCATAACTCACCCGCAAGCGCAACTCATCCGCCTTTCACAGACTCCCGAGACTGTCAGACCCCTCGAGTCTTGGAAAATTAAGCGTTGGATTAAGTTTGTTTCAAGATGGTGTGTTCAGATTGTATTTTCCGGTTTGAGTAGAAAGATATATTACGATGTGCGATTTTGGGAGATGTGATGAAGTCATCAAGGCGATCAACGTTTTCCATCTCCAGGTTGAGTGCGATTGGCCGGTTACCCCTGGATCACCCCTTGTGAGTGAGAGATGCAGAAATAACTTCAAATAAGTCTAAAGCATGTCGGTATATCAACGGCACAATACCACCTTTGATAACGAGGGATGAGGGATGAGGGATAAGGGATGAGGGGTAAAGGATAATGATTGTTACTTGGCTCGGGGCTTGATGGGGATGTGAATGTGCGTGCTTGTCTCTTAAAGACATATATTAATATAATTTCTAAGTTTCGAGTATCTTGCCTTCCTGACGGACTGGTTAGATCCTCCGAATGGTTACGCAGCTTGCAAAGTTTGTGCGTATGTTGGTTCTGCATGTCGACGTAAGTATTCAGGACAAAACTTCTCGTGAGTGGGGGGAATATATACTTTGACTTTGATAGGAAGGAGAGGAGAGTTTGAGTGAAGGAGCGGAGAAAACGTGGTCTGAATATTGGTTGGAGACGCCGCGTTTCTTTGGTGGAGATGGGGATGGGGATGGGGATGGGGATGGGGATGGATGTCGATGATAGATTAAGCACATGTGAAGTATGCCCGTGATAGTATCATTTTCCTTGCATTGCATTGGTTGGAAGATTTTGAGGGAATTCCTCCGTTTGTGACTGGATGGAAAGGAGAGAAAACCTGAAACAGAGTCCGACTTGATCGAGTAGGTAGCAACTTTGATATGTAGATAGTAGATAGTAGGTAGTAGATAGATAGATCATAGGGTCCAATGATCTGATAGTATTATGGTTATACGGAGTAGCCATCCACAGCCATAGTCATAGTCATAGTCATAGTCATCCATAGTCATCAATGTAAGCTCCTCCATATTGAGACACAGGAACAGATCCTCTGTATCTCATAATTCGTTGACTCTGCCTGCCTGCCTTGACCTCATTCTTGAACTCTCCTCGCCTGCTCATAACAAGTAGTGATAATGGAATAATGGAATAATGGCTTCCCTAGGTAGTATCATACGATACGATACAACAATACAATAATACCATACGATGATGAAACGGTCAGTTGAAAGTTACCTCGTCACAGCCTCCCATCCATCATCGCATTGCGTCTTCCAACGGTCAGGAATCCCTTTCCCCCTTCTCTTGCTCTATTTTTGGTTTCGGCTTTGGATTCCTTCTCCTCTTCTCTTCTCTTCTCTTCTCCCATTTCCTCCACTATTTCCTCCGCTTCCCAGCATTTCCCAGCATTTCCCAGCATTTCCCAGCACTTCCCAGCACTTCCTTAGCTTCGTACGATTATCGACAGGGATGATTCGTCACTGAATTCGGCCCATTCCTACCGTTTTAGTGTCAAAGTCTTCACGACGCATACAGTAAGACTCGCACCACAGGCCTGATATCGCCATGGTTGGTTGTAATATTCATGATAAGCTTGCCTCTCAGGAAAGAATCACCCAATCCAATTCAATCCGATGGACGAATTAGATGATTAAATAGAAAGAAGACAAAAGGACAATAAGACAAGAAGACCGAGAGGATTAAAACATTCTCTACCGACTACTCTCTCTACTTACCGTAGGTACTTCAAGGACTTTTGGTTAGTCGAGCAACGATCAAAGAGAAAGAGAGAAAAAAAGTTCACTTGGGACTCATTTTATTACGCAAAAGATCAACAATCATAAGAGGTCGATCAATGACAGTGCAAAAGTATACCTCTACCTCTACGATATACCTATTGTACCGATTTATTCATTTGGAATAAGTGTCTGCCAATTGACTTTCGAAACTTGGTACGAGAAATATATATCTACTTTTCAATCCCCCCCCCAAACCCATCTTTTTACCCATTCATTCTCTTACTCCTTTACATACACTCCACTCAAAGTCTGTCCTTTACTCTCAAGTTATAAATATCTTTTCTACCTTACTCCAGCTTGATTGTCGAATCGAGGCTCATCTTTTTTTTTCTTTCAATCACTTCTAGTCTCATATCAAACGCTAGCTATCTGTTGGTTCCGCAATCCATTATCAAACACGCCTATGTGCGTTACCATCTTGGCATTGAATTGACTGCCCAAAAATTTCCTGGAGTCCGGCCGGCCTATTCAGCGACCAGATCCTCTGGACGAGAACATTTCACCATACGGTAAAAGACAATTCTCGGGATAAAGGACGAATTCGTTCGGATAGTCGAGATATTGTGTATCGATTTTACTCGGCAGATACAAATTCTGCCAATTTGCGCAAAGATGTTGACCTTCAGGAGAGCTTTGGTAGCTGCGGCTTTCTTCCTTACCATGGTATTTCTGGTAACACGAACGCACAATCAACCTACATCAAACAATATATTATTACAAGATACGAGTATACCAAAAGCAGGAGAGAAGGAGGAAGCGGATTCGGAAAAAAAGCCAGGCTCACCAGCCTCGACAAATGCGATTCCATCTACACCCAAAAAGAATACTCAAGTCCCCCAAACACTATTACAAGATTTGTCAAGAGCGCCTTTACGAGAAAAGCTCGCATATCAATTTCCATACGACGTAGAGACGAAGTTTCCGGCATACATTTGGCAGACGTGGAAATACACACCAGCATCTGGAGAGTTTGGGGAAGCCTTTCGTCCTGCGGAAGCAAGTTGGTCGGAAAAGCACCCGGGATTCGTACACGAAGTCATCACAGACGAAGTCGCAGTCCATTTGCTAAAGCATCTATATGCTTCTGTGCCAGAAGTTTTAGAGGCTTACAATTCCTTACCTATGCCAGTTTTGAAAGCTGATTTCTTCCGTTACCTAATTCTGCTGGCCAGAGGTGGAATTTACTCCGATATTGATACCCACGCATTGAAACCTGCCCCGGAATGGCTTCCCGAGAGTGTGCCACGCGAAGCTATTGGATTAGTAGTTGGCATTGAGGCAGATGCAGATCGTCCAGATTGGCAAGAATGGTACTCTAGAAGAATTCAGTTTTGTCAATGGACAATTCAAGCAAAGCCTGGACATCCTGTGCTCCGCGAGATCGTTGCCAATATTACTGAACAGACTTTAGACATGAAGAAACGTGGAACTCTCAAGAAATTTGATGATAAGAATGTTGTAACATTCACCGGCCCCGCTTTGTGGACAGATACTATTTTCGACTTTTTGAACGATGAGAAATATTTTGACATGACGACAAGCAAGGGAAACATCACATGGAGAGATTTCACAGGCATTGTATCAGCAAAGAAGGTTGGTGATGTGGTTGTCTTGCCTATTACGAGTTTCAGTCCTGGAGTTGGACAAATGAATGCAAACGATTATGATGATCCTATGGCTTTTGTGAAGCACGACTTCGAAGGTTTGTCTGGTAGATCTCTCTATGATAAGCGCATCAACTAACCTGATCATTTAGGGTCGTGGAAGCCTGAGAACGAACGACATGTCGGGGCGAATTAAATCAATATTCGCTTCCCGACGACAGATACTTTTCCTTACAAAAAATCATGAGCACATTGCACATACACTAGTCGATTTTGAGCGAGCATCAAATGCATGAGTGGCACACTGCCGAGCACAATGGGAGGCTTTTCGTTTCTTTTATTGTTTGATGGGAAAACATAGAATGGTTGTCCTTTAAAAAAAAAATACCTCTGCGTTTGCTTTTATTCTATTAGCATGGAGTTTGATTTGAGATTTGGGATATTGGGATACAGTTTCATTCTTGTTTGGATGGTTGAAGAAGGATGGAGGGGAAAGTGTGTGTATGTGGAAGCAGGCCCCGAATTTTCTATGTTTGGCTGCAATGCCAAAAGCAGAAGACATGGATTTCCAAGAGCTGAAATTTGTGTATCATTGGATTTTTGTACTTCTGGATTGCCTTGGGAGGTGGAATAGATGGTGGAATCGCTGAAGCAATGTTGCGACCTGCTTGGGATACGGATAAAATATCTTTAATGGGTACTCCCATAGGAGGATTCGGAGAGCAAGGAAAAGTCTACGGCGGTGGAGTTGTATATATAGTTGTACTATTGATATTGTGAATAAGGAGAAGGAATCAATAAGTCGAGGACCAAGCAATCATCATAACATGCCACTTTGTTTTTCCGAGACAACTCTTCTGTTGCATTTTATCTCTGGGATATATTAACTATGACATAGATCTCAGATCTAATATGTAGCCAAGACTCAGGGGTAACTTTTCCAGCAATGGGAATACTACAGATTACATAGATAAATTATGGGTCTGACATCGGCCGAAAGAGCTTACCCCGCCTTTTTGAACCGAGAGCTGAAGTACTCGTTGTACTTTTGTGCTTTAGTGGGATAGCATTTCACAATGTTTACATATATATTGGTTTGTTACATGTACCTATGCCATGAGCTGAAAAGCTTTGGGTTTCGTTTCGGAGTAAGTGGTTTTCTTTATTCTCATAGATGATATGGCTTCTAGATTGTGTATTGCGGGAGCGAAAGCAGGAACGGAAGCCAGAGCTGGAATGCGGGGATGGAGATGTGGAGATGGTTTGGGAATTAAGTTGAGGAGTGAGATGGCGAGAAGCCTAGGAGGTGGAGTGAGAGCTGGGAGTACAATGAGAAGTAGAGTTGGGTTTGGGCTTGAAATGCGCTTTCAAAGGAGAGGTCTGTTGACAGAGAGTTATAGTGCTGGACCTAACGAGGTAATTGGTTTCATGTCTTCCTTCTCCTCCCCCTATACTCGATACCCTCTAACCCCGTCTATCTATCTTCAATCTCTTATAACCACCAAGTTAACGATCCGCTTCCTCTCAGCCGCCACTTCTCCAGCATACTATTCCCCAGCATTTCCGCAGCATCGTCAACGCTCATGGTGATAACCTTGCACTCATATCTCGCTCCCAAAATGTAAAACTTACATATCGAGAATTGGATGAGAAGAGTAATGTTATAGCATGTGGGTTGAGAAATTTGGGTGTGCAGAAGGGAGATAGGGTAGCTGTTAGTCTGGGGAACGGATGGGAGTTTGGAGCAATCACTTATGCAATTTGGAAATTGGGTGCTGTGTTGGTAAGTTGAGGATGATGGAAGTGAATCTCAAGAGAGGTAAAGATGGCTTTGAAAGATCGGGGAGGTGCTAATCGCTGTTTGAAATAGGTACCGTTAAATCCAGCATTTAATACGAAACAAGTGGTGTCGGCCTTGAACCACTTGGCGGCTTCTCACCTGATAATTGGCCATGAAACACATTTACCGTTTAAGCCCCCCAGGGACAATACACCTTTACTGAAAGATATCATTGGGGATCTCAGGCAACTCGCGAATGATTGGAAGAGTGGAGCTGTTCCAAGTTTAAAGAACGTTGTTCTCGTGAAAAGTCCGAATGATGAACTTGCGAGTTTGCCAGCTACCATTGATTTTCAAACGATGATGTCGATTTATGGATCAGATAAAGAGAAGGAAGTCTTTCCAAATCAGGAATTGCATAAAGATGATGTAATCAATATTCAATTCACATCAGGTACAACTTCGACTCCTAAAGCAGCTTGCTTGACCCATCATTCAATTCTCAACAATGGCTATTTTATCGGCTCTCGTATGGCTCTCACACCATCAGATATAGTCTGTTGTCCACCCCCTTTATTTCACTGCTTCGGTTCTATTCTCGGATATATGGCAACCGCTACTCATGGCAGCACAATTCTGTTTCCTTCCCCTGCTTTCAATCCTTCGGCAACTCTTCTAAGCATTCAAGAAAACAAAGCCACAGCTCTTTATGGAGTTGCCACTATGTTTCTCGCCGAACTCGAACTTCTTTCTACGGGTGCCATTCCTCATACTGGCTTTGAACATTTACGCACAGGTATCGCAGCTGGTTCTTCCGTTCCTAAATCCTTGATGGAAAAGCTTCATAAACAATTAAATCTTACTGGTCTAACAATTTGTTATGGAATGACAGAAACGAGCCCCGTTTCTTGTATGACGACTCCAACTGATCCGATGGAAAAACGACTTGATAGCGTGGGGAAGCAATTACCTCATGTATCTACTAAAATCGTCTCACCCTCTGATCCCAATAAAGTTCTGCAATTAGGTCAACGCGGCGAATTGGCCGTCTCGGGATATCTGGTTATGAAAGAATACTATGCAGATCCAAATCGCACCGCAGAAGTCTTGATCACCGATAAAGATGGGAAGGTTTGGATGAAGACGGGCGATGAAGCTAGTATGGATGAAGAAGGTTATGTAAAGATTACGGGGAGGATTAAAGATCTGATTATACGGGGAGGAGAAAACATCCATCCGCTTGAAATCGAAGACTGCATCTTTGGTATGGAAGATGTTAGGGAGGTTAGCGTGGTTGGAATTTCAGACCACAAATATGGAGAGGTAGTTTGTGCGTGGATTGTACCTAGACAGGGTGTGAGCCGAGGATCGGATGATGCGGGGGTCACGAACGATATTATGAGTTGGGAAACTTATGAAAAACTTGTGAAGAACGGAATTAATGCCAGCAGCCATAATGAGATCTTCAAAGCAGAAGCCGGAGCTAAAACCACGGAGGGAGAAAAGGGCCAAGCCCCAAGACTCACTAAAGAAGCAATTCGACACCATGTGAGGACACATTTGAGTGGGCATTTGGTTCCGAAATATATCTTCTGGATGGATGAATATCCAAAGACGGCTAGTGGGAAGATTCAGAAGTTCAAGTTGAAGGAGAGAGCGGAGTGGATCATTGGGAGTGGAGGAGAACACTAAGACGGTGGTTAATCGATAGAGTAGATAGATATCTGAATTCAGAAAGAGAAATTAGAGTTATGGCTTTGCATAAGTACTCCTCCACATCTCACCTCACGCACGCAAGAATCAATTTCCTTCCTCGAAGTATGCAAATCTACAACGATCAAAATTCAATCTCCCTATGTAATTCAATCTGTTATCTCTTCATCATTATCATATTCTCCATCTGATTTGAATTTGAATTCGTAATGATACGTTGACTGTATATATATATGAGGGTTGGGAGGACATAATTGAATTAGACGACTACGGCTATTGTCCTTTGAATACCTACCTAGGTATACAAACCAAACCTGACTCTCAAAAGAAAAGAGCTATCAAGACTCAAGAGGAAGTACTTTCCCACAATGACCTCGAGAGATGTCACTATAAAATGAGCGAGCAAATGAGCGAGCGTTCGCCCTTCACCTCTAGCTCGTGATGTGATATAGGAGGGGGGGGGGGGGGGTGAATGAAAGAATCAGCGCGCTGTTATATGATTTTTCATGTCCCGTAGTGAGTGAACTGCGGGAATTCGCTTTGTTTTATATATATAATTTTTTTGTTTTTTTGGCGGTGTGGGTAGATAGGTGTGTAGGTGTAGGGGAAGGGGAAAATATCAAAAAATATCAAAAAATAAAAAATTTAGGGATACAGCTGGTTGTTTATAGAGGGATAAGTTGGTATGTATCCCCCCTTTTGCAACCCGGGTGGATGATGTTGGAATTTGGAAATGCAATTGTCAGGTCTATGGGGGGAGATATATACTCGGTTAGGTAGGTACCTATGTATATCCTTGCTTTTGAGTGATCGATAGAGATGAGATGAAGTTTATAGTTTGGAGATTTTTTATATATATTTGGAAGATTTGATGGGTTGGGGAGATGGAGATGGAGATGGAGGTTGAGGTTGAGGAGAGTGGAATTGTATATTGAGTTTTGGTTTTGGGTTTATTTTTGGGTTTATTTTTGGGTTTATTTTTGGTTTTATAGTGGATACTCAAAGATGGATGGATATGAGTAGAGAATTCATAGTCCATGAGTAATCGATCAATGAGGATTGGAAAGACCAAGTTTCGTGAATGTAAGTGAAGCGAAGGTACAAAAACCTCCCTTCCAAATCATTTATATATATCATCTCCCAACACCCAAACAAATCCCCACTTCCCATCCCAGCCCTTCACTTAAGCCGAGTGCTCATTCCCAGATACTTATAAGGTGTATCGTGACCCGTTTTAAACACCCAATGGCATTCGTTTGCAATCCGTGAATATAAAAAGTACTTTGCTTTCTGCGTGACTATTGTTATTGTTGTCTTTATAAGGAGTCGTATTGCACCAGGCGGGAGTATCTTTGTATTTGCGTCTCGAGCAGTAGGGTTAGGGTTGGAGAGCCCAGAGGGTGTGTAGCCAGTGGGAGTGGCGGTGAGGGGTTTTGCAGGATCTATGGGGGTAAGTGAGTGATTATGGGGGAAGTGGTTGAATGGAAAATAGAAAACGCACGTCATGAGATACGGAATAAAGGTCTGATAACCACACTTCTTCCGATCCAAAATCTTACTAAACGTCTCCGTCGTCGTATACCAGATACTCTGACTCCAGCTACAGCTACAGCTACAGCTACAGCTCGTCCCGATATTGAAACTCTCCGTTAACATCTCACTGATTTCTTTTCCGGTGCCTAGTCTAGACTCTAGAACTAATGTTGATCGAATACCCGTTTGTGACGGTGACGCTCTGTCCTTGACTCGCATTACATAGAAAGCGCCGTTATCGTGGGTGAGAAGGGAGAGGTTGAGTGGGGATGAGAGGATTGCGGTTTCTAGGCTGAAAAGGGAGATGCTTTTAGGAGATACACGATGGCATATTTGGAGGGAAGGATTGAGAAGTTCGATGAATAAGAGAATATGAATGAAATTTATTGTAACGAACGAGGTGAAGGAAGTAATCTCTAAAAGTAAATGTAGAACTGAAAGCAAAAGATGAGATGGTTTGAATAAAAAATCCTTTTTGTATTCGAGTACATACCTCAACATCTTTGTACATTCGATATCTCGCACACATAATGGATATGAATATCAACATGAACTGTTCCGATATCCAGCATAAAAGGATTCAATTTCCTGTGCGTTGAAACAGACATTTCATTTCTTGAACGGGAGGATTTATCAAGCCAGGTCCTTTGAAAAACAACACTACTGATATTTTTTGTTTTATGTCTCTTCCATGACCTCATACAGCAAGAGACGAGGAGAATTTAACAAAACAATTCATGGCTTCCTTTGCTTCCGGGTTCATGGTCAACTCTGAATTAAGGCTGGTTGTCCATCTACTCCTTGTTTAGACGAATCCATTTGCCCCGCCTCAATTCAGATATTGTCTAGATGTATGTCTGTATGTATAAGGCTGCAAACCTCTAAAGCAAAACATAGATAGAAAGGAAAGGAGATCTTGGCCATCTGGAGTAACAGACATTGATTAGAGATTCTTTTCTCGAGCGAGTGTCTTAGACGGCAAGTGAACATCCTGCAGTTTTGAATGATTCTAACAATCTTACTAAAGCTCAAGTTGACACTACTAAACAAGGTATTTATTAAAACGGAAAAAAATAGCAAGGCTGAGGTTATCAGACCTAATATCTACACGTTCTTTCAGAACTTAGCATTGTTAGCCAATATCGAGTATAACAACACAATCTCATATACCTTCAAGCATTCCATCCCGCCACACGGAAGATCACCCTCAAACCATGAAACATAGCGTCATAAAGTTACATTGATCCAGCACAAGCTAACACGCACGTCAAACAATATTCCACTCCCCGCCAAAGGATTCCACAGGATGTGGAAAAAGTAGATGTAACCTCCATACCCGCAAGCGAGTTAGACGGACGAAATTCACTAGCAAGTTTCGCAATTAGAAATCGAACGTCATAGTAGTAGATTAACAAAGGGAATACTAACAAATTACTCCAGTACACCTTGATGAGTATGTACTTCCCAATTGGAAAATCACCAACTACCTAGGTGGTAATTGGTGGTCGACTCCTCCTCGGTACCAAGCAAGATAGAAGATATACACGACCAAGCATTACTGAACTATCGTCCCAATTTCACCACAATACAAAAGTGCATACCTCATCTTGCTAGATATTTGAATTCATGGATACTCGTGCTCCTCTTCGCACACACCAAACGAGATTCCGACGCCAGAAAATCATCTTCAATCCAGGGACTCCCCTTGTCCAGAATTACCTTTCCACTCCCTCTTCCCGCGTTTCAAAAAGGCGACAATGTAGAGCTAAAATATACATCTCCCATGAAACGATCTGCACCATCCAAACGGAAAAGATCACGGCGTAAAAATAAACAATTTATGAGAGATAGACAAGGGCTTAGCACTGCCTGCCTTCTTTTGCTGTCCAATCACATTACTCACTCATTGACCGTTAAGATGATGAGTTTTTATCATTAGAGGATTCGACAATAGTGCTCTGTATAATGAGCAAATAGTGCATACACTGTCCACTTTACCGTACCCATCAACGCAAAAGGAGAAATATATCTACCTCGAAGAAATCCTCCCTCTAGATCCAACGTCATTTCAGCATTTCAGTCACCTCGAAGAAACGCAAAGTATGTCTCCAAAATTCTATGCTCCACACTCCCCAGCTTAACTATATCTCTATTCATCTTTCACCAATAAATTAATTGCCGATACTCCACCAACTATTCGAGATATCAGACCTTACTTCATTCAGAGAAAACCGAGTTTGTACTACAATCCCAGGATTCCCATTCCGACTCGAGAAGGTAAAATATTAATTAGTACACCCAAAGAAACATCAATCTATAACAGAAAATTCCGTATTATGACAGGCTCTCCTTAATTTTTATCTCGAACTTGTTCTTTTCTCCCTCTCGCAGTCCTGGCCCGGTGTCGCCTCTTAACATTATTTCGCCCCGAACGGCGCCACTTCCAATACCAATATCAATCTTCTTTCTCCTAACACCTCTGCATTCACTTCCTCTATAATCCATCTCAATCCTGTATCATCCTCTGCTCTGAACAATCTGACCGTTCTCAATTGCCTGAAACGCATACAAAATGCTCCTTTTATTCATCAGGAAACGCCGCAGAAGCTAGTGAGATCTTAAACGAACTTTCGCGACTACAAGAAACGAACGGCGTATTGTATGCATAGCACACAATAGTAATATGAGTAATATGTTTCATTCTACCTAAATAATGTTACAACTGTAATAGTATCCTTCTATACATGTGCTTGAATATATGCTCCTGTAAGAGTTCTTCAGTCGCTTCTATCTTCTGTCCTTCAACAAATTAAAGATTGAATGGACAAAATGAACCCATGAATCAATATTTTTCAAAAAACTTCAGAATGAAACCTAGAACGGGCCACCGTTTGGTTAGTAATGAGCCGTGATGCTTGCATGAGGAGCTTGGTAATAATGATTGAGGTTGGTGAGGTGGTAGCATGCTTAGATACCCAGTACCGGTGTGTTAGAGACTATCTCCAAATAAAAGCCTAGAATTCGCTATGTTGCTTGCTCAGACTTCATTTCTTGATAAACATCAATCGAAATATCAGCGCGGAGATCGTGTATTCTCTAATCATAATAAGACAATGTTATAATACAATCCGTTATCCAATCACAAGTTCATGTCACCGTGTATTATGCTTGATCTTCTCAAGTCGGAGCTTTTGGAGAGGTAGTAATTTGGTGTGTTTGGACTGGTTGAGTCTTGGACCCTCTAGCGAGATCCTCGCTATTCGTAACAGTAGCAGTAACCTCTTGGATAGTTGCCGAAGCCTCGATAACAGTGGTTTTAGAGGTAAACGTAGTAGCAGTTGGGTCTATACATCGTCCAAACCATCCATAACTCTTACAAGATGTCGAGGTTATCGTTGTCGTTGACGTAAACGTTGTACTCGCACTACCTTCATCTAAGCAACCCCACCAGCCGGGAGTTTTGCAAGTTTCGGTACGAGTCCTTGGCTTTGATGTTGTACTTGCAATAGTACTTGATGAAGTAGAGTGAGGTCCCTTTTCTCGTTTCCAATTGAAGCAATCAACGCAATCGGTCTCGGCAACACACGTCGGGGCTTCATCATACTTCTTGTATACATTTCTGATGGAGGCTCTGATTCCATGAGTCGATAGAGATACACTCCAGCCAAAATCTGTGACAACATCGTAGACACATCGTAATCCTGCATGACACGTCGACTCGAGGGCATAACCAGCAAAAGCACAAAGTGATGTAGCCCCATTACACGTACCCATATATACTGGATCAGCGGTGTGTCCGAAGTTCCAGATACCTACATTATCACGAGCTTCAGAGGCCGAATTGTATCCTGGTGGAGTAGGAAGAGCCAATCGAGAGATTGCTAATGCTTGAGGGACCGACTCAAAGGTCAGTACAGGATGGCCAAAAGTTAATGCAACGAGAGTAGTGACAAGTCCTCCAAGAGAATGACCTGTCAACCAAACATCTGCATTGGGATATTCCTCTGTAATGTTCCCATAAAGTTCCACGGCAGCTTGATAATAACGATTCGGTTTCTTTAATGCTTTAGAAACACACATTTCATTGCATGTGTATGTTGCCGTCATACAATCACAAACTTTTCGTAGCCCCCATCCACCTTGTCCACAGCAACATCCCGCAAACAGATTATCATTCTCCTTATCATTTGTAGTTGTTTCCGCTCCGTCGAATACAGCTGAAGTTGTACCCTTCAGCGCGATAACGATTGTAGTATTTGTATCGTCGGCATAAACATGGCCCCGCAGACCATCCGATTCCCATCCAATGGAAGATGAAAGATTGAAGGGAGGTTTTACGTCTTCCCACTGAGGGTCATCTGGAGTTCGCTGATATGTGTTTGCTGCCATGACAGCAAAATTGACCACAGTGGATTTGTCTGTCACATTTGGCGCCGACACATCATCGACAGACCATGCCGATGCAGGTAAATCGGCAGGCCGTTGATTGAAAGCTTCTATATCTTGTACACTTCGCTTTCGAAGTCTGTTGATGCCTATTCGAGCTGTGTAAAGGGTAAAAGGTCCAACTTCAGATTCGCCATCGCTGACTTCGAGGGCCGCTCTCTTTATCTTTTCGGGATTGATTCTGAGCCGTCGATGTAACTCAGGGTATTCTTTGGTTCCGCGATGATACACGCTTCGCAGAGTGAGGGTTCGACTCTGACTAATGGCTGCATCGCCTCCAGAGTCTTTGGGTGGTGAGGTCCATTGTCGTAACGGAGCTTGAATTGATGGTAGGAATGGCACCTGGAAACCTTCAGCCCAATAATTATTCCATCCTGATACCAGAATAGAAGTACAGATCAGTGGAATTAAACACAAGGAAAGTAGTAACATCACGATTTGTTATAAGTATGATAATGCATGTATGGATGAGTATGTAATTGTTTAGATTGATGATAAGCTCTTCTCAGGTCAAGAAGTCAATGAACGAATGCACTGAGACATTCTAGGTAAGCCTCGGTATGATAACTTACCCCAGATATCAACTTTTTAGGCCGTTCCTATCACCAGGATACGCCTTCAACAAATCCAGAATTTGTTCAACAACGTTGAAGAATCAATAATTCCTAGATTTAAATCTTGATTTTGGTAGATACTCTCAATATAGATAAGGTTCACGATCCAGCCGTTGGAGACAGATATCATCTTAGACCTATCAGCATCCCAAACATTTACCTATAATCACCGACATGCCCCTATATTGCTGCCGTCAGGCATAGTTTACGCTTGTCAATTCACCATTTCACGAGTTCTACGTTGCCTAGAGCAAAGAGTCATTATGTCAATTGATTGGGACCAGTAACATTTGTACAATTAGCTGGAGAATCTAGTCCTCCAGAACGTCTTTCATTCATTCTTTTCCTAAACATTGCAGAAAGCTGCAGTTTCGACCGTCATTTATCTCATTACACACCGTCCATTGGTCTACCATCACAGCACTATAGCAAATAGAAATCCAAATAAAACATGAAACGAAAACTAGTAATTAAAAAGCCATAAGTAGCGATGGCGTAATAGCATCTAAATTTATGCCACCTATGCCGTTTTGCGAGATGATTGAAATGATTATATGTGCCAACGACCACACCATGCCACCGACCGACTGACCAACCGAACCGCCATGCGTATTATGTTTCCTCACAACCCAACCGGAAATGAATATGAAGTCCTTAAGCCCTCCACAAAAGTAGAATGAAACCGATCCCAATCGTACAACTCAGGCCCGCAAACATGCGAGCAGAGTTTCAAAGAATGAAATAACAGACTATTGCCACCATAAATTATTGAAATGACACGCTCTTGAAGCTAAACAATCTTTCTGAAGGTTCCCAATTTTGACAAGCAATTTCCTATTGCTGTCAGCAGTCAATGAAGAGGGCAAATTACAAGGTTTCCCTCTGTGAAAGTCGGCCGTTATGCCCCGTGGTTAGGATATCCGTCTTCAGAAAGAATGGCTAACAGCTGCTAGTAAATTACCACGGTATTGGACGTCCTGCGTGGATATGCTTTATGAGGGCTGAATGATGATCAAGGATGCTATCCTGGATTTGAAACCACGCAAGAAAATGTAGAGTGCTGAGATCGGGCGAGATATGACAAAATACCGCAAGGTGCAGATAGTCCTCGGAGGGTTCAGTGGCCACTTTGGATGTGATTTGTGTGTCTTTCTTCAAGCCCGCTTGGGAGGGAGCGATGAATCCGGAGTTGGAATGTCGAGTCCAAGCCAGGGATATGCTTGCAATGGGTCGATTTACCGGGTCTCTTTCATGTAGTTGCTTGGGTGTTGGGTATCTGTTTGGGCCACACTCCTCATTTCTCGGGACTGTGTCAGAGCGGCGCACAACAACCTTCTGTAACCCGTGGAAAGGTCAGATGTTCCGGTGTCCTGGAACGCGATGAGATTCATCTGGACAAGGCGACGAAAAGAGATTTAATTGAGCCGATTGGTCCATGATACACACCTGAATCGAACCAACGCAACGGAGGGAATATCGAGAGATAGCACGTCCAATGGTTTGAACTTCTGAAATCCAAGAGATGGTAGTCCGTAAGGGTAGCAATCCCGGTCCAAATGAAAAGAAGGCTAATCCAGAAAGAGGTCCCAAAACCGGATGGTTTGATTATACCTGTGCTGTGAGGCCATGCTTGAAAGTCAGTGATGAAAATCCATGGTCGGGTCTTGACCACAAAGGAATCCATGAGATGATGTAGATGGGTATTGTTTTGAAGTGTTGAAATTATCCTTTGAATGGCTGCTGTCGATGTATATACAAACTCCTCTACAATGCTGCCTGAACCCAGACCTGAATGCTCTAACGAGTATTAAGATACTAACCAAATCACGAAACGTGGTATGGAGGAAATACCAGCCGGCGAGGCTTCCGGAAATTTGGGTCCAAGACAGCAAGTATGAGGGATGGTATCCTAAGATAATCCAGAAACTTTCAAGAAAACATAAACTCATGATGCGCCCCAACGGCCTGTGCGTGTGCAAAAACTGATGCAACTGACAGATGAAAAATGCAAGAAGGCAAAAACACATCCATTATCCTCATTTGGTCCTTCGAAGCTCATAAAGCCTGGGATAAATGCTCTGCACATGCAAAGTTCATGATAAAACATCCGTGGTAATTCTCCGATAATACATTCCGTATTCGGTCCAGTTGGTTGTAGTCTAGCGATGGGTATGATAGAAAATCCTGGTAATATAAAGACCATACCTCGATATCCAAGATGCAGTACCTACTGCATTCTTGGCTTTTTATTAAGATTCCGATGAAGTCGTAAAGTACCCTTTGTCTCGTCTGGATCCATAATATAGGAGCTTCCTTTGATTGGTCCAGTGTTCCAGTAAATCCAGGGAATAAAGCAATGAAAAAAACGCCAGGACATGATAAAAGTCCGAGGAAACAGTATCGCACAAATCAATTACGTCCCAGAGAGAAGATCAATTCCTGCGGCGCTGGTGATGTCTGTCACGGTCATCCCTACTGTCCCGGTCACGCGGTCTTTGAGACGAAGAAGTGGCGGTGCCACTTCGTCCAGATGGCATTGGCTGAGAGTATGATACAGGTTCCTGGTATGACGAGCCTGGTTCAGTATATCCGGCATCTTGCATCTGGTAATCTGAACTTTCCGGGTACGCTCTGCTATCGTATAACTCCGGAGTGGATTCATAATTGCCTGATGGAGCAGCTAAATTGTTAGATTACGTTCGTTTGCGAGAATAAGAACAATTAAGAAAATGGATGCACTTGGGCGTACGCACCACGACTACTATAGTAGGGATCTGTTGGTGCATGGGCGGCATATGCTGGAGTTGATGCAGGTGGTCCAGATTGGGAGTAGTACTGCGTTGCAGGTGCTTGGTAGGATGTACTAGGTGGATATTGAGTCCTAGGAGTTGACTGAGGAACAGATCCGCCGCGGCCAGCGGGTGGTTCAGCAACAGAATAATTGGATCCGTGGATATAAGTCCTGGAGTCATGAGGGTATCCTTGGGTAGAAGGAGCATATGGTTGTGATGATGGCTGGGTGTAGCCATCATTCTGGTAACTTGTGGGCTGACTGTAACCCGCCGAGTAACCCTGGCCACTTGGTTGATATGATTGGGAACTGGGCACAGCAGCCGATGGTGAACTATACATCCCTTGTTGTGCAGCAGGTCGAGGCTGTGTTGCATCCATTCTATCCATTCGAGCAATAGATTGATCGAGTGCATTTGAACTTCTGTAGTCAACTACTATAGGGGTGTTAGATTTTCGAACCATCTCGTTCGAATCCCTCAAAGAGATACCATTTGTAGGGTATTGTGCATTCGATCTAGCAAGTCTCTCAGCTCGCCAATCTGCAGACGCCTGCTTTAAATCAAATATCATTGCCTATACCCAAAATTCATCAGCGACATCACTCAATCGATATAACGCGACATTACATTTGTAAGATTCCTGTAAGCTGTGATCACGTAGACAGGCTTCAGTTGTTTCGTCCTCGGGTCCTGTAGGTGAAGGCATTAGTTTTCCATCGCAGATTCAAGTCTGAAAATTTAGAGGCGACTACTTACTTCCACGTCACCCGGTTTGACGAGAGCATCGTTACCAAGATACCGGCAGATATCGGCCGTGATAACTTCTCTGTCGATACCTTCAGCGTCAATAACAAACTGGCCTGTCCTGCCAACAGATGAGTGTGGTGGCTGCGGTTGCGAGCGCGAAGCTCTGCTATCTCTATCGTCACGTCGCGACATGATGATGATGATCCAGGAAAAAGTTGGTAGGAAGAGAAAGAGAAGGACCAGAAGTGAGGATTTTGGAATGCAAATCACACACAAGTCAGCCTAGGGAATAAATGTGGTAGCACACAAAATAACCGGTGACAAATTGGATAGTCAGAAAACGGCCTAGAAGAAAATCCTGTTTGGAGAAGTGGAAAACTTTCTCAATATCCGGGGGGGGGGGGGGGTATGAACGGGAGCCTCGAGAAGAAGTAATCCTGTGGAAGTAAGAGAAAGGATCGGTTGGTCCTGAGTAACTTTGAAGTTTGGGAAGCGTATGAGAAGAGAGAGTAAGATTTGAAAAGGTCCTATCCAATCCCAGAGAGTAGTAACGCAGAAGACGCGGAAGCTGGTATAATAATGTCGTGTAATATGAAGTCGTACTCCAGGAAGAGGCAACTAAACAATTTAACCTTTTAGACGAATAATGGCTGGGATATTTTCTCTGAGCTGGCGATTTGTTTGTTCCCCTTGTGTTCTTGTTCTTTTCGATGGTAGTTTTGACTCTTGTCTTGAAGACTCACTCGAAAGAAGAATTGAATTTTAGATAAGACGGTGAGAGAGGAAGAGTGGGAGAAAAGTGGCAAAAGCGAGAGGGAAGGCTGGGATTGCGAGGATTGCGAGGATTGCGAGGATTGCGAGGGGTGCTCGGGTGGTGTGTCGAATGTGTCGAATGTTGTGTCTTTTTTTACCCCCCCTGCCGACTGGAACTGTAGCTGAATGTCCGTTTAGGAATGGTGCAGTTATAATGGTTTTAAACTGGCCGCTTTTAAATACCGCGTACAGCCCAACCAGTCAAGAGAATAAGTATTGAATAATTGGACGACAACAACCAGCGGTATAAATAAGAATGCGTGGAAGATTGAAAGATTTGTGACGGGATTATGCTTATTATTCTGTTTGGAGAGGAAGATCTTTTGCAATCGATTTTTTAATGCTTTTGATTTGATTTGACTTGACTTGATTCGATTTGATTTGATCTGATCTGATCTGATCTGATCTGATCTGATTTAATATGATCTGATTTAATATTCAAGAAAATAATGGAACTGTCTTTTTGTTGAGCAAGAGGAAGAGCAGGAAGGGTCTCTCTCTTTTCTTCTTCTTAGATTATCCAAGGTAATTAATACTGATTGCTATAGAATGCAGTCACAATACCAAATTCTTGTTTTTGTAGTCAAGTACTGTGGTCGGGATATGACGAATAGCAAGTGCAATGCAAAACCAAATGTGGGCAGAGTGATCATGAGCGAGCCAGCCCTGTTTTTTTAATCCTCCGAGGTACTTTCGTACGGGAGTATATAAAGGAAGGATGACTGGAATCTGGAATGGGTCGACAAGTGTGGCGTAAGGTTGGATATGGTAAGGCGGAAGATAGTGATGGCACCGATGGGGTTTCAAAGAGGGGCAGCAGCAACAACGGCGGTGGCAACTTAAGGGAAGTATACAGCTAGATAGGTTTAAGTACCTGGGATGTATGGAGATGGAGATAGAGTTAGAGTTAGAGAGAAAGATAAATATGCCTCGTTATAGCTAGGCGTCGGAAGAAGTCTCAAGGTACTTGATAGTAAACCAATTAAAAATTAAATTTCCGTATCGTTTGTTCAAAGTTTTATATCTTCATGTCAGGAGTATAGTCAAAAATGTCGACATGAATCATTAAAAAAAAACTCTAACCAAAACCTTCTTTATGTTAAGGGTATCTTTGGGTATACTTATTAGAAAACTTTCACCAAACAAATCGATATCTCGCCCTATCATCAGCCCATCAATTCATCAACCCATCATAATCTCCCATCTTCTCAAGCCTGAACTATTGGATCCAGCCAGGGATTCAAATCCAGTCCATCACAGTACCGTTCCATGATGATTCGGTCCTACGACCAACGACCCAACGTAAATTCTGGGTTCTGGGGAATATAGACTCGCCGACTTTGCCAGAAAGTGGAACTCCTTTCCTTGCTACTACAGCGGGAGAGGAGGGAATTAGATGGATGGCACAATGAGTGTGTAAAGTGATCGAAGATGACGCGTAACTACATCAGAGGAGAATATCCATCCTGTAATGAGCGACGCCGAGGTTCCCTTTGACCGATTCTTCGTTTATTGCAATCAAAATGTTTGGTCCAATCTGTCTCGAAAGCTTCTTACCTACCTTGACCTTACATGAACATGCTATGCTATGCGATGCCCGGTGCTATACTTACTACCCACACATGTTGTGCACAGGATTCTACCTGTCACATCACATTAATATCTCAATCTACTAGACCGAGGAACCAATGGAAGCTGTGAGATTCGACCCCCAATTCCGAACCTCGAATTGCACAACAGAAACAATCAAGGCTTGAATGTTCTGTGAAGAACGAACAGGAACTGGAACAGGAACTGGTGATCGTGATGGTGATGGTGATGGTGAGAGTGAATGAGATCCAAAAAAGCAAAGGGCAGCCAGCGATTCCTGCAGTTTTGCTGGCAAGGTTTGTGATCTTAGTAGCTGGGGTGGTCTGTGATTCTTTTGTGGCGCGAATTCAATCGGGTTGGGTATTGATGCATCCCGGCCTAACGCAAGCAAAATGCTGCCTAACCCATATAAACTTCAATTTCACAGGTTCACACTCGTTCAAAGTTAATTTTCATTTGTCTTTCGAGAAGCAATCATGATACTTTTGGACATGGGTTAATTTAAGGCACATTGACAACAAATCCATGCGACTGGCGTTTGTAGATTGTCTAGAGTCACCATAGGCCTACCGATAATCTGATAATTTCTGCTCTTTTACTTCTTCTCACGCCCACGAGGCTCTGGATCTCTTTGCGTCTTACTGTATATGTACAGGAGGTGATGATGTACTCTGCCGATCAGGATATCTGACGAGAGACGAACGACTCAAAGTTGGTAGGGCTAACGGCATGTCTTTCATCCCATCCAAATAATGGGTGCTTTGTGTGAGTGAGACATTATCTATTGTTCTTGATGCCTTCAATATTGCGCATGACCGTCCTGAAGATCCAAGTACGAGTGTTGCTTGTTAAATCTGACAGCCTGGATCCATGGCAAACCTGCTTATCATTTGTAAGGCCATAATATGGCCGGGTGGCCGGCTCTAGCTGAACCTCTAGAAGGAATGCTATCGCAGTAATGGTCGTTATTGCATTACTCGTAGCTTCGAAAAGATCATATTCTACAAATTCGTTATCCAATGGAACTCATGCCGCAGAAATGTGTTTGTACATCCGGACATCACGTTGCATACAGAATGTGCGATCCCGGTGAGCACATTGTTCCAGTTGCACAGTATATCGGAGCAAAGTTCGAGCATGAATTGGCCGTCTTCTGGAACCATAGGGCTCTGCCCATCAGCATGAGTGGTAAAATCTCGGCGCATTCACCTATAAGTTAAAGGTATCGTGTGGCACTTCAGGATAGGGTGAAAACGCGGTCGGTGAGAGTTGTTTCATCTGTTTTTCATTATCCAAATGTCAACTTGCTTTGACCCTTTTCTGGTCGGCTACCGCGTCCATTGCCTCGTTTCTTCGAAGCAACACCCCTTTTGTTGGCGGAGGAAGGAGCAGGAGCTGACGATGTACGCCGTAAACGATCCTCATCATGAAGATCTTTAGCGAAATGCCAATCTTGATGACTCTGAAATGCCTCCGCACAATCCAGCGCCTGATTGCAACGGGTGCATAGAAATTCTGTAATTTGTGATTGTTTTGGGGCAGAGGGATTGGCTGATGTTTCTGGCCTTCTGGCCGCCTCATTCTCTTGCGGTAAACGTGCAGCCTTAAAATCCACTTTGGGAAGCGAATGCCCCTTTTCCTCATATACAATACCTGGCCCGGCTAAATTCTGCTCACCGCCGAAATCATCATCGTGCTCTTCGACGCTATCTGTTTTGACGAAGAATTTCTGGATTCCTGCATCAAGTATACGACGTCTCTTTTCAGGTCTCTCTGCAGATACGTTCAGCTCTCGCGGAGCTGGATTGTTTAGAGTCCTGGCTTCATCGCCTTTGACCAAAAACGCCCCGATACCCATGTTACCAGTGGGCACTCCATCCTCAAAACCGCCGACACTTAAACTCAAATTCGAACAAGGCCATACCTTCCCATCAAGCATGATTTGATTTAGAAGTGTCTTGGCAAGTTCAAAAAGGAGTATCTCATCCATCTGCTTTCCTTGCGGAATGGGCGCTTGTCGAGATTTGTTTTGGGCTCCATGCCTGTGGTGCAAATTGATCGTCTTGGGCCTTCTCTTGTTCTCTAGAACCCCCTCCTCCACTAATCGGGATTGTATATCCGCCGCAAAAATGCGGAGCCACCTGTTAGCCTGTTCGGGAGTGTTGATACTAGGTCGAAACGATTTTGCAGATAACATTGACTTTATCTGAGTTCGTGAATTGACATCACTGTCATCAATTCCACGAATGACGTTGTAGATCCACGTCCCGGTATCGTCTCCTAATTTTTGTTTTAATTGCTCCATGGGAACAAGCAACAGATCATTGACCATATCTGTATTAAATAGCTTGACCACTTCCTCACCTGTCTTGCCTCCCAAATTTCTAATCTTAGTAAACTTGAAGCCTGATAAGAATTGCTGAATTGCCCGATTTCGGATAACAGTTTGTTGATTTGGCTTCTTATGCGCGGAACCCAATTTAGAAAGCATTTTGTTTTGGGCAATGCCGGACGAACAAGTGTATTTGAGTTTCTCACGTATTGCGGCCCGAACTGTGCGTACGATTTCAGAACCAATCAGCATTGCTATATCATCCCAATCCGGGTCATCAGTTTCCGCTTCATCCTTATCTAGATCCACGAGTGCATCCGCTTTCCAGTCGAGAAAAGTCGTGGGGGGTAGCGGTAGTTGTTCCGTCAAATCATCGTAGGGAGCAGGACCTCTCAACTCAGGATATCTCTCCAAAAGCGTCGTATGGACTTGGGCAGATAGATCCATGAAAACCTCATCTACGCTAGCTTTCTCTACTCTCTGCAACTCTTTGGGTAGACAATCTTTTATACAAGCCAATATCCGTTTTGATTCGAGTCTGTAAGGATCGAGAGAGACTTTATGTGTAGCAATATTCTTAAAGGCATCGTCGTGATATGCCCATTTTTCATCGCCTTCGCGCCAAGTCGCAACATGTTGACATATGAGATCTGGACAAAGCTTCTTTGCTTCCGTAATAGTTATATGACGGTTGAGACCAAATGCCCTGGCTGGATAATTGATAGCTATGAGACCTTGCCTATGTTCAACCCACGTATTAGCTTCAGCAGACCCTCGAAAAGCATGATAGTCGACCATTCATTGAGTAAAGAATTCTCACCATTGTTGTACAGCTAATGGTTTGTCCTCCTCAGTTCCTAATCTTACCATCTCAACCTGCGCATAAAATGCGTCAAGGTCGAGATGTGCGATCACCCTCAGAGGGCATGACGTAGCAGAAAGAGCCAACTGTGCGAGGTGCCTATACGTAAATTGACTCTTTTTGCGACGCGACGGTGAGGCTTGGAGAGGGGAAGATTGCATAAAAGGTTGCGGAGAAGACATGACTTTGGGTTTTCGCTCGAGAAATATGATTTTGGCGTAGTAGGTTCGCTAGTCCGTGGCCATGTTATGTACATGCGATAATAGAAGTAAGGAAAAGATATTCTGAGCCTGAGAATTAGACTCGATATCATACAGCAATTGCGCAGTGTTCTTTTTTTCTTGAATATTTAATTCGGAGTTGAACATCAGAATAGAATGAAGGGTACTTGTTAAGATGTTACGAATTTCGAAGGAAATTCTATCTGTGGTCAAAGATGATAATGATACTCTCATACATCTGCCACTAGGATAGTGAAATGACACTGAGTCTTACCTTTGGATACAAAAACTTATTGGTAAAGCAATCCAGCATCCAGCTCAACCGTTGATCGAAGAGATTGATGGATGGCGTAGACGCGTTAAAGTGTATTTTCCATGTTCTTTGTAATGGGAGACGTGATTGCGCGATGTACCGCGCCTTAAAACTATTCCGTGCTGATGTCATGACTCTGTAGTGGAGTAGAGTACTAGGTACGAGGGTACCTACCTAGTAGTTATTATATTGTACCTCACGAACTCACATACATGATATATGCTCTTTATTGTACATTTTGTAATATCTCCCTATTTATTCTCACTTATTTACTTCGATTCATTTCATCCGACTTTCAACTGTATTCAATAATTCGAATTAATAATGTCGTTTTTACGAAACCCCGCAGCTCTCTTTGCTCTAAACCTCACTACTTTGGTAGGTGTTGTGGGAAGCACCTACAACTTAAGATCGCATATGGTGGAGCTCTCGGAGGACCATGAAGCAAGAATGGTACGTGGGAGATTCATTCCTTTTGGGTTGTCATTGTTACCATTACGTCCAGGGAAGGTTAGTTGCTCAGATGCCAGTATCACAGGAGGATACCCATCACCCGGTACAGGGGATTGTCTGTAGTTGGCACAATCTCCGTTTGTCAGGTCAACTATCAGTCTAGCACCCGTCTACAAATAAGATTCACATTTTTCACTGTAACCATGCAGTTGTACATTCCTTGACTGTCTATACTTGCACCTTATTCCGGCCTCGTACATCAACGGCCATGCTGTTAATCTCAAATTGATAGCCCTTTTCAAGCGGGGTTTACAATTAGGAAATGATTGGCCTCCAAAAGATCATCAGACGTTGGGTAGACCCATGAAGATACTGGCCTGTTTGAAATTCTTATGTGTCCTCTTCCACCCAAACATGTTTCTTGCCCAGATTTTTGCGCTTCGAATTGAGCGAACTTCACTGTGTTAACACATCTTCTGCAGGATGAGTTGGAGGGTACCTTGAGAGGACATATTGGACTTATCGAAGATGCTCTTGATAGATTAGAAGGGAAGCCAAATGGAAACAAGATGTAAGACCAGACAAGATATCTCTTGAAATAATTGTAATGTTGACATGATTCTCTAAAGGGAAGAATATTATGGGAAAAGAGCTAGGGATGAGAAGAAAACTTGATTAGCCGGCAGATGAAATCTGATCTCAGCATTTTCAATTGAGAGGGCATAAACCAAATTTCGGATCTGTGATAGGTGTACTTAGGATCATTGTATCTTTTTCGGGACTAGACTGCTTGTAAAGATGGCCATTCGTGCGGTCCCCTCACGCATGTGAGCTTTTTGGGATGGTGATCGGTTAAAAGAGCTTCATCCCTTGCACATGAGGCTCTTTTTGTATTGAGATGTGACATGAAAGAACTGCTAGAAGATATTAAGCTGAAAAAGCAGTCAACTTCAGAAATGCTGTTACGGTCTTTCACTCAGAATCAAAAGAAGGTATGATGAATATTATGATTCTTTGTATGAATGCCTATCCTATCATTCTAGCACCAATTTCGTATAGGTTTGCTTTTCTGGCCGCTGGCTTTATCTTCAGTCTTGAGTCAAATGTTGATCTGACTGGTGTGACATGAGCTAAGATTACTCGAGAGCAAGTAACCCTGAATGCTAGCTACAGTTGTCATGCTTATATTAGTTTTAGCCAACACTAGTTGCATATCTCATGTTACTCATCTATCAAAGTTCTTGCGGCTCAAGGAGCGGCTCCTTGAGGATGGTGCGGCAAAAGCAAAGTAATGTCACTTCGTACGGCTTGATTCTGCAGTCAAATTATAGATCTTCTGTCGAATCCCAAGTGACTGGCATGGTGTCACACAACAGACTAACAGATCAGAGATGCAAAACCCTTTTTGCTCAGTCGGGACTCGGTTCTCATGTATGCGAATGACACGAGGCTGTGAACATCATTTAGATCTTTTCCCCAAACACGATATTTTTAATGTTTTGCTAAAACGTGAAATTAGTTTTGACTCTTTGCTAGCAAACATCACCCAGTTACTACTCTAATTCTTCTCACGTTCCTCCTCTTGCGGTGAGATATAGCCCCAGAAGTTCAAATTCGGAATAAGAAAGTCATCATGAGCTTGAGCACCGCACTTAAGAGTGCTGAGGCTAAGAAAAGGCGTATGCATCACTACACACAACCCTTGGTTCTTTGCTAGCCTTACCAGAATGTCCGGCCACAAAAATAGGTCGAAGGATTCAGTATTTTCTTGTAGGAGTTGGGAAAATGCACACTTAAAGAAATAGAGATACGTCACCTCTCCCAAGATGCGCGGTAGTGATTTTAACTTCCCTTCAAGCTATTCTCGTTGACCATAATAGTAGGAGTTGGAATGCAATTGACTATGCCAGGGAGGCTGGTCGAACAGCTACCTTGCTAAAGCTCGTATTGTGACCGATCATTGAAGCGCGCTTAAGAATTTCAGGATGCCATGGATTCAAGGGCAAGCCACTTCGGATGTATGCCCGCAATGACTAGACTTTGGTACTCACATAAATGTTTACCTGGTCCATATCTCCACGCGCCCTACACTAGAGTCTTCCTAACTTTCTCCTTCATCGCGTCATCGCGAGTGCCCGCCATTCACCGGCGGATCGATTGGTGAGCTTCCACGTAGCTTCCAAAATGTTCTCGTCTACGTCCAAGGGGCTTATAAGCAGATCTTCGGTGACAAACGACCTGGCGAGATGTGCCTTGTTCCAATGGAACGGTTCCTAAAGGATTCTAGAAAGAGTGACGTTACACGAAATATCTTTCTCGACAACAAACTTACAGACTTCCATTGTACCATTGCAACTGACGACCGAAATAACCTCTCCATCGATACCAGCTGCGCCACCTCCTAACGATGATCCGGGAAAAACTCCACTGCTAGTCACCATGGACGGTGGAGACTTCGAGGGGCGCGGCGCCCATCGTTTAGATGCGATATTGGGACATCAGTCATGGGGGCGTCGGAAAGGTGAACAACTTTGATTTCGTCTGCGGAACGTCAATTTTTCGAAGTATTTAAAAGTGTTGGTCCGTCAAGACAATTTGAATCCGCAGCAAGATCATCTCAGCATTCAAAACAGAAACAAGACGCAGCATTCCCGCAATTCATCGGCATTTTCCATCCAAACCCACTGCTTGCTGTTTCACCAAGAAAATCGAAACTTCTCAATAGAAAAGGAATTAAAGCTCAAGGTATTCGAGTCTTAAAAGCCCTCTTGATCATTGAAATGCATACTGATGATTCAGATCGACAATGTCTACATATACTGCAACAAACAACCCGAGCCTGGAGGGATGGTGGGTATGCTGCGCATGCTATCGAGAAGTCGATTCCGAGACATGGGACTGGTACTGTCCCGATTGCTCGCATCCCTACTGCACCTATTGTTCCGTTCCTTAGCAGCAGGCTTGGTATTAGACACCGACTGCCATCGAATACGAGATCAAGAAGCTCGTATGGGATATGAGAGTGGTGAGAATACTGTGGTGAAGAGTTGGAGGAAGGGGGAGATTAGCTACCGAGCGGTGTTTCAGAGTGATAAAAGGGTCATGCATGTGTCAAAATTTGAGATCGTTTTTGTTGGACAGGGAGAATAGGTTGTTGGTTTTGACTTTGAATGATAAGGTGCCCATTTCTTCATTTGGTGCGAAAAAGTTTGTCGGGATTGATTATGGAGTTCGCGAGATTGGTTGGCTCCGTGGATTATGGTTATTAGAGTTATGATTTATTTCCTTCTTTATGCCGTACCATATACCCGAGACTTTCGGTTAGTGATGTCATGAGTATTATCTTGTTTGAGTATCAATCTGTTGACTGCCACAACAGCACGGAAACTCCTCTTCCGAAAGCGAACCGTAACAACTGAACTCACATTACAATACTCCATATCCCGTACAATACATCTCAAGATGATGTATCGGATGGCCTATACCTTTAGCGAGTCTCTTTCCTCGTCACTCACGCGACTATTCTTCCTAGTTTGGGTTGCATCACGTGGAATATTCTGTCTTGCCTTCCGAATCATCTCGAATTTCAAGCGAGTTCCTCGAAAATGGGTGCAAGTTGCTCAAAGGTTGGTTCAATTTTAGACCCTGTCATGGACACATATGGGAATATCTTAGCTCCGGCAGTGTTAGTATGCTTAGAAGTCGGATTTAGGTATGGAACAAGGTATACTGCACCTGGTTTAATATCCTCGCATAAATTAAGGAGACAACAAGAGCAGGCATCTCGAAAACAATATGATCCTTTTGAGCTTCGCATGCGACGAATAATCAGGATTTCGAACACAATGAACTGTGAATACTAATAAGGACAATGCTCGGGGAGCTTAAAGGTATTACTTTCTATTCCAATGCCTTTCTAAAGTCGAATTAGATTAATTATTACATTTAGTGCTTCTATATACTGGCATCGTGATATTCCTAACGCCAATTTCATATGATGCGAGTGCTCGTTTTGTAGCAAACTCCGCTCCAAGCCAGAACGACTTCCATTAGTTTGTGAATTTATTTAAAAGGTAGTGAACACATATCATCTATGGCGTGAGTTACGAGCGCGGAGATCTCGCAGTTCTGTCTCGTCCGTTTTTCGACCCATTTCTTCATCATTTGGGCTAAAATGTCGCCCCGATTTACTCGCTTTGTCTTTCTTGTGGCGATTTGGCCTGATCCGTTGACGATGTCCTTCAGGACGTACCTCATTAGGTGGAATAAAGCAAACTGAGGCTCGAATGCGATCTACAGATGGGCCAATCGAGAAGTGACTCTCTGTATTCTCGTGCTTGCAACAAGGGCTTCTCTTCATGGGCAGAAACCAGTCAAAAAAAAGTTCTCCCATGACAGTCTCCCAATTTAATAGAGCGGATCCAAGATCCCAGGGATTGTCGCCGGGGGTTAGTGTTTCGAGTATTGCAAAGGTACGCACAGCCCTTTGGTCTCTATCCAACCGCTCAGTATTTTCTGTCGGTTTCTGGAGCCCACCAATTGCTGGTGCTTCAATATTTTCAGACGACGAGAGAGCGGTTGACGAATTATCAGCGATGCCAGCTTCTGTTGATTCCGAGAGCAGATTTCCAGGTTGGACGCTCCCGTTAGCTTGCTCGATTGTTGCATTGGCAGGCAATCCTGTGACACCAGCCATTCGCCTTGCGTCATTGACTGAAATTGGCTCGGACAAGCGATCGTGCCTGATAGTTTTCACATACGGGCGATTTACCCGGATGCCGTCCAAGGGTGCCGGAATGTCTAGCGGATACATTATCTCGGAATAAGTTTGCGTCGAAGCGGCTGTTACACTTATTTCCGCCAACCTCTGTGGGGATGGCTTTAGTATTGCTAGTCGATGGATCTTTCCAAACCTAGTAATGTCTTCGACTTGTGTCAAATTATTGATTGCGAGTCTCACGGATGTCAGGAACATCGTCCCAGTGAACAGGCCAAAAAATGCAGCTCTGAGTTGTTGGTCAGTAATGAAGCGCATCACGAGGATCACTAACTTACAGTGCAAGAACGGCAATGAACTGGCGGTTAACAGGCACTCCCTGGTTGGTAAAATTAGTGCATGTCAACAATATTTTGCTCTCGAGCCCTCTGTTTCGATCAAGTGCAAATCTTGAATTGCATTTGAAAGATTGGGAAAATGAAAGTCCATGGGTCAATCATACCTGGGTGCTCCGCTGTCGATGAACGTATACTGCCATAACTACAAGGACATGTGTACAAAATAAGGAGGTGTACCCAACAAATTGAATAAAAAACTTGAAGTTGTTCTCGCCGATAGGCCCTCCTACCCTGCACTTTGTTAGCCACAAAACAAGAAAGGAGTTACAGTGGACATACCATGGGCAATAATGATCCATTTTGTATATACATCTTCCTACAACACTACAGTGGTGCTGGCGATCCAGTTTCCATATGCAACACTCGGAACACCATTTAGGCTTGCCATCTTTTTCCACACCGAAGACGTCTTTTGTGTAAAATAATTCGAGTCCAGGAGAGTCTGGATCATTCTTGGATCCATCAAAATCCCCTGAAGTGTATTCTCCCCCGCCAATATCATCATTTGTTCGTTTGTTTCTACGCTGAATCAAAGCAGCTCCAGCTCCAAGTGGCGCATAAGGAGGATCGAAGGTCGTCATATACACAACTCGGAAAAAAGACGAGGCCATGAGGACGAACAACAGAAAATATATTATAAGGATGGGCACTGCGGCGCCCTTACTTTTCTGTTCGACTAAAAGGTAATTTACTGGAAGCAAGATGTTAGCAGGTCATATTGAGATGCTCATGTCATTCTCCGTCCTACCACAAAGAATGGCCACTATGACATATGTTACATAGCCAACCACACCCGCAAGTGCGAAGGGCATAAAACGCGCAGTCCATATGTTCGCAACGCGTTTATTGCGTTCAATATCGTTGTGCGACATGATAAAATAGTCTTTGGCACGAGTGCCAATAGTGAGAGTAATGTCCGAACCTGCAATAACGATTCATTACAACAGGTACTTAAGTATGTATACTGTTGAAGGTGTTGTAACTCCTGATGTTGAATAAGTATGTGCAAACATCTCTTTCACGGTAAGGTATGGAATATTGAAAAGAGGTGGTGAAATTGAAGCCTGTATTGTATGTAACGTGTTTACGAGTGTCGATGTACAAAATGATTCTTCGAATTAAGGTTTCTGTTTTCAAGCACTGAGACTCGAGAGATTGGCGTTTGTGGTCTAAGATTAGAATGAACGATTGATCCACAGCACGACAGTACACTTTAATTACTAGGTACCTAGGTATCCACTACCGGTAAGCTTAATTTGAACCCGACAGACGACACGTGAATTATTTCATTCACGCCAACATCGATCCTTCGCGTTTATAGATATCTTTTGTATATCTTTTCTTATCTCTACACAAAGTCCATTAATTCAATCGATCTCTTACACCTACCTAGTAGGTATTCGACCCTTCAGAAGTGACTTTATCGTTGCGACATATTAAGCTATCGATACGTAGATAGATCGTACTTTGATCGACGATATACGGGTCAAAGAGTGAACTGGGTCTTAGGTATCGCATTCAATCTCTAAATCCTAGACGTCCCTTCAATCTCTCCCGTCCACACAGTTGCTCCGGAGCTCATAGAGCACCTTCAGGTTTTTCTGCTCGGCGAGTGAAACTATATTGATTCATCCTACTCTACCCTTGGTAGAACAATTATCGCCTGACTACAGCGGCCAAAACTAAGCCGAAAACAAACAGATATCACTCCATGTTGGCGGCAAAGATCGTACCTCTGATTGAATCGGACGCCTTGGGCGAAGGAAAAGTTATACAGGTGTTGGGTGTTTACCCTTCCATGCATTTCGGTATCGTATCTGGGCATACTCTGGCTTCCAAACCAACTCTTTTACTTATTGTTTAACAATCTCTCACGACATAGGAAGGCTGGTCTTGGTCTTGCCCAGATGACCCTCCTTCACACCCTTTTAAATCCAACACCTTGACTCTTTTAAACAACGAAGGTCACATTAACATGGGTGTCCCATCCTAGAAGGGAGCGGCAACATGTCTCTTTGCTGACAAGGCTGCGCAAACCACTAGCGAACCCCCCCCTCTATAGCCATGCAATTATACAATTGTAACGAGAAGGTCCGAAGCTCTCAAAATAAGAAGATGCCTCGAATGAAAGTACGGTAGGCAATTCGATCAGAGGATGTGATGAGTCAATTGCGGCTCCCTTGACCTCCATCACCAGTTTGTGTTTTAGCTGAAGTACGTAAATTCATTTCTTCTCCGAATTTAATCGTCTATATTAGACAGCGAGACTCCCCAGGTTTTTATTTCATAAATGCATGAATATAATGGAGTTTTGTTTCTAGCACAAGATTTCGAAACTTCTAAATCTCACTAGAAGCTGTGGTATTTTGAAGTAATGATCTTTCCTATGAAGTACAAACAATCATTTAAACCTAACTACCTACTCTACCCTAAGAATTCTTTGCCCTCACTAACTGTCCACAGGCCACTCGACGATATCGAATCTACTTTCTTTCGTGGTCTGATAGCAAACAGAACGTTGTTCAGTCCAACAGATCTGGACTCGGTTGTTCCACTGATGCTCTGGGCGGCTATACTATACCCCAGGTTAGACATCGTCCCACAGAACACATTTCGATGCTATGCCACTAAAAGCTTTTTGGCATAATGGTTACCAAGAACTTATCAAGCCCATGAAAGAAGCATCGATAATGGCAATTAATGAAGCGTGTTATAATTTAGGAGGTTGGAATTTCATTGGAGTGTGGCGGAAGGAGACGAAACTATATTGTCTATTCGTACAATGACACGAGTCTTGTCGCGGTGCCCCGTGTACTTGGAGGGTTCATTGAACTCAGCTTCACTTGACTTAAGACCTCGTTCATCCTCCACACTAAAGATCCCAAGGGCCACAATAATGTTACAACAAATTCTACACTCTCGATTCTTTGATATCGAAATCCAGCAATCTCAGCGACCCCAGAGAACTTTATTTCTGGATGCAAATCATTCATAGAAGCTCTATGTAGACGGCTGCTCTAAATACAGCCCGACGTAACATGGATCGTTGATTCAATATGATGGGAAAGCTGATATCTCAACCAACAATTACTTGAGCTTCTCTCTACCGATGTTTTGGCCGCTAAACGTCAACAGCCACCGCCCCATCTGTCTACAACAACAGCTCTTCTTGATCCCTTGTGGTTCCTTTAGTTTCTCAGTTACAGAAATTTGATCACCCACTGCCTGGTTCCCGGCTTTTTGGAACGGGCTCGGACTCGATTCCTCAAAATTTCAAACCGTACAGTATCATTCACCGAACTCTCAATTATACTGCCTAGGGAAAAGTCTCTAGGCATTGAGCGCTGCGCCAACCGACCCACTTTTTTGAGCCGCATGCCTAAACAGGGCTCTCACGGGGCTGATTTGATGCTAATGCAGGAACATCATCCAGCCTTGTTGACTAATCATACTATTATCTCCTTTGTAGAGTCATTTTGCTTAATTTTATGGAAGTCAAGTGGAAGTCATCGTCGGAGGTAGCCGCTACTAACTAATTTCTATTCCTGCCTTGTTCAACTGGGTCGTTGATAGGGAATGAAGCGTATTACAGTCTCCGACGAATCTAGGTAACTGCACTAAGGGGTTAAGACTCACCGAGGGCATCATTGAGTTAGAAGCTCTCCTCTGGTCGGATTGGATCTCGCTGCGGTACCTCAAGCAAGACTCATTCCTACCGAGGCAGCTTGCTTGTGTGATGGGTTCGCTCGATTATCCATGGGTGTATGAGTGACTTCTCAAGAAATGGGCCATCTCTTTGTAGCTTACCGCAGATCATGGAGATAGTAGTCTTCTGTGATTTAGAAGCTGGGGTCCAAATGCTAAGCCATAATGTTTTGGGCACGACTTCAACAATTCAGGACACCGAAGTGTTCTTCGGTGAAATCTTCTTCGGGCGAAGACCTTCTATTTAAATGAATGTTTTTATCTCCTTTTGTTTTGCCTTTCCTTGATTTTTTCCATTCAATATCATCTTTTATACGAGCACCACGTCCGAAAGCGTCCAGAGTATTGCTTTTTACCATAAATTGATTCCTCACCTCTGTCGCTTGAGTAACCATATCTCGCAGTCGAAGATAAAGCAACCCTCTCCTCATCTGTATTTTCAGATTGTTTTATTCTCGCCTCCCTTCTTCCTCGAACCAACCAAACTTCTGTCTTCAACATGCCTGCTGTACCAGCTCCAAAAGCCGGTGTGTATGTTTGGTCTTGCTGTTGGTGCCGTGATTACAGTGGTAACTACACGTCCTCTGGAATGACCACAGAAATCATAAACTGCCCAAATTGTGCACACTTGCGGTGCAAAGAATGTCATGCGGAATGGGTCAAAATCAGGTCTCACCACCACGGCTGAGTACGTTGGTACATAACTATTGGGCACATTTTCATTCTAACGTATCGCCTAGTTGACAAAGTGGTACCTCGGTCATTTCGTGTTTCATCATAGACTGCATGCGAAGCATACTTGGGATTGGATTATCGGTATCGGAAAAAAACGTATTGAGGAGGGATGAGGCAGATTCACAAGGGGCGTTGCTACGCTGAACAATTTTGGTGTTCAAATCATTGGTTGCATTTTCTCATATGTCACTGGATTTCAGAAACGTTTGCATTTGGATGGAGTTTTAGATTCAAAGCCTGCGCTTTTCATGCATCATAGACTTTCACTTGGAGAAGATTTCATATCATAGACTAAGACAGAATTTGAACTTTTTGCTTCATAGGTTCTTTCTGTAAGCACATGCTTTTTATATCAATTTTAAGACGTGAAATATGATAGTGGCGAGCTCTCACACAGACAAATACAAACCGTCTCTTGTTGTGTAAATCGTATTCACATCCTTTATCTTGGTACATGGTTCAGCTTGGAATTTTCAACGGTCAAGATTGCAGTCCGGCAACAAAAGGATTTCAATTCTGGCTTCAATAAGAACATTCAAATGATTGGAGATTATAGATTAGATTTCAATATTGAGTTGCTTTCAAGTAATCAAAGATCGCATCTAATTTGCGAGCCCGCCTTTCAGACACTCTGATTCTGCCTATTTCCTGATACTGCCACGTTTTCTTTTTCTATTCTTGTGTCTATATTCTTGTGATGCAAAAATAACCGTATCCATCATGATGGCATTGATCTAGTTAACCTCGTCCAAGGACTTTTCCCCTCATGATTACCAGACCGAAACGAGAGGGGTTCTAAGCAAATACATCCCCCATCTCGGAGCCTGGCCAATTATAGGATTTCATTCTGGTTCATCATATTTCTGAGTGGTGTATGCCCGATGAGATAATTTCTTGGAAGAAGATAGCTCTTTCTTTACTCTGAAGCTATCACAGCCACCCCGAGATTCCACTATTTTCGAAGGGCGGGATGGGGCATCAATCAATCTTTCCGGTGAACCCAGAGGATTTCAGCTGTGGTCTATCATACGAGGAAATGTTCTGGAAAATATCGTTCACAGTATGGGGCAAGAGGGCCTTGTTCCGGGCTGTGAAGGGCGGCGTCTGTGTTGTCAAATCACTGTAGAGGGCAACCAATTTCAAGATGCCGTCAAATACCTTCGAACGTTTAAAGAATCTTCAAAACCCCTCCCATCGAAAAGCAATTACCACTCTTTAAGTCCTCAAATCGTCTTCGTTTTTGTGTAAGCCATCTACAACTTGTTTCCAATTTCTGAATACTTGTCCGCTTGACCATTCGGTTGCATCTCCTCTGTCAAAATGAATCCTCAATCGCCGGTAGTAATAGCTTCAAATCACGATCACAAGCGCACGCAACCATCGTTACAGACTGGCCATGAGTCTACTCGCGGCCATTCTCATCACAAACATTCGAGCAACGGCAAACACAATCACAGCAGTAAACGTTGCGGACAGCCCACCAGTGAACCGCAATACATATACAATGAGCTCTGGTATTGCTGCTACTGCGGTTCGAATGGTGATGGAGCTTTGACGGCCGCTCTAAACACACACTGTACATCATGTGGACATCAAAGATGTGTATATTGTACCACCGAATGGATTAAAATGCGAGTTGGAATCTAGTAAGTAGCAACTTTAATTGATGAGCCCGGTTTGAAACGAATCTGGAGCTAATCCAAATGCAGGTCAACACATTCTTGTATCCCCATCTGGGAAGTTGGGTAGGAATACAAGGGAGGAGAGCCAGTTGGGATGATTTTTTATGGAATGGCAGCGCTTACATATCTTGACTCTCTTCTTTTCTGTTACTCATCTGTCACGATATTCGGATATCGAATCGTCTTTGTTGTTTGCATAGCGCTGCGCGTTGGATAAGATATCAGGTATGATTCACACCTGAATCGGATGATCGTCTCCGTATCTTAGGCTTCAGTTTCTTTCTGTGGATTGTCGGATGGGTTTGGGTTGTGTCTAAGCAAGAATAGATTTCTGTGCTGAGGGATTGCGATTTCGGATTTTCTTTCCTATTTTGGGTACCGCCTGATTTTCACATTCTTGAGAGGCGCTAAATTAGTTTTCATGAGAATTGCTGTTTCTAAAGAAGGGGCCTACTATCTCTTTTGATATAATATAAGTTCAAAGTGATGCTTACATACACTTCATTCATTCATATATGGTACGCAGTCAAGGCCACCCAAGCTATTGATTAGATGGCATGGCCTCGATACTACCTCCTCGGTGTCCCAGTATAGACAATTTACCTATTTATCTGTAGCCCCGATTCGTCGAGGCAAATTCGCCCGGCTTTAGAATCTGGGCAAGGTTGCTCGCGGCCGTGAGAGGAAAGCGGGCAATGAAATCAAAACTTCCACTTGGCATGATAATTACCCTCACTTAACTTTCTATCCGCCTTGTGAGCTCTAAATAGGCTTGTAGCATCGGCAATGCGGGCATTACCAAGGTCTCAGTCAGATTAGGATGCATTACGTCAGTCACTGGAGCTTTGGTGGAAAAATTGGGGTTTACCTGGTTCAATGGGAGGTTAAACCTACCTTCCGCTGACCAAAGTACAATTGGCTGATATTTCTATAGAGGGCATTTACTCATTCTCCCAATATCTCACTAGTATGATTAGACACACCGAAGTTCAGGCAAGAATCAACCTTGCAAAGAGTGGCTGCATAGGGCAAATTACGAGATCTAAGCATTCTGGGGCACGTTTTAAGTTAGAGGGTTTTGTTAACACGGTGAGATAATTTGGGAAAGGCAGTTCATCTCTTGTCTAGCAGTTTTGGCGATACAGCATGGTATTGGGACGGAGATTTTAAAAGTGGGGTATGTTATACTCGGCGACACTGTGCACGTGTTGAGGCTCTTGTGAGGCTCCCTGGAGATGGCATTGTCGAAGAATACTGGTTCATATTTTGCTGGTGTATTATATTAAAACGAAATTGGTGGGCTTGATGGAAGTATCTTGGTACCTTCTTACTCTTCCCAGATGTCTTAATTCCTTTGCTCTGTCACACCACCCTCTACGACCTTCGGATCTTGAAAGCAACTATTTCGGTCACTGACTCACTGCAACACTATCTCGATGTGTGATCTGATCTACAGATCTTATCTATATAACAGAGAAACTATCACTTTCTACTCAGATACTCGTTTTAATTTGAGTTCGTCATCGATCTAGAACAATGTGCCTCGCAAATATATTACTACCATCCTCTTGCTTACTTTACTACAATAAAGCTACTATTATAGTGATTCACCTCGCAAATTGTCATTTTGGCGCCATGGGATTTCTCGACGAGTAAACGTCATCAGCTCCTCCCGAATCCGATCAGTATTGCGGCTCGCTTCAGCCTTGTTTTACAGCCCCTACGAACTTCAAAGAGGGTTTTTTGTCTCGATGATAATCTTTCAAGGAAGGATTTGCCGTGAAGAGGAACCATGTCAGCCTCCAAAGGGAATATGTTCCCACTCGGAAGATCCGCTTTGAAGGTCTCGTGGGCGGGGCCGCTGCGACCCCAATACCCGTACTATGTTAGACTTGATTCTTATTTTAACTACTTAGAATTCACCCCTCGATGTGAATGGCACATCAATTGCGAAAGGATTACTCCTCTAACATTGGATTTGTCTTGAAAAGTATGAAAGAACAATATCTCAAAGCGACAAGCTTGACAATCATGGAGGGAACATCAGGAACAATTTACTTTCGTGAATCTGGAAAAGGTATCAAGATAATGCTTGTCTTAGGAAACACAAAACATGCAAGAGAAGGCCTTTATGCAGGTCACTATCACACTATCCGTTATATACAGATCCCACATCCTCACCCACCATTCCTCCTCGCTTTTCAAGGTCTCGGCCCGCCATCCTGCAAGCTCGCATTCTCGTCCAATAGGAAAGCTTAGATGGCGATGTAACATTAAAAACGTCTTTCCATCCATACCACGGCTTGTCCACAATGTCGGACTCACATTGCATTCAACCGTCTCGGGAAACTTTCCTGGAAACATGTCTGGTATGACACGCTTTAGGATTGAGGCATAGATGTAGGTATGAAACTGGTCTGGAGAGTTTGTGATAGGTATTTCGTACAAAAACCTGCTGAAAGTTGATTACGAACACTGACAATCATTTCATGAAACGTTACAAAATCCTACCGACAATGATTGTTGTAAGAAGCGATTTGGGGTTCATCTTTGGGAATTTGCTGTTGTGGTGAGGAGTATGTGTGGAATGATGACTGCATACATAAATAGGTACCTAGGTAGGTAGGTAGTAAATATATCGAGCAGAGAGAGGATCAAGGGGAGATAATCTAGACGGACCATATCACTCAACCCATACCTATCCAGTTGCTAGCTTATCATCACAGATTATACAGCAAAACGACCTGAAATACTAGGTATATACTTAGGTAGATATATACATATATATAGAACAAGGTATACGCAGATGTGTTGATATATATATATATATTTGTTACTTCAGACAGAAAGAAGTACCTGGCGCCTGGCCTGCCCTGCAGTATTGAATCTTCGATCCTTGTTTGGGTGAGTAATCGATCACGTGTATGGGGAATTTGAGACACCAATCTATTAGAGAATTTCTTTTACCACCTGTCTCCCTTTATTCCCTTTTCGCTCTTTCAAAAAATGATTGTGATCTAGATTGGATGGGAATAGCATCATTCTTTTGAAATCTTCCAATTCTGAACCCATAATACCATAATTCAAATATCGTTTCTTCGACGATAGATGCAAATGAAAAGGTACCCCGTATATGTAGGTCATTGGGCTCTCAACCGGTTTACGGTAGATCTGCTCCGTACCTACGTAGGTCCAGGGATTTATTTTGAATGGATAGATTCACCATTTCTTTTTCTAATCGGATGAAATTGATGGGAAGACCGAACTCAAAAAACGTCATGATACCTCCCGACGAAATCCCCCCCCATCCCCCCACTATACTACTATACTACTATGTATACAGACAGGTACAATACTGAAGACGAAGAAGAAGAAGAAGAAGAAGAAGAAGAAGAAGATACTGCAATCAATAAATCCACTTACCACTTACCACTCACCACTCACCACTCACCACTCACCACTCACCACTCACCACTTGCCTCTTACCTCCTTATTATACTTACATTCCTCAAATTTCACCACATCCCGGTATCCTCTTTACTCCAGAAGAACTTCTCTTCATAGATTCAATTGATCATAACCGACGCAATTAACCTTTTCAATTGCTATACACAGACAAAGACCGTATTGGCGGAGAGTAAGAGTAAGACTTGCTCGGACTACCTACCTACCCACCTAGTACTATACATACATGTACACTATCAGTCAATCATAAAGCTCGGTCCCAAGTCGTCGCAAAATACAAATATCGGTATCGGTATATCCATAGGAATCTCCATCTCAACAACTGAGCCCCACCACCCCTCGAAATCAAGTACCTCAAGTTTCGCGATAACCGCATGGCTACTGTAGTCTGCTGCTTCCAGTAAGCCCGCGAAGTCTTCCAAAATAAGAGGCACATCCAAACATTTCTTCTCGCGAGACTCTCACCGTCACGTCAAATCGCAATGGCCGAGACCACGACGGCTGCGGCTGAAGAAGAAAGAAACTTCGTGGCTCACTTCAAAGAGCAGCAAATCTCACCCCCGGGTGAAATCCAACAAAATCCAAGGAATGAAGGTTTGGGAGCAAGTTCGAGAAATTTGAGTGTGCGAGACTTTGAGTTGGTGAGGACTTTAGGAACCGGTACGCTCCGATGCTATGCGATGTGCTGTGTTGTGTAGCTTAATGACGGAACCTGCACGTAATGTATGCTAATTTATTTTCATTCAATAGGCACATTCGCTCGCGTGTACGATATTCACCCTCATGGATCTCTCGCTTGAATACATTCTGATTTTATATTGTGTAGCTGGCTTGTACGTCTTGCGAACCCCGCTGAAGAGGATCGCGATAAGGTTTTTGCGCTGAAGGTCTTGCGGAAAGTCGAGGGTGAGAGTTGACTGGCAGAAGCAGAGTCAATATCATTGACTGACGATATCTAGTCATCAAACTCAAACAAGTCGACCATGTCAATCACGAGCGTTCGGTTCTTTCAGATGTTGCTGGACATCCTTTTATTACTACATTAATTACTTCTTTTTCTGATCATGATTCACTGTATATGCTGGTACGTTCATGGGATTCACTCTACCGAAATTCTCCATTTTCCATTATCAATTGGATATCCGGGTACTCTATTACCTGTCTGAAACTAATTTTTATCTCTTCTAAGCTTGACTACTGCCCTGGAGGTGAAGTATTCTCCTATCTACGAAAAGCCAAACGATTCGACGAGAACACAGCTCGATTTTATGCTGCCGAAATAGTTTTGATTCTTGAATTTTTACATGAACGAGAAGGGGTTGCATATAGAGACATGAAGCCGGAGAACCTGTTGTTGGATGCTGAGGGACACATAAAATTGGTCGATTTTGGATTCGCAAAACGTTTGGGAAACAGTAAGCTGCGTAAATTCGAGGGCTCTGCTGGTCGTTTATTGACAACAATAAAGGAGAAACATATACCTTATGTGGTACACCAGAGTATCTTGCGCCAGAGGTTATTCAATCGAAAGGCCACACGACGGCCGTCGACTGGTGGGCTTTAGGTATATTAATATATGAATTCCTCACAGGATATCCACCCTTTTGGCATTCGAACCCAATAGAGATTTACAAACAGTATGTATCTCATTTTTCATTTCCTCATTGTCTTTGAATCATTTGCACATTGTCTGACACAGAATTGCGTCCAGAATTGTTAGCAAGCCAGTTTCTTTCCCTGCCGAACCTGCCATTTCACCCGCGGCAAAAGATATCATTCGCCAATTCTGCACGCTCGATCGATCACATCGTCTCGGAAATATATCTGGTGGCGCTGCACGGGTTAAAGATCACCCTTTTTTTCAAGGAGTGATCTGGGAAGATGTATATTACAGGAAATACCGTGGTCCAATTATACCCCCTTTGAGATATCCAGGCGATGCTCAAAATTTCGATTTATATCCCGATGAAAAAGAAGGAAGAGAACCATACACTGAGGAGCTCGCAGCAAAATACGATGATTGTTTCAGGGGGTTTTAGATTATAACTCAAATGTGGATTCATTGGCGAATGTTGGGACGAGGATGGGATTGGTGTACGGCTGGCTGTATCAATGGATTGGTTTGCAGGTTTTAGATACTGCAAATGGCGTTCTTCGGGTACGATAATGGGTCGGTTAAAGAGAGGTCGGTTGCAGAGATCAGGGGAACATGTCATGATATCGCTTGTACACTTTCTTATGGAGATGGGATGAGGTAGCGGGTATATATGGGCGAGTTTTTGCAAACTTTACCTTTTAGGGTTATAAAAGCTAAGACATTACCAATTGGATTCTTGGTTATTTCCATATTAAATGTGGATCTTTCCGAGTTGCGTTGAAAATTTATCCGTATCTGGAACCGAAGCTCTAAGCGATGTGATACTTGCTGTCTTGCAGCTCGGGAACACCTGCGCCTGCGGATTGCCTGCGGATTGCCTGCGAAAATCATTGTGATATGGAGTACACGGATACTCGGGGGGAAATCACTAGACCCAACGGTTCACCAGGCTAATGCGGAGTATCTGAAGCCTCAGCCATACATGATACGTTTATTGACTAGTGAACGCTTGCTTCCCCTTGAATTCTTGAATCATCGATGGTTTCCAACATTTGAAGTATTGCCTCCCCCTCTCTCCCTCCCCCCCATCATTTCTTTCGTAAATCGTTTTTCTACCTTGAAAGCACAGATTCCCATCGCACACCTCGCACCATGGAACTCTCTCTGTATTCATCGCTGCTTATCGTGTTCATCACATGGATTTTCTCGTCACAATTGACGACGTATGTGCGCTCGCGTCGCTACAATGCAGATGCGCCTTTGGTCGCGAATTCGTGGTGGAAAATTGTGACGTGGAGGGGGTTGTCGGGAAAGGAATTGTTGGTGGGTGCGTATCAGAAGGTATGTTGTTTTTTGTTTTTGTTGTTGTTTTTGTCTTTGTCTTTGGATAGGTAGGGTATGGGTATGGTTGTTGAGATTTTGGGATTATGGTTTTGTGTATTGAATTGAATTGAATGAGTGTGAGGTTTATTTTCTTGTTGGGGGGGGGGGGGGGGGGGGGGGGGGAAGGGGGTTATTTATTTTTTCATTGTTATTTTATTGTTTTAGAAAAAAAAAAAGATACAAGGATGGAAGCTAATGGGTGATGAAATAAATAGTATTCGAAAAATGGAAAGGCGTTTCGTTTGAATGGAATGCTGGGTCCTCAGTGGGCATTACCTACTTCTGTCTTTGCGCAGGCGGGGAAGATGGGGACGGGTGATTTGGATCCGTATGAGGCGAATGAAGATGTATGTTTATTATTCAATCTTCTTTGATATCTTTATATTTTTATCTGGTCTGATCTGATCTGGTGCGATCTGATGTGATTCCACTCAATTCGATCTATCGAAAAACTCGAATCTAGTAAGGAATATGCGAGAAAGAATGCCAAACTAACCCTCCAACACAGTTCCTCCTAATGCGACCCTTCATCTCCCCCGAAAGCGAAGACATGATGACCTTTATCATTTCCAAACTAACCCGTTCGATTCCCGAGATCACCCCGCTCCTCCTCACGGAAACTACGACTGCGTTTCGAGAAAATTTTGCGCCGGACGATTCGAATGAGAGGGATGGGGAGGGATGGACACACACGTGTTTGTTTCAGCATGTGAATGTTTCGCTGGCGAAGATCGTGTCGCGCATACTGTGTGGAGAGAAATATTCGAGCGATGCGGTGTGGGTACATAATGTAGCGACGTTTGCGCGGGGAATATTCTTTCCGGGATGTTTGTTGAGACGCTTGCCGAGGTGGAGTCATGGGTTTGTGGCGCCGTGGATGAAGACGACGAAGCAGGTTGCGGTGATTGAGAGGATGGTGACGGAGGATGTGAGGGGCTTGGTTCGTGGGGATGTGACCGGGGAGGATTATGAGAGGGGGGTTATCTTGCCTATGTTTGGTGGAGGATGTGAGGGGGAAGAAGGTTTTTGAGGGGAAGGGGGAGGAGGAATTGCTGTGGGGGGTTAATAATAGGATTTTGTAGGTTCTTTTTGCGACGGTGGAATACGACGACGCTTACGTTTACTCATGTGCTTTATGATATTATTGGGCATAAGAAGGAACTTTATGTGGAGCCTATGAGGAGGGAGATTAGAGACGCGTCGAAGAAGTTTGGGGGAGTGTGGAATCGAGAAAGCATTGGGGAGTTGAGAAGTTTGGATGCGTTTATGAGGGAGAGTCAGAGATTACATCCGTTAGGATATACATTGGGTAGCCGGAAGGTAGCGAAGAAAGAAGGACTGGATTTTATCAGCAAAGGGGAAGATGGGGAAAAGGTGATCCATATTCCGTACGGAGAGAGGATTGAGGGATTGGCATGGGCGATCCATCAAGATGCCGAACATTACGAAGATGCGGATGTGTTCAAGGGATTCAGAACTCGGGATGAGACGATAGCGGGCTCGAATCCCAGTGAAAGGTTCATGATTTTCGGATATGGTATGTTTGAATGTTTCGTCCGGTCCGAACAATGCTAACCGATACCAGGTCGTCACGCCTGTCCCGGCCGCTACGTGGCTCTCACGATTGAGAAAATCATGTTGATTGAGTTCCTCATGAACTACGATTGGAAGGAAATAGATAGGTTGAAGGATTGGTCGTTTGGATGGAATAATATTCCAGATATGGCTAGTAAGGTTCACATTAGAAGGTTGAGTGCAGAGGAAGTGGAGAAGTTGTGGGAGTAGGCCGCGTATCTAACAGAGGATGGTGCGATTTGTGGTACAGAAATTATATGGTCTGCGGTTTATAGGTGGAATTATTGTTGTTATAGAAATAGCTTCCGGTTTTACATATCTTTAATTGCGAAATATGAGATTGATTTGCTCATCAAATCGGGATGTCTCAGATAAATGATATCTAGTAATTGTCCTAACACTACGACTGTATGTCGCCCAACATTAGCGATTCTTGCCAGTTAGCTTTTGTATAAGTAACAATCCTCTCAATAATGTTGGTTTTTGATTTCCTTGTTAAGTCTCCGATCTTGAAAGAATACACAGTATTTCTGCCTACACTCTTGGCTGAGGCAAGCTAGTCACATTCGTCTAATAGGTACTCGAGAATAGCTAACAATACGCAGTATATCTGTCCGCAATATTCGCTGATCTCTAGGGATAAGCTGATTGTGTTGGTCTATTACTAGATGTGGAACAGGTTGGTCAACATGGGATTCATACTGTTATGGCATTTCTTTTTACATCGATGTGTCTTTTGCCGAGTTCAATATCGAGGCTGGATGTAATCACTCTATCATAGTATCCCTAGGGTTGTCTATCTCTATGTTTTGCGACTCTTTTTGTGTGTGTTGGAAGTTTTCCATACCTTCTCGCCTATTTATGTATTCGTGATAGAGACTTCCGCATCAATCATCTTGCTTTTACTGTCGTGCAAAAGATACCACGGATATTCATACGGTATAAGATAAGTATAAGATGGATTGAAGATATCTGCTCTTGTGTGTATGTTTCCTTTGATTTTTCTCGAGTCAACACATTTGAAACTCTTTGAGACCATCCATCAACCATTCTTTCTCCCCATACCTCCATATCTTTCCTCTTCTCGCCACATAAACGCACACCTACAAAACCTACACAATACCAAAAAACATTGCCATCTTGAATGGCCCCACATACTGCGGCGCCCACTTCTTCAACGCAGCCAAGATCAATTGATCCTGCGTTAACCCATGGTCCTTCTGAAATTTATCTATCTTCTTCTGTGCCTCTTTCGGTAAACCATCGTACCATTTGTGATAAGCGTCGATTTGTTTTTGCGTGGCTTTGACAGTGTCATCGGGGACTCCGAGAATTGTGGGATCTAAGCGTGGTTTGAGGGAAGAGGGGGGAGAGGGAGAGCGGTCTTGGAGAAGACGGGGTGGGAGTGAAGGCATGGCTTTGGGGATACAGTTGATGGTAATAGAATGAGTGTTTATGTGAGAGGGTTGAGGACGGTTGCTATAAGTACAATGACTGTAGTCGGGGAACTTCAAGCGTGATCTTGTGGGACGAATGTGGTATGAATGAGAGACAATAGCTGGATACCGCTACAAAGATGAATAAGTGAGTGAGTAGATAAACAAAAATACAGAAACTTCTGTTCACATCATACTTAATTACACACTTGAGAGATGTACCAAACATACTTGGCAGTTGGTTTGTTCATTCCTTCCATATATCAACCTAACATGCTAAAAACGTCACAAGAACACTGCCACGGACATAAAGGTTATTCGGCCTCATAGAGAACCTATTGAATTGGAAGCCTGCTCCGAATTGGAAGAACTCGGGCCGCAAAGATGGTGGTCAAACTTACACGGCGGCTAACGAAAAATACAGACCGGCCCGACCGCATTGCAGTACAGTGCCAATTCTTGGTTCCATCCTCCCTAGAATTAAGCGCCAGCGCTTGTGCCTTTCATTCTCGTAATAAAATTGGCAAGGAGATCCGAAAGTTTACGGTTGTGAACTGACATCACGCCTAATATCCGTGTGGTTAGGACTTGAGCTAATAAATATCAGCTGATGACTCCCGAAGAAATGGAAATAGTCGATGTGAGATCGCATTTCTCATGAGCATACAAGGGAAGATAGATGAAATGGATGAAAATGGGGACCCGGATGATTCATTCCAAAAATAACGCATTCCATGTTCTAGAACGACAACAAAAGAGAAAGTTTACAGAGTCGCCCGTGACGACTTTCGATCCGACTGAAAATGATTGATATATGGACGAAAAGGGCACTTACAGTAGCCACCTGTACTACGAACTAAATTCCAGCCTATTTCCCGCAAAATCTCTAGCAAAGAATCTGACGGGGTATTCCACTCCTTTCGCTCCTGAATAGGTCAGTCAATATGGGTGATTTATACGTTCATTCTCCCCTCGCGCTTTCTCCGCCCTATCTCTCAAGATCACACTTCTCTTCAGAAAAAGAACCACGTGAGAGACTCACCACTATCAACCTCACCAGGCTTATCAGCCTCTCTCGGTCTCGCCTCTCCAGCCTCCTCACTCTCGTAGAACGTCCAAATTCTCTTCTGCAATTCGATCAAAGTCTCTGGACTCGCGACTTTGAAACATGGATGCCGAGAAGATTTTGGCTCCGAAGGAGATGCGGAGTCCGAGATGTGAATCTGTTGGCCTTGGGGCGTAATGTCAAACCTTGGGGGTCTATTAGTACAATTCCATGAACAGATATGAGGATTGGAATTGATCGATAGGATCGTAGAATACTGCTGGAGACAGTGAGGAAGAGGAAGACTGGCCATACCAAGCAAGATGATCTTTCTGCAAGACCGGTACTGGAACCGAGGTGAATCCCAACACTTCGTCGTAGAACTTTTTGGCCAAGTGAAGAGTGCCGGGTAGCACCGTAAGATTTACGTGAGCGATTCCTGTGATCAACATTGTGACTCTACGTATGTGAGATACCCCAAGAACTCTGCGTTATTTTGCAGTAATATATGTGTATTTTCTTTCCTGTTTGTTTGTTTGTTTGTTTGTTTGCTTGCTTGTTCACAACATGAACGATGAAATCGTAAGAAGGGTCAGGTGGGGGTGGATCTCATACCGGGCGTGGGGAACCAATAAGGGATCTAGCTTATAAATCCTAATATATATCCTCTGCAATACATCTTTTCACCTGGAAATTACGCAATTTAGAGGGAAATTGTGCCTCGCCATACACTGAATTACTAATACTACGAGTGTAATGAAGTTAATCAGATGGTCAATAGATTCTTCATGATTTTTTGGAACCGACACAAACAAACAAAACCATGTATTCTAATATATATTTTCGAAGCTGTTAACTCCATATGCATTTTCCAAACTCCAACGCCTGTTAAACAAACAAGTAATGCGCAGATAGACTACGGTACGTTTTTTTCTGGATAGGCCACTACTTCCCCTTTCCGAACGTCGTCTATCACTATTTGCTTGATAAACTTCTCGGGAGTTGGGTTTTAGATGTTGGCTTGAGGTCGAATTACGACCATCCTGAGAAGTCTTCCCATCTAAAAGATCCTTATTTTCTTGTGTTAGTTTGTCCAAGCTAGGAAGTAAGGTGTCAGTGTTTTGGGATAATCTAGATTGCCCCGCTGTAGATGGAGCTCTTAAAGAATGCTTGCTCTTCGAGGATGATGTTTGACAAGACCTTACAGATCCATCTTCTCTTATAGACTGGGCTTTTGGAGGAGGCTGAATATCAGTGGTAGGTCTACGAGAAGATCTTACAGATCCATCTTCTCTTATAGACTGGGCTTTTGGAGGAGGCTGAATATCAGTGGGTGGTCTATGAGAAGATGCTATAGATCCATCTTCTATTATAGACTGAATCTCAGAGCGCTCCTTTGTACGACTCTCCTTTATAGAGGGGGGGTGGATAGTCGGGGGTCTTGTAGAGTGTCCCCTGGAAGATACTTTTCCAGAATAATTAGACTGCAAGTCATCCTTTGCGTTCTTTTTACTTTCATTGTCTGTGTCTCTCGAGTCGTCGGATTCAGAATCTACTTCCTGATCAATAGATCTGGAATATTCTCGGGACTTTCCGCCATTCCCACGCCCTTTTGAATCAGCGCCATCACGAGAGCGGTCTCTACTTCTTCTTCTTCTTTCTCGGCGATCGTGAGAGAAATCTTCGCCGTCTTTGGAATCGTCATGTGTGCCCCCAGGCTCGCCGCTTCCCCGACGCCGATGATGTCTATGTCGCTCCTTCTCACCATCACCACGATGTTTATGCTCTTTCTTCTCACCATCACCACGACGTCTATGCTCTTTCTTCTCACCATCACCACGACGTCTATGCTCTTTCTTCTCACCATCACCACGACGTCTATGCTCTTTCTTCTCGCCGTCACCACTATTTCTAGATCTTTCTCCATCTTCAACTTTGATAGTGATGTTTTGCCTTCCAAAATTAATATTAATAGGCAAGTTCAGGTTTTTACCCCGCCCATCAGAAGTTTTTGTAGTTCTAGTAATCGTGTGCTCAGTTACACCACCACCGAGAAGACCAGGGGACTTCTCTTTCTTATGGCCAGGAATTAGGACATACAAATCCTTGCTTTTGTCCTCTTTATGCTTGTATCTATACATTCTTCTCACTACATCCTTCGCATCCGATTCCTTTGACACTCTCATTTTTTGGGGAATTTCATATTTCTTCAAATCATACTTCTCGAGTTCTTTTTCTTCAATCCAGTTGTCGATACGTTTATCAGAACCGAAGAATAAAGGTGACGGCCTCATGGTGATTGTAGAAAGGGTGATTGAAATTTCAGAGAAGTTATTGAAATTGCGATTTGACTGGATGCTATGTGCTGTAGATTGACGATGGGATGATTTAGTATGATATGAAGGACTGCATCTTATCTTAAATACTCAAGAGTACCAACATCTGTTTCGTCAAGAACACAAATATCCGAGCATCGTACTGAACCACCAACGATACTGCGCAGGCCTAGAAGTTTCTTCCAGATGATCTACATTTCTTAGGATGTGAAGTTACCCTGGAGGAAGTTTTGTATTGGCTGATGAGTTGGCGATAGGGTCATGTTTGTAAAGCTCATCGACAGGTGTTGAAGTTAATTGAAAAGTGGCACGTTTTAGACCTCATGGCAAAAGATATTTTTTAGCTGAACGACAGGTGGTTCTTCTAAGCGGGCCGTGGTCGTGAATGATCAGACTCCGACGCATAAGGAATTATAAAAAGGGAAACAGAGAGACAAGCGGTACGTAAAAATGTGATTTTGAGATTACAAAACTAACGGTAATTGCGTTTGTAAAAATCCTAACAAGAGATTTATCAAAGCATTTTGAAAGCTTGAAGTCTTTTCATACTTTCTTCGAGACTGCGCCTCTCAGAATCGAGGCCAAGTCGCTTTTGGGCCTTGTTTGGATTCTCGCCAACTAAATTGCTTAATGCATCCTCATTTTGTTCCCCATATAATTTCTCTGAAACATACTGAGGAGAAAAAAGACGGAGTGGACCATCCGGACCAAGCAGGTGCCTTTCGATGACTTGAGTTGCAACGTTGTCGGTGAATCGATATCTAGCCAACTCATAGTAGGCCTCGAGACTATCATGAGTATTCAAAACTACCGCTAGTTCCTTGTCATGATATAGTTCGGTTCCCACAATTTTATCCGATGAGATGGATAGATTAGGAATCAGTGCACCGCCTTGTTCTTGTTTCATCCAAGCTTTTTCCTTCGCCAGAATGCTCGTAACTTCGTTAATCCTGTTCTGCTGTCTATGCATTCGCAGTGCGGTGAAATGGGGATGCAAGGTAAAGAGATGACCTTCAATTTCATCTGAAATTAGACGTTCGAGCTCCTTCGCGGCATTGACTGATGCTTTCTGAAAATCGGCATGCAACCAGTCCCGCAATTTGACACGAAGATCATCATCTGAGCAAACACTTTGAAACAATGCCTCATTCACCCGTTCAACAATGCTCTCCGCCTCAGCAAGAGCGGCCTCAGCGATGGCTCTCCAGCCTGTGGTCTGTTTTCTCCACAAAAAGTCGACCACTAATGGATTGAGGTCACCAGGAAATTCAGTCCCGCGAAAGCTCTCAATTACTTGACGTATCCAGCCATAGGTCGGATCTATAGATTCATGTCAGCATTTTCATGTTTTCGTTGTTCATATTAATGTTACTAAATACCTCTCATGAGTTTCTCCGACCATGTCATTCCGTCGTCGGCAGGGATAAGCTTCGCTTCCGCTGTACAAGTAACAAAGGGCTTCACTGGACCCTCTGCCTGTAATGTAGTACAAAAATTGTCAAGCCCATCTCGAATTAGCTTTCTCGCAAACATATCAGACTTGTTAAGCCCTCGATAGTTGCCATTTAGAGAATTTTCCGTCATTCTAGAGTACTTCGTTGCAATTCCATTTATCAAGGTAAACTGCTGGAAATTGGTATCGCACGGTGGCCCTAGTTTGGAGATATCATTGTTGCACAGAGCAAGCTTTGCTTTGATCTCGGATAGAAGACTGGGTATACTCTGTTTGACATGTCTATTCCGCATCTTTATCAGATTGCTTCGTAGATGATGTCTGCCAAGCCTCTTTTTATTTAATCGATTCCATTCATCGCCTGAAAAGAAGGCATCCTCTATAGCATCTCTTTCTGCATCGCTGATGTTGGCTTCGATTGGTGCCCTGTTACGCAAACCGTACCACCCTTCTTTCAGGTATCGTGGGGATTGGTCATCATTCTTGATGAGCTCAAAAACCTTGCGAAAGTTGTCAATAAGATATTTTATAGAAATATTAGGTCAATTTACCCAGTCGTGTGATTGCTTTTGCTTGGTATCACACTTGTTGATAACTCCAACTATCCTAGACTCTTTATCCTCTATGTCGTCGAGCATATGCAGGACTTCCTGCCTTTCGAGATCGATCACATCAATAACAGCCCTTGATGATGTAAGTGGAATGACCAAGTAAGATATTGTCTAAGGGCCAGGACGTACACAATGATGCTTCTTGGGTTATGCATGTAATGCTGGACAAGAGTTTTGGCTGTTTGATGCTCCGTGTTCTTAGCATCACCTGGGATACACTGTCAGCTCTATAAACATAAGTAAATGATGGTAATATTCACCACGGACAAGACCAGGTATGTCTACAATCGCAAAATTCTTCTCGTCGGGGCCACGTCTAGTTATGCGTAGCACAGAGCTACTTAATCTATTATATTTCGGTCTTCTACCAGGCCGGACATCGGCATGGTCTTCAATGATAACAGATTCTGCCTATGCACTTGTAAGTAACTAAATCGTAGAGAAAAACATCTGTCTTGAGCCGAACCTGCTTGAATATAGATTTCATCGTTTCCTTGTCAAGTGCGGGCCCGAAAGCTAACGGACGCCATGAGGACAATAACTCCTTCCGCTCTTGAGTTTCATTGGAATCAGGAATGATCTCAACGGTCACCGAAACTGTGTCACTTGGCGAAGTTCTTTTGTGCACAATCTCGGTTGCAAAGCGAGTACACATCTTATCATCGGTTGGAAAAGGAATCTCTGTCACAGCTTGGAGCACTGAGCTTTTACCAACACTTTGGTCTCCAACGACGATCAGCTAAAACATGTAAGTTTAAGGTAACACGCGCAAGAGAAAAGACATACTTGGGGCAAATTCACATATTTGGAGACGCCCAACTTGTGCAGCTCATCCATGAGCTCGAGCTCTGCTTGTGTCTGTTCATCTCCAAAGTCATGACCTATGGGTGATTTGAGATCTGGGTATGCGGAAACCATGATGTGATCGCCTTGGAGAGGTTAAGATTGTGTTGTTTTAGTTGAAAGTCTAAAATAATTTGAGTACTATCGATTGATAAGTGTCTGCGAACTGGCTTCTCACAAGATTATGCAAAACAGTCCTGCTGTATACGATTTTAATAAGAATATGATTTTGAAAGTAAGTGGGAAATCCACCTCTTCTATAAACTATGCAATTGTATTTGTATTGGAACTATCCCGAAATTGTTGACACGAAAGTGCATGGATTCTAAGATTTACTCCCTAGCAAACTTTAGATTCTGCAGCTGAAAGGCTGAAAAGTCACAATTAACATTACAAAAATATCCTTCCTACATCCCGAGATACATGAGGTTGCAATACTCCCCTGGGCCGCAATCCAGCGACCAAAAGTGAGCAATTCTCAAGGTACAGCGCGTGTTGGTTGGTGACTGTTGGTCCCGCGATTATGGTTCGCCAGGGTGCTGTTCTTATCGAATGTGTTCACTGAAGATACTGTTTCAAGTACAAAACAGTTCGTATCTATATATCAATCCACTAGGAATGCCACATTGTTGGGCCGACTATTGCATGCCAAACGAGATAAAATGTAAATATGGTGACGAGTAGTGCTGCCTTGTGCCGCTCGTTTGTGATACGGGCGCAGATGTGATGGCCTTTACAGACAACCGTCTGATAAACTTTGAATACACTATGTATTGGATGAAACGAGATGTAGGAAGAGACATGAAAGAAAACAGAGGCAACGAAAGAAGGAAGAACAGCAAGCCTACCTAGGACAATAAGTTTGCCCCTTAGACACGAAATGATGCTTCAATGCCAATCTTTCATCGCAAACATGGATTGATTTGAGACCATGAGATGAACATTCGATGCACTCTGCCACATTTAATGTCTTAGTTAACTCGAAACAATGAAGTGGTGATATCTTCTTGATGGAGAGAATAAGGAGTGGGACACAGCCAGTGATATGATGTGTTCTCGGTAGTGAGAAGGCTGGCCCTGAGTGATATTTCGAGACTTGTTGTCAACTACTCAACCAAATCATGCTCCTAGACATGATCGAAGAAGCAAAAATATGAAGGAGATTTTGAATTATGAATTTGTTAGGAACAAGAAAATGGTGACGACATCTACCTCGAGATCTACCACATTCGGTCAATTTGCTTACTGGCCTCGGTGTACTAGATGGCCCAAGCTCCAAAATTTGTCTATCAATCCTCAACACGTAAACACCACACTCCCTCCTTCATCAGCTCAACTTCAAGGTCAACAACAAGCTTTTCTTTCACTCACTCGCACTTCCTCCTCTACCCAACACAAGCCCCCTCTCTCCCGCTGCGATTACAACCATGGATCCTCAAGATACCCGCTCACCCCCCGTCAAAAAGCGTGGTCCGAAACCCCTCCAGTCCTCCAATCGCAAAACCCAATACCTAATCCTCTACAACTTTGTGTCCGCACTTCTCTGGCTCGTCATTTTGGGTCGAGTAGTTCTCCTTGTCCCACTCGTCGGATTTGGGCGCTTGTATCCTGCTGTTGGTACCTTTGTAAAATGGACACAAACTATGGCACTTCTGGAGGTTGTGCATGCAGCTCTTGGTTCGTTCTTTCCCTCACCATCCTTTTTTATGCGGTTGTGGTTGAGATAATACTAATTCTCAATCTCTAGGAGTTGTACGAGCCCCAATTAGCACAACTGGTATGCAAGTAGCCAGTCGACTCCTCCTCGTCTGGTTCATCGTCAACCCATTCCCATGGGTAGCTAAAAGCACTGGGTACTCTACAATGCTCATTGCATGGAGTGTCACCGAAGTAATTCGATACTCTTACTTCGTTATCACACTTAGTGGATACAAGCCTGATATCGTTACTTGGTTTCGCTATAATACCTTCTTCGTTTTATATCCATTGGGGATCAGTAGTGAATGTTGGTTGATTTATAAAGCTATTGAACCTGCGGGAGAAATATATGGATCTCTGTATCCTTTAGTTTTGAAAGCAATTCTGCTTATTATATTCCTGGTATGTTTCATGGTGATAATCTTGAAGATATGGGGATGCTAACGAGATGCAGGTTCATATATTTTATTCACACACATGATTAAGCAAAGGAGTAAGGTTTTGCGAGCACAGCGAGAGATTTTGAAAGATGAATAGAGCACCCAAATTCCCATAGATTATAGATCAAATAGGGGTGCTAGAATGGTTCGGATGGTGTACATATCCGGTCAGCCAAAAATGGAACATTCATCGAAAAGTTGGTTGGCTGCACAAATTTATAGATTTCTTCTAACTCCAAAGCCCGCTTAACCCTCCCTAACTTGTACACGATGACTGTTTGATTACATTGCAATGATTCTACCAAATCTTGCGGCTTACAAGAAGGTATTTCGAATGCATCGTCATATGTCAACTTCTACGTAGCTTTACTTAAACAACATTCACAAGCAAATAGACTCACCAAGTTTAATATCAACGAGCGAAGAAACACATGTTCTATTCATAAGACTACAACTGCAATGTACAGAAACATAGATATCATGCGTGCCTTTATTCAACCAATCGAGCGTCAAAAAAGTTAAAAAGTTGAGAGAATCAAAAGATGTAGTGGAAGGAATCTCATCTTCTTTTCCCCTTTCCACTGACTGACGCCTGTCGCCCCTTTCCCATACCCTGACATCTTTCCTTGACTTCATGAGTATCCTTTGCTCTTCACTTTGAGGAACAAATTCCGCCACCGCTAGCAAAATAAAAGTCCACGTGCTTGGGAAATGGTATCTCATTTCTTCAATAAGTCGATAGATTGTAAAATGAGCCGAAGTATTATGCACGACTTTGGCTGTAAAACCAGCGTGTCCAGCACACCTAGGAGATAATAGAAGAGATTGAGCGAAACTTATCAGATGTCATGTAATTCTAAACCTGAGAATCGAGATGAGGATGATTATGGCGTGGGTATTCATATTATTATAATTGTACGGGATAGGCTTAAAATCAAGCTCAATGACGTGAGGATGTTGGAGGATGCACCCCGTCACGGAAATCGGCGCCATTGGAAACCGGCTGTGCTTCGGGCTTACGTCCAGCTGGCCAAAAGTCGATAGCCTCAACGATATCCTCTCCTCGCTCATCCTCATAAGCATATATGATCTACAATCAATCAGTATTTTTTATAAATTCACGCATGAATGTTAGGATGACACATACCTCTCGAGTGCTCGTATGCAGCATACGAATGCTCTTATGAGGAACAATATGAACAGCGTTAGTCTCAATATTCCTAATTTCAATAAAGTTCGGTTCGAAGGCGAGTATCCAAGGGTATGAAAGTGCGAAGCTCTGTGGTAGTCCCTCCCAATCAATCCTCCAGTCAGGTCTAGCTCGCCATCCATTGCGGTTGACGAAGAAAGAGAATTCAGAGTAGTTGAGAAGAAACTCTCCGTTCAATCGCTCGATGTGTATTGGTCGTACGTTCTCTTTTCGAGCAACGAAGTCCAAAGATGTATCTGCCTGATCGAGAAGTGATTGAGTCTCTAGCGTTTCCAAAGATACTACTTCGAAACCACGTGCACAAGCTACACACAATTTTGATTTGAGGAAATGTATGGACGAAGATTCTGTTGGAATATAGAATTCTTTGAATGCCTTCAACTCGTCTTGACCATTGCTAAACATTTTGAAACCTTTTTGCTTCTTCCCTTTGGACATCGCGTCATTGGGCTCAAATACTTTGATAGTAGTCGACAAAGCCGATGATTTAACACAGCACACAAGGTGGCGGCCTAAGCATATCCCTGTGCGGAAGAAGTTGCAATGGCTCTGTATTTTCTTGGGTCGTTTCGAAAGTGCAGGCTCGTTCGGATTCAGCGCAGAAAGAGGATAAGACTGCAAAGATTTATTGGATAAAACCAGCAGAAGGTTGTATTCCTCGAGAACATCAATCTGTGTGACACTGGTAGCATCCAACACTCGAAGTGGCTTTGCAGCAGCATCTTTTGATCTGCGATCAGAAACGAAGATGCCCGAATCCGTACCGTATATCAGTTTACGTCCACCATCGAACGGTGCCACACAGTTGACCCTGTTCACGGTCGTGAAGAAGTTACTAGAAATGATAGATTTATTGTAGAAATCGCCTCGCGCACGTAATATGGCTTGTTGTTCACCTATGTGCTCCATCCATTTGTTCCTCATCCCTGCACTGCTTGCGTACAGTGTCAATTCATACCCACCTCTACCAAGATGTCTGAAGGTGATGGGGAACCCATCTTTCTTACTATTATCATTTGTAGGAGTCTTGCTAGGAATCAAACTTGATGATGGACGTTTCACAACTCCAAGCTTAGGCATAAACTCATCCATTTCGCGAATAGTTAACAGTTCAAGAGGAATTGGGCGACGATATACTTTAATTTCCTCCTTCTTTGCCACTGTCTTGACACGTACGAGAAGAACAGCGTGGTCGAAAAGGTAGGCCTGAATATCAGTTGGATCTGTTGGTGTCTTCTTCAAGGGTCCCTTGTGGATAAGCTCTCGGTTTTCGTCAGTAAGCTTTAAATCAACACGCTCATTGGGCCTGAAACGAAGCTGTTCGTGCAATCGCTTCAGGTTGAAGCGATTCTCGGCTTTTCCGGATTCGGCATTGACCCTGGTGAGGAGTTCACGAATCATCTTCATGGCTTTCGGGATATCTTCCTTGTCCTTGTTTCCATCGTCGGTATACTTAAGAACATTGTCTAGCAAAAGTGGGTAACGGGCAAGTCTTGTTGTCGGCTTTGTTAGATAACCATTCAGTTCAAGCTTTCTTGACTCTTTTCGCCTCTCTGTCTCGTCTACAAATTTAGAAAACGAGGGATTCAAAGATCGCTCGTTCTCAAACTCAAATTTTCCCGCCAGTTGATTTGATCCGTATATAATAAAAGGCTCAAACTGGGGTACGAATTGGAGGAATATATCACCAACACATTGCACGACAGGATGCTTCCGCTGGCGTTCTGTAAGTGCTTCGGCGAATTTAGAACTGATAGCATGAATGCTCGGTGGATCAACAATGTTTGAGAATATGGTTCTGACTATTCTCTCTTTTCGAGCCTCTGGAATAGGTGATGGAGAGAGTTGATTGACTGAGCGTAATGGGAGAATCCAAAAGTCTCGTAGATATTCGAGATCCTTTACAAAATCTCTTTCGGTGTACATAATCTCTGAAATGACTTCTTGACGTTTCTTCTCCCGTTCACCAACGCTATCCGCAATTTCTTGAGAGACTGTGTTAATCCAGAGCTTTTGCTCGTCAGGTTCGTCGACATCATGCAGACTTGCTTCGGACTTTTCGCGACGAAGACCAGGTTGTGGCTTCAGGTTCAATCGAGATTGCTGTTCAAGTCGACGAGGGCAAGCTATCGAATAGCACAACTGATCTCTAGTACACGTTGGAGAGTAACATTCGGTGAGTAAAACGAACACGCCATTGACTTCTGGTGCTTCATGAGGTTCGTCCATCATCGTTTCTCGAAATTGATACATCTCTGTAGCAGAGTCACGTAATCGATGATCGTAAGTGACATCGTGAAAAAACTTCTGGGCATCAAGAGCTCTTCCAAGCAACAAGGCAAGATTTCGATCGGTGGTCTTGATGATATACGAGATAATGTCCACCGCCTCCGCTCCACTGAAAGCATTTTTGTATGTGAGATCATTCTTCGTTCTATCACCGACATTGATTTTTTCTCGAAAGCAGTCGCCAACCCGCGACAATAGTGCCGGATATACCAGAGGAGCTTTGTGTCTAGATGATCCTCCGGCCGTGCTGCTAATTGACTTGGCCGAAGGCCGATGCGTTAAGACATCCGAATGCTCCGGTGGGACAATAGTTGAAGCCATGGACATCGATCGGCTCATATCTGGCGCAACAGTAGAGGCCATACTAGCAGTCCGTGTTGCAGTTGCGGGAACAGGAGGGGGGATAGAAAAAGCTGGTAGCTCCTGCGGCCCATTCCCCGAAGTCCGTCGATTTGGAATCACTCGTCCACTCATAGTCTGATGCTGGTCACGATCTTGTGGATAGGTAGTCAATGACATTGTGCGCTCATCAGGTCTCTCTGGAATATTGCGTCCGAGAGCGGTTGTTTTTGCGGGTTGGTGTTGATATTGAGCTTGCCGAAAAGCATTGGCGGGAGCTTGATTGAAGTTGCTAGGTGGCGGTTGGTACATTTGTGGCCTGGGTATACTTGCCATCGATTGAGACCGATAGGGATCGGAGGCGAGTGCTGGAGCATTGCCTGTGTAATATCGCTGCTGTTGAGGTCTAGGAGGAAATGGTTGTTGGGGTGCAATGCGCTGAGGAGTAGGGTACGGTCGTCGATCGCTACGAACCTGCTGTGGTAAGGAATGAGGCTGTGGTTGTGAAGGTACTTGTCCAGGAGGTGGTTGTCGGGGTCCTTGATAATAGCCATTGGCCATGCCGCCTCCATTTGGTATATTGTTCCCCTGTTGAGGCCGATATCCGCCCTGGCCCGGAGCTTGTCTGGGAGGCATTCCGCCTTGCATTCCTGACACCTGCGAGGACATCGTTTGTGTGCGACCCTGAGGCATCATTGGAGGAGACACAGATGAAGTCATGGTTTGCGATCGGCCGGGAGGAGGGGCAGCACCGAAGATATTAGAGAAAGCGGTTTCCCGTTGATAGTTCGAAGCATGACCATATTCATTCGGGCGACCATTATTCCCCCGCCCTTGCTGATAATCTGCCATTTTATATGCCAAAGAGTATTTTTGTTATGTGAATGCAATGTAACTCTATTCGTTGATCCTTCTGTTGGCCTAGAATGAGGAGCCAAGACTCGAAGCCGAGGGAATTAACCCCGGGACAACCTCAAGACCGGTGATATTATGGACCCTACTATAACATCCACTAGTACGGGGCTTAAAATTCCAATGTCGAATTGATTTGAGGTGGTTGTTGAGGTTGAGATACGGGTAAGATAATGATTAACTTTGTTGTTTCGGAGTCGGAGGATGAGTTGGGGTTGTAAGTAGTTGATCAGCTCAATCGAATGAATGATCAGCAAGCCTTTCTAGAGTCGTATTGCGTGTTAATTATTTATCTTGTTCGCAGGAGGAGATAAATAAATGAGATAAAAAGCATCGGAAGAATGACGCCGACGTTAAGATGTATGCTTCTTCTTCTTCTTCTTCTTCTTCTCCTTCTCCTTCTTCTTCTTCTTTCCCTTAATAGGCTCAACAGAATGTTATAAATCTTCCCAGGCTGCTGGTTACTCTAGAAGGGTAACCAGGAGTAGGATTCCTCGTTATCGAAGACTGACTGACTGAACTGAATTGTACTGTATTGTAATGTATCGGTGGTGTTGTTGTTGTGTACTATCTGGAACTAAATTTTTGGCTAGTTCGAGTTCTTTTTGGCGGCGCGCCGGAGCATTGGATGGTACCGTATCCTTTTATTAGTGTGGCTTTCGGATGCGGCGAGAGAGGAATCCTTCTTCCCTTCGAAGCTTGGAAGTCTCAATCAACACTTCACAAAGCTAGAGAATGGGTAGTAAAGAACACGCTTGGAATCAAAGGTAGAGTAGTAGTGAGAACTCCTGGAGGATCAGCACTTCATCTGCCTGTGCACCCTGATCTCTGATAATTGACTTGGCAAGAGTGATTGTAATTATTATTCTTGTATTCACGAACATGATATCAAATGCATACGTCTACGAGGTATCGACTTGAACAATTGGATGTTTTTTTCGAATTCGGGTGTCATTTAGGTGACTAAGCCGCCCTTGGACAATTTTGGTGGTGTGTACTCGTACGGTTCGGGGTAGATGTGACTCTGTAGATTATCTGTCAGTGCACTTCACTGGGTGCAGTACGTACTGTGTGTGTGTGCATCGTGCTCTGTACGGAGGATTGCGTAGAAAGAGAAAAGAGGCGCTTGTCTAACTTCTTACTATTAGCTCCACCCAACTGAAGCCTGGATTTGGATAGCTTTCATCAAACAACACAACAACACTCATTTCGCAACCTCTCAACTGTCAACTGTCAATTTCCATCCAACTTTAGTACATCAATACACTTCCCGAGTAAATCAATCATGGCAGAATCAGATCTGGCCCCAAAGTTCGCCCCCTTCTTTGGAATGGTACGAAGCTCAAACATTCGTCGTCTTGTTAATGTCACTATACTAATAGCTTCTGCAGGCTGGTATCGCCTTTGCGATGACTTTCGGATGTATGCCATCACTTCTCAAGCTCAAACTTATTGCACAGTTCACTAATAGCCTCAAGGTATCGGTGCCGCATATGGCACGGCAAAGTCTGGTATCGGAATCGCAGGTGTTGGTACTTTTAGACCTGACTTGATCATGAAGGTGCGTAATTATCCAAGAAGATTCATACATGCTACACGTACTGATTTGGTGCTCGATTTAGTCACTTATCCCTGTGGTCATGTCTGGTATCATTGCAGTCTACTCTCTCGTCATCGCCGTCCTTATAGCTGGAGATATGGGACCTCCTCCTGGCCAGAGTTACAGTTTATTCAAGTATGCACAGCTTGTTGGGGTTTGTACAGGCAAATACTGACATATTCATAGTGGATTCATGCATTTGGCATGTGGTTTATCGGTTGGATTAACGGGCCTGGCCGCTGGTTATGCAATTGGTGTAGTTGGTGATATGGGCGTTCGATCATACATGCAACAATCACGAATCTTTGTTGGAATGGTCTTGATATTGATTTTCGGCGAGGTCCTGGGACTATACGGGTAGGCTCACTTCACAAAATTATCTTCAAATTGTCACATTGACTACATACTAATTCGTTATCTCAGCTTGATTGTCGCACTCATTCTCAATACCAAGAGCAGGGGTTAGAGATTCATTACCAGAAGTAAATACTCTTTTCCGGTCATACGACAACATTATTTGATTAGATATGAGGTGACGGCATTGCTTGGAGTTTGGGACCTGTATAGTTTGTACCAAACATGCCGCAAATGTTTGAGAATCGATCACTGTGTACAACACCTTCGAAAACAAGCGCGATTATAATCTATCGACAATCGGGCGGCGAATTCGCGCTTCACAAATTTTACTTGTCACACTTGCCTGATCTTCGTTCAGTATGCACGCGCAAAAGATATCCCTCGCGCAGCATACATATTCTACAGACTCAGAGGGGTTATTCCATTTCTAGTCAGGTGGGTATTCCATCAAGTTCTGTGTGGTTGTACACCATCTTTATCCAACATTGTATACTATTCAAACCTTATCATTTCTTCTTGGTACACATTTCCAACTGATAGGGCCCGTCGGTGTTTCTTTGTGTTCTCTCCTGTATTGTTCTACGTTGCCAGGCTATCTCCTTCCGGGACTGGATACCATTTTGATGATGTCGATGCACCTTACCTAGCAATTTTTATTCCAGTTGGGCGCCTAGTCGCAGAACATGAGCAAGGCTTGAGTGCTGCAGCTATTTGCGTTCAAAGGGGATACCATGAAGGTGTAGAAAGCACTGCCTGCCTTGCCTGTCCGGTCGTCGTTGAAAGGAGCGGCAGGAGATAGAAAAATGCATGTAATGTCAACTTTATATATCTCCGATCAATCTTTCAAGGTCTTTTCGTGAAGGTGGTGACCATGCATGATATCCAACTCCAAAGCCAAAAACGAGAACTTGATTTTGCAACGAAGATGAACCAGGTTGACCTAAAGATTTAACTCGGAACAACCGTGATCACTCTGATAGAAACCCAACCTTTTTTTGAGTGTTAAGCTCAACTTGATTTGTTGCGTCAAACCAATAATGTACAGTCCACGAGTATTAACCGTCTATCATCAAATAAATTCAATTGAACGAAACTTATCACAATCCAAAGTAATCATAACTATCGACTGGAATATTTATTGAAGAATAATCCTGTTGGCCGATCCCCATCTTCGGATGCCCGCGAACCCGTCAAGTCATGGGTAGATTCTGGAGTAACCTTGTGATATTGCAAATGAATTCTCCCATTGGATGAAACTCACGACATGTTAACTTCCTCGCTTCCTGTCCCCTTTCAGTTTTACTTTGTCAGTATGACTGATGATTGTTCCACGACATAGGTAGTGTAGTGTCTATCACTACATTTGTACCTACCTAGTAATCACTACTAGCTGGAGGTGTTTACTCCCAAAGCATGAAATCATTGATGAAATTAAATAAACGTTATCGGTATCGGTATCTTAGCGGCAGGTATCAGCCACACAGCCGCCACATTGTCAAATCTCGAAGCCTCCGGCTCCTGCAACACAAAGTTTATGCTAATCGTATGGATGGCCCCGGATATCTAGTAATGGAATTGATGAGGCTTCAAGTCGGTACCTAAAGCTAATTTGTAAACTATACAAACTTGGAAACCCGGTGACTTTATAATATTCTTAAAATATAACTTTTCGGAGTGTTTGATATATCAAATTAGGTGTAGAGCTAGATTCCAAGGTTAGGAGATTATTTCTATTTTCTTAGAATTTTTAAACTCCTATTGGATTTAAAGCTGTATTCGATTATATAATTTTGATTTTTTTTATAGTTATCTAGTATTATAAAGTTATTGGGTTTCTAAAGTTGGTCACGCTGGTGTAGTGTATTAGTTGGGGTATTGACTAGCTCGCGAGTGACAGAAGAAACCGAATACCAAACCTACAAAATATTTAAAAATCTTGAAAATAAATTCTTTTCCAAATTGAATCATAATTGGATTTTATATTTCAAATCTTTCAAACTGATTTAAGGGTATTATTAGTTAATGATTAATAAGTCTTGGAATCTTTAAGAAATCATATTGATTTGTTGTTTAAATATCAAATTTCAATTGAAGTGTTGATTTTTAGTGTTCGACTTTTTCTATCACTCGCGAGACTAGTAGCCTCGACAAATACCTTTCTAGGTGCACGGTTAGTATCTTTAGACTCGCCAAGGTGCAACTAACCATTCTGCAAAAACCTTCTTCCTATCTACAAATTTTGTATCCCCTCTTCCTCGGGGATCCCTTCTGTCGTAGGCGACAAGTACCTCCGGGACTTACTTAGTTTGTGAGAGTATTATGGTCAGGTGTCACGACATCTTGTGTTTGGTCAAACCCTCAATTGCTAGATATCGCTAACTGTTCCTATCTCGTACTCAGCTTCCTTCACAAGATTAGATGGATTTCACGTTTAAGGGCATTCTTGCCATAATGTACATGATCAACTGTTGGAGTGGAAACCACGTCGACGTGGTCGTGCTCATACAATCCCTGCTTCACGTGCTAATGTAGATCAGGTACAAGTAAAGCTCACGAGGGCTTAAACTGAAGCTTATTTCCACAAGTGTATCTTCTGGCTCGTTTTACTTCTTTGCCTGCTTGAGTTCCCAGCCACTGCTGCACACGATGCCCGACATTTGAGATTGTTTTCTTCATTATTTCACAAAGTAAATTAGTCTGTTTTTTGTAGTTATGGCACAATACAATCTTTTTGCTGGGGACAAAGTGCAGATCTTCCTTTACGGTGAAGTGACTCTCCGCCCTTGATAAACCTCCTGTTGTCACGGGATCGCTAGTGCCTTCTGTGCTTTAGAATTTGCTGCTGCAGGCAAGCTATGCCTATCAGAAGGAATTCCGCCGTCCTCGGAGAGATGCGATGATACTAACTTTGTACCTATGCAATGGTCGCAGGTTTGTCTTATGATTGGACCAGAAATTTTTGAATCTGCCATATCTGAAGCCGTTCGGATTCGCTGGACTACCCACCATGAGATCATTGCCTAGGTACTTTTGCAATGTCTTTTTGATATGACACAATAATTCACTACTCGTTGTGAGACAGAACGAGTAGTGGGGGATTGCACAGGACGATCAAATCTGAAGGAAATCTTAGGGCACCTCGGTGTTCCCTGGTATGTAATGTTCCTAGTCGGCCACTAACGAGAGCCAAGTATTATAAGAAGACAGTGAATCCTCTTGCTGCCAGGTCCTTATTAAGTCCTCATCAAGTCCTCAATTCAAGGATCCACCACCCCACCTTCAATCTGTACATCGCCCTCGGAACTTGTCAAAGATGCTTTCCCATATCACAGTCTTCCTCGCTCTCGGAGCAATTGCTCAAGCAGCTCCAACTCCAGCTCCAGCAGCTGCCTCTTCCGGTTCAGCCTCCCACAGTGTAACAGCAATTCACAATCCGAATTATGTTCGCAATGGTACTGCATCTTTGCTCAAGGCCTATGCCAAGTACCACATTCAGCCTACCCAACTAATGTCTGATGCGTTCATGTCGGCACTCCAAAAGAGACAGGATTCTTCTGCTCCAGCTTTCCCAGTCGATCGTGTTGAGTATCTCGTTCCTACTACCGTTGGAGGTCAAACTCTTAACCTTGATTTGGACACTGGTTCGGCAGATTTGTAAGTGCCACTGTTCTTGAATACCTCCACCCTACAAATCGTGATCTTAGAGGTTCAAATTTACTTCAAGTGACGATCAATGTATCTCTCTTTGTTTTATCAATTTTACTGACTATTCTATCAGATGGGTTTTCTCCTCTTTCCTAGCTGCCTCCTCTCGCAGAGGTCATGACATGTAAGGAATCATTCGTACCAAAATGAGATAGCACAAGTCAAGAACTAACAAAATGCTTTAGCTACACCTCAAGCAAGAGTTCCACATTCAAGGCTCTCTCAGGTTACACCTGGAGCATCCAGTATGCCGATGGATCTGGAGCCAGTGGCACTGTAGGCACAGATACCGTTAAGATTGGTGAGACTACAGTCACTGGCCAAGCAGTTGAACTTGCCGACAGAGTTTCTTCTTCTACATTTGTCACTGATGAATCTGATGGACTCATTGGCATGGCTTTTAGCAGCATTAACACTGGTAAGTCTTCGCAACCTAGACAATCACTCGATAAGAAGACCGCGTCGCCTAACTTCACACACAATTAGTTGAACCAAAAGCTCAATCCACCTTCTTTGACAATGCCGAGAGCTCTCTCAGTTCCCCCACTCTTCGCCGCCTACCTCCCATTCAATGCGGATGGAGCATACGACTTCGGATACACCGATTCTTCCAAATACACTGGAAGTATCACGCACACCCCTGTCGACTCCAGAAACGGTTTCTGGGAATTCCCCTCTACATCTTACAAAGTCGGCTCTACCGCCCACAGTTTACCAGGATTCACTGGTATTGCCGATACAGGAACCACACTTGTCCTCATGAGCGACGCCGTCAATACTGCATACTATGCTCAAGTGTCTGGTGCCAAGTACTCCAGCACTGATGGAGGATACGTATTCCCTTGCAATGCTACTCTCCCTACTTTGTCGTTCAAAATCGGCCCAACTGACTACGCGACGATCCCGAGTTCTTTGATGAATTTTGCAGCTACGGATGGAAACAATTGTTACGGCTCGCTTCAAAGTGTAGCTGGCGGTATTCAGAGCATCTATGGAGATGTTTTCTTCAATGCTTACTATGGAGTTTTTGACAAGAGTGGACCTTCATTTGGTTTCGCTACTAGTGCTTCTGCTTAAGAAGTCATGCATGATATGATGGAATTGATCTGGGGGGTTCGGGTATGAAATTATGGGAACGAATGGCTTCATGGGGCGGAGATTTGATTTGTACTTCTGCGGGCGGGGGTTCTGCAACCTGGCTCTTAATGTCATATTTGGTTGCTTCTCTTTATTATGATCTACACATTTACTAATACTCCTGCTGTCTTGTTAATGATTTCTGTGATCTTTTGCGTGTGAAATTTGATTCCTGGTATGATGTGCTGTAATAGGAGGAGAAATAAGGGGGAGGGTAGGGGAGAGAAGAAGTGAATTCCCCTCCGGCGATGCCAGGAGCTAGGCTCGGTACTACGTCTTGGGTGCTAGCGCTATGAATATTATTTTTGTATCTACCTAGGTAATGTTTCAGTGTCCTGCCAAATTTTAGCCGCGGGTACAAATCACAGATTTCATACACGGTCAAAAGATCGGTTACAAACCCAGCGTGGAGTCAGCAGTACTGTTTCAGATGCTCGAGGACTTGGCGCTTCTGCCAAGCTTTGCTACGTGATGGAGATGAGGAGGCAGTGAGTCAAGGTTCCTAGGTAGGTAGTTTTTTGATGTTTGCTAGGTACTGAGATTGGCATGTGAAGTTAAGCTAACGGGACAGGAAATCACTGAGAAACAGAAGTTGGATAGATCATGGTAAATACCAACCTCGTCATTTAAAAGAGACTCGCTTTAAGATAAAGTTGAAAGTTGAAATGCTTGAAGTGTTTCATGGTATTGTGTATCTGGGTATGTAATGCATTTAGGATTATCGATTCACTCCATTCTCTTCCGAGGCGTACCGATTTATATGGTACGATCACCAGGCAATCTCTTACTCTGGACTCGAATGTATTAGAGTTTGAAAGGAAGGGGGGAAGCAAGGAATGATGGTGTTGTTCTTGTTTTGGTATTCTTGAGGAAGGCAGGTGCTTTTACTAGCGCTACTAAGTCCCCCCTCCTCTCTCTTCAAATCGAAAAGTTCTCTTATAGTTTAGATCAAAGTGTAGAATCTATAGAACAATTTGGAAGTATGTTTGGACAATCTCGTCTCTTTCTGATCATCTTTGATTTCAATGTATTGGATGACATGAAACATCTCGGGCTGTGAGATACCTTCCTCCTTGGGACAAATCTTTACTGCATCTATGTTTCCTTTAATATTCTTCCATCTATAGCTTATTGTCTTACAAACCATATGACATTACAAATACACTAGGTAGGTAAATCGGTCTTGGGTTTAAAGGCCTGGCATCAACTCTTCTCATGATGCAAACGAAAGATGCAAATCCCATTATGTATAGCCAACAGCTGTCAAAAAGATAAACGAGTGTCTTAAATATCACAGAATTACTTCGGGAATAAAAGTATATATACCTACCTATTTACCTAGCTAATGATAGTGTATATGAATGTTCTACTCTCAGGTTCACCAGGTGGTTGTAAAGTTCAGATCTTAAAGCTAACAGCCGATACTTCTTGACATTCTTGGGCCAGTTTCGATGTTCAAAAGCTCAAATCCAAAGCATCATGATTGCATCAATTTGTCACTATTTACACTTCAGCCACTGGGGAGACAGTATTCATAAGGCGAGACTGGTGCTTTTAAAGTTCGAAGATGACATCGAACATCAGAGGTGATGTCACACTGAATGGAAAGCAAAAACTTGAGACCAGCATACACAATTGCTGAGTTTCGACCTGTTGACTGCCATTGCAAAATTTGATGTCTACTAACTAGGTAGTTTCCTATTCACTATACTCGCTTGCCACAATACCTAGCAGAATTTGATATTGAATTCGCTAGGCAAAAGTGAATCTGACGACAACGCAAACGCCCGTACATAAGAGAAGAAAGTCATTACAGCCAGTACCTACAACCAATCAACAAACTACGACCCGTACGATAGAAAACTATAAGAGAGTTGATAATCGAATGGTATAAATTCACACATACAGTTCTCTTTTCGCAAAATTAACTCTTCCCTTTCCTGTCTCCAGAACTCACATCATCATACAAATTATTAACAATCAAACAAAACAATGTCTATGGAATTCGGAAATTGTTCAGTCGACGGCCATTGAGGGCGCGACTTTTTAACTTCAATATTGACGATACGCCAGCTCAAAAGCAGAAGGATGGCACGTAAGTAATATTTATTAATAATTCACGTGATGAGCGTAACAATGCTGACCTTGGAATGTACAGTCCTTGAAGCCTTGTCCCAGGACCGATTGCGTCGCACATCGAACAAAGCAACGCAGCTTGAATGGGAGCTCAAAGAAGTGCGCATGTTGGCCCACAAAAGGAAGGCAGATGTCGACAAGAGTCGCCCAGCTCGAATCCTATGACCAAAGGACTTCAAGCAGCACATATCGATCTTGCAGCTTTGAACCTATCGTTGCGAAATTGGAAGCAGGTTATATCGAAGAAAAAGAGGAAGAACGAAAATTTCGCAGTTCTCGAAGAAGATTACATCAAGAGAAGCGGAATCTCGAAGCAAGATATACCGCAGAGAAGAAGAAGCAAAACCGTCGAGTACAAGGATCTAAGAGAGAAACACTTTGACCTACAGGATAAAATGGCCGAGGCAACAGTAGATAACGCTGCGACTATAGCGGTCCTTGAAGCGCAGATTACAAAGTTGGAGTTACAAATCGTGCATAAGGACAAATACATCGAACATCTCGAAGTTCAAACGGCTGCTAGGGAAGAGGTGTGCACTGTTAGAGAACAGCGATGTAACGATATCGAGGGAGAAAGGCGCAATTTGAAGAGCGCTGTAACAGACCTGCAAAGGAAATCAACAGAAACTCGGAGAAAAATGGAAGAGGTGAAAGCGGAAAATGAGTCAATGATTTACGATTGTGATAGGTACAAGGAAAATTTGGCGGACCTTGAAACCGAAAACGAAAATCTCGTAAAACGTGTGGCCGCTGAAAAGCAAAGAGTTGATGATTTCAGACACGATGCTAGAGAGGTTCAAAAAGAAAACAAAAAGGTCCAAGAGGCTTTGGTGAAAAAAGAACAGGAAACTCAGGAGCTTCTTGAAAAGATGGAAAAGGCGAACAAATATCTTGTGGCCAAAGGAGGAGTTGGAGTGTCACCAGAAGTGCAAAAGCTGATGAGAGACTATATCGAGATGTGCCGCAGTATCATAAAACAGATTATAGACACTCGAATGGCCCAAAACAGGTTTCAACCAGCCCCAGGAACTTATCAACCCACGGACGGTGATAGTAGGAGAGGTTCAGCGGCAGGAAGCAAAGACTCTAGCGAGAGTAGCAGCAGCAGCAGCTCTTCTGAAGCCGAAGACGAGGAGGAAGAGGAGGAAGTGGTAGAGGGAGAAGGAGAAGGTATTCCCGATCTCCAAGTCATCAACAAAAAAACCAGACGTCGCGGACATGGCCTTGCTGCTGGTCCTGAGATCCAAATCCAGATTAAAGAAGTAGAAGTGATTCGAGAAGTTCAAATTCCCGGCCCTGAAAGGCTCGTTCCTGGTCCTATTCAATACGTTGATCGCGAGGTACCTGTGCCAGGACCTACCGTATTCGTCGATGTACCAGGTGCAGATATCCCGGGACCCAATTTCGTTATAACGCCATTCCGAGTGTTCGCTCACAATCCCGTCATTTGCTGGCTCTTGGTCGAATTCAATTTCCTCATTCTTTTCTTCCATTGGTGTAAGCGGTCGTTGAGTGTTCTTAGTCGGCTCCCTGCAATGACTATTGGACTGGGCCCCTGGAATCCACCACCTCCTGATGATGATGACAATTCCGATTCCGACGACGATGATGCAGCTGGAGAACCTCCGGATGGTAAAAGACCACCCAAAACTGGACCTAAACTTCTCTCTGTATTATTCAATCCAAAGCGTGGAAGATTACCAAATGCCTGGGATACCTTTTGGGGTTTGGTATTTCATATGTTCGTCTATAGTGTACTTTGGTTGTTTCTCTCGGTTGCTTACGAACGCAAACTTTGGCTTGCAGAAAACGATTCTACTCGTAGGTGGCTTTACCAAATAATTGCGCAGCACGGCGGTAATGGTTTCCTTGGTATGAATCAAATCTTACCTCAACGTGTCATTCGTCTATTAGAGATATGGAGGTTTGATCTTCTGGAGCGTATGGGCTATCCTCTTGCATATCAGTTCCCTGGTTGATATGTACGCATGTGGGTTCATATTACCTGGAGAATGTTTATTGAGGAATTGGGGCATGGTTATCATGCATAACTTCTATGTTTGATGAGCAGGTCTCTTCTTTTCAATGCGCCTCTTGCCTCGCTTCCCTCGACATACTTCTCCTCGCCGAGTTCCTTCCATGGCACACGCGATGCACAGTCAGTTCTGTGGAACTGGTGCGATTCCTCCTTCATGGTGTTTTGGATGGAATATCCTCAACTTACTGCTTTACGAAAAGAACAACATGTTCGTAATTTCTCCTTATAGTTCTGGCTCTACACACTAATGTATTTTTCTACTTTGTTTTGTTTGGACACACACCTACTCGGATGACATGAGTAGAGTAAATTGGGGGATTAAACATGCAGCCCCGAAATAGTACAAAAGGCCGCTGTCCTTCTCGATAGCATATGGCTTTATGTCTGTTCGCTGGCTTCTAAGGTGACTCAAAATTAGCATTGGATTGGCACATATGTATTGAATAAGACAAACTTTCATTTTGGACACTGTTCATATGTGTTAGAGCTTGTGAGGTGGTGATTGAAAATGCATTTTTCGGGATATCCGGATGTGAGGTAGAGATGAATATCGATACTCTGTATACTTTTCGTATTGATCGTTGATAGCACAAAAGATGATGATTGTGAGAACCAGGAAGTATTTGATATTTCTGAACAGAAGGACGTATCTGGAACTACCTATCTACTGCTTGATTGCCTTTCCTGTTTCTCATCATGCCATCATGCCGTCATGCTGTACGTACATATGTCATCCCCAAGCTATCTCGGCAAGCAAGAGAATGATGAGCTCCAAAATGGTCACACTTTAAAAAACCATTATCAAATCAACCACTTATGATTATATTTGCGATCTTGTTGAAGAAACTCATTGGCTTCTACTATTTACGTATATAGGATGTCCAGATCTTCAAATTATTCGAATGGATTACAATTTCATTTCCAAATCCTCATGTCCAGACCCATTTCATCGTCTTTCTCCATCTTTCCCAATTCTAGGCTTTCACCCCCCTGTAGACCAAACTGCCTCGGCATGCTGTATGCTTATTAAACATCCAATGCTTTCTTCAGTCCAGACTTCAAAATCGAACTCCAAATTATCCATTTGCTGACAGAGAATCCAAGATTGAAATGATTGAAATGATTGCAATTGATAGTTTATAAAGGTTCAAGTATCTGTTTCTCTTTATTTTCTCCCTCACATCTATTTTCCACATCAAATCCGTTGTCAGTAAGGTTACCTACCTACATCGTACATCTCCTTCGTTTTCGTCTTCATTACATTGCAAACAGCCAAATAAACATCTAGAACGATTAGAACGATTAGGCGTTGATCACGGGATATTCTCCGCATGCGATAATGTCATAGGATTTTGAAAGTCACTCCACCACCCGATTAATCAACCGATATCGAAGAGTACAACATCATTTCGTACAACCCATTTTCGAGTATCACAATATCCACAAATACGTACAAACATACTTTCATCATGTCCGACAAACTTGTTCCTTCAGATCCTGAGAAAGTCATGGTTATCCGTGATGTGACGCCGAATGTTACAACACTCTCGGTGCCTTTCTTACGATTTGGCATGATCAAATTCGGCGGCAGAGCTACTATTGGTATCTCTCTCTTCTTGGTGCGCTCATCCCATACAAATGCTAATAGATTATCCCAACAGTCCGTCTCACATCTGGTCAACTCGCCGTCTTCTCTCCCGTTGCCCTCACCCCTTCGGTAACAACCAAACTCCAATCCCTCGGAAACCGCGTCGCTTACGTCGCAGCCCCCGATCTCGAGCACCACATCTTTCTTTCCGACTGGCACAAAGCCTATCCAAACGCCCACTTCATTGCTCCTGAAGGTCTTGCGGAGAAACGTGCCGAACAAGCCAAGTCGGATAAAAAGGTTACCAATGTCCATTTCCAAACGATCTTTACCAAGAAAAACAAGGCTGAGATTCGGATCTCGCCGGAATTCGATACAGACTTTGAATATGAATTTGTCGATTCGCATCCAAATAAGGAATTGGTGTTCTATTATAAACCGGATAGGACGTTGATTGAAGCAGACATGATGTTTAACATGCCGGCTACGGAACAGTATTCCAAGACGGGAGAGAATGCTAGTTCGGGATTTGCGACAAAATTATTTAATCATCTTCAGACGACCAATGGATCGGCGATATGGCAAAAGAGAATGTTGTGGTATTTGTTCAGTAAGAGTGATAGAGAGGGTTTCAATCAGAGCGTGAAGAGAATTAATACGTGGGGATTTGAGAACATCATACCTTGTCATGGAGATACGATTGTTGGGAATGGTAAAGGGATCTTTGAGAAGGTTTTCGCGTGGCATTTGCAGGGAAAGAACTCCAAGTAAGAGTACCTGGCTACAGGGTTGAAAGCGAGGAGTTGGAGAAAGGCGTCTTGTGGAGGGGATGGGTGGGATGTGAAAGCTAATAGTAATTCCTTTCGAATATGTTTTCGAATATGGAGTGGATGTTTTTCATTATTTAGGATTACAGGATATTGAATCATCGTTTCCTTGCGAGTTTGGGGAGGGTTCTCAAATTCGAGCATTAGCGCTTGTGAAAAGGGAAGAACAGAACTAGAGTTAATACTTAGCTATCAGATTGTTTTCACTCGGGTTTTCTCTCTTTGAACGCATCTGACTTTTGCTTGTCACATTTTCTTCTTCTTATTGGGGAGGTCGAATTCACCTTGCCTTTATTTAGTGATCATTACCAGAGGAATAAGTATTCGCCATACCTTGAACTTGAGAATCGAAGGCTCTATCAAATCCACCACGCATCATCCTTCATTGTGCTGAGCCCGAAACACCCGGTAACATTTCTCATCCGTTCCATCAAATTTATTCCTTCTAATTATCATCCTGTGCAAGACTGCAAGTGCACGTACAAAAATACTCTAGCTAGTTTTGAGATTGAGATGTATATGAATTTATGAGTACCTAGTAAAAGGTAAACAATCTTGTGAGGATTAGACAAGCAAGTAGTAGCCACCCACCTAAATATTTTCAAAAAGTTTTTGTACATCCCCTAAACGTGACATGTGTGTTTGAAGCGGCAAGAATGGAATGAAACGGAATGGATTGGAATGGATTGGATTGGAAGAGCCTACATGCATGCAACTGCAGGGGGGAAGAGAAACAAGAAGTGCAAATTGGCGGAATATGCTCGTTGAATCTTGGCTTGGGGAGTTGAGGCTTTTTTTTTTGAAAATCCACGATGACTCGTAACTGCACAAGTGATAACCTGCGATTGGAACTTGAGTGGATTGTGTTGATGATGTGCTGTACCTAACACCTGTTCTGTCGCTTAGGATAGGGGTCGAAAATTGAAATTATTTTTCGAGCCGAGTATATGATGTATCTGCATTGTGTGGAAAGTTTAGTGTTTGGTTGGATATTTCTGGGATGAGTTGTTCGCGTGTTCTGGCTTCTGGAGAGTTTGTCGTGTCGTGTCTTTGTGGGTGCTTGGGTTAGTGAGGAATGTAGAATGTAGATGTGATTTCGGGTAATCATTTTCCAGTCATCATATCTACACAGAGAAAGCAATTATTGTATTACTCTATTCCTGCGCTACGGCAGGGAGTTATAGAATCTATGATTCTCTTCACGATTCCTCATTCAAGCCACGGAGTTCATATTCCGAAAACTCCTCATCTCGATTCTTACTATGACTGCTTTTTTCTCGTCTGCGAATCAATACCAAACCCACTATCCTCTTCATCTATGCCAGCTGGCACACTCCCAGTCACTTCACCCCTGGACGGAACATATGCGAGACTTTAGGTTTTGCAACCGAATGTTTACTCCAGCGGACTTTTAATCTCAAGCCTACACTGCACCTCTTTCTTGCAATGATCGATGATTTGAGACTGATTTGAGATTCATCAACGATTGGTTGAAGATGAGAGAAAAATGTAAAAGTAATCATATACTCTTATGAGTATGTCGTGAGTTTAGAAGTAGTACTTGAATCCTACCGAGAGAATACCCGCGCAGAGATATGGCTTATGGTGGTGTGCTTCATCTCTTGCAGATGAGCATCTTGATTGGAGTCACGCTTGCTGCTGCTCTCGGTGGTGCTAATATTTCCTTGATCAAAGGGGATGCAATTTATGTAAATGCCAAGTAGGTTGCGCGAAAGTTACCTGTACCCGTGGATAATTCACAGACAATCGGCAGATAATTTGCAGATAATTTGCATCTAGTTTCTTGTCACGTGTTGAACTTGGTCTAAAGAATCCTCGGTGAGAATCTAAATGAACCCCGTAGAGAAACAACATATTCTTCACTATTCTATAACAGCGACTACACATTTTTTTTTCGTTTGGAGTTTAAATGACATAATGTTGACAGTCGTTACCCGAACCGGGCTAAGCTACACCATACACATGCATGGAAGTTTCTCAACACCTCGTTTGAGTACCTAGGAGAAATCACATTTCTCACGGGTTAAAAATAAACCAATTAGCAAAATCTGTCCGCAGAAATACTGGCGAGTCATTGAAAACACAATTTCCGGGAGTGCTACCACCCATACCCATACACGCGAGTCTTTCGGCTTCTCATTCTATTTCGAGCCGGACACTATTCCACAAACTCTCAACAACATAATCAATTTCCTATTCCTGAAGTCTTGTAATCACATCTTCCTATTCTTTAAAGATACCTATCTAACCATGTCCAAAAAAAGAACTTGCGCTCACCTTCTTCCAAGTTCCAACCCCCTTCCACCAAACCCTCGAACTCCTCCCCAACTCCACATCCCTCCACACGCATCTTGCACATCCAAACCAGCCCTTCCCTTCCCTCCCACAATCTTCTTCTTTCCATCATTCCCATCCTCTCAATCCTCCACGCACCACTCACCACACCAACAAACCCAATAAACCAGAAACCCCACCACACACATTCCACATCCGCACTCCATCGGAAGACCAATTTCACCAGTGCGGTGGCGCGGTGTTTCGATTTCATCCAATCTGGTTTCTTGCGAGGTCCAATAATATTAACTATTCCTCATCTACTCTACCTCGTATATCCATGGGTAAGACGCAAATTATAATTCCTTGGGAATGTGAGGAATGTGATGCACAGATTTACTTACTTGCTTCGTAGGTAGGGGGTGCTGGAAGTGTCGGGATGGGATATGTGAGGACCGGGAGACTTGGGGGAATCGAAAGTTTCAAAGGAGATGGAGGAGTGAGAATAGATGGATTTGGGATGGGAGACTGGGAGATTGTAATGGGATAGGTAAGTGAATAAATAGATGAGAGAATAGACGGATGGATGAATGGATAAATGAATGAATGATATCGTTCGATTTCCAACCGACGAAAATTATGCTGATTTGAGGAGATCAAGCCAGTTCACGCTGGTAGAATGGCTTGTGAAGTGCCTATGCTAGCGAATCTTATAAGCCATCATATCCCAACTTCGAGAAGTTTTTCTCATCATCAATCAAGATCAAAAATAACTTTAAAGGCCCTCAAACAAGCGTCAGCACTGAGCATGAATCTACGTCGTTGATTTGAAACTTTTCTAATGTATTTAAAAACTATATCACTGCACTTATATACTACAAAGCTACAGACAGAAAACAATCTCTCATCTTCACCACCACGCCTCCGCGTCCTCTCACGCTTTATCCACGCCGTCCTTGCATCGTCTCTTCACCACCCTTCTCCTGTAAAGCTCACCTTGCCACTCTCTCACCCCATCTCAACTCGTCGCCTCACCCCGTGTCATACATTCATGCGTTAGTTGCCTAAAAGCAATGCCAGGCCTCATAAAATTTCGACAGTGCACTGAGCAGAACCTTTCTTCTCCAGCCCAAATGTGCTTTCTCATCGATTTTCATTTCATTCCACCCCCCTTCCCCTCCTTTATCGCTCGTCTTATTTCTCGCTCTGTTCTCGTCATGACATTACAATATGTTATATTTGTCAATCTCTCATCCCCTTTTCCCCAAGAAGCAGAAAAATATCAATAAATCATGCACCCAACCAATCAGCCACCAAATGCTCAAAAACGTACAAAAATGCTCCCCGCTCCACGCTATGCAAATCTGATCGAATCAAGCACCAGGCTGGAACGACCGTATAGGAAATTAGACATATATACACACACACACAATTGATAAAAATTCGTCTTTCGTATAGTACACTCGCTGTTTGAGTTATTCTGTTATTGTTTTAATTAAATTCCCATATTTCTATCCAGAATTGAACTCGGAACACGTGAGCCTCTCCCCAACTCGATTTCGTCACCGGGGTGATGTCTAAAAGCTGGGTTCTCACTCATATTGCGTTGATGGCCCTCGGTAAACAAAGGTTCGGGAACCTGTGACCGATGGGTATACGAAATAGGAATTTCTGGCATTGCTGGTATTTCCATGTCACTTTGTTGCTTCCTTTCTACCCGTCCTGTTTGTTGAGCTACCCAGGAATTGACAGTGCGAAATCGTGGCGCCGTTTCCTCTGAAGTTGTTGTGTATATAGTGTCTCTATTCTGTGGCGCACCTTGAGACGCTGTTGTCCAAGAAAATCTTGAGACTGGAATTTGAGGAGGTGCACTATCATCAGGCATGACAAGCGAGTCACCAAATCCTGACGATATTGAAGACAAGTAACTCATATGATTGACCTCCCTTTGTGAAGGATCAAAGGCATTTGAAGACTGTCCTGACAGTGCTGACTGTTGAGATCTTAGAGTTCCTGTTTGAGAATAATAGTAATCCATATTGCTTGGAGGTCCGTATGATTGACCTGAGCCGGCAACTGGGCTGGCAGACATACCAGATCCTGAATGACTGCTCCTGGTTGAATTTTGTCTTTGGAGATCTGTACGTAGTTCCCGTAAGTTTACAGTTGCCGATCCTGGGCGTTCGAGTGACGATTTGTTGTCAGAGTTATAGAAACCACCCATTTCTCTTTCAGCGAATTTTTCATCGATAGGATATCCATTTTGTGAAACTTTGCCGCTAGCATAACTGGGAGGACGACCCGGGTCACCTCTGTTTCTTCTCCATCCATACCAACGAGCTTCTTCTTCTGATATCTCTCCTCTTGCTAATCGATTTAGCTTCTTCATTCTGATTACGAGATATATGATAGCGCCAAAGATGACGAATATACCTATTGGTTAAGGTCAGTAACAGTTAGTTATCACGCCATCTTGAAACACAAACCTATTGACCCAGCACTTATTAGAAGCTTCTCTGCCAAAGGACTAAGATCGCCATCATTTCCGTGGCGAAATTGAGGTGGTATGTCGGAAGGAGATGACCCATCTTCATCTGCTTGAGCAGTCGGCGCAGAGCTTGCACTGATGGCCTGATAGGCAGTGACAGTAGATGTGGTAGCCGTAGCACTTTCACATGGAGCTCCATTGGAAAGGGTACATAACCCTTTCCTTCCAGGCTGCTCTGAGCTTGGTATGCTGAATGCGACAGCCCCTGTTGGCAATGAAGATGTGGCAGACGTAATGGATATCTGTCTATAGTCAGTACACCCACTCACACAAAGTTTCTGTCCCAACTCACTGAAGTCGATGTTGAAGATGCCGACGTCGATGTGGAGCTTGGTGTAGCAACAACAACGACAGTCATCACACTTGATGAAGTAGTGATCGCAGTTTGCGTGGTCCAGGTAGTGGCAGTTTGTGTAGTCCAGGCAGTATTTGTTATTTGGGTCCACGCAGTCCTTGTGACCACGGGTGTAGGCATTCGTGAGCCATCGACCTGTTCATCTGGACAATCGTTGCTGCAGTCGTCGCTATCATAATCATCCCTTTCGCTGTTTCTCCCATTCCCATTCCCATTCCCATTATCATTGACTCTCCTAACCCTTTTTGCTAATTGAAGATCGTCTAACATAATATTCCTTTGAACCAGTCGGTTCATATACTCTTCTGGTTGATCTCTCATTGGTGCCATTGTCGTATTCATTCCTCCGCCGAGTCGCCGCTGCCCCGTATCGCCGACCGACAGAAGCTAGTTGGATACGGACATGAACTGATGAGTGTTATTCGTTGTCTTTGCCGTCGTCGTCGTCGTTGTAGAAACAGAGTGAGTGTGAGAATTAGATGCCAGATCTGATTGAGAATATTGATCAAAGAGAGAACGTCACGATCCAGCCGTGTATAGATCGTGAGTGAGAGAACAAACGGTTGACAAGTGAAAGCACCCAAGAGGTAACCAAGTCGAGAATCTTGGACCTCCGAAAGATTTGAGACTAGCTAACAGAGTGGAGAAGAGATTCGCGACATGCTGGTTTGGCACTGGACAGACAATTGAAGGAGTTGGACGTTCTATGCTACTCTCGGAATGGTCATGTATTGAATTTGAATCTGGGGACCAACCGAGAATTGTACATAATAGACATAATGCAAAGCCACAGCAAAGGAGTGGTGCATGCGTCAAGCACAAGGTGAAAAGGCATTTCGAGGCTACACTACACTCGCAATATTGTGCTCCTCCACTGTGGTCCAGACTATATTGAGGTTAGGGCCCAGCATCTCAAGCATTACTGCGTTTGACATGAGACTCTAGGTTGAGCGATGCCCCTGTTAAGAAGTACGAAGAATGCTGCCGATCATTGCCATACGACCAGAAAGTCCGCAACGGCATGCTACAGAATTGACCGGTGGACTGACATAGCATGGGAAAACTTGATGATATCTGGGACGGAGAGAGTGTTTCGCGCACTGTCCCCTGGTTTCATCATGGACCCGCTCGACTCACTTGATATCTGCGGAAGAGAGAAAAAAAAGGGTAAATACAGCAGCAAAGTTCGTTCTAGGATTCTTCTGAATCACTGAAAGATACCTTCAAGCCATTGAAAAAGTGAGTATACAGTATTGAGAGCATAAATTTGTTGTTGCAACTCTGAGAGGTTTGTGAGTTGGAGAGAATTAAGAGAAACGGAGGTTCCAAAGATTTCGCAAGGCTGAATGAACATGGCATAGCATGGCCTATTTTGATACCTTAATAAGGTTCCAAGGTTACCTCTACTCCGTCCTGCGTACACACAGATGATTAACAACGCCAAACCTAAAGAGGGGTAATCTTCCAAGGATAAGCTTAGATTGCGGTTTGCTGTAGCGGGAGTTATCTAACATTTGAGCTATGGGTGAGGGGAGGGGCTGAGAAGTTCCAACTTCCAAGAGGGTGAGAATTACGAATTAAAGGATCGGGGAAGCGTAAGCTGATTTCATGATTTATTATTATATTGTTATCATTATCATCGAATTATGAAGGTGCATGTGGCAATGCCTCGAGAATGCCTACTCCTCTCGTACTCTCGTATGGACATCTACTAGGTAGGTATACGAGAAGGGTGTCTAGGATGGGATTCAAAACACGAAAAAATCTTCAAATATAAAGCAATTTACATCTCAATGCATTGCCTGGGTAGGTATTCTTCACAACCCGAACTCTATTGAAGACCCATCTTCACAGCCACCCACTGGAAGTATCGTGGCTTCAGCAGAAGTAGATTTCGGTTCCGACACGGCTGGCAATGGCAAGAATGGCCAAGGATGGGAAAAACATGTCTTTAAAGCGGCTGTAGCCATTTACAGATAACGAACACCAATCCATGTGTCCAGCTTTCTCTCTGATAACCATCATTGTTCTAGCACAATATCCAGAATTGGGACATACATGTAAATACCTAGTACTGCTATAAAATTCTTAACCCACATCATTCACCATCGTACTTTTCCATTTCTTCCTTGGATCTCAATTCGATCTCTTACAATGGACTTCACCATATCTCGACTGACGGAAGATGACATACCTGGAGCTGTGAATACCATTCAGGAAGCATTCAAAGAAGATCCTTACAACCTGTGGATTTACAATGATCGATCAAAGGTAGAGTTTTTCTTCGAATTTTCAAGCGTCGTAGCAAGTGTTGGTTCCGATTCGCCTATAGCTGAAATCAACACGAAGGCGTGTTTCGTGATACTATCTCGTTTGTTCGTCACTGACACGGAATTTTTGACAGCTGAACCTAGTCAGAAACTCGGTCTCTCTTGGCATTCGATGTCGATGGGGAATTCGAAACGGCTTATTCTATGTTGCTAAAGACTCTCAAAGTCATAGAGTTTTAGGCGTTGCAATGTGGTTACCACCCAAATCTGCTGGATCGCCGGAGACGTGGGCAGAATGGATTGATAGTTGGGCAATGTGGGCTCAACAAGTTGGTATGAATATTTGGTACGGTCGAGGTGGCCTAAATGTGAAGGTAAGCAAGCTATAACGTACCGTACATTCTGTCTCGTTTCCTTTGGCGCAGGTGCCTCAAAGTCATGAGTGCTCCTTGTCTTACTGTGTTGCCGCTATCTCCGTTTCTTTTGTCGGTGTGAATTTCAAGCTTTCTACTAGAATTTTGTTTGACGGATTCTTTTGTTCCGAAGATGAGACTCTAGACAAACGTTGCCAAGTCCTACAAGTAGCGAAGCTAAGTCATAAGCAATGGCTAAGCTAGCCCTACTTCTGACGCTTTTGAATGTTTCCCCTTCATTTCCAGTGAAGTACTCTATCTTTGTCACATACCCTCTTAATGATTCATGAGATGACCCAATGGTATCATTAGGTGCAGGGTGAGATCTCGAAGGTTGAGAATTAGTAGTCCTAAAAAGAATACTGACGTAGATTCGCCACAGCGTTATTACATCTGGAAGGACAGGCAAGCAGAAGCCCAATCTAATATTTGGACCGATCCCCGAGGATACTACTTTCTAAATATAATGGTCGTTCATCCCGACGCTCAAGGAAGAGGAATCGGAAAAGCGCTAGCAAAGGAAGTAACTAGAATTGCTGACGCAGAAGGAAAAAGATGCTATCTTGAATCTAGTCGGGATGTTCCCAACATGAAGATATACGAAACCTTCGGATTCCATTTTGAAAAGAAGATGATTTGCGACGACGAAGGCGATACTTGCAATATCTATTGTATGGTTAGAGAACCACAAACAGACTCGAAAGGATCTAAAAAGGATGTATGAGAATGTGCCTCTGTAGGTATTGGTAGATGCTAGACGGTCGTTCTTTTTCGCTAAAACCGTTAAATCATGACGATTTGATTCACCCAGAGGAGATGACCGTTCTCGCCTCACAAGCACGCATTAGATGAACCTTTCTGTGTTAATGAATTGGAGAACGCCAGTTTCCCAAGACTCGGCATGGCATGGTTTGTCCAATCATCATTGTCACTTTCGGTGGTTCGGAAATCCGGTAAACTCTCCAAAATCTCCGAACAACCCGAGAATGACTGGTACAATGTTCAGTACATACGTAGGAGATAGTACTGGGTAGGAACAATACATACTCTAACCTGTGTAAGGGATAATTTCATCCGAATTGCTACTTCAGGGCATCTTTTGAATCTGGCCAAGTGCTACTCGTAGGTACGAGGTATAATGAACCATAGTAAAGATAGGGCGTTGAACCCCGTTGAAGAGTCTGATTTTGGTGGCGGACTCCACATACCAAATCTTACAAAACGAATTGACATTCCTCGAATACCAGTGGTGAAGAAAAGTATAGTCTGTGGTCTCCATCGCAGTGCCACCGAAGTACCACCTAAGCAGACCCACGATTGCACAATTTCAATATACCATGTGTAGGTAGGTGTGCCCTGAGCCCTCATCATGCCTTTGGTAATATGTAGACACATTCATGACTGTTTGACCTCTTTTCCTGCCATGCTGTCCTGGAACACATGCTTATAATTGAGATCGAGGAAGAAGATCAATTGATCAACAGGCATTAGATCAAAGACGCTGCGATATAAGTATACCCAGGTATGAGTGAGCGATTTATTCCAGAGGAATTTCTCTTGGTCAATTTGCATTTGATTCCGAGGTTTTCTATTTGGGCGCATGTCAATTCCAATTATTGATGAAGCGTTGGTAAAAAGTTGAGCTTATCTTTCTATCGGCTCCGGTGCGTAATTTTATCCCTGTAAATTTTAGCTCAGAATCCGAATCCTAGCTTTTATCAAAATAAAAATTCCCTTTCAATTTGATTATTTGATATTTCTGACTTCCACTGCACTTCTCCATTACTCTCCGCATTCCCCTACAATCCTCACCTCCTCCATCTCAGGAGTTTTAGGAGTATGGCGTTAGCGACAAGAATGATGAGGTTGCCGACTTCAGCTGTTGGTCTTCGAACTATCGCCCAACGATCATATGCGACATCAAATCGGGTCCTTCTTTCAAGTGCGCGACCCAATGCCAGAGTCAATGTCAACAAGACTGCAATCTCCCAAATTGCTCAACGTACTTACGCAGATGTCGCTCCTGTTACTGTCAAGAAGCCAAAGCGATTTAGATTCTTGAGATATAGTTGGCGTCTCACATACTTGTCTTTGATCGGAGGGGCCGCCTATCTTGGATATGAAGTTTGGGAACTTCGACATCCAGAGGAGCAATTCCAGCCAGATCCAACCAAGAAAAACTTGGTCATTCTTGGTACGCACAATGCGTGTCTCCACTTTCCATATGGATAGCTGACATCAATTGGCTAGGTACTGGATGGGGTGCTGTTTCTCTTTTGAAGAAACTCGACACGGAAAACTACAATGTTATTGTTATCTCCCCACGAAACTACTTCCTGTTCACCCCTCTTTTGCCATCATGCACAACCGGTACCGTCGAGCACAGATCTATCATGGAGCCTATCAGAAGCATAACCAGACATAAGAAAGCTGCTGTCAAATTCTACGAAGCCGAAGCCACTAAAATTGACCCCGAGAAGAAGACTATCTCCATCAACGACAACTCTGATGTGAAAGGAGCTTCCCACACAACCGAGGTCTCATACGATATGCTGGTCGTCAGTGTTGGTGCAGAAAATGCAACTTTTGGAATTCCTGGTGTCAAAGAGCATTCTTGCTTCTTGAAGGAGATCGGTGACGCGCAAGCAATCAGAAAGAAGATTATGGATTGTGTAGAGACTGCCACTTTCAAGGACCAATCTCCAGAGGAAGTTGAACGTCTTTTGCACATGGTTGTCGTTGGCGGTGGACCTACTGGTGTCGAATTCGCTGGTGAGCTTCAAGATTTCTTCGATCAAGATATTAAGAAGTGGGTTCCAGAAATTAGCGACAAGTTCAAGGTTACTCTCATCGAAGCTCTTCCAAATGTTCTTCCTATGTTCTCCAAGCAATTGATCGAATACACCGAGTCAACTTTCAAGGAAGAGAAGATTACTATCAAGACTAAGACGGCCGTTAAGAAGGTCACTGATAAGACCGTCGAAGCCGAGGCCACTGGACCAGATGGAAAGAAGTTCACTGAGGTCATGCCTTACGGTCTCCTTGTTTGGGCCACCGGTAACGCCGTCCGCCCTGTTGTCAAGGATCTCATGGCACAAATCCCCGCCCAAAAAGACTCAAGGAGAGGTCTCGCCGTGAACGAATATCTCGTTGTTCAAGGAACCAAGGATATTTGGGCCACTGGTGATTGCGCAGTTGCAGGATATGCACCAACAGCTCAAGTAGCATCACAAGAAGGAGCTTTCTTAGCCCGTCTCTTTAACACCATGGCAAAGACCGATACCATCGAACATGAAATCCAAGAGTTGAGTTCATCCTTGAACCTTGGTCCTGGAAACGCCGCCCAAGTCGCCAAGGATATTGAAGCACATGAGAAGCAATTGAGAAGAATTAAGGATATCAAGCCGTTCCACTACACACATCAAGGTTCCTTGGCATACATTGGTAGTGAAAGAGCCGTTGCAGATGTTAGCTGGTTAAATGGTAATTTTGCTACCGGTGGTAATTTGACATATTTGTTCTGGAGAAGTGCATACTTGAGCATGTGTTTCAGCAGTGAGTTTTACCAATCCCTTGTCTCTCATTCACTTTGACTAACATGAATTCTAGCGCGCAATCGTGTTTTGGTGGTTCTCGATTGGCTCAAGTCTAAGACTTTCGGTCGTGATGTTTCTAGAGAATAGATGGTTAGAGAGAGGGGGTTAAAAAAGAAAATGGGCGGGCTGGTCGGGATAGACGGGAATGAGGAGCGCGTGTAACAAATAACGAATTTTCGGGATAGACTGGTTTTGGTTCCTTCTTGAACTTTGCATGGGTGTTTTTTTATAGAATCTCCGGCTCGAGCTCGTGGAGAGTCGTTCGGGGAGTTCTAGGGCGCTGCTATACTATACTCAGAGGATTCAATGAATATGATCATTTTTCTTCTCTTTCTAATATGCGGTTTTCAAATTTGGGAGTGTGATATGTTTGACAGATGAAATAGGTACGGTATATATTTCTACATAGATGCTGATTTCTGTTAAAGCAAGAGTTGTCCCATTAACCCCTTTTCAACCATAAATTTAATCCTTCCCCCAAATAAAGATTTGTCCACGCAATCCTCGTGCACAGTGTCATAGCCTCATCGATAATATGAGTGCCTAGTAGATTGGCTGTACCGAATTGTTTGCCTCTCCCATCATCCTCTAAAATAAGCGCGCGGATCATAGAGGAAGCAAGCACACTACATGTACGTACGTCGAGTGCTCCACTCTGCCCTCTCTCCACCTCATCTTCTACGACGGTTAATCCTCCAATCATAGAATGAGACTGGATGGAATTTGTAGGGCCTCGTTCGCCACGGTAGTGGAATAATTGATACTCTTCAATGTGAAATGCTTATACAATTGATCGTGAAGAAAATCCTATTCACTTTTGCAAGGAAGAAAAAGTATGATCTGACCACCTGCACTTATTACTTCCTCAATCCCTCAATCCCTTGAGAACATCACCAACCAACGTATGGTTATTCTCAAATCACCAAGTGTAGACATCCCGTCAGATCATGCAGACCATATTTACCATCAATAGGTGTTCTAGAACTTTCCAGAACACATGAACCATAAATAGACCTTTCTCGCCTTTGGGGCTATACAAGAGGCGTGGGTGGCATCATATATTTGTCTTATATGTATATATGTAGTACTGCGGGAGAAGTTTGCCTTTCTCTCTAGTGTACCGTCGGATCGGCATCGCAGGCTGGTTGTTCGTCCTACAGGTGTTGCCGACGAACTCGAATGGAATAGATGGGAAGACCAAGGAACCCCAAAAGTTTCACAGTCGGATGTTAGGGTTCAGAACCTATTGATGTGTGTTTGACATGTTGGGGAATACTGATGTTGAGTGAGTGAGTGGCCTTTCGTGACTCGGGTCCATAGGTGTTGTCGGATCTGGGTAGTTCGGGGATGTGTTTTGAGCTTCATAGCTGTCCTGATAGAGTTGTTTGTAGTTGTCGGGTTATAGGTAAAGATAGGTAGATATTGAAGGTAAAAATGAATGAAATGAATGAAATGAATGAAATGAATGAAATGAATGAAATGAATGAAATGAATGAAATGAATGAAATGAAATGTGCACCTAGTACCTACCTAACCTTAGTAGTTATCAATATTGTCAATGTTCCAATAATAATAAATGTACGAGTAAGAGGCAAAGCCACATTATACAATAATACATTTAGAATCAATTTTATTTCAATCAATCAATCAATCAATCAACCAACCAACCAATACATACAAGGGATTCTATGACATTCTTTGCCATGCGAGGCTGACTTATTATTGATCATACTATTGCCGTACCAGGCATTGAATTTATATATGCGTGGCCTTCTCGTTGCCTGGATACGCTCCTACGTTATCGATTATTCACCCATTTTTATTTTACCTTTACCCCAACCAGTAGTCGCCTTCACCCAACTCACTACGTTTACTGAGCTGTGCTTAAGCGGAAGAAACCAATAGAAAGATTCAAAAGCTCAACCTACCAAATTTAGTGCGGTTCCGTCATATTCTAACGACGCTACCTTAACTAATACAGCCATCTTAGAGCTGTCTTGATCTCCGACACAACCTCTTCTTTCCATAAATTCTTACAAAAACATCCATCTATCCATCCTTTCTGAAAGTCCAATCTATCTTTCATCCACCTCTTCTTTCTTACTTTGATAAAGTCTCTTTTAATCTTAAACTCTATCGCCATTTGAAAGGACTATTTACAAACAGAACTGATCATTTGTTACGACTGTCAAGGTCAACCCTCTATCAAAATGTCTGCTGAACCCGACCACGTCGAGCACAAGAAGAAGGTCAATCTCAAGTAAGTATATCTTCATCTGCCAGTTCATTACCTGGAGAAGACGCAATACTGACATCATGGCTAGTGATGCATCTGGTGCTGAGCACAAAGGCGTAAGTTGATCCACCAACCGCCATTATATATGACGATAACAAAATCAAGATCAAAAATTAACTAAATCTGCAAATTATAGAATGATGATATTGCAACTGCCATCTTAAAGAAGAAGAAGAAGCCAAACTCGTTGATGTGAGTATATCGAGCAAACACCCCACCTCGACCGAAGATCTGAACTGACAGGCGGTGGCAACAGGGTTACTGATGCTATCAACGATGATAACTCTGTTATCGCTCTCTCCAACAATACCATGGAAACTTTACAATTGTTCCGTGGAGATACCGTTTTAGTCAAGGGAAAGAAGCGCAAGGACACTGTTCTCATTGTTCTTGCTGATGATGATCTCGATGACGGAAGCGCACGTATGAACCGTGTTGTTAGACATAACCTCCGTGTTAAGCACGGTGACGTTATTACCGTTCACCCATGTCCGGATATCAAATATGTGAGTATTTAAGAGTCTGCGGACATCTCCAAGATGCTAATATGTCATTAGGCCAAGCGCATTGCAGTCCTTCCTATTGCCGATACTGTCGAAGGTCTCACCGGATCTTTATTCGATGTTTTCTTAGCACCATATTTCCGCGAAGCCTACCGACCTGTACGACAAGGCGATCTTTTCACAGTTCGTGGTGGTATGAGACAAGTTGAATTCAAGGTAGTTGAAGTCGACCCTCCCGAGTACGGAATCGTAGCCCAAGATACAGTCATCCACTGCGAAGGAGAGCCCATCCAGCGTGAAGACGAAGAAGGCAATTTGAACGAGGTCGGATACGACGACATTGGAGGATGCAGAAAGCAAATGGCACAGATCAGAGAGATGGTTGAGTTGCCATTAAGACATCCCCAACTATTTAAGTCTATCGGTATCAAGCCTCCTCGTGGTGTTCTCATGTTTGGTCCACCAGGTACTGGTAAGACACTCATGGCCAGAGCCGTTGCAAACGAGACCGGTGCTTTCTTCTTCTTGATCAACGGACCCGAGATTATGTCAAAGATGGCCGGTGAATCCGAATCGAATTTGCGCAAGGCTTTCGAAGAGGCTGAGAAGAACTCGCCTGCGATCATCTTCATCGACGAGATCGACTCTATTGCCCCAAAGCGTGACAAGACCAACGGAGAAGTCGAACGTCGTGTTGTCTCGCAATTGCTTACCCTTATGGACGGCATGAAGGCTAGATCCAACGTTGTTGTCATGGCCGCCACAAACAGACCTAACTCCATCGACCCTGCCCTCCGTCGTTTCGGTCGTTTCGATCGTGAAGTCGATATTGGTATCCCTGATCCAACCGGTCGTCTTGAAATCCTTCAAATCCACACCAAGAACATGAAGTTGGGTGATGATGTTGATCTCGAGCAAATCGCCTCCGAGACTCACGGTTACGTCGGTTCTGATGTTGCCTCCCTCTGCTCCGAAGCTGCTATGCAGCAAATCCGTGAAAAGATGGATCTTATCGATCTTGATGAAGATACTATCGACGCCGAGGTTCTCGACTCCCTTGGTGTTACCATGGACAACTTCCGTTTCGCTCTCGGTGTTTCCAACCCATCTGCTCTTCGTGAAGTTGCAGTTGTCGAAGTTCCAAACGTTCGCTGGGACGACATCGGAGGATTGGAAGAGGTCAAGCGCGAGCTCATCGAGAGCGTGCAATACCCCGTCGATCACCCCGAAAAGTTCCTCAAGTTCGGTCTTTCTCCATCTCGTGGTGTCTTGTTTTACGGTCCTCCTGGTACTGGTAAGACCTTACTCGCCAAGGCTGTTGCCAACGAGTGTTCTGCAAACTTCATTTCCGTTAAGGGTCCAGAATTGCTGAGTATGTGGTTCGGTGAATCTGAGTCTAACATCAGAGATATTTTCGACAAGGCTCGTGCTGCCGCACCTTGTGTTGTTTTCCTCGATGAGCTTGATTCTATTGCCAAGTCTCGTGGTGGATCTAACGGCGATGCTGGTGGAGCTTCTGACCGTGTTGTCAACCAACTTTTGACTGGTAAGTCTGTTCTTGTTTCTAGCATGTGTGAGTGGAGGCTAATTTTGACATAGAAATGGATGGTATGACCTCGAAAAAGAACGTTTTCGTCATTGGTGCTACCAACAGACCTGAGCAACTCGACAACGCTCTTTGCAGACCTGGTCGTCTTGACACCCTTGTCTACGTTCCACTTCCCAACGAGAGCTCTCGTGCTGGTATCTTGAAGGCACAACTCAGAAAGACTCCAGTCGCCGATGATGTTGATCTCAGCTACATTGCATCCCGTACTCACGGCTTCTCTGGTGCTGATTTGGGATTCATCACCCAACGTGCCGTCAAGCTCGCCATCAAGGAATCTATTTCTTTGGATATCGAACGCCGCAAGGCTCTCGAGGCCGCTGGTGGTGACGTTGACATGGAGGAAGAGGATGTTGAGGACCCAGTTCCAAAATTGACCAAGGCTCATTTCGAAGAGGCCATGTCACAAGCCAGACGATCCGTTTCTGATGTCGAAATCCGCCGATATGAGGCATTCGCTCAGAGCATGAAGAGCTCTGGGCCTGGTGCTTTCTTCAAGTTCCCAGAAGCTGGTGAGGCCGCCGAGGCTAATGGAGGAGGTGCTGGTGGATTTGGTGATGCTGGAAACGACGACAGCCTTTACGACTAAATCTGTACTCTTAATATCATATTTTTACGTCATTTTACAGCATACATGAGGAGCTAACGATTGGGAGGGCATTTGACCCGGTGGACTTTGATGTAGAGTCTAGAGATTTCTGCAGATCAAAGTTGCATTCATGACCCCTAAAAGTCATTGTATGAAGGGTTGGTAGAGGTATGGAGAGTTTCATTCATGGCGATATGTGGCCAAGGTGGTGCCCTTAGCATAGAATACCTTATAAAAACAAATTTCATTACAATCCGATCTCGAATGCATATTGAGTGAAGTGATTGGTAGAGGATGTCATGATCCGTAAAGACCTATTAAGATAAATTTTTAATCCTAGAAACGCCGCTTGAGTATGCATGGCGCCTCGACTATTCTACATGATATTCGTCATGGTTCTTTTGTGCAATGTAAATTTGACGTATACGCCCAGATTCCCGGCCTTGTAATCCCTCGTCATTCCCAAATCCCAATGGTTCTTTTAAACTCCTAGTATACTCCACAGGTGGTTCACTCATTACATAGAATGAAGATATTACATAACGGCCACCCATACATCAGTTCCTCATCTCTGCTTCAACTGTGTCGTGCTATCTTGATAAATGATGTAAATAATAGAAGCGGATCTGGGAAAGTTTTTTGGAAGTCGATTCCAATTTGCCCATGCATCCATATTGAATCCACCAATTCCTTTCTTTAGATGTCTGTATTTGTATCGAGGGGATCCCGGAACAAATGCAGGTCGCCACCAGTGATATATATCCCTCCCCGCTTCTTCGTCTCCTCTTTACGCCAATGCTGATTCCTCATCACCCCTCCTTACTCAACTCCCAGAAATGCAACAACCCCAAAGACGTTCGAGGGTTCACTCCACAACCTCACAAACAGCTTCTAATGATTCCCTCGTGATCCTCACACCTTCATCCACGACACTTTTCGGCAACGCGAGACTTTGTCCTCTTTCACCTCTTCCTTTGGGCGCGGCATCTTTTTCTTTTGCTTCCTTTTCCTTTCTGTCTGAAGATCCGTTGGTGGAGGCGTGAGGGGATGAGTTAGAGGGGTCGGATGAAGTAAGTGCAATTGTATCGGCACGGATGTCTTCAAGTACTTTGGCGATCAGTAGCGGGAATGTAGTGTAGTGTCCCGAACGCATGAGGGAAAGCGCGTGGTTTTGGATTAGGGTTGGCCAGTTTGTGGGAGAGGAGTGGAGGGAGTGGAGTAGGGTTTCTTGGATTCTGTTGAGGGGAGAGGTTAGTTGGGGTTTGGATTGTAAGGAGAGAGGGCGGGGGCAAAGACATACTTAGCAACATGGCCATCTTTTAATAATATAGAATTTATCTGCGAGCGCAAATCCGCATCTTGGGTTGTGGGTGTGTAGTTTGCGGCGCTTTTTGATACGCGCACAGGTGTGGTGGGTTCGGAGGCCATTGTGATGGGGTGTGTAGATTCGGGGTTGGATAGATGGGGTTTTGGTATGGTGTGCTTGGATATATAGGGACGGGGTGATAGGAGGAAGTGAGTTGGGGATTTGGGATAAGACGGGATGGATAGACAATTGACAGTGTACAATGCGAGAGGAAACTTGGGGCATGAGATTTCCAAGGAAGAATGGAGGTTTGGGTAGATATTGGACTTGAGCGGTGGAATTGATGGCTTGTTGTATGTTTTTTGAGACCTCGTCGGCGAGGCTGGATTGAAGGCTGAATTTATTTATGTGTTGGACCAATGAGGTAATCGGATGGAAATTTGGTGATGATGTGGGGTAGGATTAGTATTTTGATAGAGACAGTTCGGTAAACGAGGGGTTTGCTTCCATCGTCAGATTCTCACATCATTTTCCTTTCATAACATATCTTACGTGATTAGTCTATCTCCATATCCATTGTAATTATATATTCCTCAATATTCTAATCAAAGCCTCACTTCAGTTGTCTAATTTCAATCGGCCATTCTTATATATATCTAAAGCTGAATCAGCCTCAGCTCCAGGAATACATTCTACTTGGGCGAAGCGTATTATTATTATCACACCCATGAACCATTTCATTATCCAATGGATCTTCATACTATTTTCACACTCCACCATACAGTGAAACCATGAAACCCTTTCACAAGTTTCATAGGCAAACAACCACACAAAGTCTATTCCATTCCCATCTCTTTTCCAAACGCTTTGCTTCTATCCATTGGGTGAGAAGATGACTGTGCCTAGACGATGAAAATGGCGCTTCATCCAATGCCGTGTTGCATTCAGGTCAAATTCTTATAAGCCACGGTATTCCTGTATTGAAAGGCTGGATTCAGATACTCGCAAGGTCGAATCAATGATGTAGGTTCCCTTCCTTTACCTATTACCTTTCTCCCGGAGTGTTTGATCAGCTTGCTCCTTTGATCGTCTTTTTCCCGTTGATTGTATTACTCCTTATACTTTGACCTCTCATATATTCATTCCTCTGTTTCCTCGCCCTTTGTTTCTTCTCTGGAAATATCTTTTCTTATTGCATCTCTTTTCTCTCTTTGCGTTCCTGTCATGATGCACCAGCATTCATTATGCATAGTGCCGTTGCCACATCATATCGAATGAACAGCTCATCGCTAGAACGGAACGGAGACCAAACACTAGAACATCGGAATTTCATTTTTTCCCTCCCTTTCTTCTCTAGAACTGCGTCATCAGTCGGCAGGTACCGTTCTGGCGCGAACTACCTTTTCAAATAGCATCATTATTTTTTCAAAATAGTAAAATCCACCGCTCGGTTGGGTTGTATCAGACAGATTACGTCGCGAAAGCAGGCTATTGTGGGTGTGTTGAGTCGGATCATCCAGTACACACGAAGGATCTCAAACGTGACCGAGTTTTCAACACCTGGCAAACTCTTTCAACTCCCGTCAACACGAACGGTCTGGAGAGCATTATTCCGATCATCATTACGATCTTATTATTGGATACATCGTTCAACTCAAGACTTCCACCAGGACGGTGATCCAGGTTTGGGCTACATTCGAACGTTTTTTTTCTTACAAGACCTGAAGGTCTGCAGAGATATCACCAATCAATTCAAGATGCGGCGGCATCTTTTAACGACTATGGCTTGCTTATTCTGTATTCTACGTCTTACAAACGCCTTGTCACTTGCAAACTTCCAATTAGTCTCACCAACTGCAGTTTCATTGGTTTGCTTTGCGGAATATAATACTGCAATCTCAGACTGCAAACTATCAGACTTCAATGATGGGTGTTCCCTCGACTGCCAATCAGCCTTAACGTCAAAAGCTACATGTGTTAGCAATGCTTGTTCGAAAGATAATGTAGCTTCCAATACATTATTAGGAATCGTCAAAGGTGGTGGAATCATTGCAGCTTTATGTCCGAATATCAAAAGTTCTACTACGAAATCAAGATCAACCTCGACTACAACAGAGACGAAATCTTCGACTACGAGTGTGAGTACTACATCGTCGACTTCGCAATCGACTCCAACTTCAACTTCAAGTCCAACTCCAAGTCCAACTCCGACATCGACTTCGACTTCATCCCAAAGCTCTAGTTTTACTGCTGCTACAACGACATTCTCTGCGCTTCCTACGACGACCCAATCTACGATTACGGATACTTCGAGTTCCGCTCAAACTTCGAATACTCAAACATCATCATCACCATCGTCCACTTCATCAAAATCCACAACATCTAATTCTTCAGAATCAACATCTACTTCTTCCAATACGAATACGAATACAGACACAAGCACCAGCACAACACTGACCACGACCCAAGCACAATCCACTACATCCACATCTACAAAAACTACAGCAACAACAACAACCGCAGCATCGAATAATGGGAATGGGAATGGGATTAGTGGAGGCGGAAGCCCGTTTGATATCGATGCGAATAGTGGTGGTTTGCCAACTGATTTCGGTAATCTATCACAAAGGTGGATAGCGGGCGTGGTGTTGATTTATGGGGGATTGGGTTTATGGTTTCTTATTTGAGATGTGGGAGATTAGAGTTTATGGGGACTGTGTGATTGGGTTGAAAACGATAATGTTTATAAGAATTCTTAGGGTTTTTGTTTTGTTTGTGTTTTGTACGATTAGAGCGGCTGCGGGATCTCACAGATCAGATCATCATGTCATTTGGACTGAGAAATGATTTAGAAAAGATGGAGAGAGGTATGGTACAGCATAGCAGAGCATGGCTAGCGCGATATGTATATTATTTTATGACTTTATGAACAAATCTGAGAGATGATGTAGGGAGTTGAGTATGGGATATCGAAGGTGGAATGAATGAGGATATAGGCTGAGGTTTGGATATGTGGATTTCGATTCTGGATAGCATAGGATGTCATGGGATGGGATAGGATGATTTCATACACAGAAACAGAGATCGGTTTATGAAAAGCAAGTAATTAAACAATAAACAATGAAATAACGAATTTGTGTCGCTACATTATAATTTTCATGAGCACGGTACGAGATGCCTCCCCCCCCCTTTCAATACTCTGCGCTCTGGATACACACATACCCTGAGCCAGCGAGCGAGCGAGCGGGTGCTGTGTTTACTATTTATATATATATACGTTGTTTTAATTCTTCTAATGTATATATATCTTTCCTGCTCGGAAAAACTCATGTTTCACTTTGTATATATACTCGCATACTCGCATACTCGTATGCATTTATTATATTATATCAGATATATTATACATACATAAACCTGGAAATGATGACTATGTAGAATGAATTTTTGAAGTTAAGGCTACTAATACTAATACTAGTATATGGTATTTGTAGAGTTGTAGAGTAGAGTAGAGTAGATAGAGTAAATAGATATAAATATAAATATAGATATAGATATAGATATAGATATAGATATAAGATATAGATATATATCTTATAAATCATTAATGAGAGGTGTTAAATAAAAACCTATTATCGGGAATGTCCTTGGAATGGGGTGGTTAAACTTCTTAGGGGAGGGGAAGGGGGATTTTGAATGTGGATATGGATATGGATATGGATATGGATATGGATTTAAATATAAATAAATAGAGGTTTGCTTTTTAGTATTTAGTGTTTAGTATTTAATATTTAATATATATAGGAGATTAGAGGTTGGAGGTTGGAGATTGGAGATTGGTGTTTTTGAAGACTTGTGGATAGGTATAGATTGGGGATTGGGGAAAGGGGATTGGGGAAAGGGGAAAGGGGATATTGGTGAGATGTTAGTGAGATGAGATGAGATAAGTGAGGATGAGGATGAGTGAAGATGAGCGAAGATGAGTGAGGATGGAATAAGGATGAAAATGAGAATGAGATAAGCGAAGAGGAGAATGAGAATGAGGATAGGATAGGAGGATATATTATGAATATAGGGTATGAGCTATAAATTGAAAAGAATGGTATATAAAGATACTAGATACTAGGGATTATATATAATATATAGAAATGAAGGAAGTTTAAAATTGGTAGAGGGCCGGGAAGCTTTGTATAGGTATGAGGGAAACGAGGGCGAGGACGAAAAGGAAGGAAGAAAGAAAGAAAGAAAGGAAGGAGAGAGAATGAAGGAGTAGAAGGGAGTGAGAGAATTTGATTGTTCGTAGTTAGTTAGTTATTTGGTTCACGGGTTGAAGTTTGAGTTCAAATTTGGGGAGAAGAGAAGAAGAGAAGAAGAGAAGAAGAGAAGAAGAGACGAAGAGAAGAAGAACGAAGAGCGAAGAGAAGAAGAGAAGAAGAGAAGAAGAGAAGAAGAGAAGGATAAGCGGAAATTCCGATATATATAATTAAGCAGGAACATGGATCATAGGAGAGTCCATAACTTGTGTATTAATGCTACTTAATCTCTTTACCTACAATTCTCCATTCATCCCATCATCCATCGAGCCATCTATAATATAAACATTTGCATTTCAAAGAGATAAATAAGATATATAGGTTAATAGGTGCTATATGTATATATCCATCGATCTTTGAGCACCCACATCCATCCATCCATGAATACACACACAAAACCCATCTACTCCCCATCCACAATTTCAAAATATCAAATTCAGCCGCACGTATGAGAATCATGCCCAGGTACCTAACACCCTAGTACCTTATGTAGACATATCTCCCAAGAAAAGTCATCGGAACCTTTTTCCCCAACTCCGTAAATATGCCCAGGTATCTCAGCAACATCAACATCAACAACGAGAGAGTGCTTCACAATTGTATCTCTTCACCCTCTTCACCCTCTTCACTCCAATCCCCATCCACACCATGCAGCCCTCCTCTTCACAAACCCCACAATCACACCTCCCCCCTAAAAGAAAACACTCCTCTTCTTCTGCACCTTCGTCATCTTCTTCCCGCCAAAAAATCCACTCGAGCTAGCCGTCCCCCTCCCCGGCGCTTGCAAATAAGGACTATTGATCTGCGCCTGCGGTCTCGCCTGCGACGACGACGAAGGACCACCCGCCCCAGCAAATCCACTCCCCATCCCCATCGCATAGCCCGCCGGACCGGGCCCGGTACTCATCGGTCTCGCCGGCATGGGCGCACTATATGGCGCACTATACGGCGTTGTAATCGTCGGTCTCTGCGGCGCCTGCTGCGGCGCAAACTGAACTCTCGCTCCCGGATGGACATTCGCATTCGCATTCGCATTCCCATTCCCATTCACAGGCATAACACCATACTGTTTCCTCAAACGTTCCGTCTCCTTTGCAATCTCGGCATCTCTTCTCCGCTGTTCCTTTTCTTCCTGCTCCAGCATCTTCTTAATCCGCTTCTCTTCCAACAATTCCACGCGCTGGCGTTCCCGCTCCTCAGCTTCCACCAACGCTTTGAGACGCGCGGTTTCGGCGTCAATTTCCCACTGCGTGCGCGCATTTACGGTTGGCGGGGGCGAGGGCCCCGTCGGAAGCGGATGCGAAGTACGACGGGCGGAAGACCGGGCTGATTCCCCCAGACATCACGGGAGATATCGAAGGCCTGCCATTTTCTCGAATGACGGGACCGCTGTTGTTGCGCTTGCGCAACGCCCCCAGACTTTCATTGGGTGAACTTATGTTAAACATTTCGCGACTGGCATTGAAGAATATATCCTTAATCACTGCAGCCGAGAGCAAAAGTACCACCTCCAGACCCTTGAAATCTTCAACATCAACTCGATGCATGTTGGGTTGGTAAATGGTGAGATCTTTCCCCCCTTTAAACATAGCCACCGGAATATCCGGCTCCTTATTCCTCTTCCCTTCGGCCGTCTTGCCCGACAGGAAACATGACAAATCTTTCGAGAACTTCCCATCCTTCTTCCACTTAAACGCCACTTTCGGCGTGAGGACCGAGAAGGCCGGATCGCTCTGACTGCGATCGAGCGCCGACGCCGACGGGGCCCGGAAACTAATCTGCGGCATCTCGAATTCCCAATACGCCGAACTATTCCACGACCCCGCGATTTGCTTCACCCACACCTGCTGATCCGGATTGTACAATTGGATGGTGAAAGCATTCGGCACGATGGGGACGGGCGGGGGAGGAATGCCATTCTGCGCGCGCACTTCGGCCTGGGAGAGTGGGATGCGTCCATTCTGGCTGGACCAGACTTCGGCATAGAGGACGTCCGGTTGCAGGAATCGTAGAGGGCGACGGGCGTAGCATTTTTCGAGGCGGCCAAGTTGGGGTCAAGGTCTGCGGAAGAGTATTCGGGTTGGAGGTCGGAGGCCATCTGACGGAGGAAGATGGGTGTGGAGAGAGGGGTATCGGTCGATGCTTTGAAGAAGAAGGTGGGGAGGTTTTCGTCAAGCATGATGATTTGATGGAGTTGAGCGGGAGGGGGGCAAGCTCCAGGATGTGTGTGGTTGGGCTTTCAAGGCTTTTCAAATCGTTCAGAAGCAAATGGGTAAAGGGATGATGTGTTGGAGGTTTCTTGATTATCACTCTGAAACACAGAGCAGAATTAGTAGTAGTAGTAGTAGTAGTAGCTAGGCAGATCTGATAAATCTCGGCACCGCTGCGAATACGATTCGTACAGAGTTAATATGATATGTGTATGATATATACCTACCAGCAACCTTACGTATCAACTCAAATGCGCAAGGTGGATATCCATTACCCTTTTCACAGGGCTATGAAGTATCTGAAGTGCCCGTAGATGAGGCTGAGCCTTCCCGCTCACATGCATTCACCACGCGTAACCATTGTACAGAGTAAAAGAAGATGTCTTGGAATATTCCTTGATGAATCAGATCTGCAAACAACCTCCGTGCTTTATAAACGTTTATTGGTTCGATTAGGTTTCGGCATCGTTATCCCCATAGCCAATTTCTATTTTTACATCGTTGATCCTTTAGTATTGTAACCGATTTGCTTATATAAGCTTCTCTCTATATCCATACCATTGGTATCGTCACCAGGAAGTTAAGCATGCTCATTCGCTGCTTCGAAATTTGTTTCTCGATGATATTATACTCAGGTTACGTACTCTTCTACCCGAGGGAGGCTTCGCACACTGATTAAGTACCTAGGTATCCAGCAGATTCCGATTGCATCTAGATAGGCTTTCTCCACGTATTGTACGAGAGGGTCTGCAAATGTTTATCAAATGCTTCAAGGCTGGCTACCTGTTAGACAGGATACCTAAATCAATTAGTCGAAGAATATTAATCCCTACTAATCAACATGAAACCTATCTAAAAACTCAAGTCAAGACAGAAAAGTTGTCAATCGATAAATCTCTGTAAATCTCTGTAGATTTCTGCCGGATATCCAATAATAAATCGTCTTCATTTGATTTAAATGTCTTCCTATTTCCTAGTGTTCCTTTTCCACGCAAGCCAACCCAGCCCCTCTCAGCTTTGCCCAAGGAAAATGTCCCAAGGTTGACTTGTCCCTGTCGGCTACCCGTATGTCCCAACCACGAGTTTCATCCAAGAACTCCCTTCCACAGTCAAATTCGACCAAAAACCGAGTATTCAACCATTCATCTCATGATACGCCTCATATAAAAATATGACCAAAAGATACCAAAACAGCTAGCTAGCCGAAAAAATAATAAACTGGATTGACCCTGAATTGTAATCTCCAAAATTCCGTTTCCAATACACATACACTATCCCAAAAATTGGTGATATCGCCTACTTTCGCTATGCAGTGTAAACCAGTGCAGCAACTCCAAGAAATAATGTCCAACCCAAATGTTCGATTAGATCATATAATGCCGCCGGGAGGGTCGTATATGGAATTGTTTCCACCGCGACCACCATTTCTACCGTCCAGACCCGCGCTTCCAGGGACATCTTGTATGCCAGGTTCCGTATTGGGGCTGATTTTTCTCAACATGAACATAGGCTTTTTGCCTTCCTTATCCAATTGTTTAAAGAGAATCAGCGGTTTTTCTTCCATACCCAAACATCTTTCTTTATCCCCATAGACGATGTATAAAGCGTATTGTTCCCAGGGTGCGTTGATATTGTATTTTTTTAATGCAGCAGGTAAAACCTTGTAGCATGGGTCTTCCATACTGACGCGGAATGATTTGAATATTTCGACTGAGGCACCACCCCCACCAGAAGGTGGTTCAAGGGCCGGTGTTTGGGCTCGCCGTGAGGGTGCTGGTTTGGTACTGTCGCGAGAGTATGTCGATGGAGGATATTGGTCGTTGTCGTTCTGAGGGAAATTGCTGCGGCCTGGAGTAGGTTGTTGATCGGATCGGTACGAGCGTGAGGCTAAAGTGGATCCACTCATATGGGAAGGAGGGGAAGTCGGAGAGGGTTGATTGGGCGAAGGTTGTCCAGGTGACAGTGATTGAGAGCCGTTATTCATAGCATTGAGGTGTGAAGAAGAGAGGACTGCCCGCTCGGCAGCATTTGCAGGATCAAGAGCGTGTTCCATCATAGATCTATCCTGGCTAGATTGTAAATTGAATGTAGGAGACGCATTCTTTGGCGTTGATTCCAGAAACAGCTTTTTTGTTGAGAACTTCCGCGAGAGCCCACCTGATTGACTTGAAGAGGGTGTAGGTGCAGGAGGTGATATCGTATTGTTATTATCGTAAGAATATAGGCTTTGATTGTTGGTCCCGGGGGGGTGGTATGGCAAAGGCTGCCCTTCCTTATGCATTCGAAATACCGGTAAGAGATCTTCCCTCAATCGAGTGTACTCAGACGTCAGCCTTCGTAATTCCATCTCTGCAACGCTCATTCGTTCGTCTCGTAATCGTAATTGTTCGACAAGATTTTTGATGTCTTTGAGTGTCGCGGTGGCATACTGGGCCTCGGCGTCCGCTGCTGCAAATGAAGTCAGTTTGATTATCCGGTACCATCCAATCGACCAACTCACAAAGTGGCACATAGTGGTCACTCTCAATAGGCACGTCTTGCTTAATCTTGATGTCGTAAACGTTCTTCAGAATTGTGAGTCGATGTCCCACACTTGCTATTCCCATCTCCTTTAGGTCGGTATGCTGTAATGCCACCAATGCTTCCCCAACAATTTCGTTTTCTATCCCACTCAATTAGATAAGAGGTTAAGGACAACCAATATTGCTTTAAAGCATACCTAAGAATTGATCGCCATACTGCCGCAGTCCCAGACTACCTACAAAATCGGCGCAATCATCTGCCGTCCATTCCGTTATGATAGAATCTGGTAAAGAATCCATGATGCCATGGTTACCATACGTAGTTGGGGTGTGCTCGCTGGAAGAAAGGCCATCGGAATCCTCTGAATCGTTGGCGAGGACCGGGGAACTGTTATGCACACTTCTCTCGTACTCGTCGTCCGCATCAGATTCCGGATATGCGGTGCCGGACTCGAATGCCATAATTATATTTCAAAAGAAAAATGGTAATGTTGCGCAAAATAGAGCAAAAGGCTTTGTCGCGGCGATTCAAACCAAGTTCCTTACAAGAATCGTAGGTGCAGATGAAGTCGCTTAACCTTCTATGAAGGCGAGGTCAAAGCTCTGCGCTTAAATCTATGGAGTAGGAGTAAGAAGCCGCTGGTGGGTTCGCCGGTAAGTTAGCCTTCTTCTTTTCTTTTTATGGCTGACGAGCTGGGTCGCAGAGTGAGCACAAAGTAATCATCGATGGTTCAGAGTGAAGCGGGCGGCTTAACGGGTTTCTCAGTGGATGAAATGAGTAAATGCCTCAAATGGTAGTAGTGTCGTCCTATGAGGGTGAAAATGTATCAGAATTAGATGACCGTCAATGGTAGTATTCAAAACAACTTTGGTATCACACATCTGAAAGCCAGAAAAGCTGACATCAGATTGTCTAGAAAAGTAGGGAGGAGTTTATCACTGAGAGTGTGTGGGAACAAGTAGCACCATATCACGGCTGTAATTTGCCCTACGAGTATGGTAAGTTGGTAACATTACCTCCGTGTATAATGTTTGCGTCCAATATAACAATAATAAATGAACGACCTTCTAATTTCCTCTCCAATTCCCACCCAACCAGCCACAAACAGAAGCATACAATATCCAATGAAATCATGACATTACTTCAGACTAGGATCTACACATTAACCAACGAATAGTACTTCGGAGAAATTAATTGGCCATTCCCTAATTTGGAATCGCGAGCGTTAAAATATACCTAGGGGAACGGCCCCCATAAATATCCTCAGAGTATTTAATGTAAACAGGTGTTGATCTTCATCATCATCTCATTAGTACTAAGAAACAGCTGCAATTCGCGCGATAGTCGCCGTTTGTTTGCTATTTGACGACTACATGGTGTAAATATTATCACTTCATGCACATCACCTACAGAACAAACAATGCAAGTAATGCAGTACTTGAATCAAGATCAATTCAGATTTTACCGAAGTGGACGAAAAGTTTCATACTACATCATGTGTATGTGTGTACCTTGCGTGTAGCCGCGAATAAAAGCAATCTTTTGATATATAGACTCATCAAGAGCATTATAAAAGTAGAGAAAAAAAAGCAGAATCAAAAATAACAAGCCGACAATGCAAGAAGGACTATGTACAAGGTGTCCCTGCCAATGCTGAATGAACAAATCTTTCAAAGATCCAATGTTGTGGTATAAGGTATCCCCTCCCCCATTGCCAAACCAACCCTCCTTTTCCCAGTAGCGCCAGAAATTGTGCCCAAACCAGTCCGGCCTCATCATAAATTCATTGATTCATGTAAGATATACAATTTTATGGAGCGTTCATCTTGAAGATTGTGTCCTCATTTTGCGAGCTAACCAATCACCAAGCATTCCATCCAAGCGCTATAATATAGTCAGTATAATGTAATTTTGTTTCCACGTTCATCAAAAACTCACGTTGGTTATATCCGCCAATTTGGCATTCTCTTCTTTGAAAAGATTACCCACAACTGGATGATCTGATCCTGCTGGTACTACTCCTGATTTGTCGTAGACAACAACTAATAAATCTCTAATATCTGTGTCATCATCAAAGAATGTCCTAAGATGCGAGTCACTCCATGTAGGTGTTGATGCTGAAGTGGTAGAGCTTCCAGTGCCCTTCTTAACATCGTCATTGTCAATCAGGTCAGGCGAAGGTGAATGTGATGACGACATCGGTGACGGTGGCTCTTCTTGACTAGACGTATCTACCATGAGTGCTGGTGGATGAGAATTCGTCGGTGTAATTGGAGAAACTTGTACTGGAGATTCCGACAATCTCTCTTCCATAGCATTACGATTTTCCGTTGCAGGAGTGGCAATGTAACTATCTGGAAAGCTACCTGGAATAGGTCGTTGAGCCTGTTCACCTGAAGAACGAATAGGCTCTTCAGCTTCGGACTCTTCAGAAGTTGAATCAAAATCATCCAACTCGACTCGGGCCTTTGCCTTCTTGGCTTTGACAGGTTTGGGCTCTGAACTGCTAGAAATTGCGGAATGCAAGATCTTAGATATTGGCCCGGGTGACTTGGGACTCGGAACAGTGGGTGAACTGGGAGCTTCCTGCTGATTTGAGGCCGCTGTTTGTGGCTCAGGCTGTACCAAACGCAATGAAAGCCCGGGCGCCGAGTCGGCTGCAATTGCACGCTCGGAAATTGTTGCAAGTTGTGGTTCTATCGACCTTGCTTCCCTCGCACTTTGCTTTCGACTTGGTGACGTTTCCGGTCGCGGTTGTTTTTGTAACTTGCCAGGATGCTTTTGCGCTTCTGGGCTCGATTCTTCGACAGATGCGAGATCTGAGTCTTTGCTAGGAGATGGAGATGATGCACGATTCTCGCTTGAGTGTTTGCTTGATGACATTGAATCTTCGAGGTCATCATCTTGGTGCTTCGATTTCTTGTCTTTTCGTTTAAAAAGCCCGCTAAGCATTCCTGGTTTCTTCTCCTTCTCTTTCTTCTCCTTCTTGTCCTTTCTGTCCTTGAGTTTGTCTGACACAAGATCTTTCTCAAGTCTATCGAGGCTCGGTCTCTGCTTTAATTTCTCTGAATCGTTAGAGGTCCGAGTCGAAGTGCTAGAATCATCGCGAAGCAGATTTGGTGTAAGTGTAATTTTTCGAGTTTCCACTGTATCATCTTTGAAGAATGAATCCGTATTGCGTAGAGTACCATTCCTAGATTTGCTACCTTCCGACTTTCCTTCAAGAATCTCGTCACTGCTCCTAGTTGTGTCCAAGCTGGATTTGACGTTTGAATTATCACGTTCTGGACTTTCGGATTTGACTTCGCGAAGTTCATTGCGCGGTTTGAGTGGCTCTATTGCAGCAATCTCGTCATCCTCAACGGTCTGCTCTTGCTGTTCAGTTTGTTGTTCTTGTTGCCCGTAGAATCCTCCATCGCCGTCATCTTCGTCAGAAGAGTAGTCAACATCTGAAGCCTCAACATATGTTGGCGCCGTAAATGTCACAGTTTTGGCATTCCTTCGTCGAATTGCTTTCTTCAGGGGGTTCTTTGACTTTTCTGCTTGATCTCCCAACATGGCCGACGTAAGCTGTTCACGTTAGTAATATTTCGAAACTCCAAAGAATGTCACGTACATCAATATTCCTATGCTTGTTAAGTCGAGCTAATCTCTCAGTAGGCGTTTCGATATGTTCTGCTGGTAAGTAACCTGTGATTGGCAAGAGTGTTAGAGATCATGGTGGAGATAACTGGTGATATGACTTACCTATACTGCTGTCCTTGACTACCCTAACGAGCCACCAATAGCTGTTACTATCATCTAGTAAAACCATTGTGTCTCCTTTAGTTGCATTGGCTTGGCCTTCTACTGTAGCGACAAAAGTATGGAGCGCGTAGACGAATTCGAAATCGATGTCCTCTGATTCTTGTAAGCACTCTCCACCCCATCCGGAATCAACAAATCTAGAGTCAGCAGCATATGGAATATCATCATCATCATCATCATCATCATCCTCGTAAAATAGGTCCTTCTCGTCTTCGGAACTTTCGTATGGTATGGTCATTGCCTCGTCGTATTCGTAAGGATCGAAAGCCGAAGTCTGGGCAATATTCTGGTCCGAATCATGCATTGCTGTGAGCTGGTCATGAAAATACTCCTCATTATATTCCTGGTCATGTTTCTCCACGTAAGGCCCGTACTTTTCCAGAGTCACTGGTATGGGCGCATCGGTGTCGTAGTTGGACGTAGTACTATTCGCTCGGTCAAGATACTCACCTAGATGATGATGATGATATTGAATTTCGTGGGCCACCTGGCTCAGGTCCATATCTAGCTGGTCGCTCATAGGCTGTAATGGAAAGAAAGTGGGTGGCTCCACGAAAGGGGATGAACTTTCGCCGCACGCTTGTGAAAACGACGAGGAGCTTGCCCGGGAAAGGGAGTCGGACCTAGAAGGCCATATTTTTGGAAGAGAATACCCACCATCGTCGATTGACGGGGAGCTTGAGATCTTGTCCATCATGTCATCATCCATGCTATCGTCTCCCTCAGCATCCGCCATGTCTCCATCCTCGCCCCCAGAACCTGACAACCCGCCATTTTGAGCCATTGCCAAATCGTCTTGTTGATTATTTCCATTCATTGCAGCGTTCCCTCCAGCAGCCGAATCGTCACTCGTATAATCTTGTATCATTTGCCCTTCGCCATTGGCCCATTCTCTTGAAACCCTTGGACTTCTATGTTGTTCGTCTGCGACTTCTGCTGCGACTTCCCGCAATGCTTCGGCCTGGTGTGGAGCAGGCGGCCCCGTGCCTAACGGTGCGGTGTTTGCATGCTTCTTCGAATGGTCTTGCGCCGATGGGGCATTTGGGTCTTGAAGGTCAATTGAATCTATAAAATCAGTTATCATGGAAGGGAACGAGTGAGACATTTGAGAACGAACCAGCGCGAATGATTTCCGGGCGCGTCATGTCTCTATTGTATCGTGAGGTCGCAGACCTCTCGACAATAATAAATCTGGTTCTGACGGTGGTTTATTTAATTACCACTTTATGAGATGATTTGTGACAGGCACGAGCACAGAGATTACGATTAACATCCAAATGAAACCCAGCAAGATTGCTCTGCCACATCTAAGTGTTTAAAAGGGAGTGAATGTGGCAAAAGAGCACCGAATGATGGTTATAGAGTCCAAAAGAATCGAGCGATTCAAGCAGTTCTCGCGTTATTTCCCAGGTTGCTTTTTTCTCAAGGTTAGGAGACCAAATAATGAAATGACAGTCGAGCCTTAGCACGGGGGCTGATTAGGAGGATCGACTTTTAAGCCAGTAGGTCATTAAGAAGAGACTTTTTTCTAATGGGAATCAAGAAAGGAGTGTTTCGAAAAGTAAAGGCGGTTTGAAAGTTTAAAAGAAATAGATGGATGTATCGATCAGAACGTAATGAATTGAAAGTATTATGACAGTAATTGATATAATAATATGTAGTAAGTAAGTCGGTCGATAGGCATCCAGGTGTCTAGGTACTCTCGTACGGAATGAAGTGCAGTGTGTAGTAAATCAATCTAGAATCACTTTCTGATGAAATTCTTGAAAGAGGTTGATTATTTACCCAAATGTTTCAGTTTGATTACCATCAATTTTTACTACAATTATATTATTATATGTACCTAGCTAGGTATTATCAGTATCAGTTATAATAAGAAGTTATGCATTACCGAGCTAGGTGTGAAATGCCAAGACTCTCCCTCCTGAAAATAGTACCGAAAATAGGTGGAGAGGTGTATGTAAAGAAAAAGTATAGCTAACTGGAAGATTCCCGTGTCGAAGATTGATGAGAGTGAAGGAGTGAAGGAGTGAAGGAGTGCCGGAGTTACCTGGGTACCCAATGAGAGGTGAGAAGTGAGAGGAGGCGAGAGAGAGATTACAGGTACATATCATAAGGGTCGATTTCGCCTCACAGCACGCACATCTCTCGTAGTATCACTTCGCCATATCAAATTACAATCTAATTCCTGCTAACCCCGCGTTTAAGAGTCATTATTGTATGCATGAGATACCTAGTAGCTGCTAACGTATGCTATGATTCCAGCATATCATCATATGTGATATATTCCATGGTTTGCGGGTACCTGTGGTTGTAGATCTGGGCGGGATGGCTATTGGAATTCGCAATTCGTTTCATAGAAGACCCTGCGAGTAGGTAGGTAGGTATGTAATAGGAGGAAGACAGACCAAATCCAAATGGTCAGCTTGTACCTACTCATTGCACAGTCAGTATGTATGATACCTAGGTACCGTTACCAGTACCTGAGCATCTATCATGAAGTGAAGTCATCAAAGAATCTGAGAGCGACATCATGCATGCAGTATCTAAAAAGACTGTACCTAGGTAGGCATTAATAAAGGGGATAATGCTCCCATTCAGACAAATTTTACATATTTCGGAAGCAAGGAACAAAAAGGTTCATGTACCTGTGCAAGTATCCATAATTCATTTCTCCTAGCCTGCCGACTCCAGCAATCCATGTTACATAAGCCACCTGCATAAATGAAAACATGAGCCACATAAGATGATCTTATCTGTGGCTGAGGAAAGTTCGATTTTCTGTTGATTCGGAAGCGGGTAAATAAATCACTGTTCGTGGTGCCTAGGTAGGTGGATAGCTGGGTGAAGTTGAACAAATATACCTAGATAGGTACACCAGTAGTAATCAACAATTGAAAATCGCCCGTGACCACTTCAAGCAGCGCGTCCAAAGGCCTCTTGTTTGGCTTCATTCTTCATTTTCCTTCGTTTCCTTCGTTTCCTCGTTTCCTCGTTTTCTCATTTTCTCGTTCATCGAAAAGTACTATCCATATGTCCGATGAATACGACTAATACGATGAATAGCTTCCAAGATTCCTCTCCTTTCCTTTCCTTTCCTTTCCTTTCCTTTCCTTTCCTTTCCTTTCCTTTCCTTTAGTACTTAAAGCGAACTTTTGATCGCCTTGGTGTCATGATCACATGTGTAAAGCGACCTATGTACGTAGTATTTTCCGCTTATCATTAAAATTTTAATGGCCCCCCTCCCCCCCGCGAATGCCCAATGACTAGTAGGTACTCACCTATGAGTATGCTGGTATGGTGTGTCACTACATTGCTCTAGAAAACTCTGGGCTGCAGATATATGTATGTACCATGTTCCTCCTGCCATCTTGAGCTACCTACATGAATATTCGGATTTATCCGCTAGAGTAAGGGTGGACATGCGATGCGGGATTGAATCATTGAACAAAAGTCATTCTTTGCATCCCCGTTTAAGTGATGAGATAAATATCCCTGACCGGATCTCCCGTCTTCCATTTGATGGAATGGTGGGTGAAAGACGGAACGAGACCCTTTGGAGGAAATAGAAGAAAGAGTTTTGTGGAGTGCCGATTGATGGCTAAAAGTCTAGTAGCCCGATTGTATTGAATTGCGTTGGTTGTGAAGATGTAAGATCTTACATTTTGGGGAAAAGTTACTTAAGCTTTTACTCTTCACGATGGTGGATCAATCATTTCAAATCATGTATGATGTCTGATTTCATTGCCAATGCCAACGCCAGCGAATGAATTGTGGAAGCACCACCGAATCGTGCTACTTACCGAGATGAAATCCAGCAGACTTCCCCAAATTCCCCCAAGTTTTTTGTCGTACAATACCAAGTTGTCCCCCTTCCCCCCGATAGCTTATTAGCACCAAGCTTTCTTCCAAGGCATGTCACCGTTACTTGGCGATGAGATGAAGAAAAGCCACGCTTTCCCTACCATTCCACGCTTCTTCGGAGGACGTTTAAGACACACTCAGTTTAGCATTTCTCTGGAAGGTTAAAAGTATAAAGTTCACATTGAATTCCCACCGTGGTGAAAGGACAGAAGATCCTGAATGAGAATAGAATGCGAATGGGATGGAATGTGCACGTCAATGTGATTCCGAGCATGGTACGAAACTTTGGGTTCTCTGATACCGAATGTAACCCCATGAGGAATAAAACGGAACGACCCGAGTGAAATTTTCAAGCCCTCGCAAAGTTTTACAGGCCACGAAGGAACCATCCCATCCTCAATTCCCAATACCACGAGCGTCTCGTTCTAGCTTTGGCTTGAGATTTGCTGGCTTACCCATGTATGATCGGTGGTGCTTTGGCCCATGGCCAGTTGCAACATGAGGGTAAAGGGTAAAGAGTGAAGGAAGAGTAGCACCGGGCAATACAAAGTGCAAGACAGACACAGGGTAGAGCTAGATAATGTGAGCTGATGCGAAAAGTAAATTGGTCAAGTAGCATAGTACTAGGTATGTACATGATCTTATTGACGACACTGGGACATGACCACGTCCGAGGCTGTTACAATCTAGAGTTCTGATCAATCGGTTTCCATGATCACTCTGGCTGCGTCTGGCTGCGTCTGGCTGGTATCGTGAATCTAGTATCACCTAGGTAGGAACTTGGAAGGGGGGAGGGGGGTTGTACCGATACGAATTTGAGTTCGAAATGGAAACATGTAACAGGTATTTCCGAGAAAGATATCGCCTACCTAGGTGTTAGTTGGGGGGTTGGAAAGTATCATAAATGGAATGGAGTATTGAATGGTGTATTGAATGGTGTATTGAATGGTGTATTGAATGGTGTATTGAATGGTGTATTGAATGGTGTATTGAATGCTGGTGAAAGGAGAGAACGAAAGGGAAAAGAAGAGAAAAGGGAGGAAAAGGAAAGCAACTTCAGTCGAGAATGGAGGATCAATAGGTTGAATGTCATATCATATCATATCATATTCATATTATAAATCCGGAGAGCAACCCTGGAAGAAATGAAATGCATATACCTCCCGAGCTCCCTCCCTAGGTATGCATGGTATGTACTCGATACCTCGGTGGATGGACAAAATCAAGTTAAAATAATGAGCGACCCGTCAGCACATTCACACTACTCTCCATCCAGGATTCCTTCCTTTTAATTGACTCTTATCATAATACCCTTCTCCTTCTACCCTTCTACCCTTCTTGAGAGTTGAGACCTTCTCATACCGGTGCGGACATATATCTTACATCCATTCTATCCCATTCTATCCCTAGTTGGTCACGACTCGCCACCAATTTAATCAGATTCAATGAAACTGATCTCGAACATTTCATGAATCCAAACTCATAAACACCCAGCAACACCTTTTTGCCTTTTCTTCCCTTTCTCCCCTTTGGACCCCAAAATAACTTCAATCTCTTTTTACTTTGCTCCCTGCTTCTACTGTATACATTGATTGATTGCACCGTTCATAAAATTCCAAAGTGGAAGTGTGAATAATCTATTATTCTTTGGATTCTAATTGTGATTTTCATTCTCTCTTGGAACTTGTCTCTCCTGGCTTCTGATAATTATTACTCGAAAGACGCACCGCCCCGTACCTACCGCACTATTCAACCAAGCCTGAGCGACTCGAACACCACTACCTGCCTACCTACCTGCCTACCTACCTGCCTACCACCTTTTTAAATTGATCTTCAATTCACCACTTCGCGACCAACGCAACGCAACCCAATTATATATATCGCAATCGTTCAAACAAGACGAAAATATTCCATATCGATTATTGATCAAAGCCGTCGAAATATTATTAACATGTCGATAACTTCACATTGAGTTTGTATGAACGATTAGCGGCAGGGCCGCCCCCCCGACAGATGAAAATGGACCGAAGACAATTAATCAACAATTTGAAGCCTTCCTCGACTTCAGTGGCTACAACCGCTACTCACCCTCATTGCACACCTTTCACCCTTCCTTCCAATGGAGTTATTAATCTGGGCGCGTCCGAGTATTTCACTCTCACAACCAATGCCATCTTCAGTCCCGAATGCACAGGTACGGCCGATATTGTCCTCACCAATGCAGACACTCCCACTTCATTCGTCGATCTTCGCGATCCCTTCTACGCTTCCACGATACCGGCATGTTACGCACTCGCCGCCACGACTGTGATTGCATATATGCTAGTCATAATGCTTTTGATTACCCCAAGAACATTTCTCGTCCAAGGCGCCGTGGTTTTAGGACGGCGCGGATTCACCAATGGTCCTTCCGGGAGTGATGCTGGGATTGGCATCGGTGGACGACCTTGGTTACAAAAGGTTGCAGCATTAACAGTTGCAATCTCTTTAACTATTGCGACAGCACACACATTCCGTGTCGCGGAAGAACAATACGAGCTTGGACTCATGAATGCGACGGCCCTACAAGAAGAAGTCGAGGGGGGCAGGGAACTCAAGATCATCCGCATCATCTCGGATACCTTCCTGTGGCTAGCGCAAGCCCAAACTCTGATAAGATTGTTTCCACGACAGCGGGAGAAAATTATAATCAAATGGACCGGATTTGCTCTGATTACACTGGATGTTTTATTCAGTCTCCTCAACAATTTTGTCTACAACGGCAATTCGCGACCCCGCCTTTTTACAGATGCTGTGCCCGCCTTAGCTTACCTCTTTCAACTTGCCCTAAGTCTGCTGTACTGCGCTTGGGTCATATACTATGCTATTTCCAAGAAGCGCTACGCCTTTTATCATCCGCAAATGCGGAACATATGTTTGGTGGCATTATTATCATTGGTATCAGTGCTAGTACCTGTGGTCTTCTTCGTTCTCGATATATCCAAGCCAACGCTTGCTGCATGGGGTGATTACGTACGATGGGTTGGAGCTGCAGCAGCAAGTGTAGTGGTATGGGAGTGGGTGGAGCGAATTGAAGCTCTGGAAAGGGACGAGAAGAAGGACGGAGTGCTCGGAAGGGAAGTTTTTGATGGGGATGAAATGCTAGAAGTTACTCCAACATCAGATTGGACAAAGCGTTTCCGTAAAGATAACGATGACAAGGGAGGGACTGCTACGGGTTCTGCTTGGCCAGCAATGTCTGGGCTGGCTAATCGCTATAGATCCCATGCCACGAACGACCTCGAGACTGGATCTGGTCCTGGTCCTGGTCAACGCACAGGTAGGCATTTATTAACTGTCCGTCCGCCACTTTGGCCCACCAGACCCCAGCCTGCTGCTACACCTGTTAATAGGGCGGATACAGCCAGCGCCGAGAGCACTGCATATACAGTGAGATATCATCCTATAAGTGAAGCAACTCCGCCAATAGTTGCTAGGGATACAACACTCTCGAGAAGTAATAGTGAAGCTATATCCATTAGCAGGTCCATTAGTAATGAAGAAGTTGACTCGGATAAGCCAGTCATTCTGGAGCATAGGAATCAAGCCCCTGTAGTCGCGGCGGGGGCTCATAGTTGGCAGTGGAATTCCTTTAATCCATTTAAGCATCGAGTCCAAGGGCCTCCAGCAGAAGTTTCGTTGCATACTGCGAAGCCTCCAACACCTTTTAGTAGTCATGAATCTTCGAATAAGTGGGATGTGCGTGCTCGAATTGAAGGTTTCGCGGCCACCCAGGCGGAAAGGTTTCGTGAAAAAGCACGTCCTACAGTAGATACAGACCCGCTCCCTCTGACGGTGATTCCAGCACCAACTCGAAGACGTTTTACCGCGATGGAATTGGAGGAATCGGATACAGATTCAATCAGTCCTACGCCTGATGAATCTTCTCGCATGGAGATTACTACCTCGAGGCAAGATAGACCTGCCAGAACAACCGATCCTTACACTCCAGATAGCCTTAACCAACATTCAATTACGCATCGCGGGAGTATATCATTTGCAACTGCAGTGCAACCGGAACTAGATCAACGAGTTGAAAATGCCACTGCTTCGCCGACTCTTGTAGGGAGCCGTCAAACCCCTACATTTTCGAGTTCACGAAGTAGTCCTATTCAAGCTCGAAGTCCTGTCACACCGTCTCTTCCTCCAATTATAGATGGTTTACCAGTAACGACTATACCGGCACCGCCGCGACGGCCAAGGGTGGAAAATCCTTGACATAGCAATTCTGGTATGATTCTGATTTGAGCATGAGCATAAGCGTGGCGTTAGGATTTGAGCATTTGTACATTGATGTATAGGGACACCCAAAAAGGAGTTTCCCCAAAATTTACGGCTGGATTTTGGGAGGAGGGAAAAGGATATGGATATAGATACCACAGCACAATGTATACGAACTACGATTACGTTATACATATAGTAGTAATCAAAGCATGAGACGACGAATATCATAATGGAGTATTGTTTCAAGCATAGTGAAGAATTAGCAAAGTGATTCGATGTGAATTCCAAAGATACCCCTTTTTATTTTTGGATCGATAATTGGGCCAAGAATATCTACGTAATTCAATTGACATTTGCGATTTGTGAAGGAGTCTAAAAACTACGAGGCCAAAAACTACGACTAGACCAATGAGTAGCATTTTGGAAACACAAGTGGATGCTCCTTTCATGAGGACATCCGGCTCATAAACAGTAGCATTTTTTGATTAGAGGAACTACTACCCTTTTGGGTGTCGATTTCAAGCATATGCATGCATGTTCAAGATTCAAAGTCCCGTTTGCGATTTAGACATGACCGAATATGAAGACCATTATGGCATTGATGATGTAAAATCGCTAGAGGTGCATTGTTCTGTTGAATTATCCTTTGATGAACGATAACAGGGGAATGCCCAAAGTGATGTCGGATGGTGGAGATGGATGTCCGAGGATCCTAGACGAATTTGTAAGTGAGCATGTTGTACGTACCGAGTGGTAGTTCGGGATGCTCATAAAAAAGTTGTATCGTCTCCCAAGCTATCGATTCATTGAAGTTTCTACATTTCTTTCAAAACCATTGCATGTTTCTTAAGATTGGTTGAACCATTGCACATACTTCTTTTGTAATTGACCACTTTTTTCTAGTATTCGGGAAGTTGTAAATCAGATAGGTTTACAGGGAGAGGAAAGTTCATTGATTCATAAAGATTACTTGGGTTGTTCATCGTCTTCCCAAATATGCCTTCCACGACGGAATCTTTCCCGCAGCTGGTATCGTCAGCGAAGCAGGACAAATTGACACCGCTCAATGCGCCGAGCAGTATTGAATCTCCGAGAATAAGACGGCGTTCCAGTGGGTTAGGTGGTGAAATTAGAGCTGGAGATACTGGTGCGCCGGCTTTTGCTACAGTCGATGTTAGGCCACCCTCTCCCGGGACAATTAAGGTCAGTACTTTCTCTTCTCTGTTTTCTCTTCTGTGGATGATCGCAGACACTGATGGGTGTATTGGTATTTAGGCACAGGCAGATAGAGATCGAAAGAAACCATACTCGAAAAGGCGGAAAGCAAAGACGCTATTGCAACAATATAAAAGATATGCATTGAAGCATACTTGGGTTACACCTCTCGCTATCATCGCCGCTGTCCTCTCCTTATACGCCATCAATCCTTCGAAATCCAATCCCCTACACTATTTCATTTTCCCAGCTTACGAACTTCCTCGCGAGGAAGGGTCGGACCCGGGAGCACCAATTCAATATGGCAAAGGACCGTGGGATTTTGCTTTGGTTTCTTTCTACATTGTGGTTTTATCCTTCACTCGCGAATTCATCATGCAGAAATTCCTAAGACCATTGGCTCGCAAGAGTGGATTGAAGAGTAGGGCTAAACAATCAAGATTCATGGAACAAATGTACACTGCGATCTATTTTGGGTTCCTCGGTCCCTGTGGTTTGTACGTCATGAGTCGAACCCCGGTTTGGTATTTCAATACACATGGAATGTATGAGGGATTCCCGCACAAGACACACGAGGCGGTATTTAAATTCTATTACTTGTTCCAGGCTGCATACTGGGCGCAACAGGCTCTAGTTTTATGCCTGGGTTTGGAGAAGCCTAGGAAGGATTATAGGGAATTGGTTGGACATCACATTGTGTCTTTGTTCCTTATTGGGTTGAGCTACCGTTTTCATTTCACATATATGGGCTTGGCTGTTTATGTCACTCATGATATTAGTGATTTCTTCCTAGCGGTATGTTTACAATTCTCTCATGTCCTAAAACGTACGACATGGACTAACAATTTTTTAGACATCCAAAACTCTCAATTACTTGGATCACCCTCTTGTAGGACCTTACTTCGCATTCTTCATCGCTGCTTGGGTCTACCTCCGTCATTATCTCAACCTCAGAATTCTCTACTCGGAATTCAATGAATTTAGAACCGTCGGTCCTTATGAATTGAACTGGGAAACCGAACAATATAAATGCCTACTCTCACAAGTTATCTCAACCGCTCTTCTCGCTAGTTTACAAGCTCTCAATCTTTTCTGGCTCTTCTATATTCTGCGTATCGCCTACAGATTCGTTTTCATGAGTATAGTAGAAGATGACAGATCGGATAATGATGAGAATGAATTGGCAGAAGAAATGAAATTGGATGCATTGGCAAAAGAGGGGCTTGATGCCGTGGCTGCTAAGAAGGTCTTAGAGGAGACCCCTCAACCAAAGATCAAGCTGAATGGAAATTCTATCAATGGGAGGGGTACCGGGGTGGAATTGAAGACGGATGGAGTTACAAATAGGAAGGAGAATGTTAGATTGGATTCTTGAGGTGGATTAGAGGGTGGTGTTGGAAGAGAATATGATTTGACCAGAGTAGGAGAAGTAAGGGGGTTGGAACCAAAAATTGGGCCAAGCTGGAGGAAACTGAGGATAGGTGGAAATGGTCGAAATCGAAAGAGTCGGACATCCATGGGAATCTCATCTCAGGATTGTGGACTTGGAGGAGAAAATATGATATGAGTATACAATACTCATGATTAATGCTAACGTTCAACTACCACGCAAATGAATCCATCACCACTCTTTACGGTGGTACGTGGTCGCTTATGGGTATAGGCAGTGGCAGGGGCTTATGTATATATTAGCTACTGAATGACTTATCGCTGTATGGATATTTTCGTGTACACAATCGCTTTTTGGGAGAACTTCTTGTATTTGTTTTTTGGGGGGGGATTTTGGGTTTTGATAGGTGGAGAGGGGGGTGAGGGGGGGAGGGGAGGGGATTATTTTGAGGGAGGTTGTTGTTGTGTTGATGATGGAATGGATGAATGAATAAATATATATAGTTTTAATTATATTATGATATTATGATATTATGATATATTATGATATTATGGTATGGTATGATGGATGTATGTTGTTCATTTTTGAATGATTTTGGTGGTGATTCTTTGTTTAGTGGTTTATTTGTGGAGAGTGAGAGAGTGAGATTGGGATTGGGATTGGGATTGGGAAAGTTGGTATATAGATATGTGGGTATGTAGGTATGTAGGTATGTAGGTATATAGATATGTAGGTATATAGGTATGTAGGTATATAGGTATGTGATGGAGGAGTGTGGTGGGAATGGAGGAGTGAGAATATATTTGTTTTATTTGTATAGGTAGTTGGGTAGGTGGGTAGGTGGGTAGATGTATGAGAGGAGATTTGTGGGAGGATATATGTGGAAAGATATATGTGGAAAGGAGGTGGATAGAAGGAAAGGAGAAATGAAGAGAAATGAAGAAGCTAAATGAATGGAATGAGGTGAGGTGGGATGAGATGGATGGGATGGAATGGAAAAAGATGGGATAAATAGGATGGGATAGAATGAGATAGAGTATTTAAACTCTAGAATCATATTATATCAGAACTGAATTTTCTATATTAGAGAAAAGAGAGAAGAGGCGGGAAGGGGGAAGGGGGAAGGGGGGGAGGGGAGTTATTCGGGTATACGGTGTGAAGATGGTATTGGTGCTGGTGCTGGTGTTTGGAAAATGGGAGATGGGGGATGGGAGATGGGGTTAGTGTGTAACCTGGAGAATAAAATCATGCATGCGCAGTTTTATATATAGGTAAGTATGTGTATGTGTATATATGTATAAAGGAGAAAATTACTAGGTGATGATTATATGGATAGGAAAGTAGAAAGGAGATGGGAATCCGAAGTGAGACGGGTAGTCTGAGACGGGTAGATTTGATGTGGAAGATATATATGGATATATATGATGAGAGAAAGGGGAAGTGAGAACTGAGAAGTAGGGATTTGGAAAGTAGGGGGGAGGAGAAGGGGAAGGGGGAGATTTATGAGTAGTGAATCTTGGAGGTGGTTTGGTGGGTGGTTTGGTAGCTCGTTTGTTTGTTCGTTTGTGTATTTGTGGTACAATGGATGGATGAGTGGTAGCTTTGGATTTGGATTTGGATTATATGTTGGTGTGTTGGTGTCTTCGTGTGGAGGAAGAGCTGTTGGATGAATTTGGGTGGATAGGGAATGGGGGATAGGGACTGTGAGGGGTGGAAATGGGCTGGAGTGTCAGAGCGGAATGGATGATTGAGGATATGGACTTTGATGGGTTCGTGGTTGTGGTTGTGAGATTGGGATAGTGGATAGTGGATAGTGGATAGTGGATAGTGGATAGTGGATAGTGGATAGTGGATTGTGGATTGTGGATTGTGGATTGTGGATTGTGGATTGTGGATTGTAGATATTGTTTTGGTGTATGAGGAGAATGTTCAGGTTGTGGATAATTTTTTTGGGGCATGGGAAGGATGTGTAGGTAGGTGGTAGGCTTTGTGATGATGATGATGATGATGATGATGATGATATATGAAGATGATTTGTATAGTTATTCATTTATCTTGTATATGATATTGTGGGTACGAGGTTCTGATATCGTTTACAGGGGAGAAGGGAGAAAGGGGGGAGTAGATGGAAGTGTTATGAAAAGTTTGTTTGTTGTTGTAGTGTTGTGCTTTGTATCAGTTCTACGATTTTTGTAGAGAATGGGAAGAGTGGGAAAATTTGGGGTAGAAAAGAGATGGTGTGAGCGAGGTGAGGAGAGGAAAGAATACACATAGGTAGGTGAACCAAGATACTTTCACGAGAAATCGAAACAAACTCGCTTCGTAGAATTTGTAAACTGTCGATTTCTTTTCGACCGAGTTTCCTGGGGAGAATGCTGGGGCAACTGTGATTTGAGTGATGGTGAGATGGATTTTTAGGTAAGCAAGAGATTGTGATGGGATTTGTGAGAATGATGTTGGATGTTCATGCTTGGAGTAATCTACGTGTCGATATCAAGTGTCTCTAAATAGATTTATGTTCTTATTGCAATGGTGGTGAGTGGCACTATTAATGTAGGTATGCAGATATATTTGATTACTTCCCAGCTTACATGGGGTTAATGTATCTTGTCATCCATATTGTATTGCCGAATCCGAGTCTGGAAAATGATAGTGAGAGATTTCCGTTGAATGGCTACGTTGTTGTTCCTCATACGTATCCGGCATCAGATATAGGAAGGAGATAGGTGGTGGGGAGATTAAGGAAAATAGATGATGAGATGAGAGATGTAAACGAGAATTAACGGATGATTAGTATTCGTTTTTTTTTTCTTCTTTTCAATTCGAAAGCCTCTATTGGAACATCTGGGGCCGGCTTTAAACTTTTGAAAGAATGGAGATCACTCACGTCTCAGCAGATGGAGGGGAAAGGGTGTGTGTCTTTGAATAGGAGAAGATCGATGATGGGAATAATAGTGATATATGGTGATGTCAGACATGCAAAGATTCGTTATTCCAGAGTGACTTTCTTTGCAAACTTTGAGTATGTTCAGCGGAACATCTGATAGGTAACTTGTATTCAAGTGTCTTGAGATCAGATCTTTTAGTTCACATGTGCTATTATATCCGATGATTATTAATGACAGATTTTGAGACTACATCCTTCGCCATGAAAAGAACAAATTGAAGCAAATTGAAGCATGGCTAAACAGTGTCAATTTTCAAGACACTCGTTACAAAAGCCCAGGTCTCAAATGCATCAAAGGATCGTTCATTCCACTACAATGAAGTGTTCTCTGTCCTCCTCGCCACGACGATCTACATGTTCGGAAACATTCCATGCACCCAATTGTCGATGCTATGGATTTCTGCATTGCTATGCGGCTCAACCTTTCACCAAACATTGAACGCTGCAGCTGAATACAAAATTCGCAAAACCTGCAAACCTTTGAAACGGCGGTAAAGATATCAGAAATGTAAGAAAAGGCTTTATGGATTTGATCGCACTTGTACAATCAGGTGGTTTTTCTGCACTCAGCAAGCGAAGGAAGACTTTGCAGCGACATGTGAAAAGACTCGAGTGATGGCGGATTTGAGAGGATAGTGTGAATGAGCGAACTTCAATGTGGAGGACACGAGAGCATATGACAGGACGCTGGGAGATATAAAACGATATTGTGGCTTCTGTTGAGATGACATGCTTGCATGGATACCTCTCGAGGATGTCCCACAAGATAAAGTACATGGGGACACCAAAGTGGGGGTTTTAGCGGTTTTTGGCGCTGCTTTGCGAGATAACCATGCAAGTCGTTTCGCGATTCCTGGTGTAACCTTACTCGTGTCACCTGAGTGATTCAGATGTCGTACGAGAGAAGTGTGAGTATCGGCAATTCGCCGGGTAGCTGGAAGGATTGCAACGGTTGGCCGAGATGTCGTGTGTTCTGCCTCTTTCTTGCAATGCCTTTCTCTGTGGACCGTAGGGCCTGAACTTGTGGTACCGATTCTCGGGCAAAAGAACCGTGTGATTTATGTGCATGGCGCGCAAACTATATGCCGGTAGCTTGGCAATTCCAAAATCCATTAACGATGAGTTTTCCTCAATTGTTGAGCCTATCTGAACAATGGGAGGCCTTTGGTTTTCGGTCGGCTTCTCAAACTGGGTACTGCCATGCCCGATTTCTGGGTTTATACGAACTGTCATTATAATATTTCGTGCAGCAAAGTAACCTTCTCCTCATCTCTTTTCATGTATGACGAGGAATGCGGAAGCGAACCAAGAATTGAAAGTTGAGGCTAAATGAGACAAACATATATGCAGGGACAGATCGCGAAAATTTGTGGTTCGCGGGGAGGCTTCGTAATATGTATGCGCTGATGTCAGCATGGAGCGCTGTGAAAAGGTGTGGAGTTTAGGGTAACATTTGGAGCTGTATGCAGCAGAATATGTTCCTGAAGAAAAATATGTAATGCATTGAGAGATTTCACACTCTCTCGTCAAATGAAGTTTTGGAATTATTTCAACAACTTCGCGGTGGGATCCATTGGGAGCACAATTCAAACAAAAAATGCATTGGAATGGAAGGTTTGATGCAGAAATCTTGCTATATTTCGACCTGTCAGACTCGAAGGACAAGTTCGACCATGGTAGAGGTAGGGATTATGGGCCTGTGAAGACCTAGAATCAACTCATTATGAACTATTCCCTTTGAGGGTATTCTTTATAACTAGGATACTGATTTTGAAGAGAAAAGACAATTCTTCAGATGGGATAGGTTTCTGTCTAGAAGCAGTGTTGAAAATGTGATAGCGACGGAAATGCAAGAAGGATGGCTAGCCGCTAGCATATGAGTGAGCGGCAAAGCCGACAAGATGAGGAACATGTATAGCGATGAAAGATCAATTGATCAGATCCGATCTCTTGATCAAGTGCGATCAGCATACATTGATCACACATTGATCGCCGAATGAATGTTGTCTTTCTCCGGCCAGAAATCGGCGAGGTAGAGCCAGCCGAAAGATGGCTTTAGAAAAGGAATGATCCTCACTCGCCTTGTTTCGAAACCCCTCCCCTTTCTTTACCTCATACTTACGAGATAGATGGACTTGGAGTTTTTAGCACTCGTGAGTCGTGAAAAGTCAAAAATTAGTTCACCGGTTCGTTGTTGCAAATAAAATAGACGATATATATGAGGTAGCAGGCATACTGTGGCTAATGGGAAACGATAATGTTTTCCCGTACCCCACAATAGTCTTCTTTTCCTTCTCGAAGATAACATCTACCTCCGGCTAGACGAAGTATACCCAGCACCGCTTAGATACTTTTCAAGGTATATCGTCTAGCACACTCGAAATGATAACATTGTACATGGAGTTAAAAGAAGGAAAAGGAACCTAACGAGGAAAGTCCACTCACACCATCTCTACTCGGCCATTTCACAAGCCTCCGAAACGCCTCTCTCACCGCCAATCTCGATCAAACCTGAGGTAAAGTGGCATGCCGTTCGTTGTTGATTACTTTATGTCCACGGAAGGGTTGTTGACAATCACAATCACACCTCCACTCGCATTATTGGAGGGTATCCATACATCCATATATTATTAAAGTACTGTATGGGATGTAAGTTAATGGATTAGAACATGTATTTGTAAGTTGTTACGCATCTGCGCGGTCGGCCCGAGTGTCACGGCAGCTCTGCCCAATTCCGCGAATATGTGTGATATGTATGATATCTGCCCGACGGCAGTAATGCATCATATCGAAATCATAGTCTCTTGACATATTGGCAATGAAAGAGGTACGAGAGTACATAAGGAGATGTCTGCCATCTCTTTGATGCTTTGACGAGAGACGACGAGGGGTACGGAACGCCAATGTTCGGAGAGGGTGTTGCCGTAAGCCAGATCGAAATTCGCTACCAGACTTATCACTGTCCTGTGCAGTGCCGTACTTTGACAGTAATACACATGCGATACCGATGCTTAATGCCTGAAAGATGCAGATATTCACATGTATGACTCGGATCCGACAGTACTTTGTTTGGATATAAATTATCGTGCTGTTCACGGCTTCGTTTCCCCGGCTGGATAAATAGGCTTGAAGAATCGCATAGGCATTGAAGGTGTATTCTACAGTAGCATAGCAGAGTAGTAACCATGCAGTCGTCCGTATAATAGCAACTACCTGGGCCCGATAGATATTATACATCGATTATAGATTACACCGTTACTTCCCAAAGACTTTAAGTAAACCGGCAACATGTAGATACCAATGTAGAACTACTCCACTCTCAACAGTACATGGATACATCTAGGCCATGACCTACCACGTGTCAGTAACCTAGTATCTGACATGCAGTCGATCCTGATTCATTCTCGAGTACTTTAGCGGAAATTCTAGTGTCAGGGATGAAGTGGGGTTTTCCTGCAGAATAAGAAAAATTTGGGAGCTTGAGGATAAGTAGATGAACGCTCGGACCTCTGTGGCTTCGGGTTGTGTGCCAATTGTGGTGCCATTGGATCGTAAAGGTCTAGGCCTCAACCATACTGGGGGTTGATGTGATATTACCGGTAGAGAAATTTGTAGGGATAAGAGAATATCCTTGGGCAGTAGACGAAAGACTGTCGATGTCACCGGTACGGAGTAGGTTGCAACCCACTAGACAGACACAATTAGACGGGAATTAGACACAACTTACATTTTGCAGATAGACTTCCAGTGTATAGATGAGAATGGTTTTGGAAGTTCGTGCTCTTGTATCACTGTAAGACAATTAAACAACGAAACAGACGGGAGGCAAGAGTACTTACCGAGACTTACCGAGACTTTGCTTCATCATAGCGTTGGTGTACAAAGTACCTATGTAACTAATGAATGCTTCCGTAACGTTGTCGGCCCCCCTTATATTATGAAGCTGCTAGCCCCCATACTCATGAAGTAGGAAAGTTTAAAGCCCAACCTAATAGACCATCACTGCTTGTCTCTCTTTCCACAATTAAACCCCTTCTATCTCAATTATTATCAGGGTCCAAGAACGCTTGTGAAGTAGCGAAATATCGAGTGCCTAGTAGTTTCAGCTCATATATCTGGGCAATAGTAAGAACATCTCGACTATTCGTATTTGTTACACGAGTCGTCAACCACATATATCGGTGCATGATACATATATTGCATACTTTCACAATTGATGATGTATGGGTTGCATGCTTGAGAGGAATGGTAGGTAGGCGAATTATGCAGTGTATAATACTCAAATCACGACTTAAACTCCATGTGGAGTGAATTCTAGCCTGCCTCCTAGCTTTTACTTTCCATCTTTCAAGTCCCAACCCAACCTTCATCGTTCAGGAAACTTTTCCTCTTTGAACATTTGATGGAGCATATCCAAAGCGCATAGGAACCCTCATCAAGCCAGTTCCCACAGCACCTCCTAACCCCCATTGGTGGACATTATACCGGCACCGACGCTCTAATTGATTTGGATCCGAAGCACACTATGCCTTGATTGAATATCATGCCTGTGCTCTGCTGGCGGTCAAAGAAATGAGGAGGCTCTCATGATTCATCAACCATTAGAAGCATAGTACGAAACAACCGACAGAGATGAAAATACGAGAAGAAACAGAAACAAGCCAAAAGAAGCGGAACTCGAAAGTCTAAAGGAGATTATATCTGGCATTGCACTCCGTACATTCTTACCGCACCTACGAAACAGCTACCCTACGTACCTACGATACGTACTATACACACCTACCTACGTGGTTTATTATTAGTACAACAAATACCATACCCACAAGAACAATCACATTGACATATTCAGATCAGTACCCAACGCTATTCATTGACTGCACTGCAATATAAGAAATTGCAACCCCTTCAACCCCTTCACCCCCTCCCGCTCCCCTCACCCAATCATAGAACATACCAAACAAAGTTTAAATCGATGCGAGAAAAATCGAAGGACTGAATCGCCCTTTTGTTTTATTTTCGTTCTTCTTTCGTCCAAACTTTGTTGTTGTTGATTGACATAGGATACCCAATATTCAAGGCTTTGGCTTTGACTTTGGCTTTATTTTATTATTTTTATATGCTGCATGTGCCTCTCCATCCAAGTCCCTGCACACCCTTTTACCACTCACACACCTCTGCCTACGTACCGTATCTACACCTACACTTACACTTACACCTGCACCCACACCTTTGCATCGAACCTGGCGCATCTATTGTCGGCAATCACACTCCCGAAGACAGGTATCCGGGTCCCCATCATTGGATCGATCAAAAAAAGTTGAGAAGATTTGGTTGAGTTCGAGATCTGGGATATAAAAGCCAGCCAAGAAGCATTGAGAAAGACAGCCAGACAGACAGCCAGACAGACAGACAGACAGACAACTTACAACTTGTTGAGAAGGGTACATTGAGAAGTTGATTTGTGCCCAGAGTGGAAGGAAGCTCAAAGAGAGTATAAAGGTTTTAGAAAGTGCAAGAGCCAAAAGTAAGATAAAAAAATGTTTATATTTCTTTGAACTTTGTCTATTTAGATCAACAACACCGCCCCCTCCCCGATACAAAGTATCAACCAGCATCAGAATTACCTACCTCCCTCCCTCGAGCCTACCTACCTACCTACCTATCTATTCTCACTCTCACTCTCACTCTCACTCTCACTCTCAATCTCAATCTCAATCTCACTCATACTTTGGGAATTTCATGTCTTTTATACTTTTCTTAATATAAATTTCAACATTCAGAAAGCCACAGAATTACAATACATACTACATACATACATACATTCATACATACATACATTCATACATACATACCGTGCATATTAGTACCTGATATCTTGCTTGACCTTCCAACAAGTTGTCATATACTGATAATTCACTACTTCACTACTTCACTACCTCATACCTCTTGTATAATTCATCTCATCTCATCTCATCTCGTCCTATCTCGTCAATCTTCTTCTACTTCTACTTCTGGTTCTACGTCTAGTTCTACTTCAAGTTTCACATCTAGTCCTACTTCTAGTTCTATTACCACTGTCAACCGATCATTCATTCTTCTTCGTCTGAATTCGTCTCAATTCATCTCAGAAACTATCTTCCTCTTCCTCTCCTTCCTCTACCTCGTCTCCTTTCTCTTCCCATTCCCATACCTCTTCCTCTCTCATCTCATCTCATCTCCTCATCTTCTTCACCTACTTTTGATCCTCACTTTATGGTCCAAAAACACAAAGTAGGTATTCAGTATTTAAGTTAGTACACGAAACTATTCAAAGTATTTTTTTTGAGTGAAGATTCCCCACCACCATCTCCGCCACCATCACTTATTTACAACTCCACACTCACATCTACTATTTGTTGAAGCCCATCCATCATCTCCTTCTAAACTCGACAACTGCGTTTGTTGGTTACACCGCAAATCGCAGATGAACTACTTTAACTCGAACTCCTCTCGCTGATCATTCCTCTTTTAATTCTTTTTTAGGTATCAAGTCCAATTTCAATCGTTTTATACCTCGGTATCGCCACACAGCCAGCCACAGCTACTTTGACATCGCGCTTTCTCGACATACAAACTTCCTCCCCAAAAATTAAGCTCGCCCCAATCGAAAGGGTCATGAGCCGTCCACGATCGCTTTCAAATCCGGCATACTGATGAGGGAAGGAAGGAAGGAAGGGGAAGTCTTTCAAACATAATATAACTTGTAATGGCGGGCGTCGATGAATACTCGAGCTTAAGCTCCAGCATGTATTCAAATGGAACTGGTACTTATACCACAGCGACAATATTGAACCTCACGCACTTCAATTATCCATGGGTTCTTCTAGTCGTCTTTCTTATATCATTCATCACACACAGCATTTTAACTGCGGAATCTTCCGATGAGACTGGACCGATGCTCACAGGTCCTGGGGGAAAACCTTTACCGCGGTCTGCTAGGAGGACAAAACAAGATAAGGATAAGCTCAAGCTGCAGGATTTCACTCCTGTTCAGAAATTGTTATTTCTTTGGCTTTCAGCTGGCATTCTAGTAACGTTTCTCGGCAATGCGATCAACATCGTCGTACACGCTCTTGATAAACGGGAGAATGGTTGGTGGTGTGGCGAGGCAACTGCTGTGAGCATTCACTTTTTCGACTTACCATTGTGGATGAAATAGATACTGATCATTGTTTCATGCAGATATACGTCTGCGCCTCTCTTTTTTTCTATAGTGTCTTTCTCATTTCGTTGGTCGACACAACTCCCTCACCTTCGATTGCACATCAGGTTACATGGTTAGTTGCGCTGGTCGGTGAGATTGTACTTCTTGCCGCTTCGCTATCCTTATATACCTCAGCTCACCGGGAACTCAACTCGCTTTTCAACTTCAATCCGGACTTTCACAAATACGCAACTCAATGGGAAATTGTTGAGCTGGTACTCGATGCAATTCGGGTAGTTCTACTTTTCTTCTGTGTCGCTTTTTATTGCATCTTCACTTTGGGACATTCAATTAAAGGCAAAAATAGAAGCCGGCAGAGCAGCAGTGAGCCTGATGAGAACAGTCCCCTTCTTTTCAATGGCCGAGCGAATGGAAACGGCCATGTCTCTGGAAATGGCTCAATTGCAAATGCGTCTGCTTCCGACTCCTTATCTTTGAATGGACATGCGACTGCGGATGGTTCTGCAGCACAGGGCGTTGACATTCAAGGAAGACCGATTGGTCAGCAGCGTGTGGACGAAGTGCCTGCGTTTTATAAACCCACAACAGCTACAACCAAAACATGGTGGGAGTATTTGAAAGGATATTCACTCTTCTTTCCATACCTCTGGCCAGCTAGATCCGTTCGCTTGCAAGTAGTAGTTGTTGTTTGCTTCCTTCTTGTCGTCATGCAGCGAATAGTGAACATCGCGGTTCCTTTGCAAGTCGGAAGGGTCACTGATGCGCTTACTGGCGATGATGATCACGAGGTTACAATGCCATGGCTGTCCATTTCTCTTCTCATTGCTTTCAAGTTTCTTCAAGGATCTTCTGGAATCCTAGGGGCTGCTAGATCAGTTCTGTGGATTCCAATTTCTCAGTATTCATACAAGGCTTTAACCACAGCCTCATTTGAGCATGTTCATGGTCTGAGTTTGGATTTCCACCTCGGAAAGCGCACTGGAGAAGTCCTATCAGCACTTAGTAAGGGTAACGCCATCAATAATTTCCTAGAGCAAGTGACCTTCCAGGTTCTTCCAATGATATTCGATCTTGGAGTTGCCATCGGTTATTTCGCATATGCCTTTGACGCATACTACGCTCTCGTGGTTAGCATCATCACCTTTTCCTATCTTTATCTTACCATTCGGATGGCAAGATGGCGATCGGATCAACGTCGACAAATGCAAAACCTCAGCCGCGAGGAGGATGCTGTCAAGAATGACTCTTTAACATCTTATGAGACTGTTAAATACTTCAACGCTGAGACTTATGAATTTGATCGTTACCGACAAGCGGTTTCGGCATTTCAAAAGATGGAATTCAAAGTGACCATTTCTTTGAATATTCTCAACATTAGTCAAAACTTGGTCTTCATGGCTGGACTTCTTGTAACTTCATTCATCGCTGCATACCAAGTCACAACTGGTAAACGTCAAGTGGGACAGTTTGTGACTCTCATCACATATATGGGCCAACTTCAACAGCCTCTGAATTTCTTTGGTTCTTTCTATCGGGGGGTCCAAAGCGCTATGATCAGTGGCGAACGTCTCCTTGAATTATTCAAAGAAGAGCCGACTGTCATTGACGAGCCAAGTGCGAAGCCACTGCCAGCATGTGAGGGCCGAATCGACTTCAATCATGTTAAATTCTCTTATGATACCCGTAAGCCTGCACTGGAGGACTTGAGTTTTACCTGCAAACCAGGTACCACTACAGCATTTGTTGGAGAGTCCGGAGGAGGAAAATCCACCGTTTTCCGACTGCTTTTTCGATTTTACAATACCCAGAATGGTAGTATTCAACTGGATGGCCACGACATTAAAGACGTCACCATAGACTCACTAAGACATCACATTGGTGTTGTACCACAGGACACAATTCTCTTCAATGAGACTCTTATGTATAACCTTCGGTATGCCAACCAAGATGCGACTGATGAAGATATTTACAATGCCTGTCGAGCTGCTTCGATTCACGACAAGATACTTGCATTTCCGGATGGTTACGATACGAAGGTTGGTGAGCGAGGTCTTCGTCTCAGTGGTGGTGAGAAGCAACGAGTAGCCATAGCACGAACCATTATCAAAAATCCTCGAATCATCATGCTTGATGAAGCTACTGCCGCATTAGATTCTGATACCGAACAACACATCCAAGAAGCATTGAAGACCTTGTCTGAAGGCCGTACCATGCTAGTCATTGCGTAAGAACTCCAACTAATTTTTATTCGCTTTTCACTAATTTTATAACTATAGCCATCGATTGTCCACTATTACTAATGCAGATCAAATATTGGTCCTTCATGCTGGACAAGTTGCTGAAGCTGGAACCCATAGTGAGCTATTACTCAAGAAAGGTCGATATGCGCAGATGTGGAAGAAGCAAATCAGGGCCGAACGAGCAGCTGAGAAAGCATCCGAGATGGTAGCTAGAGCCAGAGCTCTCAGTGAAGCAGCTTCCATTCAGACTCCCAGTCACTCTAGCAAGGTCAAAGGTGGCAACACAGAAGCGAGCGACTTTGAGGCAGACCATCACAGTGATATAAATCTTGTCGCTAAAGTGGAAGCGACGAGAGCTCTTGCTGGTACTCCGGAGAGCCGAATCAATGATGACAGTTCTAGCTCTAAATCTAGTTCCACTTCAGACACGGATGGCCCAAAATCAGATGAGGAAAAGCAAACAGGAAACGATAAATTTGACGGAAATAAGAGTGCCGACAAAAGTGGCGGTTCGAGGCCACCCTCAAGGAAGCAAAGTCCATCTAACTAAGGAAATACAACAATCAGTCGACAAATGACATTCTGATAACGAGGCCTCAATTCGAATGTCTTTTTTGCCTCAAACTAATACGAAGACATTCTTCTACTATATATTCCTCAACGGCCACCGTTACAAATTGCATGTACTGGTGGCATAGGGGCTTCTTCCATTTCACTTCAGCGCGAATGGATTGGGGTGTGCTTCTTATCATTGAGTATCGTTGAGCTTTTTTTTGCCCTTGATTAATCCATGGGTTCATTCACAATACCCCTTAAACAACTTGCAAAATTCTGCATTTGCTGTTCAGCTGTTTATAATGCACATGCACATGGCGACGACGATTCACGACTCAAGCATAAATGAAGCATGTTTGGAGGTTAGCGATTGAGTTTTTTAGTCTTTTTTTTTTATCAACCGGATTATAAATTTGAGCTCGGGAAAGGGCTGGCTTGCGAAATGGAGATGGAAACGTGAGAGCTTGGAGCTAGTTTGCTGGAAATTCGTGGGGTTTGGTTCGCTTCAAAAAAGAATGGGGGGTGGACAAAATGACACGGAAAATTTGTGCTTTACATAGAAATATTGGAGCAATCCCACACCAAACAAAATAATCGAATGAAAATAAAAGTAGGCAGTTCAAAATTGAAACTTTTAGGTATTGAAAATCGATCATGGAAGCGCACCTTGCATGTAATCAAATCGAGCACGACTAGTGAAAGGTTATGAGAACATGTCAACTTCGCGCTCTACTATTCTACATTCCTACCCTCGTCTAACATTGTCAACGCACCCGAAACCCCTTCCTTCTCCCTTTATCTGTATTCCGGTTTAACGAAATCAGCAAAGGTCTTTGGCTCTTCGTAGTTGTGGTGTCCATCATCGTGGTGGTCGTGGTGGTGGTCGTGAGCATCTTCTTGTGGACCAACATATTCCATCTTCAAAACGTTTCCGCACTCTGGGCAACGCTCAACGGGACGGTCGCGGGACATCTGTGGAAGAGTTAGTAGTGGAAGGTGGCATGTAGAAAGAAGAAATGAAGAGTTTGTGAGACGTACTGTAAGCCAGATAGTAACATGCGAGTCAACTGGGTATCCAGTACAGCCGGCATATTGTTCATCACCGAAAGACTTGACAATGATTGGGTTATCCAACGTGCCTATACAATCCTCATCGATTAGCAAATCACTTCTGTTTTAATTTCATCCGTTCCGTTCATCTCACGTCCCAAACCTCATACACAGCAATCCAAGCCGGACATTCACCCTAAGAGACCCACGCAAGCGTACCTTTTCGGGAAGCATCCAAAGGCTTCATATCAAAAATATCAACTCCCTGCATCTTTCCCAAGATCTCAAGACGCTCGAGACCAGTCGCTTGGTCGAGATCGGTAGGGATAGTTCCTGGCGCGGCACCGGGTCCGAGAAGATCGGCTTCGGTCTTGATTTCTACACGTGGTGCGCATTATATATCAGTCCATTTGTCCCCATCTTTCCTTTCCCCATTTTCCCGCGCCCCGGCCTTGCGAATAAACACACCTTCGAACTTCTTAATCTTTCTGTCGCTCGATCCGGCCGGTGGTGCGACTTCTCCTACGCATAACAATTAGCCCATGAGTCTCTCAAACCATCCTCTAGCAGTCTATCTTTTTCTCAAGCTTCAAACCCAGGATCTTCGGTACCCGAGGTCGAATAGTTTTCGGGATACAACAAACGAGGATAAACGTACTTCTGATGATACTAGACGAGAAGCTGCGTCTCACGACGGGAGAGACGGCTGCTCTGCGAGCAGCAGCAATGGCTGAGCGTTGGAGAAACATGGCGGGTGTGTCAATTGGAGATGCGGTAGTGGTACGATTTGTAGGTATTTTTGGAGATTTCGTGATGTTGCTTGGAGTGAGCCGCTAGTGGGCATGATTAGTAAGCTAGGCTATTGATCCACAAATGGGATGAGAAGTATTGATGATCACGTGTGTGGTGTAATCAAATCGGAAGGTGGGGAGTGGTGATGGTGATGTGCGGCTTGGATTGATTTTTTTGGGTATTTGGAATGAGAATTTGAAATGCTGTGTAAAATCTACCATTCACCACTTTGGTTTGTTTTTCTAATGGAAGATTGCTTTCCCTCTTCGATTCTCTTCAATTTGTACCTTTCTTTTTGCAAGTCAAAGAAGTTCCAGATAGTATATGGAATTGCTGAAAAGTAGTCTCTGAGGACCGAGAGGTCGGTGAGGTGAACTCATCAAGTTTGTCATTTATATTCATTGCAAGATCTTGCAACCAAGCTATTATTGACACTTGTCTCTGCATTACATAGAAGAAAACGCTTTATTTATTACTCTCATCCGATGGCATAATCCTCCGGAGTTACACTATCACCCAGAAGCTCTCGAGCGTTGTAAGTGTTCTCATCAAAGTCCATCAATGGAGTTAGTCAATCCGTTTCAGAATTTCTGACATTCTACATCATCAACGATCTTGATAGATCTCATCTTGCTCTACAGGAGAAGCCTGAGAGGTTATCTTTTGATAGAGGTTCTCCAAAGTGTCTATAGTTCAATCGTTCAAAGGCACTCTCTTCACAAAATCTTACAAAATCTCTCAACCCTTCATTGTATTTCAATTCTTTTTCTTGAAACTATGAGCAGAGAAAGTAGTTGTTTTCCTTCTCATCAAATATAAAGAATCGTTCCCCATTCCTTTCTGGGTAAATGATCGAAGTCCTGAAGAGCAATATATTCGGAATCAAATATACGATATGAGTCATGTTCAGTTTTAAGTGAAAGTAGCTTCTCAGATTCTTGTCACCTCCCCTATAGCAATATTTCCTGTTGTTATTATACGTACCTAGCATGTCAAATATAGAGCATAGTCTACACATTCAGATATAAGTGGACTCAAGAGGAACACTCTCATAGCATCTTTGCTAGGTGGAAATGGCAGATCGTCATTCAAGATATTAGATGATTATGGAAATTCTCCGGCTCACAAACAAAGTTTATGCCGTGGTCCGTTCGAGAAAAAGTCTGTCAATCTATAGAATGCTGCTCTAGTCAAATAGCTGCAAAACGAAAAGATCATTTGGAAGTGCGGATGTATGCACTCGCCTATACCACTTCAAATCGCCCATTATCTGATCTATGTTAGACTAACCGTGCTCATATGAAGAGACATTAACCTTAGGCTTCTGATCTATACCCACACAGAAATCCGCTAAAGACTTTTGCCGCGCAGAAGGTTGTCCACGATTTCAGTACATCTACTTGGAGATACCTGATGTTATACTTTAAGTTTCCGCTTCTGGGCTCTTGGTTGCCTATGTTCTTACCTGGTGGCTACATGAACTGAAATCGAAATGATAGTGATTGAAGGATAGGAAAGTCTCCCCATCCCCTTCCTTCATCACGCATGTTCTACTAGTGGCTCATTAGGTGCGAGTAACATACTAAGTATGCTTCATCTAAGCACAGGGCTAGCATCACAGACCACTTGGTCAAGTGGATTTCACAAGATCATCCCCTCATCTACCCTGACATAGAATCGTGAGACACGTTACCATTCATCTTGACAACTACTTGGTTGGCTAAAGAACGAGGGTTTCGAGACATAAACTCGATTCTGAACCACATGATCGTTAATTTCTACAAGGTAACGGCACAATCAAGAGCTATTCATTGACTAATCACTTCTTCTCTCACTTATCAGGATCCATGGTAAACTAAATCACCGCCAGTCACCCCACCACTCCATTTCGAGTCTCGAATTGGAACAAAAGAGACCCAATGTGAAAAGGATTGATAACCCTGGAAAGAACATTATAGTGAGAGTAATACGATCATAAATCATGATACACAGAAAAACACTTACACAGAAGGATTCTTCTAGGTTTACGGGCTTACACTATGCGTGCATACAGCCTAAAGATGCCGCAATATCCAGTATCTCGGGCTTACGGTCGCATTCGGTTGCATTCGGTCGCAAGATGTTCCCAGATAGCTTTGGGAGCTTGAACTCGAAAATTTACATTGGGCGCATTCACCAAAACCAATTCTCCAGTAGTGAGTAATAGAGGACAAATGACCATAACCCTCGCTAAAAGGATTCAAAGGTTTCATTGTGCCATGAAGGTAGCAGCTAAGATATGTCAGCTCAAGATTCGAGAAGAATCGTAGATTTTCCGGATGTAACCAAAATCAAGCTATCGGCATCAATGGCGTGTGTATTTTTAATTTTACTGGGTTTATTGCATACCCATATCTACTCTTATTTGTCTCCCTTGCAACCTTGTCAGAAATACGGTATTCTCATTTGCTACCGGAACACGGCAGGGATTCAAATACATGACAGCCATGTGGGATTTAGAGCCACGCTCCATAATATCGCCACACGCCTGCATACTTCTAAATGTTGGATCGTTTATTTGAATATTAGCAAAGGCTACCCAAGATCGTTCTTCTTTGTACAAGCACAAGTACAAGTATAAGTTCCTGGCTCAGTACTTCAAATTTTTATTTGGTTATACAAGAGTCGTCTTTTGGGGTCGAGAAACATCTCCAAACCTCATTTGAAATGCTCTTCGCCGACTTCATCACCCAAGCCACAACTTTGCTCGTGGCAAGCTTGTCTCAACTTCAAACCAATGGCTTGTCATTATGGGGGACGCTCGATGCACCACAATTACCTTTCTATAACTTAACAAATGTATGTTCTCTAGATGCCATCTTGGCCGTCTACCGAGATTAATGATAGTATTCCAGGCGCCACAGACATCGCTGCAGAACACTTATGGAGCGATTCCAAATACAGGGCGTACCGTATATTATGACTGGACCATAACTAGAGGATATATAGCTCCTGACGGAGTGAACAAAAGGTACTTCGAGACAGATATTCATACGGCAAACCTTGTTTGCTAACGAGATGGTAAAATAGCGTCATCCTCATTAACGGGCAGTTCCCTGGGCCGCTTCTTGATGCCAATTGGGGTGACATGATCCAAGTCACTGTTCGAAACCATATCAAAGACGAAGGAACTACCATTCACTGGCACGGGCTTCTGCAGAATGGCACACCTTGGATGGATGGCGTCCCTGGAATTAGCCAATGTCCCATTAGTCCTGGCAGCCAATTCACGTATCGATTTAGAGTATGTTCAGCTTCATATGTGTCTTTGTAGCCCTTCCTAACAAACTTGCAGGCAGATCAATATGGCACTGTAAGTGATGACCTTTTCCATACAATTCTAGTCTAATCAAAAATTCAAGTCATGGTATCACAGTCATTACAGTGGTCAATACGGCGCTGGTCTTTTCGGACCATTAGTCATATATGGGTTCGTTCGCTCCCAATCTTTCCTAAGGTCCTATCATTAAAGTTCAAACAGCCCTCATAACGTCCATTATGATATTGATATCGGCCCGGTTATGCTCGTAAGTAATTCTTAATAGATCATCCGTGTTCTTGGGCTCATTTTGAACTGCAGCATGATTGGTATCACGCCGATTACTACCAAGTGGTGGAACGACTTTTCTCGGTGCCTGCAAATCCACTTGCAGCCAACAATAACCTGATCAACGGAAAGATGGATTTTAATTGTAGCGCGATCACTGTGAATGCCTCTTGTACAGCCAACGCCGGGCTTTCTAAGTTTCATTTTCACCCGGGTAAGACGCACCGGCTTCGTCTCATAAACCCAGGCACAGAAGGGAACCAGAAATTCAGTATCGATGGGCATGTATTAACAGTTATTGCTATTGATTTCGTTCCAGTCGTACCATATGACACGAATGTGGTAACTGTAGGAGTTGGACAGCGCACAGACGTGATAGTTAAAGCTATTGGCAAGGTGGGATCATCATATTGGATGCGTTCCAACTTTAGCCAGCTGTGCGCATCTAGCCCCAGTCTACAGCCGAACGCTCTAGCTGTAGTATTGTACGACGGCGCCAATCCAAACAGCAGGCCTAAGTCCACACCATTTTCTTACAATGAAACGAATTGCTTGAACGTAAGCGGCCCACTCTTAAGGCCATACATGAAAGTACCATCTCTAACCAGACATTCAGGACCCCCTTAATACAACTACCCCATATGTCAAGAGTACTCCGCCAGTCACACCACAAGTCACCCAAATAATAGACATAAATTATGTTATCAATGGCTCCGGTATGTTTCTATTCACCTTCGGTGGCAGCTCTTTCCGGGCGGATTACAACCAGCCAGTTCTTCTTACAGCCGCAACAGCAACAACCTCAACATCGAACAGCGGTACATATACCAACAGCACATCGCTCTATCCAACTACTATGAACGTTCAAGATTTTGGAACGCCTGCCTCTGTTCGTCTAATCATTACAAACAGCGTGCCAGTCTCTCATCCTATGCATCTTCATGGTCATAACTTTTGGATACTGGCCGAAGGAGTTGGCACATGGGATGGAACCATAACTAATCCATCCAATCCGATCAGAAGAGATACCTTCATGATGGCAGCAGCTCTTAGAACAGGCTCAAAGGCATACACTGTCATTGAATATGTTGCTGATAATCCTGGTGTATGGCCGTTTCACTGCCACGTCGCTGGACATGTCTCAACTGGGCTGTTAATAAATGTATTGGTGCGTACCTTAACCTGGAAACGAATCCATGGCCTCTATATTTCATTCACTGACTTTCTCCAGGAACAACCGGATGTGTTAGCCAATAACTCCCAGGCTTTGAAATCAATATCGCCGACGTGTGAAAGTTGGCAGAAATGGACGAAGTCTCATTTGGTGGATGAAATCGACTCGGGGGAATAGTTTGCCAGTTTTCGTTGAAATAGATTAGAATATGAACGGGAAATGATATGTGGCGATTTCGCACCGCCGTTTTTTTTAGATGAACACTGTCACAATATTCGGCGGACAATGATCATTTCTGCGACTCATGATGAGAAATGAGCGAATCGCACAGGCAGACGCGGCAGCTATTTGGAATCAATCTTGGATTTAGTAGAGTTGATTGGTAATTTACACATAAGATACATTATTTTTCATAAATAATGTGAGATTTGGAAAGGCATGTATTTTGAATTGGAAGACATGTAGCTATCATTGAGATCTCTAGCTTCACTGACGATAGGTCTTAGGCAGACAATCCGACTTCCTTATCCTGTCTCACGACAGGAACCATTTCTAGAACGTACGGCTCCTTGACCCACAAGCCATATGTCTTTTGCTCCACCCACAACTTCTTGTAACAAAGTTCTCCTTCCCTTCCTTCCGGAATGCGGAAGTCAAAATTCCACAACAAACGACCTAGTATGAGTTTCATCTCGGCATGAGCTAAAACTTGCGCAATGCAGTTTCGTGGTCCAACACTAAACGGCTGCACAATCTTGAAGTTGTCATCTTTGAAGGTTTCCTTGTCGAAGTATGGATCGGAGGTAGTTGGTTCGAACAGAGAAGATGAGGTTGACGATAGCCAGCGTTCTGGTATAAAGTGGTCGGCATGGGCAAAGTGATCATGGTAGCGATATGCAGCGATTTGAGGAAGGCCGACGAATGTCTTCAGAGAGGTGGAGGAATTAGTTGTGTTTCAATTTTATTAGGGATGTTAAGACTGGACTGAACTTACGCCTCCTGGATACATGTCTCCGGCAATTGTGTCACCACCATCCGGCACAGTACGTGGTATAGAGCACGGCACTGGCGGGGTATATCGAAAATTTTCTTGGAATACGGCTGTGAGATAAGGAAGGTTCTCGAGAGCCTTCAGGGTAATTTCAGACTCGTCCGAGAACGTCTCTCTAATCTCTTTCTTCAACTTTTTCATCTTCTCAGGCTGCAACATTAGGTTTCTCGTTGTTGAAAGTAGCACTGTAGAAGTGGTTTCACTTCCTGCAATGACCAATGTTCCTGCTGTTGCTTCTATTTCCGGCATGGTCATTGTATTCTTCGTATTAGCGCCAACGATATATGACATGAAGTCATTGCGACCAGTCTCTAGATTGAGACGTTTTTGTACCCATTCTACACTACGGCGAAAATGATATATACGTTCGTTGAAGGCTGATTTGGGGATACAGTACCACAAAATCTTATCAATTACCGGGTAAAAAGTTATACTGGCTAGGAGGCACGATGCTTTGAGATGGGCAAAGAGGAACGATACCCAGCGATGATATTTTCCTTTCGCGAGACATTCAAAAGACTGTCCAAATGTCAAGTCACCCTGTGTTTCCTGTTGTCAGAATCTTACACAATTACATACGAAGATTACACTTGCCGTAATATCAAAGGTAGTAAAATTGTACCAATCTTTCAGATCCAGGAATCTTCGTGTTCGAGCTTCTTGTATCAACAGGCCCGTATACTTCTGCAAGAATGGCTCTTGGGCTTTCAGAGCGCCTGGAGAGAAGGCATGATTCAAGATCTTCCTTTGTCTTGTGTGATCATCCTCGAAAGAATCCAGAATTGAGAAGACTCCATTTGGAGCTGGTCTAATCCAAGCGGGGTTTTTGGTAAACTCAGCATGCCCACGACCTCGCGCTCCATAGATGTCATGCCATGCTTGGCCATCAATGAAAGATAGTTCGTCTGGTGCTAATCGTACAACCTTGCCATATTTGGTGTGAATGGCCCAAGTGTCATGGACCAGGTTACCGCGAGATAGAGATATTGCGTATGGAAGACGGGAGATCTTCCAGAGCAGTGGGCCTGGGTACTTAGACAGCGGGTGGAAAAAGTAGTTGTAGAAACATCGGAAAGTATTATACTAGAGACGTTTCAGTACGAAACAGAGAAAGTACTCACGCAAAATTTAGGGCAACAAAGAGGACTACAACTGTAACTTACTGCTAGAAAAAAAGCCACAAAGTACAGACTGACAGCCTTTAGGCCAAGCTCATTAGGAAAATAGTGATCCATTATTCACCCTATACATGGTGGTGGAGAGCACGGGGAAACGGCAGACTATGTCTGTGTTCAACAGTTCTAATGGGCATGCCCAACTACCCGGAAACTATTCCAGATTTTTCCACATCGTCAGGAGACAGCAATCGGCATGAAAGCATTGTTGCGACTCGCGTAGGCGTCGTGAATGCCATGTAGCAATGTCTCCTGCAGAACCCCAGGATTGAGAACCTGGAAAATTTACCCCGGAATAAAGCACGGAAGAAGATCTACAAGCTTGACTTAAGCAATGTAACATCTGACGGGCATACAGGACCTCCACCACCATCCGTAAAAATAACGTTCCCGTGTTTTGTGTAATCTCAAATTATGGAGGCAGTGACATATGCCTATGATCTTATTGGGCTGATTTCTGAGGAAGTCTTGGTCACTAATCATAGATAATATCCCTCAGCTTTGAGACTTAGGGATTGTATATCAATCACCCTATTCAACCTGTAAGTATGTGCTCACTTGCATAAGCAGCATTAGTCTTGCAACTCTCTTATGTACTCGGAGCAAGAAAGGCTAGCGTCACCAGCCCCCCTAGCATGCTGACCCACCTGCCGAGCTAACGCCTAAAGCTTAATAAGACCATAACGCTTGACAAGACAAACGAGACAAGCTAATAAATGCCTAAACAGAAGATACCTACAGTAGTATTAGTTACGCCTCGCCACACGTGTTCATCTGCGAAGTGGAAAGTCGAGATTGATTATCATCACATCTTTTTTATCAGGTGCGCATCACACGATCACACTTTAGTCTCTAAATTCCTTGTCCCATCTCATCAACTACACGATACCAACCTATTCACTCGGAAATTGATATCTATGCATTAGGGCTGATCGGCTTGAAGAATCAACAGCTCAAACAGACTAAGATATTGTCAATTCAAACCAGCCAAGTCACGTGACTAGACACAAGCGCTCGTCTGGCCAAGAAAGAACGCAACACAAAAAGGACACACTCTCTTCAATATTCAAATCCAATATTTTCATAGCTTTTCTGAAAACGCCCCTGTGATTCGATATAGGCAAATCTCATTATCCTCAGTGTAAGAGTTGGCAGCCCACATTTTACATGTACAAGATTCTTCGGGTTGAATTATTTTAAGATTACAGAAGAGCTCCACCAGTACACGCCACTGATGATACGCTGAGAGCGAGTCCTCTACACGATGGTCTGATCTACCGTTCTAGTTTCTCTAATGGCACCATCAGGTATCTCATCAGAAAAACTCCTAGCACTCTTTCTATCAAGCTCAATCTCACTATCTTGTGGTAAATAGTGTTTGGACCGTGGGCTTCGTCGATTAAATCCGGATAAAGAGCCTCTGCTTGCAGAATCCTGTGTTGTACGGGTTGAGCCGAAAAGACTTCGTAAAGACTGTCCAACTTTTGTGTTGGTCAAGACATAGCGGAAAAGTTGCGGACAGACCAGCAGACACGAACAGATGATTGTTACGTTCAACTCGATGGATCTTATGCTTGTTAGTTCAGTATCATTTGCCCCGATTGCAGAATTGCTTACATCCATACGGCCTCGTACATAACGTCCCAGGTTTGATCTGCGTCACTATCCTTAAGTTTCACAGCTATTTCAACGTTTCGAGCCAGAGTAGCTCCCACAGCACTGTTTTCCTGGTCAGAATAATGTTTTTCTCATAGAAGGTATCCACTCACAATCCACCAATAGCAAATATTGCTGCCAGTCCCAACTTTCGTCCCCGACTTAGCTGTAATCTGTACAGCATGGGCATGGGCAGAACAAGAATAATGATATCCGTGAGTAGATTTAGGGCACCAATTGCAAGGTCAGTCACATAGCCGTCTAGGCAGACAGCCTTTTTGCCGGGGGTTTTGATTCCGAACGCCGCAGCGACGGGATTGCACCAAAAGACCTGCACCAATGTTGATGCGATGAGGTAACAAATCGTGAATACCAGAGTTCCATAAACTGTCCAGCGAAAGGCTTTGCTTGGTCTGAAAATCGACAAATAATACATCAAGATGGATACTTTGGCGCAAAGGATTCCGGGGGGCCACATTATATCCCCAATTCTATGAAGCTATCGTTCCGTTAATTTGGAGCGCCCTTCTTGATCATCTCTGAAGCCTACCAGCCAAGTATTCCGGTTAATTGGGAGACGAAGGTCCCAAACATGATGCGCAATCCCATAATGTTCGATGTCTAAATATTCTGAGCTATTATGCGAATCAACGAAGGATCGAGTGGTACTGACCAACAATGAAGCAGGTGGCTCTGGCAATCGAAAAGGCCTACATGATGTAAGCAGGAAATTCGCATTTGCTCTTGTTGGTAGTCATACCAGCGCAAAAACGATCAGAACTGGAGATACATTAGTATTGTCTGAAGAATGCCTAGTATTACAATGACACTTACCATCATCCCATCCTAGCTTTCTTCCTGCCATAGACACTTTGGTCGTCAGACGAAGTACCACAAAGATGAATGCAACGCATAGTGTTGTAAGAGTTCCTGCCATGTACATTCCGCCATTGCTTTCGGGGTGGTCGAAATTTGGTGTCACTCCTGGTGGAGCCGGTGCTGCAACGAAGCCTTCTCTACCGATGAGGTCAAAAATTGCCATTGTAAGGAACGCACGGGCTCTGCTAGCCCAAAGAAAGTTGTGGAGAAGTGGACTCAATCAGCTTCTTGTAGATGTCTTGGTGGTTCCGGTGCGTGTATTATACAGAGTTCATTAGATCCGATTTCTCATTCTTGATTGCATAAATAAAGACTTCAAAATTCAAATGTAGAGATTCTTCCTCTCAAATCTTTCGCCATGGTTTCAAAAAGGCCCCCTTCAAATGCTGATGGAGGGTGGTAGTTGGACATACAACTTGGGGAATTCGTGAATCCGTAAGATCCAGTCATCTTGAATGTATCTAAGCAGAAAGATACGATATTGATCCATGAAGTCCTCCAATAGTAACACGCGTGAGAAAATAGCTAGTGGCTAAGCCATAAGTTTTAGTAATGGTGGCAACAGTGGGTGGTATCGTGTCTATCCAATGATGAGATAATGACCCTGGAAATCAGCCTGTGTAATCATATGCCTCCTGTTTCCGCTTACAGTAAATGGGATGTCTGGATGGCAGTAATCACTTGAGCTGACAATAGATCATATCTGACTATATTATTAGCCACCTTGTAATATAGTCATGTATATGTTAAGGGATCTACCGTTCAGGCGGTTAAACTTCAACAGCGCAGTACATGCATCTATTTGCTGTTTTAAGTTGAATACATCCGACGGCGCAGTGCATGTATCTAGTAGAAAAATTAACTCATAAATATACATACTAGCTGGAGGAGGTCGAAATACGTACTTCGATAGTCTATGCATTAGTGCTTATGTACTATAGCATCGTTATTAGTATGTCACCCATCCTGGTATATAGTTTATTGCTGAAGAACTACTACTATAGTATAGATGAACCCCGAGGTAAGGAAGGGCACATTTTAAGCGCCAATTTTGTCCGGGGCGGGCTGTTTCCAGGTTTCAACTATGCGAGGCCGGTACCGACAAGGTAGTAATTGTCTCATTGTGATAGGATTCGAATGATTTGGATATAGACGAGGTCAAATGCTGAGGGTTGTGATTGAGTGTTTCATTTTTCCAATCCCTACTCCCACTTCCTGCAATTTTGTAAGGAAGCACGATGCGATTGTTCATATCGACTTTGTTTGAATCTCCGATTTCCTGATTATGCACTTTTGAGAACCTGCATAGGCACATTTCTTAAATCTCTTTTTCCGCTTGGAAAATACTTGAAATTGTGGTCTGAGACGTTCCGGATGTATTTGAAAGCATCAAGAGACAGAGATCTGCACTTCTTCAAGGCTCAATGCTCAACCCCATACCCAACCCCACCCCTACCCCCCTTCATAGGCGAAATCCCGGTATACTAAATCACTTAAATAGAACCATATATTAGAACACGTGTATTTCGATATCTTCTCAAAATATCAATCTTTATGTTATACTATATTTTGAAACCCCTTAAACATACGAAATTTCTCAAGTTTCATTTCAAATAAATGATTGCTCAATTTGATGTCGAATATTGAAAAGAGCGAAACGTTTTTGATCGTCTGGGTTTTTTGTCCTGCCTCCCGTGCATTATCCTAGCCAGCAAAACTTTCAGAAAGGATCTACATGGATCGTCGGATAACAGATTAAAACCTCACATAAGATTTCTCAATTTATCCTTATGCTGGGGTCTCGAAAAAATTTGACTGCTTAGACATCCGATTATTTGATGTCGGCTTGAGAAAGCCTCGTTTAGTTTTCTGGGGTAATTCCTCGAAACTTGTTTCAGTCTTTCAGGAAAGAGTTCTTAGTGGTTATCATTTTCCGATTTTAAATGCGTTCCTATTCATGTTCACCTTCATGATGTAGTCGATGAAATAGGAAGGTAAAGCCGTTAGAACTGCCTCTCCAAGCAGACCCCGACAGATTTGAAGTGGTTAATATTGTCAATCAAGGGTTGTTGTTCGCCATCAAATATACTCTTAATGTAGATGTGTGAGCGAGAAGGCACAAATAAAAATGCTTCATTCTTCTCAAAGTTGAGTTGGACCGAGTTCCAGAAAACACTAAAATGGGTTTCTAAGTATATGAATTTCAGTTCTGAATTGAAGAATTAGGAGCATTCGATTTTAAGAATCAGTTAATCCCCCAAACGTATGCAAACGGCAAGAGAATTTCGGTATGGCCATTGAAAATGAGACACCATCATAGATTCCAGGGGCTATCTCGTTCCTTCATCAAAATATGTGCTGTAGGGTCTGGGAAACAATACTCATGAGCTAACAAATTTCCTGGTCGCGATTTGCCTTCTGGAAATTTGAAATCGTAGTTGAGAATAAGATGAGCAATCAGGATTTTAATGGCATGTGCTGCAAAGAATCTGCCTGGACAGGAGTATTTTCCATGACCAAAATGCATGTTATTTTTATCAGTCATTGCGAATTGATGAAGGTTGCTTTGTCCCGGCTTTTGCCTCTCGTAATAGAAGCGAAAGCCTTGGAAAACACCAGGATCGGGAGTTACAGACTCGAGAGCAATCGGCACGACAGGTACTACCATATGAACACCCTTTGGAAGTATTGTGCCGTCGGAAAGCTGTATGTCTTCCATTGCAGCACGTTTGAAACCAACTAAGCGCGTTAGGAACGTGTCTGTATAAAGCAACCACAAAAAAACTTACTAAGACTTGGACCGTTTAGTCGTTGTGACTCTTTCATGAAACTATCAAGCTTCCTCATTTTTGTGAGCGTCGTCTTCTGCCAACCTCCATCCTCCTTTAGAGCCTGCAAGATCTCTTCTCGAAGCGGTTCGAGGTATTCTGGATGAGCAATAATGTCATACAGAACCTGAGTTGCTGTCATAGAAGTTGTATGAACAGACGCCAACGCCAAAACAAGTAGTCTATGAACCAGCTCTGCCGCCTGACCATCCCGCTCGTTCCACGCCTCATCCATCAACCATTGCAGAAAATCATTTGGTCGTTTGTAATCTGGATCGTTGACTGTTTCCATTCGCCTGCGCTCTTCCACAATGGGTGTGATGAGTCTTTGTGCGTTGTGAAGATTCCGAGAGACGGCCCAAGTAGCTGGCATGAAATATGATGAGATTCGTTTGAGGTAGGGCGGAATGACTCTCATTTGAATTGCAACTCGGAAGACATTCTCCGGGAACATCCTTTGGATTTCCATCCATTCTTTGTTGCGCTCCAAGGAGGCAACTGATATTCGTGCGAAATCATGCACAACCAACCTTACTACGGTATCAAACCCAAGTATGGAAACCCAATTATCTGGCAAACGTTAGTTTCTGATAGCTGCCGAGGTGAAAGTGGTTTATAGAAGCCGGACCTTTGCACGGAGGTATCTCTTGCGTCAATGCCCATTTCATTTCTTCACATATCAAAGGCACAAAGAGGCCAAGCTTAGGGGTAAGTCGCGTATGAATGGCATGAGTGTGAAGGTTACCACGCAGCAAGATATCGATAGTGTTATAATTACCTTGGAAATTCTACATGCAGGTCAGTATGAAGCTTCCAACAGTCGAACGCGGTGTACTATTCAAAGCGAATTTGACATCTCAAATTATTTGAATCATCTTATTGGTTCCCGACAGTGGAAACTTGTGGTTGTAGGACTGCAGTCCGGACTACTAAAAATTCTATGGGTGACTTGCCTCAATATTTGCAACCATGGAGCTGAGTTTTTCTTCCGGGATCGCTCGAAGCTCATTGACGTACTTATTAGGTACAACTAACATATCATTTCCATTTATTTTGAAGAATTGATCTTTGTACTAAGTACTTATCAGAACAATGATTTATGGAGTCATCGATGGAGCAGATGAAGGCTTTACCTGATGATATCCTTCTTGAAGGAGGTTCATTGCATTGTTGAGATACTGAACCCTCGCGGGGTAGGCCCATCTCAGGCCAACAATAGGAGCTTTCACTGCAGCATTGCCATGGGGAAAGAGCACAGCCCTGAGCCACGAACCTAATAGAATGGAACAGATTGCGACTAGAGCCAATAACGGTTTTGTTATTGAAGCCTCTCCATAACCCATGATCTCTATGAGGGACATTTTAATCGAAATTCGTCAACTCTCTGATCGGTTTGTATCTCAGGAATTCCAACAATTCCACTCAGTAGCATATAAACGGATCTTCACCTCTAATGCCCTCCCCCGCACTTTCTACATCTCTTAGCTAGCAATATCTTCGATCCTAAGGTCTCTATCCTTACTATCTCAATCTAGCACTTGCTCCATAGCTTTGCTGCCAATGCACGAATCCTTCGCAATGTGATATAATGAGGCGCAAATAAGACATGTACATATGCACTCATCTCCTGCAGTGACAGTAGTATCTTTATGCGCGACTAACAAGGATACTTCCAGGTTCTCATGAATCAGAATTGTCATGTGTCGGTGTTGTTTGGATATGTACTCCGTTTGCGAAAGTGACTACTCACCTAGCTTAGTGTGTATACCTGGTTCGTATAGAAGTTTGATGGCTTCCTGGGGTCAACAAAGATATACATCAAGTTACTCAATAGAACCAAATGCCGAAAATACCCATATTTCAATACTTATATGATCATATCACTTTGTGTCGTAATTGTTTAATCTGGTAAAAAATATTGAAAATACAATGGGCACAGTAGAGACAGTGCGGAATTCGGTAAATGGTCTTAGTAATACATAGGTACATGTACCGAGATACATACGGTATAACGTCATCATAGTGTCATCACGGAGTATTTCGCAAGATCCGATTGGCTAAAAAGAAATACATGAATCTTACAACCGAAAGTCTCCTTGCTAGTGCTCACCTTGTACAGTAAGACATGATCATTTTAAGTACAGCAAGTTAAATTTCTAGTGGGTTACAGCCGTGGATATAAACGAACTTGCGAGCGATCAAGGGATACATCAACCCAAAATTACCCCATGTCGTGTTCTACAAATTCTGTTGGACCGCGACCCCAACACTTTCCAACATGCTTCCAAGTTGGTGCTACCTACTAGAAATGGAATAGATAGAAAGAGGCGGTGTCTATAGAAACAAAAAGCCCAAAATGACTGCGGCCACACCTCAAGTGAGTTGCCAGTACTTTCACTGACTTCTCTTACCCTGTACAATCACCAGTCTAGAGATCATGGAATCCAATCCAACTGGCGCGCCGAGAGCTTCTAGTGCCGTCAAAGATAACGGTCAATCGGTTATGATGACAGCCGACGAAGAAAAAGCAGCAGCAACAGTGCCTACGGGAGATGAAAAACAGGACCACGATGCAAAACTCGAGACCGGGTCAAGTCAGCCTGTGAAATTGCCAGAAAGAAAAAGAACCATACATGGCATCAAAGTATTGTCAAGCCATTTCCTTCAAACTGGCCCCATGGTCATGCCTAAACAATAGTGCGGGGACTGATGAGAGTATACCTTTTAGTGGGTCCTTTTAGTTGTCGCCATTCTCTCGAATCTTTGCTTCTATGCCATCGATAATACAATAGTAGCTGTGATTCAACCCGTATGTCCTGCAAGAGCGAACAGGTACCGTGTGTCAAACTTACACCATATTGTGTAGGTCGTCGTCAAAGATCTCGGTGAAGTCCAAAATTTACCATGGATTTCCGTCGGGTAATATGAGTCCTTTGCAACCTCCAAAGATGGGCTATCTGACATTTTTTTGAGTTTCTTGATGGCTGGAACAGCCACGGCATTAGTTAATGGGAAGCTCTTTGCGTCCTTCAACGCCAAGATCTTGTACATAGCGGTTTGCACCTTGATGATGACGCTCTTCCACTATAAAATTCTGACACTGAAAGTTCTCGTTACTTTTCGTCGTCGGCTCCATCATATGTGGTGCAGCTCCAAATATGACAGCACTGATTTTTGGTCGTGTGATAGGAGGAGTTGGTGTATGTAACACATCATTCTCCTACTAGCCATCACTGACCACGTCAAAAGGGCACTGGAATGTATCTTGGGGCTCTCACGTTGATATCGGTCAACACTAGTCCCAAGGAAACAACAGAATATATGGGATATCTGTAGGTGCTTCTAGAGATGCTTTTGGTTTCAGCTAACGATTCGCGAAGTGCTTTGGTCTGGGGATTCGGATCTGTTATTGGACCTCTTATTGGAGGTGCCTTTACGGATAGTTCTGCAACTTGGAGATGGGTAGGTTTCGTTGATTAGACTTTTTGCTAGGCTCACATTTTCTAGGGATTCTATATCAATGCACCCGTGATTTGCATTTTTATTCCAGTGTATCTCTTCATAATACCATCGTACACTCCTCGTCCAACAGAATCTTTTCTTTCCAAAATTCAAACCATAGATTGGGTGGGCAGCGTATTGAGCTGCGGTGCTTTCGTTGCTGGTATCATAGCTATCAATTTTGGAGGCACACTATATCCTTGGCACAGCTGGCAAATTATTGTTTTGTTTGTAGTTTCTGGAGCATTGTTCATCGCCCTCTTCCTGCAGCAGCACTTCAACTTCTTGACTACTCAGGCACTTCGTGTGCTACCGATACATCTTCTCAAGACAAAGGATATGATCATATGCTTCGTGTGTCAAGGTAAAGATATTTTAGATACATTCGAGACAATCGCTTACACCTCGCAGTTGCCGTTGCACTTATAGTACCTGTTCCGTTATACTATATCCCGGTTTTCTTCCAATTAGCTAAGGTATGTTGCAAACCCTCACCTCTAATCTTGTATCTTTCCACTAATGTTAGTACTCGCAAAGGGAGATTCTGCTCTCCGAGCCGGAGTCAAAACACTTCCTTTGATATGCTTCTGGGTGACCTCGAGTGCCATTCGTGGACGTCTTATGGGGAAGCTAGGATGGTATCAGCCCTGGTATATCGCCGGAAGTATTTTGAACATTCTCGCTGGTGTCTTTCTGAGTATGATTTGTTCTAATTTCTTCTCTTGATATACAGATGGAAGTAATATTGACTTGTATGTTAGGTCGTATCAACATCACCACATCAGATGCTGTCATATACGGACTTCAGGTCCTATCTGGAGTAGGGACGGGCTGCTATGGCCAAGCAGGTTTTGCAGTAGCACAACGATTAGTGCCCCCAGCCGATGTTCATCGCGCAATATCTCTCATGCTGATTGGTACGAAAATTCCCTCATTGCTGACCAATTGTGCTGATCACCCTTCCAATATAGCACAACTCACTGGAACCACACTCGGTCTTGCAATTGCTGGAGCCATGTTTCAGAATGTTTCACTACCTCGAGTGCGGCAAATAGTGCCATCCTTCTCAGCTTCGCAATTGAGTAATCTAATCACACAAATTGGCGGTGGTCTTGATGATCAGCTGAATGAAGTGCAGACTAAGGAGGTTCTGGCCATCATTGTTGATGCTCTGACAGATACGTGAGTGTAAACTTCTTTGTGTTTGATCAAATTCGAAGCTAAAACCATTTAGATATATCCTCATTTACGCAGCAGCAGCTCTGTCCCTAGTACTCTCAATATTCTTCACCGTATGTTTGCTTTATCTCCATCGGATGTTTCCCACATATCTATAGGCTGTCCTTTTGCTAATGACTACGCTGTAGCCTAAGAAGCTTTGGTAGATTGAAGAAGTGTACATGGTAATTGTTAGGCCATTATTCACGTCTTCTTAATGAATGTCGAGGCGTGCTAGCTTACCAGGATACAGTTCAGGTAAAAGGATATTGAGAGAAAACCATCATATGCTCAGCGACCCCCTTCAAAAGTAACATTTTTTTTGATATTGCGCGGCGTTCAAAATTATAAAGGCCCATTTCTTCCAATTGATTTCCTCGACATTCGCTTTGTGCTTTCATCCACCATTTCATTTGTGATGGCCATAGAGCAATATAATTACATGCCTTTCAATTTTTCCTTCTCAAAAGAATTTGCTGACTCAAACTGACTTGGTTCTTTTCGCCTTTGACTACATTCTGTGGGCGTTCCGTTTGCCCCTCCGGATAGCTAATCTCAAACTCGTTTAAGAGAACCATCAGCAATAATTTAATTTGAGCACTAGCCCAGAAACGACCTGGGCAAGCAAACTTTCCTACGCCCCAAGACGGATTCTCTGAGCTCAAAGAAGAGAATTGGTATCGCTCCTCTTGGCCTGGTTCTTGCCGTTGTGTGTAAAATCTTAAAGGGTCAAACGTGTTTGGAGAGGGGTATATCTCGGGGTCCTTGTTGATGAGGTAATGGGTCATCGAGATATATGTGTTTTTGGGCAGAGTCACTCCATTTGAGAGAGTTACAGGTACTGCAAGTTGACGATTGAAAGTCACTGGACAAGAAACATATGTTAGACATTGCGACTTGTATAGTTGTGTTGGTGGTCATACTTAAGCCAAGAGTATTTACGCGATGTGATTCCTTTATGAAGCTATCCATCTTCTTAAGAGATGATAGCGTCCGAATAGTGACATCGGCTTCTTCAGCTTCTTCGGTTACGATTGTCAATTCCTCCTTCAAAGTTTTGAGGTCCTCCGGTCTAGCACATAGATCTAGTATGGCGTTTGTCGCGACCTCTGCCGTTGTATGTATGGCAGCTGCGTTGAGAAAAAGCATCCGTGTTACTAGTTTGTCTATCTCTGCATCAGGTCCACGAGCAGAGTCGATTAGCCATTGTACCATATCCGGATGCTCTTTTGAGGTGGTTGACCTGCGCTCCTGTATGAGTGGAAATAGAAGCTTGCGGGCCACAGAAAACCGATTGCGGATCTGTTTATAGGATTTAAGGAAAGGAGCAATGATAGGGTGGAGAAGTCTATAGTGCTTCTTGAGATCGGTAGCTACATTTCCGGAGCTATAAATGACATGAATTAGTAGGCAAGCGAGACAGACGATGTTCAACTCACTCTATAGTATAGCCGGTTGCGGTAGCCAACCATTCTGGATCTCTACATAGCTCTGGTCCAACAAAAGCACGAGCACTGGCGCTGGTAATAAGTTCAATGGCGAGACGAAACAGCGGAAAGCTATAATTGCCTGGAAATATGTCAATCAAGCTGACCACTAGATATGTTATATATGAAAAATGAAGTCTACTCACCATCTTTTCTCTCAGTCTTCTCGAGTTTCGAGTTTATTGTAAATAGTATCTCATCGTATGTAGGCTGAGCAAGACGACCTTTCAATTGTAAGCGAGCTATACATACCTAGCTCAATGAGATCTATCATCCAATACCTATATTTTGAGATAGTTGCCCTGCACAAACAAGGAATTGCAGGTCACTTTCCTCCGCAATGTCGAAGCCAGTATACGGACCAGCGTGTCGAACCGATGCAGTAAGACGCACTTGTTTTCTTGGAAGAACACTGAAATCTTTCATGAACTTTCGAGAAACAATGACTCGATCCATATCTGTCGTCCATAATGAATACACAGAGTCTTTGTACTATTCACGTGTCAGAAACATGGATGGAAATAATACTCAAAGGATCAGCCGATACCTTTGAATAACCCTCTTCAATGAGCTCCAAGCTATGTTTGAAGAAATGGCTATCGGATGTGTTGCCCAAGAGTCCTGGTTTCTTGCCGATGCGAGGTATCTGACCCTGTTGCTTTGTGGGTCGAATGACGAGTAAATACAATGAAGTAAAGGTCGTGACCAAGGTGGCCACTAAAATCATCGACAGCATCTTTTGTCTTCCTTATCAATGAAGGATTCAAGCCATCTCACAAAACAACAGAATTAGAAGTAGAAAGCTTGAGGTGCCAGGTGCCGGAGTGTTGGTGTACCGAAAGGTTACATTGAGATTCAGGGGTGTCCATATCGATCGATACTATATGCACACCATGGGACCCGTGCCGAAAGCCCGCACTACCCCCTGAAATTAACAATTGGACTTTCCTCATTCTCACTCATCAGTTTGCTTAGTAAATCTGTGCCTCCGGCAGAAATGAAGGACATATAGGTACCTACCTATGCAGTGAGAGTCACGTCACATTATGTTATATGCCGCAAAGCTCTCGTCTTACTTACATTTTTTCGCATTTCACCCGAATCTTCATCCACTCCACCTGTCGCCTGTCGTTCTCCATTGCAATCATGCGAGAGTGATAGGAGAGCTTGCCACGAAAGGAATGGGCATGAAAGAAAGCAACAAGCAGTATCATACCCATAGCCTTGCAAACCTTACCCTGCAAGTTGCCACCGTCGAGGATTAATTGCCCCGCTCCGGCCTTCTGGGGTTTGCAATCAACATGCCTCGATTGTGCAAAAACGCTCTTGGCTATTTTCAAGGAGCTTTTGCCACTTATGGTGTCTATTTCCCATGAGATCGGAAATCATCGCTGGTCTAAACTTATCAGCTTGCATTTGTAACGGATAAGCCGACCGTAGTCTCAAGCCAAAGATGATTGTCAGCAGGTCACCAGTGTACATGCAATTGGACTTGATATAGAGGACATCTGGGTGTGCCCTTTCCGGTATGCATTACTTTACCTTGCTTCAATTAGATTCCTGCATACTTTGTGTACCTTATTTCTCCCGTTACAAACAGTAAAAATGGATCACTTCGATGTATTAGAAGCCAAGTTTCTAGTCGGCAGTCTAGCCAATGAGTCTTTCCGAGCAGGTGGCTCTGGATCGATGTCTACATCTATCTATGACACGGCATGGGTATCTATGGTATCGAAGGATGTTGACGGGGTTAGACATTGGCTCTTTCCAGAAGCCTTCCAGCACATAGTCGATGCCCAGTCCAAAGATGGCTCCTGGGAATCTTATTCGTCGCAGGTGGATGGAATCTTGAATACAATGGCGGCTCTGTTGGCCTTTGTATCTCATCAAAGTGCTAACAATTCCTCCTACTTCATTTTGCCCCCTGACATTGATGCACGAATACTCAAAGCACAAGGTAGTCTTAGACATCAATTGCAGGCGTGGGATGTCAGATCTTGTGTTCATGTTGGATTTGAGATTCTTGTCCCTGCGCTTTTAGGAATGCTAGAGCAACACAATGTCGTCTGTGAATTTCCTGGTAAAACGCATCTACTCCAACTGAACCAGGAGAAGCTCTCGAGATTCCAGCCAGAAATACTCTATCAGAATATACAAGTGACTGCCCTACATTCCTTGGAAGCATTCATTGGCACAATAGATTTCAATCGAATCAAGCACCACTTAAAGAATGGAAGTATTATGGCCTCTCCGTCTTCAGCAGCGGCATATCTGATGAATACTTCAATCTGGGATAACGAATCAGAAATATATCTCAGAAACACCATCATTGAAGGTGCTGGAAAAGGCAACGGAAGTGTACCTTGTGCGTTCCCGACGACGTTTTTCGAGTTCACATGGGTACGATACATCTGTTATTTAATCTAAACTTGTACTAATCAAGTTGATGATTTATCTAGGTTGTCTCTACGCTTCTGAAAGCAGGTTATACCCCAGAAGAATTAGGAGAGTATAATCTTAGCATATTGGTGGACCATCTCCAGCAAGAATTAAGCCACAGACATGGGGTCATTGGTTTTGGTAGGTCGGAATCGCCCGGAAACAGTCCTTTATAATAACTCTGATAGCTCCTTCATTACTTCCCGATGCTGATGACACTGCGAAATGTATTCTTACGCTGTGCCTGGTCGGAAGATCAGTTTCGGTAGAGCAAATGATAGCAAACTTTGAAGTCAAAAATCATTTTCAGACATACGCGCTTGAGAGGAATGGAAGCATCAGTGCAAATTGTAATGTACTCAATGCTTTGTTGCATATTAACGAGCCCAACAAATATGTCGGGCAGATCCTCAGCACAACTGAGTTTTTGTGCAATTCATGGTCGGCTGGAAAGATCGATGACAAATGGGGTGAGCATATTTGTTAGCTTGCTGTGATCGATAAACTTTGTCAGTATGCTAACAGAATGGATAAGAATCTCTCCCGGCAGTATTCGATGATGGTCTTAGCTCAGACATTCAGAAAGCTTGTGATGGTTTGGGACAGCGGAGCGTTACCCGACTTTCCAGAAGAACAATTGAAAGACAAGATTCCTGTAATTCTATTACAGATTCTACATCGCACATTGCATACTCAAAATAGCAATGGTTCTTGGGGTACTTCAGGCTCGTGCGAGATAACTGCTTATGGCATCCTAACTTTGATTGATGCGACTTTCTTTCCCTGGGCCGGAGAGCTTGACAAGCACGTGCTTAGAGCCATTCGTACAGGTCGAACTTATTTGAATCGGAACCGAGATAGTTGGGATAAAGTTACTTATACCTGGGTTGAAAAAGTCAGTTACGGATCAAGCATTTTGTCCAAAACATATTGTATAGCAGCGACCCATGCAGCGAAGAAAGTACCCTACGAAACTCAGCACAATGGAACCACTTCCAAACATCCTCGGTATTCCCTTTGATAGAGTTGCGAGGTTCGCCAAGTTTTTTTCTGCAATTCCTCTCTTCGCGAGTGAGAGCTCATGGAAGCTTACTGCCTCTATTATGGAAGGATATCTCTTTCTTCCACGGCTACGTCGAATTCGCTTGGATATCTTCCCCCGCCAGAACATGGCAGAGGATAAATATCTAGAGTACATTCCTTTCACGTGGACTGGTTGTAATAATAAAGGGATATTCCTTGAGACCGACCTAATTTGGGATATGATGGTCATCTCAATGTTAAATTATCAGGCAGACGAATTCATGGAAGCTGTGCTTGGACACAACGGCTCTGCGGAGCACTTAATCCGAGGCCTGTTTTCCAAGACAACTCTTCGAAGTGATCCTCTATCGAGTCAGGAGAGTTCTTCGTTGAATCGTAGCGTCATCACACCAGTGAACTCCGATGATGGTTTGCCAGATGACTCCACAAATGATGACAGAGACACTCTCATCCGCTTCAAAGACCACGTTCTAAACCATCCTTCCATCTACAAAGCTTCAGAATCATCTTTAGCTCATCTGAGCAAACAATTGGAAGCTTTCCTGCTCGCCCATCTCACTCATTCAACCGACAATTCTTGGTTCGCGCAACTTTCAGGACACGATGCCGATGCCCCCGTCACATTCCCAGCATCAAGAACCTATTGGGATTGGGTACGCAATATCTCGGCCGTCCACACATCATGTCCCTATTCATGGGACTGGATATCGTGTCGAATGACATCGGAACGAGGAGACGAAACCGTTCCCCCACCGCGCTCACAAAGTATCTTTCCGCGGAGCTGGGCCAGCATCTCGCAGTCATGTTGTCGCAATGTACAACGATTATGGCTCGTTAGCACGCGACAAGGCGGAAAAGAACCTTAATAGCGTGAATTTCCCAGAGTTTGAAAAGTGCGCCGGAACTTCAACGTCTTCTGATGCAACGGAAAAGCAGACTACGGCGGAACTGCAAGAGAGGAAAAGCGCATTGATGGAAATGGCAGAATATGAGCGTGAATGTCTCCTTATCGTCAAAGCGAGATTGAGACCTTTGGTTGATGAGAAGGTAAGAGGCGTGCTGGATGTCTTTGTCAATGTGACGGATTTGTATGGGCAGATCTATGTTGCGAGAGATATTGCTAGTAGGATGTCGTAGACATTTGTCTCTTCTAAACTTTGGATGGCTGATTTATTTCTGTAATATATTCTCCGGTTAGTTGTGTACTATGTTGCTCTCGTTAGTAAATCACTCGTTGTCGCTCAGATATATGTTATACTTTTCCTCTCGCAAGTAGCGTCCTGATATAAAAATCAAGAAAATTGAAACAAAAAACAAGAATTAAAGCTAGGCCTATCACTACCTAGGTATGTTGACATGGAAATCCCCCTCACACTCTCTCACCAGGGTTCTCTCAAACTCAAACATACATTCTCACAATCTATTCTATAACTAGAGTCCAATCAGGAAGATATAAATAATATCACGATTACTTAGGTGTAAGAGAGTTTTTATATATCTATATACAACGGATATCTGCAATCCCATCCCATCCCATCCCATCCCATCCCATCCCCTCACCCTCACCCTCACCCCTCCTCCTACCTCTCCCTCTCTCCCTCTCTCCCCTCCCTCCGACCAAAAACTCTCCCAAACTCCCCAATTCCGAAAACACAACAACCCCCCTCCCCTCTCCTCTCTCGCCTCGCCTCGTCTCCCGACTTTCCCCCGATGATCACCCCCACCCATCCACAGTAAACTTCCATACGCCCCACCCACCTCTTACCGTTACACATATATCAATTACATCAACACATAATCACATACATCACACATACATACATCACAAACCTTCCTAGGTACATATATATCCATATCCATATCCATATCCATTCCATTTACCTAATACACTAGGTACACAATACACAATACACAATACACAAACCCAATATATCACAAACATCATAAATATACAAGAAACATATCTATCTACCTACCTACCTAGATATTCAATTCCGCTCACTCCCAGCTTCTAGAGTTTTTTAATCCTCATCTCATCCTCACCCTCCTCCTCCGCCTCCAATTATAAATTATAAATGACAAATGACAAAGAAATAAATACGAATTTCCCATCCTCCCTCCTCCCTCTGAATTTTTTGAAAAAAATTAATTCTAACGAGTTATCTAAATAAATAATAAAATCAATCAATCAATCAATCAAATAAATAAATAAACAAATAAATAAACAACTTACATCCCGCGATAAATAAGATTATATATAGTACCTAGGTACTTAAATCGAATCGAATCGAATTAAATCAATTCAATTCAACTCAATTCATCAAAGACGATTAATTATGATTATTACTCTAGTTTTCCATTTTTCATTTTGTTTCTCTCTCTTCAAAATCGCAAATATTTACGATACGATACAATACGATACGATATGTATTACACTATCTAATACCTTCGCTCACCAGCTCCCCTCCCTCCTCAGACTCCCCCCTCAGGCAACACTAGCAACACTAGCAACACCCGCCAAAAAGTCAAGTCAAATCAAGTCATCCAAATAACCTTCGATAATATAATACAATACAATACAATACAACCTCAATATTAAAAAAAGGTAAAAGAGATCAGATCAGATCGGATCAGATGAGAATAGAATCGAATCGAATGCATCAAAAGACCCTGAATCACCACCATTCATCCATAAGCCCTTCTATCTCTATTCAAAACAAGTTCAAATCTTCAATTCACTATATCACAAACACACATACATTTACCACACCCCTCTCATCTATACGCCCCCCTTGCATCATTTCCTCACACAACCCCGCGTATCCATTCATTCTCAAACATACTCTTCACCCCTCTTTACTATCATCATTATCATCATCATCATAATCATCATAATCCTCACCATCACAAAAACCAAAAACAAGAAAAAAAATAACACGAAAATAAAACTCGCTAACTAAAATGTATATTCTAAAAAAAATCCATTATCCATCCAAAACCCTGCCTTGGCCCAGTCATCCATCATCACATCAAAATAAGGGGTATATGAAAGTTTTTTTTAAAAAAAAAAGACCATGTCCAACATGATAAGCAGTCATCCAGAAGATATACCCCCCTCGTCTCCCTCGTCTCACCCCTCTCACCCCCTCTCACCTCATCAGCCATCTACCCTATGTAACCCCAACCCACCAATTGTACAATTACAACTTCCTCTCGCCCCTTCCATTTCTCATCATGAATAGTATTTTTTTGTGTATTCGAATCTCGAAAGTTTCCATGTATATATGTGCTCCTCCTTTTCTCTCTTTTATTCTTCCTTCCTGAAACGAAATATAAGGAAATGGGAATGTAGTTGACCATTAAAGTCCAGAAATAAGCAATAAATAAATAGATGAATGAGACAAAAAGCGATCCAGCCGCTTTTATCCGGTATTAGTTTGTGAACTTCTTGCTTTCGGATTTTCAAATAGGAAATGTTGTATGCTGGGTATGTGTAAATGTGTGTGGTGCAACAAATGAAAATATAATGCGAAATCTGAGTCGCGTCGGTAATCTAGTCGGCTGTGCTGGCTGAGGGAGTATTGTGTATGCAATGTCTGTGCTTATAGGTAGGTGAGATGCAAAAGAAACTTGACAAAAATTGGTCCGCGTGAAGTTAATATTCTGAATCTTCGGGTAGATTTTCAGGTTCTGGAGATTGTAATTCGGAATCATCGGGATGCATCTAAGTTGTGAGAAAACATGGTTAGCCTTTTGTGTGTTTGTGTTATGGAAGCTGAAAAGAAAAGGAATATTAGGTTGTGACAAGCGCATTGATGATGCCACCCAACTTAGGTGACCAATGACTTTTGCTTTTGACATTGCTTTTGGGCAGGGTTTCAAGTAGTCTGGATTGCAGTCCAACAATTAGACTTTCTCAATGTTTAAAAGCAATACGATGTTCAAAATAGATCTGGCATCTCAGACTATTGGAATAGTTTATTTGGATTTAGGCATTGAAAGCCTCCGATTGTTGGACTGCAGTCTGGACTATTGGGCATCTTGATTTTAGGAAACTCACCAGTTCAGTCCATTTATCTTTGCAAGCCGTAGATGTAAACCCGGTCCCAACTTTCTGTGCCACAATGCGCCATTTTTCTTGTTCGTAATCATGGACCGCCGTTCGAAGTTTTGAACCTAAAAGTTTAATCAATTATTGGATTCTCAAAAGACAAGCTTCAAATATCTTACCGTCTCGTCAGTCCATTGAGTTGTCTTAGCCTTCAATTTTGTGCAGTAGCGGACCTGTAATGTCCCTGAAGAGCGCCCTGGGAAAAACTCCGCAATTTGCTTCCAAGTCAAAGCCTTATTCTCTTTCAAATCTACTAGTAACTGATCATCCTCGGGGGTGAACTTTAACTTTGGACCTCGCGGTCTTTCTGCAGGCATCGGCATTCCGGCAGTGCCAACTACACTAGGTGCACCTTGCGACATCATACTTGAATCCGGACCTTCGCCAAGACGAGGAATCTTTGTACCTCGAGGTCCTTGATTAGGCAATGCATGACTGTGAAAAGCCTGAGGGCCACCACCATAACCACCCATCGTTTGTTGAGCCATTTGTGAAGACATGCCTTGCATCTGCCCATGCATTTGGCCTTCTGACACCCTTCCCATCCCAATTTCCAAGTCGTCATGAGTTCTTGGCCTTTTTCCTACACTAGATGGTTGTTGTATTTGCGCACCCATATACCCGATGTGTTGCCCACCTCCATATTGAGGAGACTGATGGTGGGCCATGCCGTGTGAATCTAGCAATACTTGGTGGTGGTGGTGATGTTGTTGCTGTTGCTGTTGATGATGCCCTCCCAGTTGAAGGGATTCGAGACTTTGCGCACCAACTTGCTGGAGCTCTGGGTGATGCGACCCGTAAACGCGCTCTGGATGTTCTTCGGATTGAGCAGCATAATCGATATAAGGATCGTGCCCTGGATTGTGGCGTGAATAGCCAGACATACATGGATTCCTCCACAGCGAACTGCTCTCGCAGGTCGCTGGGGGTAATTCTAAAAGGTGTTGAAGTATTGCCGCAGCGCGTTATGTTTCCAGAACGCTTGTTGTGGTTTTGTTGACCGTTGTTTACAAAGCAGATGCGACTGTGTGCGTTTCGAAAACTTATCTATATAATGCCGTTATATAGGTGAGAGCCGAATAATGCATACCTTGGTAATATGCGATTTACCAACGACCAAAATGTTTCCAAACTTTCTCGGCAACTTGTTGTATGAATGAACCACTGTAGATTAGAGCCGTTGATGAAATGGTAAAAAGAAGGAGAAATGTTAAAGAGAGAGGGGGTGCATCTGCATTTATCTATCGTCCTCGATCTTTTAAGTAAAGCTTGCATAGACATCAATGGCGTAGGGCAGTAGCAGTAATTAAAATTGACCAAAGCGTTCCAGCGATTCGCATCGACGCGACAGCTTCGTGTTGCGCAATGCAAATGATGCATGTTGGCAGAACTTTAGCAACGTTCTCTGCCGGGGAGATGGGAATTCGATTATGCCTGGCGTCCCAATTAGGGTTCCAAGGTGAGAAGATCCCGAGCGAATGCTTGTAACGCTCAAAGCATGGTTATCCAAAGAAGGCTTGACAATGTTGACATACAAGGAAGGGGTTGATGAGTAGACCCGCCAAGAAGATTTGGTATCGAAAGTTAGGCAGAGTGGAGGTGGACAGCCATGGGAAGAATGTTGGGTTCTCACTGCTCAGGGCATTAGAGCTCTGGAAGAAGTATAGAAGCTTTTGAAACAAGAAATGGATTTGGCTGAGAAGAAGAAACCGGCAACAGGGATTTAGCCCACTTCACCCAACCATCTTAACTCCTGGATGAACTTTACTTCCGAGCCAACTTAAAAAAAACCCCTCGTCCCTATTGAAGTGTGGAGAAGTAAGGCCATGTTCCACGGCGGTGCGACCTCTTTCTGGGTTTGAAGCATGAATAATAACAAAATTTGTTTTAATGCTCAGGGATTATGGGATTAAAAATAGTATCGAGGCAGGATGTGATAGGATCATGACGATTGAAGAACGGAGATGAATTAAATGGCAAAATAATGCGTTGATTTGTCAAATTGGCTTCTTAACCTTACTCGAGGAGACATGCAAGAATAGTCAGGCTCAATAGGACTTTTGGGCCGAATGGTGTGGGAGGGGCGCATAGGGACTGATCAATAACCCTTGAGTAGGTAGGCAACGAAGATACCTATCTAGGTAGCTAACACACGCTGGCTCGAGAGTGGTTCCCAATTCTCAATTCCCAATTGTAGATTCCCGTCGATGCTTGAAGGTCCCATTTAACCATTTAGCCATTTAACCTCCACGCTATTCCTCTCCCATCCATATAAAATTCAAGGGTTATAAATATAAAATCTCCGAGAGTAACTGCTGGGAATTCCCCTTTTTCCCACCCCTTGTACGCACTTACTTAAGTCGTGGGAGTTTTTCTAATTGATCCATTCATCGGATGATTCCCATTGAAAAGCAATAAGAGACTGAAATGACGCGCGAGATGAGGGCATATGGGTAGCAGCTAACGGAGATTTGAAGTCGTAAAGACTACCATTTCAGCAAATAGGATAATAAATTGATTCTTGGATTGGAATGACGGATGAGCCGGCTTGGGCTGGCTGGCCTTATCGACAGTGACCCTGTTCCTCAACCTTAACCCCAGTGAAGAAGGCTGAAGAACAATGTCAGAAGGTTCTTCAAAGACCCCAATGATGATCCAGATCCACCTTGCAGATTTCTATACTTAACTTCTTCGTATTTGAGGCTTTGTATGTAAAGTACCTACCTAGGCAGTGTAGGTGTTTTCTTTTGGTTTGGTCTGTCTGCCGGTAGTGACATTCAATGTGTAATAGAAGAAAGAGATCATAGCCATGTCCCCGTCCCCTAGATGCCGAAGGAAAAAAGACTCGATTGTGTATTTGTCCAAGGGGGCATTCAAATCGAGCCATGAATGGAGACATGAAAGCCCTGCTTAGCTTTCAAAATGGTGACATTGATGGAGTTATTCGCGACATTGCCCGTTCATGCTTTTTTGTTTGTCGCACCTACACTTTTTTTTTTGCTTTCTTTCTTAAGGCATTGATGTTGACAACCAGGGTCTGTAACCCATCCCAAAAGCAATATAATTCAAATGACATGATTTCGACTTCTTTGCTCAAAACCCTAGGTAAGCATAAATGATCGGAGCAAGGGGAAAAGACTAATATGGACCAAGCTGAGTACTGGTTTTCTCGAAGAGGGAATATGTAATTGAAGAGCTGTACGGATTTCCATGGTGACAAGGTTTCCTGTGTCGATTGTTGCTTCTCCTGACACCATTTGCCCGTATGCTTCCAGTATAGTCGCAGTACGTGGGCATGCTATACCGATTGATCAATTGAAGGTATGGATCTATTGGATCAAAGGGAACGAAACAAAAGGGGAATGTATGCCGACTGGATATATTGATAACGGAATTACACGTCGATGGAAAGAGAAAGAAGAAGAAGAGGAGAAGAGAGATGAAGAATTATTGAATGAATGAATGAATGGAGGAAGAGAAGTTTAATTCTGATTTCAATAAAATACTCGACTTATTATTGCCTAGGTACCGGTATTGATTTACACTTTCGGAGAAAAGCGAAGGAGCCACTCTTGACTCTTATGTCTATACTGAGTATACGTACCTAGGTGCCTACATATATTGATTCAAATTGTATCGAATCATTTGAATCATTTGAATCATTTCCATGTCCTTCAAACCTAATCTCTGTATCTCCTTCTCCTTTCACAATCTTCCTGTTTGTCCATTGTACAGATCTAGAGTGGCCAGCATGTCATGAACAGTATGTATGTGCTGGGTAGGTGTCTAGGCGTGCTAGGCTCAGGTACTGACTGGTAGGTAGGCTGGTAGGCATATATCTCACGGTACTTGATTGAATCCAGTCCAGTGAACCGACGAGTATCCAAGGTTAGTACTGTAGTATCGTAACCTTGCTTGACACTGCCCGAAAAAAGAAAACATACCAGTAGGTACCGATAAAAACGTTGGAATGGCAATTAATTGGCGTGCATACGGCAGATGCAAAATGCACACTGTGTACTGCAAGGTCAGATACGACCATCACTCATCACTGGCTGGCGTAATTGTACAGATTTTCCTGCAGGTCCCGCCCAAGGAAAAAAGTGACAATGTCACAATGGTCGGTCGGCTCAAGCCTTACGTTCCTAATCCAGCGAAAGACCCCCGAACCAAGATTTGGGTGGATCGACACATTGTGATAGGTAAGCCCTTACTCATCTACCTATTGGTATGATCTTTCCACATTCGAATCTGGCCATGCATCCATTTCAAGTTTTGCATTTGGCTCGTTTGATGCTCCGTTCTACAAATACCCACTTCACTGGCAGTGAATGCATTGATGATGTAGCGGTGATTCGTACCCACTGTCGATCATACATGTGATATGTAAGGCGCAGCAGCTAGGAGGCGAGCATCGAACGAGAGCGTTGTGTAACCGTAGACTAGACTACAGTTTCTAGAGATGGCGGTATGGAAGTGAACAGGCTGTAGACACTAGATGGGCGAGATGGCAGAGGGTACACACAAAGAGTGAAGGGTGGGTTTCGTATTTGTGACGCATACATGGAACAAGAAAGACATGGAGTCCAGCTGTATCATCCGAGTTGCAAGCTAAAAGGCCGTGTGGTTCAATTGCCTACTAGGTACTCAGATGAAGATGGGATGAATCTTGAGATTATTTGGAATTCCATGACAATCTGAATGTTGAAAACAATTTGAACATTTAAAGCAATTTGAGCATTGAATACAATTTGAACAATTCAAGCAATTTAAATAATCAAAATAGTTCAAACGAACGTTGAAAACAATCTGAACATTGATATTAATTCGAACACTAAAGACGATCCAAGCAATCAAAAAAATTCGAACATTGGGAACAATTTGAATACAAAGCATATTATACATCCAAGACATTTTGAGCAATCAAAGCAATTTAAGCATTCAAAGTAATTCGAATCTTGAGAACAATTTAATTACTCAAAGCGAATTGACTCTATATCCAAAGAATTTTGAACAATCAAAATAATTCCCACATTCATCAAAGCATTTCGAGTATTGAAAGCAATTTGAACATTCAAAATGATTTGAGCACTCGAAGAAAAATGAAACAATAGGATGCCACATCTGAAACATTCATAGAGGGTTTGAAAGTTCAAAATTAACACATCATCGTGGCATGATCAAATTCATTTCATTTTGCTACCATATTATTCATCTACAAAAAAATACATTGTTACAATGCGTGTTCGCATCAAACGCCCATTGCCCAGCCCAATTTGATACAGATGCACGCTGATTAATTCATCCTTCCAGTTCCAATCTTCCTTCCCATATTGTTCTGCTTCTCCTTTTTCAACCCCCTCCCCTATATCATTAATCTAAGCAAGCTTGTCCTCATTGTCAACCCAAATATCCTCCAATTCAGCAAAGTTCTGGAAATGCAAAGGTCTGTGTAGGTCGTTGTAGAAAGGCGTAGGTGTATCGATCTTCACGTGTATTGGCTTCTTCTCCAAGCTTCCAAAGGCACTTCCCATAAAACTGTAGTTCCATGAGTTGGTCTCGGGTACCAAGAAGTATCCGCGGATCTTGTCACTAAGCAGAAGTTGACATTTCTCTCCCATGTTCGTGCTGAACCCTTGTGGTTGGTCGCTACCGAGATCTTTATTCTCCGCACCCCATTTATAACCATGGGGCGTGAGCGCCCATGATGCTAGTGAGACACTTCCGGGAGTGAATGAAACAGTCATAGTAACCGTCTTTTTGTCCCATGATTTATGCGCATTCATGAGACGTGCATGTTGGGTGACATCCATGGCTGTCATATATGGTGGTTCGTTACCAGAAACGGTGTGAATAATTCCGAGAGGTTCCATTTGGTCTAGATACTCGTGTTGTGGTAACTGCTGAGGCAATTGTACATCACGCGTACTACCAATTTGAGGTACCATTACGATACAGCGGATTTCCTTTACTTGATCATTATCTGGGGGAGATGAACCATACAGATATCCAGCCACTTGAACTCGCAAATCCGCAATTGTGATAAAGCGCTTCAAGATGTTCTTTGGCATGATATAAGTGTAGTGATCATCCTCTTTGACGTCATCCGAAGAGATATAGATGTTGTTAGATCGTGTCCTCAAGTTCGAAGTTGCAATCGCTCTAGTTCTCCATTCAGTCTTCGATGCAAAGGTTTGTTGTTCGAATTGCGAGGTAGTGGTGACAATAATATCCTCTCCGTGAACGTTTTGAGTCTTGGTCGTGACAGCTGTAAGCTGCTGTTGTTCTTGTTGTTGCTTTTCAATTTCGGCCGCTTGCTGGCGTTGCATCGATGGAGCACTGATTTCCATACCCAAAATAATATCACGTACTTCACTACTGGTAAGACTGGAAGTGTTGACATTGTTTTTCTTGCCGTAATCATTCAAGATGAGATCACGCAGTTGGGTTTCAACCTTGATCCAATCTTCATCCGATAATGTGGGCCAGATATGATGCTCTTGAGTGATCACAGTCTTGTCGGGTCGAAGGAGTAACTTTGTCTTATCCTGATTTACGTGCAAAGCACGCAAGATAAGGATCAAACGAGAGAATGCAGTGTACGATGAAATTGACTTTAGCCATTCGTCGTAAAGATTGAAGAGAACCATCTGAGGTTCAGTGGCACGCAGAATCATATCACCGAGTTTCTCGACCTTCATGGCGGCCTGGAAGGGTAATTGCAGCTCAGAGGCACGGATTGATATATTGGGGAAGTCAAGCAAATGTACTTCAAGTGGATCAAGAAGACCCTTTCTCGTAACGATGAGCTGTTTCGGTTGCTCTTCGATAGGCAATGATCGAATGAGAGCGGCAACTTCTTCAGCAGTCTTCCACTTAGCTAATTGTCCCAGACGTTTCTGACCTGCCCAGACACTTGTATGAATGATCTTCAAGAAGAGTTGTCCAGTACGAGGATTGAAGATGAAAATTGCTCCGTTGATTGGTTTGGTTGTCAAGTTACCTTCAAAAGTCTTGTGGATAGTAACACGGTAAACATTTGTGTCGTCAATGAAGAGCTGAATTTGGTTGCTGAAAAGTTCAGAGTAATTTTGAGAATTCAAAAACTCTTGGTTACTTTCGGACGCATACAATTGAAGACCCTTCCTAATACGTTCGCGCAAGACGTACAGAGCTGGGTTTGCCTTCATGATTTTGGCCATAGCTTGCTGTACCAATTGCTTGAGACCGGGGAAGTATTGTCCATATGCCGAGTAGAGATTGTAAGCAAGATCGATACCAATCATTAGACCAGTGGCCGAAGGATAAATACTCATACTATCGGTTGTATAATCAAGGTATTTCGCGCGGACGTATCGTTCAATGTCGTGAGAATCATAATCTCCGTAACGAAGTTGAACATCTACCCAGAACTTGTTCGTTGTGGTAGCTTCAATTACGTCTTTTGTGTCAAAGAGAATGGATGGGCGAGTGACGTTCCATTTGTGGCTTGCGAACAACAGAATATCAGCACAAGAGCTGTTCATCTTGTAAGACTTTCTGGGATGAATAGTCTCCTTCTGTACGGTCTCGATGCCAAGCTGCTCCAATTCTTGATCAAATACTTGTGCCAGATCCATGACTACACTCTCATGTATTCTATAAGATGAGGTTAGTGATGAAGGAAAAACTAGTGGACATGTTAAACTTACTTCTGCCAAAGATGGGCGCGGAAGATTTGGATGAGAGAAATCTTCAAAGTTGGAATTTTGCCGTGCAAGAAAATACCAGTAAGATCTAATTGGACTTGGAAACCAACGTAAACGTTGGCTCTGTTGATAGTCTGAATTTTAACTAGATATCAGCTTGTGTTCACGACTTCAAATGAATAGGATATTATAAAGTAAATTTTGCCTCAGAAGGCTTTTCGTTATTCCAAATTGGATAGGATATTTTAAAGCAAACTTTGCTTGAGAATATTTTCAATATTCTAAATTGAATAGAATGTTGTAAAACAATTATGCTTGAGAATACTTCTCAATGTCTCAAATTGAGCTTGACAATCAAATACCCTCTCAGACAGGATAGGGATTGGAATAATATAACTTACAGGTGACCACCAAAGAGTGAATCGTCGATTAGGAATCTGGTTGAGACCCGATCTTTGAGCGTTAGTCAACTTTTTGAACTTCATAGACCTAAAAGTCAAAAGTTAGCCAATTTTGGTATGTATTTCAGGGTAAAAAGGTTCTACTGACTCTTCAAACCCGCTATTATGGAGTACAAGGTAATCGTGACGGAGATACAGCTGGTCTTTATCGACTCGGAACCCAGCCCACTTCGTTGCCTCGGATTCAAGGGAGATGTCTTTGATTTTAAAGCTGTGCGTTTGCGGAATATAACGCTCAGATCCCTTCTTGCGTAGGAGTAAACAGGGCACTTCTTTCACGTTGCCAAATATCTGGGCTACGAATTCAGGAGTTTTTCGTGAATGGCTCGGATCCCACTTCATACGTTTCGTGGTCCAGACGCTGAGACCCAATGATCTTGCCAGTGCAACAACGTCCCAGAAGAGAGTCTTATGCCTCTGTGCGAACCCAAGCATATTTTCGGGATATACGTACCAGCCGTCAGAATCAATCAGACCAGCAAGAACAGCGAGACGAACTTCGCGCGTGTTCTTCATGTAAATCGACGGGATGTGCTTCTTGTCAGCCTCGGGTCCAGTAGTTTTACAAGACACACCAAGCTGTTGGAGGGCACGTAGAAGGGTATTAACACCTGTTTTACGACCGACCGAAGGATCGAGCGAACCGGCTGGAGAATCGACCGTGTCGATTATCTGACTCAGGAGCCGGTCTTGCTCTTCAGGCTGCAAGTCACCGTATGCTCGACGTCCACTTTGCAAGCGATGGATTCGTCGTTGAGAGACAGAGTCATCCGAGAGATTACTATTCCCAGTTCGGTCGCTGGGTTCTTCGTCATTTTCGGCTTGGTACTCGGTGATATCATCCTCGTCGTGGCTAATTGTCTCAATAAGTTCCATATCGAGCTCATCTTCCTCATCTTCGGACATATCATTGACATCTACAGGTTCTTCGGGGACTATAGACGGGCCAGCCATTTCCATAATGCCTCTATCGGATCTAAGCTGTGGCAGAGCTTCAGTTGGAATCGAGTCAGCTGGAACAACGGGTGGTGATGAAGGAATAGGCGATGAAGTTGAGTTATCCATGCCATCGACAAGCTTCTGCACATCGACGATGTCGATATTGGCTTTTGGCAAGGGTCTGTTAGCAATGCGAGTCCTGGCAACAGTCGGATATGAGAGGCTTCCGTGCCAAACAAGGTGAAGGTCTAACTCCGCAGCATGAGAAACGAGAAACTCCCTGACTTCGTGCTCGTGATTACTGAAGATTGTGGTCGAGCTACGGCTGCCATCTCCTAACCAGAGACCAAGAAAGTAGGGGTTGACCGGGACATCTTGCTCGGGCAACTCGAACCCAGGAGAACGAAAGAGCCTGTGCTTAGATCTCTCATTTTCGTCCAATTCTGCGAACTGGGTTGCTGTCATTAGAACTGTGTCGTAGCGTTCGGTGGAGGAAACGTCTCGGGATGCGGTAATTTGGAAATTCTGGAGAGTCAGTGTATTTTCTCCCTCGTCGTTGCCATCCTCAGTCTCTTCGTCTCCTTTCTCCCGGTGGAGGACTAGAATATGGTTTCCCGTGACAACGAGGTCTTCTTTACGTGAGCCGACCTTGATTCGGTAAAGCCTGTCTTTGCCACTGACGATATTGAAGGCTCGACGGGGTTCACCGTCCGGACCGAGAAGTAGATCCCCTTCCTTAACGTCCTGAACGACGACGTCGCTACCGTCGTATCGTAAGACTCTCGTATCCCAAGCAAGACACGCTTTTTCCCAAAATAGGCCCTCCCAGGATGGAAATGCTGTCGCCTTAAAGAGTGTGTGTTCAAGAATGGTTTCGACACCACCAAGCGCTTGAATAACGTCGGTACGATAGGCGTTGAGGTTCCACAATTTACCATCATGACGTTGACTAGTCCACCAAAATGGATTACTCTTCATAAGTTGGTATGTCTTGAACTCGGTACGCGCGCGGAATCCTTTGTCGAAACTCAAAGTGCTCCTATCCTTTTGGAAAAGAGTGTTAATACGAGGTAATCCACGATCCCAACTATCTTCAAGATCCTCCAGTGTCAATCTTCGGTTTTGTTGATTTGCCTCTTGACGTTTCTGAGAGTATTCAGTCCACACACGCTGAGAGTCGATGAATTCTGCTTCCCATGGTATGATGTATCTGAAAATATTAGGAATAAGAGTGTCTTCGTCATGAGTCATGCCTGCACGATAATGCGTAACACCAACATCGGTTTGCTTGGACCATCTTTTATCACTTGTAGGAATGAGGATATGTGATCCAGATATCATACCGAGACCGCCAAGTTCCTTAGGGGTGTAGAAAACCGCAGGAGGGAAACGAGAAGGCATCTTAGAATTAAGACCGATCTTAACTCTGGTCTGAATCTTCGTTTCACATTTCACAATGGTATCTAGCAAGTTGACCGTGGATACAGCTGCTTCACGATAGTATGTGAAGAGGGCGATCAAAGTAGTGTTCCACTTATTAGCGATCTTCGTGAATGTAGTCGAACCTGAGGACATCAGAATTTGACGAATGCGATTGTTGAATTTGGCAATGTCCTCCTCGGTTACCTGCAAGAATGCATGCGCCGTTCTCTCCTTGCTGGTATTATCGACCAAGGACCAGACGCTGTCCTTGACCGGGAATTCGTCATTTTGGTTACGAATCTTAGGGAGAATTCGAACTTCGAAACCGCACATAGAGAAAAGTAAATTAGGGTTATCTCGGCTGTATACACTTGAAAAAGTATCATCCCATTCGATTGTAGTAACAGATCTTGGTAAGCGGTTCTTCAAGTCCCAAAAGACAGCACGTCCCAGGTTGACATCGTGTCTCATAAGACGCATTCTAGAATCTCTTGGCCAACATTTCTTGTTCTTGTAGCCGATTACATTTTCGAAATTAGGATCCGGTTGCTCTGTAAGGAAACGCTGGATGAGATCGCGTGATTCATCAGCCGAGAAGCGGAAGAATACCCAAATGCGATCAATATATCTAGTATATAGACGAATGGGATGTCTCGTTTCCGTCTCGCGGTCGCGGAATTGAAGGAAGTCGTTAGGACCTGCTGGTGGACCGGCAATTTCACTAGCGCGCTGTAGACCAAGTAATAAGAGATCGAGAACAAGTCCATAGTACTGGAAAACGAAAGCCGAGAATTGAAGACCTCTGATCATTCCGTAGCTGTTCACGTGATTCATGTCTTTGTAGGTCAGTTGAACGTTATTTTTAGATGATATGTAATCAGCCAGATTGTGATCCATAATGAGTCGAAGTAGACGATTAAGAAGAGTCAGATCGATCTTCTCATACACCTTGGATAGTTGTGTTTCGATCATGACGTTGCATTCTCCATCTGCAGTCTCCCAAACTTTGTCGAGGTTGTTGATACCTTGAGCCCATTTGTAGGTTAACAAGGGTGGGACTTCGGAATCGGAAGGCTTGATCCAGGCAGGGAAAAGATGGCGTTGATCGGCTTGATACCAGAGGTATTGGTCTAGATAGGCATCACTGATCTTCTCCACGGGTTCGATATCATACACAGGGTTAATCGTGCTATAATTGTCGTTCATATCAATTCCGACTTCCTTAAAAGCTCTCTGTGTTAGTAGGAAGCGCTTGATTCTCTCCAAAGTAGTTCCAGGACTATCATAAGCTTGCTCAATCAAGGCCAATTCCTCACGCTGGCTCTGGTTTAGTCGTCCCTTGACAGAGTATGCTTCACGAAGTCGTTCCAACGCAAGGATAAGGATTTTGGTGTCGTGCTTGTATGAAACACTGGGGAATGGAATGGGCGAGAATTTTCGTGACTCCAGCCAATGAACAGTGGTTGTATAGATGGCGACAGCTTCTTCAGAAGAGACGTATGGGCCGTCCTTCATATAATTGTGTTGTCTCTCTTGTTCGGCCTTGAGCCAAAGTCTCGTGAGACGACCAAGGTTCTTCTTTGCAACTGTTTTATCGACAGTCGCTCCCCGGCGAATACGCTCACGATTGTAGTGAGCGACGGAAATCCACCAATCCGCCTTACTCTTCACATAACGAAGAATGATATTCTCGATAGGTGCTGGTAAACCCGGAACCTTCCAAGGAATATTACTCTTCCAGCATCTCCATGCCTCTGAAAGATGTTGAAGTACAGTCTGAACCTTGTTTTGCTTAATACCCTCCGGCATCATATCAAGAAGATCGGCCATAACCGATGCTCGCAATTCAAGATCAAAGTGCGACTCCACACGTTGTTTTGTAACTGTCTTTGCAACACCTTTACTGTGACGTCCTTCAAATTGCCTAGAAAGGAGATTTCCAAGCCATCTTTCAAGTAATGGAATTATACCACGCATGAAAAAGAGCCAAACTCTCCAAGCAGGTGCCCAGAAGCCGCAACCAGGTCCTTTGCCTACTGGCCCAGAGTTGAATCGATAATAGATTAAATGCTTCAAATCTTTACACGAACGAATTTGATGCATCAGCTTATACTTATAGCGGTACATTCCAGTCAGCTGACCGACGTGATTGAAAGCGTATAAAATACCATCTGCAAGTTGAAAAGCGTCGATATTGCCAAGACGATACTGAACTTGTGCGTCAACAATCAACTTTGTCATTTTCAGAATCTCACGCATCAGATGGAACGCATTTCCGAATCGAGACTTCTTTCTCTCCTTTGTTGTCAGTGTCTTGACAGGCTTCAAATTGAAATTATAATCAAGATGTAAGTATGTAAGGTTCTTGCGATGAATGAGAAGATTCAACATATTGAAACCCTGCCTGCAGACTTGAAGTCCAGCTTCAACCCAATCAATTGTTGTTTGCTGGAAGAACTTCGTTTGCTTCAACGATTTCATCAAGCTTTGTTTACTTTGTGCTTTTGGCTTCCTCTTATGCAGCTCGTTCAAGACATAAGTCTTCAGAAGCTTCTGGTATGAAACTCGAACCTTTACTGGCTGACCTTGAGGGCAATGCTCAAGATACCACTGCTTAACTAGAGGTACGTCTTGTGCCCGAACCATGCGACCGGATCTTCGATCGAACGGGAAAGGTGCCCACCACAAGGAAATGGCTGAAGCTGTTTCGCTAGTGTATAACTCCTCGTCCGCGAGAAATGGCTCAGCATCGCCTGGTAGTCTGAAAGCATCTTCTTCTGGCTCTTCATTGCTACCTGGACCAAATATTTCGTCTTCGTGACTGATGGTGATGTTTTTGGGGGCAACAGATCTGGAAGATATTGGGTTGATAACGGGATCGAAATAGAATGCCGGTAAACTTGGATCCTCAGCACGAACATATACCACTTGCGGGTGCGAAAACCAGGAAAGCTTAACGCTACGAGGTAGTGAATTGTATAAGTAAGGAAATGCTACACGATACTCTGTTCGAATTGGAGCTCGGAAGATGATGCGATCGATTGCATTAAACTCTCCGAAATCTTCATCGTTAGGATCCACATCTTTGTACAGAGGTTCAAAACGTGGACCACCAGGAATTGCAACATTCAAAGCTTTGGCTGTTTGAAAGCTCTTCAATTCGAACATGTGAAAGTAGTTCTTGTCGACCAAATCACTCAGTAATTGTCGACTCAATCGATATAAAGTCGCCATTTGAGGTAAAGTAAGGTTCCACTCCTTATAACTCGGGCCGTTGACATGTGGCGTGTCAAGTAGTGGTCGATTTTCGTAAAACCATTCTAAGACAGCAGCATCCTCTCCTTCATCGAGTTCCAGTTGAATTGGTTCCAGTGGTTCGACATCTTCGATATTCTCCGACCATGAAAGGGGTGGTTCTTCGTCATCGAATGGCGGAAATCTCATTCTCTTGAAATGCCGTCTATCACTCTTTTCTCTTCTCATACAAATCCACATCGTAGCCCATTGGGCATGAAACACTGGTTCGATGACTCTTGGTATTTCATTAACCAAAGTCAGACAACCGTTGACGTGGTACAGCACCTTAACCTCCCTCGCAGACTCCCAAGGCATTGGCATGTTCTCCAGCAATTTCATCACGGCATGTGGCATGAATTTGAGTGCACCGAGATAACTTCGTTTATCACTGCTGAATTTCTTTTGTGATACATCTCCAATGTCCTTAACGATCTTTCGCAGATGCTCTGGTGGCATATCAGCTTTCTGAGTTTCTACAAAACCACCCTTTCGTTTTTCGCCGAATCGATTTCGCTGTGTTCGTAACCAATCCTTCTTCTTCTGTGCAAACTTCGCAACATGTGGATCCGCCGGCGGTCGATAACCTGGAGGAGGAGGAGCACCAGGTGGCGCGCCCAAAGGCATGGATGGAGGCGCAGAAGAGCTCCATCCAGGCGGGGGAGGTGGTGGAATTGATGACATTTTTAATGTCTTGGGTACCAAGTCCCAAATTCCATCAACAAGTCGCCTTCTGAATAGAACTTCACTTTGTCGTTGATGGGTATAAAGTTGATAATTGTGTTGTCGCGAGCGCGTTTAGATAAATTTTAACGCTACACGGAGAGCTTAAGGAAATGCCCGCTAGCGCATCCGTTCAATTAATCTTTAATTCTTGTTGCCTGAGTCTTGAGGTGCTGATGTAAGCACAAAGCACAAGGGCTGTCGGATTAGCACGTGAATGATCTAACTATAAGCGTGATAGCTCTAGCGAGTTATCGCGCACGAAGAATTTGTTCAATTTGACAAAACTCAAGATTCAATCGACAACGCCAACGACCTCAATCGACCTCCGAACCAGAAATTCGCCAACATGTCGTCCAACAGATTGACCTACAGACGCCGAAACCCGTGAGTTTCAATTATTCAACGTTGGAAGAAGAGCCAAATATTAATCAAAATAGATACAACACTCGATCCAACAAGGTCAGAGTTGTTAAGACCCCCGGCGGCGAGCTTCGTTATCTCCACATCAAGAAGGCCGGTACTGCACCAAAGTGCGGTGACTGCGGAATCAAATTGCCAGGTGTAAGTTGATATCTTTCGATTAAATTACGAGGGAGGAGGAAAAGCGAAAACTCGCTCGCCAAGTTGGAATACAAGCGCGAAGCATCTTTCTACATCGCTCCAGTTGTTACTTCGCGATGGCCAATATATGGGCTCCAGGCTCTCGAAAGCAGCGATGGTTGATTACAACGGACTTTTGATTATACAAAATTGGTTATGGAAATGCTAATTCATTTCCTGTAGATCCCAGCCCTCCGACCCCGCGAATACTCCCAGATCTCCCGCCCAAAGAAGACTGTTCAACGTGCCTACGGAGGATCAAGATGTGCCAACTGCGTTAGAGATCGTATCGTCAGAGCTTTCTTGATTGAGGAGCAGAAGATTGTCAAGAAGGTCCTCAAGGAGTCTCAACAAAAGAAGCGTTAAGCGGTTGATTAGTTCTGGGTCCTTTGGTGTTTGACTGGGAAGGCTGGAATGAATCGCAGCAGGAAATAGCTGTATAAATCTCAGGGCTTCCACCAATTCATGAGCTTCGACTACACTGAGTGCCCGTCCATTGTGAGGTTGGCGTCAGAATGCATAAAAGTGAATGGGGTTCGATTTGGATCTGTTCACCGGTTAGTGAAGCAGGCAATTAATCGGGGTTTTCGAGCAATTTATGAAGATATTGCAAAGACAATGTTCGCCTTTTCCTACGACTATGTGAGCCGAGTGTATCATCCCATGATGAAATCCATTCGACAAATCAGACAACCGGGAAGATGCACATCTTCAATACCGAACCAGAAAAGTCTTGAATACAGCCCCAGCAGCCTTTTGGAACTATGTATAGGTTTCACCAATGTGTGACGTCGTGACCTCCGCATCGTGATATTTGTTTCATCTCAATTTCCCTTTCTTCAAAATTTAAGCTGAAAATTCTACCTACCAGCTGCAAATCCATTCATGAATATTGACCAAGCAGAAATCGCTCTTTTTAGATATTTGACAACTAGGTAAAGGCAACAAATTACATCATGCTCTCTGGTATCAAGAAGTGATTAATCAGTCGCAGTCCCAAATACTTATTCACATAACTTACGCGACCTTGCATTAACGAGTTTTTATACCAAGTGATAACTGACTGTTCTCTAAATTTCATAAATGCTAGGTCTTATCGGTAGGTAAATATCGTTTCTCTCATCAAGTTCTCGGAAGCTCTACTATTGATGTCTGTACTCGAATTGAAAGATTGGTGTGCGTGTTGCGAAGATCTGCCTGACACTTCCTGTACACCGATCTGTTGGTTGCCCAGACAAAATAGCGCCCTGACACTTGCTTGCCGTGCCTAGTGAGCTCTGCTGTCTCAAAACCGGGCTGACATCATTAAGTTACCAACCCCAGTGGTAAGTTTCTGTCTGCGAACTCATACTTTTCAACGATAGGTGAATCTTATTCATACATACAACTTGACAACCTCAGCGCAACACCTAATGGCGCCGAATAATAACAGTCCGCTGTTCGCGTCAGGCAGACCCTCTTCCTCCAATTCCGAAGAAAGAGCTGCGGCAGAAGACGATGCGCTTCTTGGTAATCGACGAAAGAATTCCTACGAATCCAAGAGACCTGGATTCTGGAGAGAAATTGGGCTCTTTACTTGGGCTGTTGTTGCTACTGCTGCTGTCATCATCCTAAGCGTTTTATTGTCGCAAAGCCATCAAGCTCCAAAGAAGACAAAGCAAAATGGAAAGCGCAATCTTATTTTCATGGTGAGCGATGGAATGGGCCCGGCATCTTTAAGTTTGACGAGAAGCTTCCGACAATTCCAGGGAGATCTGCCCATCGATGACATTCTTCAACTCGATCAACATTTTATCGGTTCGTCGCGCACGAGATCAAGCAGCAGTCTTGTCACAGATAGTGCGGCAGGAGCTACTGCATTTAGTTGTGGAAGAAAAAGCTATAACGGCGCAATTTCTATGTTGCCTGATCACACCCCATGTGGTACTGTACTCGAAGCTGCGAAGAGAGCTGGTTATACCACAGGCTGTAAGTAAACATCTGCCATGTTCATTCAGACATTGAAGTGCTAACTCCTCCAGTGGTTGTTACAACAGATATAACGGACGCGACTCCAGCTTGCTTTGCCTCACACGTTGATTACCGAATGCAGGAGGACTCGATAGCTTTACAAGAGGTTGGGGAACATCCTCTTGGACATCGAGTCGTTGATTTGATGTTAGGCGGTGGACGCTGTCACTTCCTGCCCAACACATCAGAATCTAGTTGCAGAGCTGATGATCGCGATGTCACAAAATTGGCGCAAGACAAATACGGGTGGACATACATTGATACCAGAGAGGACTTTGACGAGTTGAAGCTTGGAAAGAAGGTTCAGCTGCCACTGTTGGGTCTATTTTCTGACACAGATATCCCTTTCGAGCTCGATCGACGAAACATGAACGATGTCTATCCTTCCCTTGATGAAATGGCAAGAACAGCCTTGACCGCACTTGAAGCTGCAACCAAGGATAGTGATAAGGGTTTCTTTCTCATGATTGAGGGAAGTCGAATCGATCATGCCGGCCATGGAAACGACCCAGTAAGTTACTATGGATCACTTGGAGGCGACATAGCAAGTCTAAGCACGAGTAGTATGACTGACTAGTTTTTTAGGCTGCCCAAGTTCACGAAGTACTTGCCTATGATCGAGCTTTCCAAAGTGTGGTCGATTTCCTGGACAAGAGCGATACTGAAGGCGCTCTTGTTGCTACAAGTGACCACGAGACTGGAGGCTTAGCTGTTGCAAGACGTAAGATATACCAGCTCACCATACCCATGAGCTATTGCTAATTCATATCCAGAACTTAATCCATCATACCCTCAATATTTATGGTACCCTGAAGTGTTGGCAAATGCTTCCCATTCATCAGAGTATCTTTCTAGGGTTCTAAGGGCTCATGTTGCTTCTTCCGAAGCGATCACCAATGGACGCCCCGTGAGTAGGCGATTCGTGAAAGAAGATCTCATCAAGAAGGGTCTTGGGGTTATGGACGCGAGTGAGGAAGAGATCGATCGCGTACTTGACAATCCGGCACTTTCTGCTTATGCTTTTGCCGATATCATCAGCCGCAGAGCACAGATCGGTTGGTCAACTCACGGTCACTCTGCTGTTGATGTCAACATATATGGCTATGGTGCTGATGTACTTCGTGGAAACCACGAAAATATCGAGGTCGGCAAATTTTTGAGAGATTATCTCAATGTTGATGTTGATGCAATCACAGCAGAACTAAACAGCAAGTCTAATGGTCAAAGTATCTCAGCTGCTTCAACCCCCGATATTCCAGATTTTGGACGATACGAAGAAAGACTCAAGAAGAACTTGCCACAATAGTTTCCAACTGCCATTTTGTCTTTTCATTATACCCAATCTTATTAGAGCTAGAATTATTGAGAATTTACGAAATTGTTTCAGAAATTTGTTGAGCAGGATCCTAGCTTCCCGTGACCTTCTTTAGCAAACTGTTTCTTCCGATTAGAGTAACACAAAATCTTCTTTGCCCGTATCAATCTCCTCATTATTCACTTAATACCATGCATGAAACAATCTTCATCACAGTCAGAGATTCAGCAAACAGCTGAAGCAGGACCCACTATCTCATCTTTTTGTGTAGCCGTTTGAGGTTTGCAAAATGCCAAACTCAAGCATCAACATCACCTTTTCGCAATCTACATGATGGTGAAATTCCGATTAGAGAAGTAGCTATCTGCTCGCATCTTTTGCTTGTTGTCGGAGGATTTTCTATGAATAGTGCGCCGTTTGAATAACCGGGGATGATGGCCCGCCTTACAGCGAAGAGTATTCTTTGCGTACAGCAAATGAAGACTCATATTGTAAAGAGCAAGTGTGTCACATTGATCAATGATGGGAATTTTGAGTTATAGGAGAATAGTGAGAGAGCTTGTGTTTCCGGTATAAGTATACTTCTTGTAGCTTCGTATCCCGAAGTCTTCTTTTGAACAATTTTTGGATTGCAAGTGTGATCATTGATCTTCCTCCCTTCCAGTTCGAATCGATCAACATCCACAATTCATCTAGCTCTCAGTCCTAAGCCCTCAGATTCATACTTGTTAGATCTCTCATCTGAACCAAAACCAATCAAATGTGCAATTACTGGAGCATAGAGCCCCTTTGCGGCCACCGCACTCTCCACGCAGGACCCAATTGTTACCTCCTCTACGTACAATTAGCACGCATCAATGATCCACGAGAATTAGCACGACCGGGCTTGCCGTTCGAACTTCCAAATGAATGTTTACCGAATCGCTGGAATATTCGGCCGAAATATGTTAATGGGTATTGCTCTTCGGAGTGTAGGAACAATGGGATTTTGTACGCAGGAAGAAGGTGCGGAGAAAGGGATGCAAAATATGGGCCGGGGAGTGAGAGAATTGGGGTAGGGTGGAGGTATTGATGGTGTGATTTTGGACATGCAAAATTCGAAAATTCGAATGTGATCACCTTGTGGATGATGACTTGAGACTGGGCATTGATATGAAATGGCTGTGCAGGGACGGTTTCTTGACGCATTGGAGGACGAAGTTCTTGATGAACGTACATAATCAGGCTTGAAATCAGGATTGGGTGTTAGTGTCGAAAATTGGGCTTTAGAACCACATTGCAGGAGTTTTTGATGGTGATGAAAATATGACTTGGATCCATGGTATCTTCAAATAGCTGGAACTTCAATAAGTGATCATTATGCCACAGACTTTGATGTAGCGAGATAGACTAGCCTGCATTTTTGGCTAAACGTTTTGATTGTGAGTACTATTACATCAAAGATTTCGTCTAGTATACGCCCAGTATGCCTTGTATGGCAACTTCCATTCTCTTGCCCTGAGCTCCGGCCTGAATACATCAAAATCGAGTTGTTCCAGCTTTTCCAGCCATAATCTCGTAGGGACTGCCTGCATAAATGCACCAAATCCTCTCTCCATATCACTGACTTGGGTGTTATCACCTTCTGCATAGTAGTGACCATCCTCATCTTGATGCTCAAACTCGTGACCTGCATCTTTACCCGCTTGGAGGTTCTTCAACATCTCCCTGGCAGTAATCAAATGATCATTTGCTCTGGTCGCCACAGTGAAAATAGCATCTTTCAAACCAGGAGCTTCTGCCCCGTGCCTCAATACATCCTCCTCTTTAACACCAGTTTCGGCCATGACATCTAATGGTAAAACGACTGCTCCTTGTCGCCCACCAGCATTGCCACCCAGAGCGCCACCAAAAGCTGCATTGTTGCTATGATGGTTTGGTGGTGGTGGAAATGCTATCAGTGGCAAACCCCTCAAAACCGCAGCAATTCCAGCCGCTTTACCGATATGACTCGCGACATGATCGGCTGCCATTGATTGTAGAGGTAAAGCTGCTAAAGTCAAGTACATTAATGTTGAATATGTATTCTCCGCGTACATCTCAAGCGCATCCATATTTGTATAAGGTCGATTATCCATATATTGTTCCCTTGTATTGATCACTTTCATAAACCAACCCTTCATCACACTTGTGCTGATTCCATCATATCGCGATTGAAGAGACGTGAGCGCATGATGTAGGAGAATGGCGACAGGTTCTTTCGGAGGTGTATTCGCAAATGTTCGGTTCAAATTATCTCGCCAGAACTGCATGCGCAATGCTCCAACTGTTGGATTTGATACAATATCTGGTATACGAGCTAATTCGATATTGAGAGCACGAATTGAAAGGTAGGCATCTCTTGTTGAGGGAGGAATAAAGGTTTGAAGAGTATACGATGGCGAATCAAACTTTCTAGACATCAATTAGACATGGGGAATTGAGAAACTCACAGGGCTCACAGAACTAACTGGATAAGATTGGAACAATATGTCCTGGCTTGATTTATATCTTCTTCAGTCAACCGGGAGGCAAATGGCGCAGGTGTACTGTAGGAGGTAGTAGCATAGGCGCATCTCGAACTGATATATGTCTTGGGACAGCTTTGGAGCCGACGCAGAATTTGTGATTTGTACATTAGAATTATTGTTGTTGCGGGTGACTAGTGAATGAATTGTAAATTGCAAATTCTTTATAATTGTCCCTCTTCGAATAGTTATATGTACATTGACAAAGCTGTTAACAAAATAATATACAAGGATAAGATAAGAACCCCCGACGTCACTAAACATCTTAATTATTTTTTGTCGCGTCCGTCCATCGCGTGACTGCGCGTTTCCATCAAATCAGCAGTGGAATATTACTCAGTTTGCTCTCGCTTTTTGTTTTTGTTTTGAAATGACAAATTTAATTCGTGTGAGAATTCCATAGCTTCTGCGGGTATGGAGGGGCCTCCAGCAAAGAGAAGAAGGTTCTTTACGGAAACAGCTGAGGGTTTGGAATCTTCACCAGGTGATGAGGCGACAAATGTACCAGATGAAATCGACGCGCTGCCTCCAGCAATTGCCTGCTCCACAAACGAAATCAGAGACCAGAATCCTCAAGATGATCAAGTTTTGGAGGAAAGAACCCTTGCTGGAGATTCGCAGACTATATTCGACCAGGAAATGTTTGAAAACTTCATTGGCGACAAAGTGACTCCGGAAGAACTGAAAGGGTTACGAGAGGCGTCTGGAAATGATATAGAGAAGGCTGTGAATATGTACTTTGATGGATCTTGGAAACGACCTACGCTTGTCTCTGGTCTCTCCAGATCTTCGTCAAACTCCAGAAGCGCTTTTAGTTCTTTCGCGAAGTCTGCAAATGGCGGTACTGTTGATGGCCCTAAGCCAAGCTCTCCAAAATCAAACACCTCGTCAAGAACAGTCTCGCCTCATCGAATCATGCCAGAATATCGGTATATAGGAGCATTTGGGGTTGGAGGCTGGGCTACGAAGAGTGGAACAAATTTAATCAAACATGGCGAAGTTGTGCGGATAGAGCGTCAAAAGATACAACCACCCAAGACACCGGCCGGAAGGGGGAAAGGCAGAACATCAGTAGCTCAAACATTACCAAAACCTAATAGCGCTGCAGCACGGCGTGTCGATGTCATTGTACGTTTTACCAATTCGAAGGGGTTTGAAGTTGGTCGTCTTCCTCAAGAAACGGCAAATTGGGTTTCTACTTTAATTGATCAAAGAATATGCAAGTTCGAGGGTACATGTGTATATGCGCCTGAAAGAATTCGTACCAATGATACTGTCTTCCTCCAACTCAGGTGCTCATTGTTAAGGACTGCTTTCGATGACCGCAGTTTCCAGGCACCTGATAATCGGGTAACTGGTTTTTTTGAAGAGAAAGAAAGTTCTGAAGAAAAGGGTCTAAGACTCCGTCAGGTCGCGTTAGTTAATTTATTTCAAGAGATTAATCTACTTCCTACGCAAACGAGCGAAGCAACCGCAAAACATAAGCGTCAGGGACTTTTAAGTGCTGCAGAGGCAGCTGAACATTATGATAAAGATGAATCTAAAATTACTGGTTCGGGCACTGCCACTCCCCCATCTGAAGAGGCAGAGGAAGGAAAAGAACTTGAGCAAGACCAACTTGACACGTTATATAGCAAAGCTCAATCCTTTGATTTTAATGCTCCTGAGGCAGAACCAGCAAAAAGTTTTGCAATGGATTTGCGACCATATCAAAAGCAAGCATTGTATTGGATGATGGCGAAAGAGCGCGACGAGCAAGATAATAAGAGGAAAGCCTCGATGCATCCTCTGTGGGAAGAGTACGCTTGGCCTTTGAAGGACATGGATGATAAAGAGGTCATTCAAATTGCTAATCAAGATAAATTCTACGTCAATCCATATTCCGGTGCACTTTCCTTAGATTTCCCTCTTCAGGAACAGCATTGTCTTGGAGGCATTCTTGCCGATGAGATGGGTCTAGGCAAGACTATTGAGATGATGAGTCTTATCCACTCTAGTAAGTCTGATGTGGCTATGCGGCTCGATGAGAAGCGCTCAAAGGCTACATCAGTAAACAGTTTGCCTCGACTTCCAGCCAATTCATCATCTGTAGAAAGGGCACCCTGTACAACTTTGGTCGTGGCACCAATGTCCCTTCTTGCTCAATGGCAAAGTGAAGCCGAAAATGCTTCCAGGGATGGAACAATGAAGAGTATTGTTTATTATGGTAGTGATAAAACAGCAAATCTTCAAGCTCTTTGCTGTGAAGCTAACGCTGCATCGGCTCCTAATGTTGTTATTACAAGCTATGGTGTCATATTGTCTGAGTTCAATCAAGTTACTGCTAGGAATGGTGATAAGGGTGGTCATGGAGGTTTATTTTCGCTCTCATTCTTCCGGGTAATTTTGGATGAAGCTCATTATATTAAAAACCGGCAGTCTAAAACCGCGAAAGCATGTAAGTCCAATCTGAATATATTATGGGACCAAAGAATGATAGCAATTGTCTTGTTATTGTTAACATTCTGTGAACCTTGACACTGACTGGCCCAACTTTCTAGGCTATGAGATTGCTGCCGAGCATCGATGGGCACTTACTGGTACACCCATTGTTAATCGATTAGAAGATCTTTTCAGCTTGGTTCGATTCTTAAGAGTAGAACCTTGGAGCAATTTCTCTTTTTGGAAAACATTCATCACAATACCATTTGAATCCAAAGAATTTATGCGTGCCCTTGATGTCGTTCAAACGGTACTGGAACCTCTAGTGCTCCGTCGAACAAAAGACATGAAGACACCAAATGGTGAAGCGCTAGTTCCTTTACCCAAAAAGACCATCGATATTGTCGAAATCGAACTATCAGAAGCCGAACGCGAAGTCTATGATCACATTTTCACGAGAGCCAAACGTACCTTCTCAGCCAACATCGAAGCAGGCACAGTTCTCAAAGCCTATACAAGTATCTTTGCTCAAATCCTCCGACTTCGTCAATCATGCTGTCATCCCATTCTAACCCGTAACCAAAACCTAGTAGCTGATGAAGAAGATGCTGCTGAAGCCGCAGACGCTGCAAGTGGCCTTTCAGATGACATGGATCTTCAGCATCTCATCGAGCGCTTCAAGCTCAACGAAGAATCAATCGATACCAATATCTTCGGGGCACATGTCCTCGAACAAATCCGCGACGAAGCAGAAAATGAATGTCCAATCTGTTCGGAAGAACCAATGATCGAACAAACAGTCACCGGGTGCTGGCATTCAGCGTGCAAAAAATGTTTACTAGATTACATCAAACATCAAACCGACAGAGGTGAAAGTCCCCGTTGTTTCAGCTGTCGCGAACGCATCAATCCACATGATATTTTCGAAGTGGTAAAAGATGAAGGACATCCCGAGAGTGTAAATGGGAAAATTAAAATAAGTCTTCAGCGAATCGGCTCCAATGGGTCGGCGAAAATCGCAGCTCTGTTATCGAATCTCAAATCCATACGGAAAGAATCTCCGTCTATGAAATCAGTTGTGTTTAGTCAATTCACATCTTTTCTCTCTTTGATCGAACCTACTTTAACGAGGTCCTCGATCCCATTTTTGAGATTGGATGGTTCGATGCCGCAGAAAGCGAGAGCGGCAGTTCTAGCTCGGTATAAAGATAGTGAGAAGGGGATTGTGCTTCTACTTAGTTTGAGAGCGGGAGGAGTGGGATTGAATCTGACGATGGCGAAGAGAGTTTTTATGATGGATCCGTGGTGGAGTTTTGCGGTGGAGGCACAGGCGATTGATAGAGTGCATCGGATGGGACAGGTGGGGGAGGTGGTGGTTAAGAGATTTATTGTGAAGGGGAGTGTAGAGGAAAGAATGTTGAGGGTGCAGGAGAGGAAGAAATTTATGTGAGTTTTTGTGATTCTTGAGATTCTTTTACTTTTGGGGAGGGGTTGCATTAAGGAATGGGAAGTGGAATAGATGCTAATGGTTTATAGTGCGAGCTCACTAGGTATGATGAGTGACGAGGAAAAGAAATTACAAAGAATCGAGGATATCAAGGAACTTCTTTCCTAAACATCATATTCTAGAGTAATGGATTATAACGGTAACAAGCAAGCTTGCTGAAGTCAAGCGAGGAACCCCGGCATAGGAGATGCGAGGTGGATAGATAAATAAATAGATAGATGGATGGATGGATGAGTAAATAAGTCAAACGACAGATGAAGCAAGACATACTATTCGAAAGATGATACAAGCTTTGTATATACATACATACCGATTAGGTAGCGTATATTGTATATTTTATTATAACCCTATGGGTATATACATCTACTTATCCATATCCATATCCATATCCATCCACCAACTCAGCCTCACTCACCTCCACATCATGGAGAGAAGAGAAAGGATAGTCGGAGATGTAGATACACCTATCAACCCATCCACTTAATAGAAAACCAATGGAAGAGAATAGAATGGAATCGCATCAAGCAAATATCCTTCGTGTATATAATCCTCATCTAGATAGGTGTGCAAATCTATTCGTGTTATCATCATCATCATCACAGCCAGTATAGAATAGAGTCGAACAAAGGTGGTAGATAGATAGATATCTCAATTGGTTTATTATTTATTGTTTATTATTATATGCATATGAATATATATATAACCAGTAGGTAGGTATTTATAAATAGATTCCTATAGATATCTACGTAGATACCTATATAGATACTTATGATATATATATCATCTATAATATAATCTATAATATCTACTCTTGTTGTATGTTTAACTATAGAGAGAGAGAGAGAGAGAGAGAGCTAGCTACTACTCACTACACTATACCTGCAAGGTACTAAGTAAACTGTTATAGACAAATAGAAATATAAATAGAAATAGAAATAGAACTACTCAATTTTCTCTCTCCCTCCCTTCCTCCCTAATAAAAATACCCTCAAATCTTTCATAACCCACAATCTATAATCCATAACCCCAAACCAACACCAAGCTCTTCAATACCCAACATCCAAACATCCAAACATCCAAATACCCAATCAAGCACCAAACAAAGTAGGTACCTATCTAAATACCCCCCTCCATTCAGCCCAGCATCCCCATCCAACAAGTAAGTAAGTAAACAAATAAAATCAACAACCAAGGTACCCACCCACTAGACACCTACCTAGTAGATAAATAAACAAAGCGAAAATGCGAAGAGTGAGATGAGATGAGATGAGATGTTTATTTTTATAATATAGATACCTAGATAGGTATCTATATCTATATTTATATTTACCTACCTACCTACCTACCTACCTACTTACCCACTTATCTACTAGATAGGTAGCAAGAGAAAATTCAAAATATCAATTCAATCATGACCGCACCACAGAACTCAGAAAACACACAAACAAACAAGCAGATAGATAAATCCCGAAAAGTTGATTCCATTCCAATTCATTCAATTAAATAGCTAATTAAGCAATACCACTTCTGTATATATGTATATAGGTATCTAAACAATTACTAATAACGCTATGTAGGTATATTCTCTTTTCTTCTCATCTCTTCTCCTCTCCTCTCATCTCATCTCATCCCCACAAACAAGAGTAGAATTGTATTCCCTTTGAATCTAAAAAAAACTCCGTTTTTATTCCATCCCAATTCATTTCAATTCACAAGCATAAACATATGCAAGTGAAGATCCGTCCATAATTTAGGGGGGTATATCCGAACAAAGCAAGTACGCCTTTAGCCCAAAGCAAATATCAAATCCTCTCTTTTTTTTTTCCCCGGATGCTCTATGTAAATGCATCTAATCTTCCCAAACGCCGATAATTTTCAAAGATTCATGAGTCATGAGATGTATATCTGATTAATGAGCTCCGTGGTCACTTCCATTTGCGCCATCCAAGGCGGGTAACTGTTCATAATCGGGAATGGGGGGTCCGTCATATAATTCCGAGTTGACATACGTTGGGGGACTGGCGGGAACATTCTCATATAGAGGAGGTTGTTCCTCATCCCATGAGATGCCCAAGCCCGATCTCTCGGTAACGGTGAGGTTGAAGTGCATTCTTAAGACTCTTGCGCCTCCCGTTGGTGTTACTTGTGTGGGTTTTTTGATAGGTGCGAATTCTTCGGAAACAATCATCTCGACAATGAGAGTGTGGGAGACTTCTGTACCATCCTCAGCTTTCATATCGCAGATTGGTTTTGCATCAGGACGAATCGAGATGGGAAATTCGATTTCAATGGCTCCATCCGCGGTATCGTAATTTGATTTCCATCCAGATTTAATCTCCTCGGTAGCTAGAGTACGGGAATCTTGATGGGCAGCACCTTTCTTGTTCTCACCTTCCTTGGTCACTTTTGAGGCATGTTTGGGGCATGCTGGTGAGATAACTTTGTGAGTTTCATCCAGACGCCATGTCAAACGCTTCAACTTCCAATGGTTCTGTGTCTTTGCGTCCACATTACGGTTGACAACACCATCCATGCGCATGGAAATGTTTGCTTCACCAATTGGATAGATGACGGGAGGAAGTTGACAGTTGGCAGTCAAATTTGTTGGTGGAAAGATTCGGATCGAGTTTCGAGGTGTGTCGGAAGGGATGATGGCACGCTTGATGTTGAGGATGTGGGAAAGTTTCATTGGCTCGCCAGTCTTTGGCACTAATGTAGCTTTGAGGACGTATTCGATGTTAGACAAGCTACCCTTCATACTTGCGGGTAGATGTCCAGGAAGGAGGAAGCTGAATGGAAAGTCATGTTCGCCTATAAATTTACATTAGAATTTTTGAACATTAATATGAGAATGCAATGTAGTGAAAATTACCTTTGCGGAGTGTAGCTGGACCTTGAAGGAAATTCCAAGTTGTCAAATCCTTTGATTGGTGGGTACATTCCTGGCAATGCGCATGGAATGGTTTCTTTTGCGTGACCTCCAATGCCAATCGCATTTTGAAAGACTCAATTGCAAATTTCTCATCGTGAATGTGTAACTTTAATTGACCCGAGAGTAATGCGCCGGTACTCGAGCTGGTAGAACCATAGAGAACCAATGGAGGTGACTCAATGGCACAGTCAAGTGTTGCACCATGATATTGAGGAATGGATTTCGATGAAGTTTTGGGTGAGTGAAGACCGGGTATCGAAATACGTTTGTGTGGAAGAGAAAGGTCGGGCATCTTGGCTGCTTTGTCTTCTGCTATAGAAGAGGCTGATGAAGATGGTGTGCGACTTTTCAATGATGGTCTACTACTTGAATTCCTTCTAGAAGTTTTCTTTCCTTCAGTTGGTAAATCGAATGGATGGGAATGAGATCGAAAGAACGACGTAACGTGTTGCATTGTTGCAGGCATTGGTGGGGTCTTTTGGTGGTGGCGTCTTGGACAAGGGAAATAGAGTTTTTTTCTTTCTTTCCGTTTGGCAACCGCAGAACAGTATTGATACTGCTTTTAATAGTAAACTTTCATTCGTGTTGGAAGACGTTGAGTTGGAAGTGGTGGTTTGCTCCAAAGTACCCTAGTAAGTAAGAGTGAATGACTGGTGAAAAAGGTGAGAGGTGAGAGGTGAGAGGCGAGAGTTGGAGAATTTGAATATCTTTTTGGGGATGATGTGATGAGTGAGTGAGATATCAAATAGAAGAAGAAGAGGATGATGATGTAATATATAAATCTGTGATATGTAATGTAGGTATGTATTTTGGGAAGATATTTTAGTGATTTTGATATAGAGTTTTAATATTCTCTTTGTTTGTGTGGAGATGTGAAGGGGTATATATAGCTTGAGTATCGTGTGTATATGTCTGTTGTATATATCGTATGTCTGTACGTATGTATATATATGAATGAATGAAGCAGTGACGGAAATATTATATTTTGATATTGAATCGTGAGACGAGTATTAAGCACCTTGTTGGAAGAGAACAGGAAAGGACTGGAGCTACTATACATATTATAGTATTGTATATAAAAATTGCACATGTAAAAGACGACTAAACTACTAAACTACTAAACTACTAAACTACTAAACTACTAAACTACTAGACCACTATAGTATCACCATACATACCCGTGGACGTCTCTTACCTGCTCATTAGACATTCTTCTCCCATTCTCCCATTCTCCCTTCCCTTTCGAGGAATTCTATGTGTCAAATGGATTTCTAGTCCACCAGAATTTGAAGTCTGTGATTTCATCTTTTCCCTGGTTACTAGGTACACATGCCAAAAAAAGATGAGCCATTGCCCCTCAACATGGGAAAATTCGAATTAACCCTGTGGTTGTTATGGGTCATGGACCATGGTGCATTGTTCCTGTTCTGCGGCTGCTCAGACTCAAATACTAAATTTATTATTATTATGGGGAAAAGAAGAAGAAAAAATCGATTTTACCGGTGATGGAGAACGCCGGAATGTCGTCTGTGTGTGTTATTACTACCTACAGTAGTTGGTCTGTCGTTAGTCTGTACATGGTATGTTTTTGGTCCAGCCGTTTTGTTTGGTGTTTCTAAGTTCTAACTGCTGTGACCGGTCTGATTTCACGCGGTTAAACATCGCACGAGTCGTAGATCATGGGACTAGAAGCATAGAGATTCTACACCGCAGAATGAAGTGTAGATGTAGGTATGTGTATGTATTTAGGTACAGTAGTAGGTACAGTAGTAGGTACAGTAGTAGGTATGTGTATGTACATGGTCAGGAAACTCTTTGAACCCTTTGAACTCTTTGAGGACTAGGTAGGTAGGTAGGTAGGTAGGTAGGTAGGTATGGTCTCGAGGCTAATTCTCTATATTCATCCGTGAAGCTTACTAGGTACCTAGGTATTGAAGGCGTATCATCACCAGAGCTCAATTGATTTGAATTATATTATTATATGGGAATATCAAATTCTACGGTAGTGCCAACGAAAGTACATATTCATACTTACGTAGATATTCAATGTTGACTACCTACTCAACTCACCTCAAGCAAAAGAATCTGTATTTCCCTTTTAGATGTCAGGTAGCTATAGAGTAGCATTGTAAAGGAGGACCTACATACTCCTAAACACCTCCCTTGTAAGGAATTACGTTTAGCTTCTTCTGGGGTACGCCCTGTGGATCCAGTGCATTCAACGTCAAACTTTTTTTCAAGCCAGTCAAATTCAAAGGTTTAAACAGCTGATGAGCAATCAGATCGATGACTGGTCAAATGTGCGTGAACACTGCTATACTGACTATCGTACACTTGGATATGGTAGTTGGTTGAAAGCACGTCAGCAAGTTCATATTCCTTTTGCGATGCATACGATGTATGAGCCTTGGAGTCTAGGAGTCTATGGATCCAGAAGTCTACTTCGTATACATCTATGACACTACCCCGATGGCCAGCCAGCTACTCGGCCTGTGGCTATTCTAAGATCACGACCGGACCTGAGTCTTCTATCCGAAGAAACGGCCATGTTATGATTGAGACCCTCGCAATTGTTCTTCCTCGCCAATGATGTACTGTACAGTCTGTACTACTATATATTACGATTCTTCCAGGCACAATGACGGAAATCCAAGGATTATTTTCAGGATTATCAAGGGGTCGTATGCCAAGCGATATTGATGGGCGAAGAGACATCGCACTAATTCCTACACAGATGAAGCGTTTCATGATATTACATTACTACCTTGTAAACGGTAGTGCTTAGACATTGATATTGAGGATGGCAAACTTTCACGAATACGATATTTCTCAATTCCCCATTACTGTACATCGAGTTCGCTCCAAGGAGCTGCACCTCCTGAGTCCTAACATTTCTTCGATTCGTGTTCAACTCCGCAAAAAAAAATCAACCCAAAATTGTGACAGCACGAAGAACACGATGGTGATATCACCACATTATGTGATTGATGATGGTTGTGGACTCTGGAATAACCCTTAGAATCATATTGAACCAATCTCAAGCCAGTCAACGATCGTCACCCATATTATGATATTCTCTTTAGGCCATAAGGCTTGGAGCTCACGCCATCAAATGAAATATGGAGAATCTGGTAGATCATTCACATTATGAAGCGATATGCGAGCATGTCATCCATCCATCAATTAAAACTCCATTTCGGCCCACTCCGATTTTTTTTTTGATCTTCTAGAATCTTTTGGTTGTCAAGGGGATTCGCAATATGCTTCCACTGTCAGCCATCGACAGCAAGAATTATCATGAAATTACGAATGATTACTAACTCATGGTGCAATCAATTCCAACACATGCGGGGAAATGATACAATTCTCGAGAGTCTACAGTCTACAGCCTACTGTGTCAAGCTGTGCAACTTTTGAGAATTGTCTAGTATTTATCCATGAGTTGGTGACTCGTACATTGGGGTTAAATCCCAATCCCCCCACAGAATGGCGTTGCACAATTGAATTTCTCCTCGGAGAGAATCATGTGCTTGACGCCTTCCAATTTGATCCTCTCCATCGGATCTATGGCTTCACCTCATGAATACCTAGGTACGGAAGAGAACAAGCGACGACATGGTATTATTTTCCATTCTCACCGTGATACACCGTGAACTTTCATCAACCATTCCAGCAAGAATCCCCAAAATCGGGATATACCTTCCCAATCCGGCTGGATCTGACAATAGCCGCAAAACCCCATGTGATTCCATCGAGTAAGAATAATCACATTCGACGACAAACTGGAAACGCATCGTGCAACGAACGTCCATCTTAATTTTCATCGCTGTTCACAATTCCAGACCGGTCTCTCAGCTGTCCAATGAAACCCGGAAGACCTTCTCAAATCCTATTCGATCATATTCAATACCTGTTACATAACATTAAACCTCATTTTGTCGAATCCTTCACCACTTTTCATGGCCCTCATGCCCTCGTCAATATCAAGAGTGGAAGAATCACGGCGAGGTGGGAAGATTTACTCGATGAGATCCACAGGTAGGTACCTTAAGTATCCACCATCGTGTACTGTCGAACAGTTGAACGCATACCCAAAAAAAAATTCAGATCTTCCAAGCTTTCCAGATGATACTAAATTAGCATGAGAAATTTTTAAAGAAATTTTAGACTTCCCGTCGCTTCGCTCACGGTCCAAGTCGGCTGTATCTCCACTCATGTACCGCATGTACCCTCGATTGCACTTTTCTAGAAATCTGATGTTTTGCGTACGAGATGAATTCTACCGAGAAAAAGCGAAAGACATGGCGTGACAAAATCTTCCGATTGGATCATACGGATTCGGGGCTGTCCTTCCTTGATCTTTAATGACTCAGGGGGAAGACACGCAAATTCTTCCCCGGTTCGGCGGCTGTCTGTCTCCATATGAAATTTTTCTTTGACCAGCAGGGCAGCAAAATTTGGTGCAAAGCTTGAAGCTTGAGCCTTGAAGCTTCTTCTTCGTTTTTCGCTCACCGATGAAAGCCGATTCTGTGGATCTTTTCTACCTCCACAATTGAAAAGGAGAGCAGGGAGACCCCGAAATAGGAGAGATTCTAGAGTTCCAGAATCTAGATGGTAAAAAGCCCCATCCTTTCATCGTGTTACCTTTTTTGCAGGCCTCAGGAATTGAAAATTCATCATCACTATGGAAACGAACGGTGAGGAATGTATTGTTGGAGAATTGGAGTTTGAATGAATAAATGTGAAGAGTGGAGCCTTTTCTTTTCCTGCTACGTACGGAGTACGTGCATGGTTGTTGCGTTGCAAACTTGCAATTGACAGATCATGATGGATGAAACGAAACGTCAAATCTGGGCAGGGGGATGTGGTTCTTGCGAGACGAATGATCATCCTCTGGTGAATTTTCTTCACTGTTTCTTCAACGGTAGGTAGGTGGAGATTAGTATGGGTGGGTAATAGGTATGAGAGGTATAGAGTGTCGAGAGTCGAGACGGTTTTGAATGTGATGGGTGCATCAGTTAACGTTGCTGGCATGTTACAGATGACCAAGTATGTGTATCGTTGGCTTTCTCTTCTCCACAAGTGAAAGAGTCCAGATGCATATGGGCAGAGTATCAAAGTCGACAGAAAGTCTATTCAACAATAGCCCTGTGGTCAAATATCCACGCGCACTGTATTCATTCCAGCAGTAGTGCTGTGGATTTAAGATCATAAAAATCTTCTAACATTCATCGCAACAAGATATCATTCCACGGTTTGGCATCAGGATATCACAGTCTTCATCATTCTTGAAGGGCAAACCTGCATGGCGAGCGCCGGTTTCCGTTATGGTGGTCAACTAAATCATTAGTAGGTAATCTTTCCCACTTCACATCCCACACCCATAACATCATCGACTATTCGATCTCAAACCACCATCTTCTTTCTTGATCCATATCGAATTTTCTCCCCCTCTTCCCCAGTAATACTAGATGAATATCCTACTTACAATCCATCAATCTACCTACCTCCTACGTACATCACTTTACCCTCTCCCCCAAATCTCACATCCCCTCCCCTCCCACAAACCACAAAAAACTCAGCAATCGCACGCACGCACGCTCCCATCCCAATACTTCAAGTCCAAGTCCAACTCCAACTGCAACTCACTAAAAGCCCTGTCCTGCCCTGCCATGCCATGCCTAACTAAATTCCCTTACTAAAAAAACCCTTCTAAACTCTCCCCACCAAACCCAAACAAACCCTCTATCAATCCATCCGCCCCACATGAACAAATAACTATACCTCAACAACCGAACCAACCAACCAACTACGCAGATACATTTCCTCACATCAAAATTATTTTTTTGATTTTGATTTTTTCCCCCCCCCAAAAAATAAAAGAAAATAAAATAAATGCCAAAAGATACAAACACAATCAACTATTTGACCTACGCAGGGATCGAACCTGCAATCTCTTGATTCGTAGTCAAGCGCCTTGCCATTGGGCCAGCAGGCCGGGATTTGGATATTTGAATGGTTTGTTGAAGGAGGGTGGGGGAGGGGGGTTATGTTGTAATGGGGAGATGGGAGTGTGGAGGAGAGGTAGGGGAGAGGAGGAGGAGAGGAGAGGAGAGGAGAGGAGAGGAGAGGAGAGGAGAGGAGAGGAGATATGTATATATCTTTTTTTACTTTCTGATATATAAAAGGAGTATAGGAAGGAGTACCTAGGTAGTATAGAAGAAGTAGGAAATAAATAGATATAGATATAGTGCGAGCGAAATGATAAGGAGCTTGGGAAGGTAAGGAAGGAACTTGGAAGGAAAGGAAGGGTGTGATTATACTCTTTTTTGAGGTGGAGGGGGAGGGGGAGGGTTTGTTAAGTGAGGAGGTAGGGTAGGGAGGGAGGTGGGGAGGTAGATTTGGTGTGTATATTTATGCTTTGATGTTTATGGTTTGAAATATTGAAATGTTTGATTATGATAGTGTGAGTGTTGAATATGAGTATGTATCATATATTATGGATACAATTTCTTCTTTTGGGAGAATAGGAAGGGGAACAGGGGAGGAAACAAAGGGTGAGGATGAGAAGAAGGAGGGATAGGAATAGCATGTTTCTTTAGTTTTTGGATGGATGTGTGTGTGGATGTGTGGATGTGTGGATGTGTATATGGTTAATTAGTTGGGATTGGAGTTGTTCATTGTGGTACTGTGGTGCTGTGATATGTGATATGTGATGGTAGGATGGTGGAATAGAGTGGGTATATATGTGTTTCTTTCTTTCTATCTCTTAGTAGAAGAGGAGGATCAGGAGGAGGAGAAGGAGAGCATAGATTTTTTTCTTTCCCAATGAGTTTATCTTTGTTCTGGCTGGGTTGGTTGGGTGTATATGTGTATGTGTCTGGGTGGATCATCATTACTGTTGTTCTTACAAGTAAATAGTGATTCGAATCTCCTCCCCTCTCCTCTCTTCACAATACCACACATCTCAATGATCAAACATAACAATCCTCATTCCCTATTATCCCAAACCACCATTCTTGAAACTCAGACTCAAGTAAAATACCGAAAGCATTCTCTTCCAGAAAAAGAAAAAAAGGAATATCAAGTGCTCTTGATATTCTATAGATCAATATATAAACACCTACAATACCAAATATGAACCCTGAGTTTCATTCTCTCCCAACTCAAAAGTACAAAGATACACCTCCGTCTTCTTCTTCAGAGGTATCGCCAGAATGATAACCCGCTTCGGACATATTTTTATCTTGCTGATGTGGAGCACCCTCATTCTTTCTATTCGCTTGTGATAGATCAGAATGTTCATTTCTGATATGGTGATTGTTGATTATTCGTTCGTCTTCTTCTTCTTCTTCTTCTTCTTCTTCTCCTACTAAAGATTCACAATTCTCCTCCTCGTCATCATCTACTGCAAACTCACAATCCTCATTTTCAACACCATCACCTCCCACTCCACCCATCTCATCCCCTACAAAAGACCCACCACCCCTCCCCCTCTCCTCCGAAATCTCCGTCAAAGAATCCGGTTTCCACCCCCCCCCGGCCCTCTCATCTCCCTAATCTGCATCAAAACCTCCCCCCTAAAAACCCTCGACATCTCAATCAACACACCCTCTCTAATCTTTTCCCCTTTTCCATCCCCCTCCTCCACATCCGGCGCTCTCCAATTCAAATAATGATTACAATGACTTCCCGGCACTACAAACTTTCCCGGATGCACTCTAATATGATGATAACAACAATAACACGCCGGCTTACTACACGCGATATAGCGATCCTTGTCTACGAAATGGAGATTCCTTGAGTGGAAATGCTGGAGCAGGAGTAACTCGGCGTGGATTTTGGGACGCCAGTTGGGGTTTGTGCAGTGGGAGGATAGATGGGTGGAGAGTTGATATTTGTGGTCCATTTCTGCGAGGGCGGCGCGGTAGGAGCTGATGGCGAGGGGGTCACTCATGGTTCGTCCGATGAGGGCGGAGAGGGTGGGGTTGCGGGCTTGGAGGGGAGGGAGAAAGGACGAAGAGGAGGGAAGGTGGGAAATGGTGAGTTGGGTGAAGAGATGAGGGAGGAGGATGCGGGTGGATAGGAGGATTTGGATGGCTTTGGGGGTATGGTTTAGACGGCCGATGGTGTGGCGGATTTGGGTAAATCGAGTGGCGAATGGAGAGCCGAGTTGGATGAGTAGTTGGAGGTGTGTAAATTCTTGTGACACCGTTGTACATGTTTTGTGGCAGAAACGACAGAGTTGAGATGGATACTCGGTGAGACTGAGAAGCCCTTGAAGCCATGTGTGAAGATGAGTCGAGGGTTCTAAGAAGTTGATTTTGTCAGATAAGAAGCGAAGACACATGATGCATATGAACTTCTTACCTTCATCTTGATTATCCACTTTAATTGTCTTCCATTCTCCCAACACAAACTTTATATCCCGTGCCAAAAAAGATGCATAGGAAGAAATTCTCTTCTCAGCACATTTTACCGATAACTCAAATATTTTATCTTCAATCTCTTCCCTATTTTTCTCGAAATCATTGATCCCATAATACCCAGCACATCCTAAAAGTCCCAACACCTTTTTCAAAAACTCCACACCCCTTTCCGGTCGCGAACACTTGTTCCAAGCAACATGATATACAACCTCCCCCGTATCCATCTGCTGCAACGCAATTGCAGTGGTGCTATCGCCTCCTTTTTCATAATCACATAAAAAGGCTAGATGTCTTGTAAATGATCTTCTTAGCTTGGTTCGACTCATTTCATCCATTTCGTGCTTATTCGTATCAAGAGCGCTGGTTTTCATATCAATATCCAAAATCTCATCGTCGAAAGTATCGGTTGGGGTTTCTTCCTCTAGAATTCGTGAGCCTCGGTTAGAACCAAAGACGGTGAGGAGAATCAACGCTTCGTAGAATCGCTTGAGGAGTTTGGGGGCAACGGGGATGAGGGATGGGGATGGGGATGGGGACGGGGACGGGGATGTAAGTGGAAGTAGAAGTGAAGGTGGAAGTGAGGTTGTGAGTGCTAGGGCACGATGTTTTTTGGACTGAGATTGACCTTTTGGCGGGGGTTTGGATAGAAGCTGTGTTGATTTTGGGGGGCTCGAGATGAATGAAGGGGGGGAAGTGGTGGGGAGGTGGAATATGGATAAGTTATTCTCATTGAGTCGGTGAGGGGTTGGGATGGTCTTTCGTATACTGTGTTCTTCTGGATCTTTCCCTTTCCCTTTACCCTTTCCTTTCTTTGGGAGGGATTTTAAAGCCACCACACATATAGCTGGAGAGGCGACATTTTTCCCCTGAGAATTTCTGGATTTGGTGTTAGGCGAGTTGACGATACGTTGGCGCTGTATATTTTCTTCGCTTTTTGCTAACTTGTTTTTTGAAGCCTGAGATACTTTGCTTTTCACTCCGCTTTCGACATTTGGGGAAAGCGGTTTAGTGACGATGGGAGGAGAAGAAGTAGAGGAAGTGGATGGTAGAAGAGAATTCAGTTTTGTCTGAACTTCCTTTATCGTCACCCCCTTCTTTAAGGGACTCGTACTTTTTTGACTAATTGCTGGGGTATTTGTCCTCTGCTTCTTCTTTGTACTGCTTCCTCGCCGATTTAGACTATGCAATGTAGTCACTTGATCGCTATTTCCACCCAATCCAGTTTGTAATGTAGACTCGGACGTGCTTTTTGACTTTGTTATAGATTTCGTCATCATGGTTAGTATTTATTGATGATATCTATGAAGAACTATCTCCCTCGAGGTGGAGTGCTAGTAGAGAGCAGTCTTTGTTTTATGTTGCGATAGCCTTGTTCTACAATCATCCATGCACGTATGCAGGCATCTGCTGGCGCGAGTCTTGACCCCCAGCTTCCCCGTAAGTTGTCCAATGAGTGATATCATTGCGTGCGGGGTTCATGTAGACTTCTATAATTGATTGAAATAGACACCCGAATCGAGAGTTTTGGACGGAGTGCAAAAATCACATATGGGCTCTTTCATACACATCTGATTTGTTACACAAAAATATGTAAAACATCTCATTGGTTCATGTGTAGTTACACTGACCGATAAGGATAAGGATTTACGAACGAAAGATGTATTTAGCTTGGCCTTATCCTGTGGAGTTAAGAATGAGGTGATGGCTTTAACTGTGTAGTGTATATACATGTGCTTCTCATCACATATTGAACTTTCGCGTGCATCTATCGAAATGCTATGTTCTGATATCTAGGAAAAGACGTTTAGGTTTGGTATATAATTTTAGAGTTATTGAAAACACCAATTCCTGGAGCTGTGCAGATATTTAATGTATGTAAAAGATTAAGAATCGGCATATGGATTCTAACACTCCACATAGACCCCCGAGTCTTGCTCTTAGACTGGAGAAGAACCTCTAACCAACCTGAAAGCGTAAACAGACCATAGATGATTATGGTATGTATATTTAATGGGAGACATTGGCTTCGAAAGCTACAAACTAAGATACCACGAGACTACAAATTGTAGAACGACCACCCGGCGCTGCGAAGACTCAATGTTCGAGCTTCATCGAATAATGAACTTTATCTTTTGCATTCGAGTTAGGTAAAAATCGAATCAAATCGGATCAAATCGAGCGTCCAAATGTTTACAAAATCTTACCAACTCATGGAGGTTCAATAAGAATTACATTAAAATTTACCTTGCATAAGTGGCTTTGAAATAACTAAGAACGTATAATGAGAAGCATGAAGATGAAAGTTTTTTTAATAGAGCAGAAATACTCGACAGATTACGATCTTCTGATGAATCAATACAACAGCTTCATCAACAGCCTGACTGGGATCAAAAGGTAATAAATCAATTGGGCTTATATTGAAGGAAAAACGAACACATTGACATAAGTATACATAGAGATACAAGAACATGTTACAAGGGATCGTGCTTCCAGAAATTGCATTACAGAACCCAGGATTAGAGAACAAGGCAGACCAACGCTTTCTAAATATGAAATCTATAAGAATCATCAAAATGACTTCATTTGAATGAAGTCTGAAGGGCCTGGGGGCTTTTCGGGCTCAACAAAGACCACACATTGCTCATTTCAGGAAAAATGCCGAGTAGGTTGCCTGCGAAAAATGTGAATCCAGACAAACAGCACATCAATAGAAAGGCTTGAAAACTTCTAGTAACATGTCCCATCAAGTGGTCTATTTGGCCCATATGTGTACGAGTTTGACAATTAGAAAAGTAAGCAATGTTCGAAGAAACATTAGCAAAACTCGAGTGCAATGAAACATGGTCAAAGTGAGACATGGAGATGATGAGGTTTTCACTAGAAAATGGGATGTGATCGTAAGTTCCAAATCGTATAAACAAGCTCACTGTGCTTTCCCAGTGAAGTTCTCCCGAAGAGGCACTCCTGAGGTACTCTCGAGATGTCTGTTGAATGCTTGAAATTCAAATGGGCAGGCATTTGATCTGCAATTGATTACCTAATCCGAGCCGAGATTCTCCCAATCTAGCCTACGATAACCAAAGCTCCAGAGCTTCATGCCACATTGGAGGTCCATACCCCATTCGACATCATTCATTATGCGACTCCCTCTAAATTTGATATGTCTGACTCTGTCAATACTTCCTAGAACTTTCGCAGTCTTCGCAGACGAAGCTTACACGGTCGACTACCACCACGAATTACTAGGTCTCCCACAATCAGACACAACCTTCTTCTACAAACCTAGGGAAACTGAACAAGGCGCGCTATTATATACATTAAGTGATCTTGGCGTCCTTGGAGCTGTCAATCCAGGCACCGGGGACGTTCGATGGCGACAAATACTGGCGAACGATGATAATCACGGAGAGGGCTTTCTGCGACCAGTTGAGGGAGCTGGTACAATTATTAGTGCTTTGGGCAACAGAGTAGATGCTTGGGATGCGAAGAGTGGAAGGGAAAGATGGGGAAACACTTTCACAGGACAAGCAAAAGATGTGGAGGTAGTTGAGGGTTTTGACAATATCAAGGATGTTTTGACTTTATTCGAAGATGCTGGAAAAGTCGTGGTACGAAAACTTAATGGAGATAATGGAGATGTTGTTTGGGAATATGTTGATGCTAGTGGTGATTTACCTCTACAAGTCAGCACAAATGTTAGAGACATTTTTGTTGTCACTCTTCACGGTGCTTGGGGAGGCTATAGCGTCAAAGTTACCACTCTTGACCATTTGACGGGTGAAAGAGTTACCGAATACACACTCTCCACCAAAGGAGATGTTCATACACCGGAGGATATTTTACTTGTTGGAGCCAACTCTGCTGCTCCTATCATTGCTTGGACCGATAGATTGCTAAAGAGTCTCAAGGTCAATATCCTGGGCAAACCAAGCGACTTGCAGACATTGCCTCTAAAAGAATCGGATGGCGAGCTTACAAAGGTCTCTATTCACGCGCCTAATTTGGCGCAATCCTTACCACATTTCTTGGTACACAGTCACTCGGCAACTTCAAACAGAGCAGATGTTTATCATATTGATATGAAAAGTGGTAGCATTAGCAAAGCATATGAGATCCCCAAGCTTGCAGGGAGCGGTGCTTTCTCAACCAGCTCGCAAGGTGCCAATGTCTACTTTACTCGTTTTACCGAGGAAGAGACCTTTATATTTTCTTCAATGTCTCATGGAGTTTTGGGCAGATGGCCAATTAAAGCAGAGAAGCAACATGACCGACTTCGATTTCTCCATGGTGCATCAGAGGTAGTCCAGAAAGCACCCGATACTTATGCTGTAAGATCAGCTATGGTGAGTGCGGAACAAGAATGGGTTCTGGTGCGCAATGGTGCTGTAGCTTGGTCTCGTGTTGAGGGTCTTTCTGGTGTTGTGGCTGCCGAATGGGCTGAAATACCAGCCTCTGAATCATTGGCAGAGACACTCGAGGCAGAAGCTCACAGCAACCCCTTGGAAGCATATATTCACCGAGTCAATCGTCATATCAATGACTTGGAATACCTTCCAGCATACTTGGAAAAGTTACCAACCCGGTTTTTAAGCGCCATCTTACCTGGAGATTTGGTTACACCGAATGAAAGTGTTTTAGAACGAGATAACTTTGGCTTCAACAAGTTAGTTATCGTTGCAACCCAAAGAGGTCGTTTGTATGCACTTGATGCTGGATCTCAAGGGCGCGTCGTATGGAGCTCCAAAGCTTTCGATATACCAGCTGGCAAGAAGTGGGACGTTAAGTCCATATTTGTCAACAATGCTAAAAGTACAACAACCGTTCGAGGTAGTCAAGGAGAATACATCATCGTGAACACTACAACTGGAATGGGACTCGAGGCTATAAACCCTGGGCAGTGGCCACCTGTTCGGAGCGCGGCCATCGTTGACAGTAATCTTGGCAGGTGGGTGTTACCTATTGGTATCGATGGAAATCCTGGCGATATACCAAAAGATTGGGCACCAAAAGAATTGCTCGTGGTTCGGCGCGAGAACGGTGAAGTCAGAGGTTTAAAATTTGACATTCAAGGTGCTGATGCCAAACCTATCTTTACCTGGTCATTTCAACCACCTTCTGGCCAAAGGATCGTCGAGGTAGTCTCCAAACCCGCACATGACCCGGTTGCGTCGATTGGGCGAGTTCTTGGGGATCGTACTGTCATGTACAAATACTTGAATCCCAACACAGTTTTGGTCACTGCCGTCTCAGATGAATCCTCAATCGCCTCCTTCTATCTTCTTGATACAGTTTCTGGCGATGTTCTTTATTCTGCAAACCACGAAGGTGTTGACACTAAGAAACCCATTGCTTCTGTTTTCACCGAGAACTGGTTCGCATATTCTTTATGGAGCGATGAATTATCAACCACCACCTCTCTGCACGGATCAAAAGGATATCAACTTGTCGTCACCGATCTTTACGAGTCTCCTATTCCAAATGATCGTGGAACCCTCGGCTCAAATGCGAACGCATCAAGTCTTGACCCATCAGATGTACCAAATGCTGGTCCAGTTCTTCCCCATGTTATTAGTCAATCATTTGTGGTTCCCGAAGCGATAACCCACATGTCTGTTTCCCAAACCCGCCAAGGTATTACTACTCGTCAACTTCTTTGTACTCTGGAATCCAATTCCATCATTGGTATTCCCCGTTATCTTCTCGATCCCCGTCGACCAGTTGGCCGAGATCCTATCCCTGCCGAACAAGAAGAAGGCCTTCTTCGTTACTCGCCTGTCATCGAATTTGATCCAAAACTCATCATCAGTCATAAACGTGAAGTTCTTGGCATCAAAGGTGTCATTACCAGCCCTGCTATACTAGAAAGTACCAGTCTGGTTTTCGCGTATGGAATTGATGTTTTCGGAACACGAGTTAACCCTAGCGCTGCTTTTGATATTCTCGGCAAAGCGTTCAACAAGCTGAGTTTAGTGGCTACTGTTTTGGCATTGGGAGTTGGTGTTGCAGTTTTTGGCACCTATGGTAAGTTATTTTACTTTGTCTATTGTTTCATGAGTGCTGTGCTAATATTTTCATAGGTGAGGAGGAAACAAATCAATGGCAGATGGTTGAATGCATGATTATGATAATGTTATAGAATTTTGTAAATTATGATAATATAAGGAGGGTTAAAAGCGTTACTCTCAACAAAGATTAAGGATTTCACTCATGCTATTAGTGAACTCTATGTTTTTTTTTTTTGGCATAATTCCATCTTGTTACGGAATTGCTATCAACCATATGAAATGATAAATAATGTTGATATTTTTGATTTATAATTGTGGCTGACATATATCTTCACCAGGTTGTTTGACTTCGGCAGATTTGTAACCGACTTAGGTAATCTCTGCCAATGCGCCTCATCCCGTTTAACTTTTCGAGATAAATATTTAAGGGCAACGCACATGGCATTAGCAATCCACGAATGAAAGTTAAGAATTTCTTCAGCATTCCCCAATCTCATTATTATTAATTGAAGATTGTTACCAAGCAAGTATTTACATGTATTGAGATGCTTCTTGATGAATCGTCGTGCTGCGCTTTGATGAGGTGAGGTTTGATTAGAGGGAATTAGTAATTCATAGGATGAAGATAGTGTGGAGAAACGTTGACATTCATCTTCGTCATCGATTCTTTTAGTCTTAGAATACCTAATAGGTAGGTACCGGTATCTCCACCAAAAATACGGAGTACCCCTCCATTTTTTATTTGTGGAATGGGGAGGGCTGCCGAGTCTTGCTTTATTGATGCATTCGGATTTATCGCTTTTAAGAGATATGTCCTCTATACGCGCAAGAGTACTTGGAGTTTTGTTCGGAATTTGTATTTATATACCATCTATTCGCGCTTTGGTTTGGGATTCATTCATCCAGATCCTCTTTCTTCATTCATCTATCTTATTCAATAAAATACTCGAGTAGCAAACATGCCCGGAAAATACCAAAAGCTCGTTTCCAAACGCGTCCTCGTCGTAGGTGGCTCCTCCGGGATCGGATACTGTGTTGCAGAAGCCTCCCTCGAAAGTGGTGCATCCGTTACAATTTCCTCTTCCTCTCCAGATCGCGTCGCCAAGGCAGTTGAGAAACTCAAGAAGAGTTATCCAGATGGAGAAATCAACGGGTTTCCATGCGATCTCTCTAAACCCAGTCTCGAAGCCGATGTTGAGAAATTGTTTGAACAGACGGGGAAAGTCGATCATATAGTTTTCACAGCCGGTGATGCACTATCTCTTATCCCGTTTGACAAAGCGACGCTCGAGGATATGCAGAAGGCGGGACAAGTGAGATTTTTTGGACAATTGATGGTGGCGAAAGTTGGGAGTAGGTACCTTAGTGAGGGACCACAGGCTTCGATAACGTTTACGACGGGGTCGACGGCCGATAAACCGATGAAGGGATGGACTGTTGTTACCAGTTTCGCGGCAGGGTTGCATGGGATGGCGAGGGGTTTGGCGGTCGATTTGGCGCCCGTGAGAGTTAATGTCGTGAGTCCTGGTCCGGTGAAGACGGAGTTGTGGAATGGGATGATGGGACAGGAGGAGGAGAGATGAGAAGATGTTTAAGGAGATGGGGGGTAATTTGTTGACGAAACATGTTGCATTACCAGAAGAGGTTGCGGAGTCATATTTGTGGTTGATGAAGGACAGTAATGTAACTGGAACCGTTGTAAGAAGTGATTCTGGTGCGTTGCTTGCTTAGCTGCAGACAATTATGCTCCGGCGATAGCGCTCAAGCAATACAACCATCGACAGTGGATGTATGGTATAATGTCATTGGTATTATTTAGCAATTCTGTTTTGGATAATAACTGATAAATCTCATCAGAATTATCAGATACCATAGTATATTGCTGGCATATTGATTTTCCAACCAACACCCTCACATGTCTGCCCGTTATTATACCACTTCAATTGTGGAAGCATTTGACTAGCGACCCATCTTGCTGTGGTAGTATGTCGGCTCCCATCCCCAAAAGGTTCGTCCGTACGATCGGGGCGACTTCTTGGATCAGACGAGAGCTCATGTCCCAAAATTGTTGATCGACCATCAGCAAGTGCTTGAAAAATAACCAGTTGATCTTGAAGATACTCATCTACTAAACCTCCCTTTTTGAACTCGGAATCAAGATCTTCAACAACCTTCCCTGCTATCTCGGCCGATATGTCTTCTCGGGTTCTGTCCTTTGTCTTTCTATCGTACAGCCAATCGCGCCCAAATCTTAGTCCAGTAGAAGTGTGAGCTACTAAAAGTGTGTATATCCGATGTGTATTCTCTCTTAGAACAATATTGATCTTTACTTCAGGAAAACGTTGCTTAATAGTCGTAGCCAAAGCATTTTCAAGCGGTTCCTGAAGTGATTCAAGTACTAGGATCGAGATATCTATTTCCTTCACGATTCCGCGTTCAGTTGGCCAATTGGGGACTCTCAGAGACTGGCCGAAAGGTATGGGATGTATCTTGAACTCTGCATGGCCCAGTTTTAATGGACCATGTGACCATCCTCTAACTTTGAGTTCTCGCTCTACATAAATACCGAATCTTTCGAGAGTTGGTAATAGCACTTGATCGAGATACTCATATGATAGAGAGAAACTTCCATTGGTTCCTCCTTTCATGGAAAGCCTGATTGGAAGGGCCGCGGCATCGTTTGCAAATAGCACGACTGGAAGAATTGCCTGAAGTACAAGTAAGATGCTAGATGCAGAATCTGCATCAATTTTGATATCTCTATCAATAGTATAATGATGGAGAGAGTTGGGCTTAAACTCAATCGTCTTGCTTCCAACAAAACATCCGGTTGTCTCGGCGGATGTAATTTTCGCGAGCCATTTTATAGCAGAAACGTGCTGTGCCTTTAGACCACCATTTCTTTTGCCCAATCTTTGTTTATTAGTTAACGTATCGGGTTAAATTTGTAGATAAATGCTTTACCTGTTACCTCTGACATTCGTAATTAGGAGAGGAGTTCCGGTCAGAGCAGCTAGTGAAACCGCTATCCTGACAAGTCTGCCAGAAAGAATCAACAACGCATGCAAAACTGATATGCTACTTAAACACTCACTGTCCACCACCTTCGCCAGTTCTCCCATCAAGCTTTACTAATTTTTGTGCTGCCGATTTCGCCATTGTTGCGTCTGTAGACTTTGTCGTGAGAGTAGTAAAGCTATTTATATGCCGTATTGAACGTTTTACTTTCCAACTTACAAGACTCCAAGAACAGCGATGATCTTGAGACCGTTATAAAGGGCACGATCAAACCAAATAATCTGTGAGATCGTTTAATCTTATGCCTCTGGTGTATAAGAATGAGTCATTGACCGAATAAGGAATCCGGACTGCGGCCATGCTTGTACATGAAGTTCTTCAACAATTTATGACTCGAAAACGATCGATATAACAGGCTGTCAAGACACTGCTCTCAGTATCGCGCTTGGTGCTTGTTCTCGAATTTCTTTTTCATATACCAGGTACGATACATTGCGCTATCGATGGAGCATATATTTGTGGCACGAGCACGAGCCAATTTCAACCACATGAACTATTCTCACCCCGCAAACTGATCCGCTCAGCCTCCCCACAAATCTTTGGTCCAGACCTTGGCATTACACTGCCTTAGCAAGAGAATGTCTCGTCAACAGCCCTTACATATATTGATACCTCATTGTAATCCTCTACGGCACCGTCCATAATGATCAACAAGAAACTCGACCTCGACACACTGTTCGCAGGAAACCCGACAAGTTCCACATCAAAATGTCGCGAATGGGGCGACAGCAATCGCATGCGAGTGGTTTGAATTCCCACTTGCATCCAAAGCCAGGACGCTTTTCACTCTGGCCCGGGAGGAGAGCAAATGTCACTGCCGCGAGAGAGGAACCTGCTATAACTAGTGGTTCTGGGTTAATGCTTGATGTATGTTCCGAAATATCCACTTCGCGTTCTATCAACCCCTTCATTTCGTTAACATCTCCGCAGCCCCCGCACAGCGATCTAATCGTTAGCTCGCCCGTTGTTCTCCCGGAAATCGAATTAACGAAATCCAATATATCGCAAGATCTCTTCATCGGCGCATTGCATGATCCTAATTATATTCAACTGCAAGAAAATGTGCGGAAGGTGCGTCGAGCACTGGTGGGACCGGAACCTAAAAATATAGATGCCGCCTGGGAGGTTTACAAAAGACAGAGAGAGGAATCTCTGGAACATTGTCGAAAGTTGATTGAGAAGTCGCGTAAGTCCTTTATTATTCCGGATAATGTACACCCTATTTATAACTTCATTGAATTTGTTCATGAAACTAAATGCAATAATACATTTAGAAGAGCATCATGCTCGAAATCCGTCATTCGAATCCAGCATAGGCCCGTTAGATACGCGATCATCTCTCAGCAGTGGATCATTCGACGATGGATCTCTACCATTTCAAATCAATAATTCGTGGCTATCAGCCATTTGTGATTATAAAGCTTTCCAGGAAAAACTTGCCACTACCCTTCGTACTTCTCTTGAAGTAACGTATGCTGCCTACGAGCCCGATGCATCTCAACGCCAGCTTGAAATCTTCTTAGCAGATAAGGAGCATCGGAAAAGTGTTATTACAAAATGGCGAGATACAAGTGTTCGTAGGGTGAAGTCGGAAAAGCCTGAATTCTTCGAAAAGTACAAGATACGATCTTTGAACTTCGATAAATTGAAGCATGATATTGAAGAATCGGAAAGCTTGTTCGACACAGGTCATACACCAAATAGAGTCGTTCGGGAATCTATTATTTATAAGAATGGAGACACAATATTAGAATTTGCAAATCGCCCTTCGGATAGTCTTCCGGTTATCAGATTTCGTGTGTCGTCCCATTTTTTGAGCCCAGACGATGTTTCACCGTTATTCTCTCAAATGCTCTGCCCTGGACCAATGATTCCGCCAGACATGATGAAGGATCTCCCCAAAGCACCAACCAGGATCTTTGGAAAGGACGGTATTGGAGTAAATATTTATCGTATGCCACAGATGGAGCCTAACAGCCATGAGGCATTAGCACTCCTCTTTCACGCTATACATGGACACGCCCAAAGGCTTCCACGGGAAGATATTGATTTTCCAGTTTTCGTTAGTATTGCAGATGTATGCCTAAGGTACAGGTGCACATCGCCAGTAGAGTTACAAGTGGAATATCAATGGCTACCTCAATGGGAATCTCAAGCTGCTGAAAGCAATCCTGAAGAACTTCTCCTTATCGCGTATACATTTGGCGCAAGAGATCTGTTCACGCGTATCTCTAGGAGCATCATTTTAAACTCGAAAGATGGCGACGATGAGACTCAAGGTCAAAGACTTTGGCCACAAGCTATCAAGAATACGATCAAAACACGCAGGGCAATATACATGGAACAAATCCTCGATTATTGTGCGAGTGTTATAAACGAATATCTTCAGCCACCAAGGCAGAGCGCAGAAAGATCTGTTCATGTAGGATCACTTGAGCTCTCCAAGGTACGATGCCCAAGGGGATCACACACTTGTGACGCCACAAATTTAGGCTGGCTTATGCTAGTTTACAACGAATTGGGTGTTTCTCCTCTTTCCCCCAAAGCATCATCGAAGCATAGTCTAAAGGAACTGATTGACTGCTTGAGATTGATGCCTAGTCCACCTCAAACTCATATTGGTGTCTGTGATTTTGCTCCCGACTTTAGGAATAAAATAAATGACATTTCGAATACCATTATAGGTCTTACACTTCACGATGTCTCGGGTCAACATGGATGGGCCTTGAGTAAGGGTGACGATCCACAAGATACGGTCCCAGAAGAGATCTTTGAACTACCCGCACACGTTAGCACAAAAGAGTGTATTGTAGAAGCCGAGAAAGCAAAACAGGCAGCAAGAAGTGCTGTCTGCCTCCGAATTCTCTCCCTTCTCGAGAACCTCGAGGATCTTCATGCGGCAGCAATGATCGATAAGTCATTCTACGGGGCCTATATCAAAAATGAAGGAAGGCTACTTCGGAACATAGTAAAAGCCGGATTAAAACATGCTTCCCGGGTAGCCGAAACACAAATTAGCCCAGCGGATCGGATGGCCGAAGATACTACACAGTCTTTGGAAGCTACCGCTGTTGACCTTATTGATGACTCTGAATCTGCCGTGTCTTCCATTTCGGAGAATGAATCGTTTGATGCTCAAGACGGAGATCTATACGACGTTTCACCACCATTATTACCTATTGATATAACTGCAATGCCTGTGCCCACATCAGAAGAGGAGGCACGAGAACTTCTCACACGCAATGTCGAAGCTACCAGTCGAGCCTGGGCGATGAGAGACTCGTTACAGTCTTCTGAAAGACATGTAAATTTGACACAAAAAGAAAAGTTTCTGGCAGGAGATTTTGCACATATAGAAGACAAAGCTCGGCTAGAGGAAGAAAGCAAACAGTTACAGGCTGAAAGGGATAAGTTTATAAATCTCAGAGGATAGCGGCATTTCCCCCACCCTTTCATTTCATTTTTGAGGGTTTTCGTCGCGGTGTTTTTGGTCAGATATTGGATACAAACTGCATTTTGATGATTCATGAGGATTTGGTCGGAAAAGTAACAAGGCGCCATATACCCAATTTGAAAGAAATGTTCAATTTCCACGTCAATTTTTTATAGGAGGTTTTAGATATAGTTAGAGATCCTTCGATAGTCATCAATATGTGCCCCATTAGTTCAAGGAAGACGTTAACTTACTCAATCAGATTCCCATCGGGATCTCTACAATAAACACTTCTCAGCTTGCCTTGAGCACCAGTGCGTATCACAATTCCTTCGTCAATTTTCTCTGAGCTCAAATCGACCATTTCCACACCTGCATCTATTAGACGTTGGCGCACATTCTTAACATTGTCATCCGTTATGAAGCACAAATCTGCACTCCCATCTTTCACATTTTGAGCTTTGGGCTCGAATTCCTAATGAGTTTCAGCGCGGCGAGATCGCATATTCCAAGAAGGGCATCGAAGCAAAGTTACCTTTCCGAGTTGATGTAAATTTATTTTCTGCGAACCAAAAAGAAGCGAATGACGAGTGATATCTGGTGTGGCACTTGAGACGAATTGCTCGGCTTGCATGCCAAGATTCGCCTTATACCATTGGGTGGAGCGGGGTATGGAGGCGACAGTCAAGACGAGATGGTCGAGAGATTTGATATGTGCTGCTGGTGTAGAAGTCATCTTTCGAATGTGTTGAAGATTGGTATGGTTGATCAATTTCGGAATGCTTCTTGTGAACATAGACATAGTGAAATACCGTAATGTTTGGTTGTCATCTCATGGATACGAGTCAAAAGCACAAGACAATTAGCTGAATGATTCACTGATCCCCATCCGCCCCTCCTTATGTCATATCACACCAATCAACGCCCGGGGCACCCCGCGACGGAGATTGCCGTCAGCTTTTTGTGACTTTCAAAAAAAGTTTCATGTAAACAACGGCGATAATAATATGCGATAAATTCTACAATGGCTTGTGTATAGTTGGGAATAGGCACATACATGACATAGCCTAGTTCCATCATTACGATTACGAAGATTACGCAGACCAACGATCTTGTTACTCTCACGACAGACGATTGCAATCCATCATGTCGAACTTAATCAATCGCGTGGGAAATTCCTCACAAGCGCAATTTACAGCCACTGCGCTTGTATCTGGTGCGGTAGTGGCAGGTGCAATTTTTAGTTACCAGGCCCTGAGAAGACAGGAGAAAGTGGAAGATCTAAAGAGCTCGATACCTAGTTTGGGACGGGATCATCATGCTGATTTGGTATGTTTTAGATCTGCCACCCGGCAACCGAGTGAGATTGTACCCAAGTGCTTATACTGACGAGAGAAGTGAAGCTTACGGATATGGGGATTGCGCCCAAGGGTACGGGCATGAGTAAAGAAGATGAGAGGGGTGCTGCATTGGCGGAGAGAGCGAGAAGGGGCGATTACGATGATGGTACTTTCAATTCTTCTACGAGAAACTATGAGCATCACTGATTTGTGCAGAACTCATTTTAGAACAATTAGCCCGAAATCGAGTCTTCCTCAAAGAAGATGGATTACAAAAGTTACGCTCAGCATTTGTGGTTGTGGTTGGTTGTGGAGGTGTTGGATCGCATTGCACGGCAGCTCTTGCGCGCTCAGGGGTTTCACGTATACGTCTTATCGATTTCGACCAAGTTACTCTCTCGTCTCTTAACAGACACGCTGTTGCGACGCTTGCAGACGTTGGTACACCGAAAGTAGGATGTTTGAAGAACCGTCTACAACAAATTGCCCCATGGGTAAATTTCGATTTAAGAAACGAACTTTTCCACGCCAAAGCCGCGGACTCCCTCCTTGAAGAATGGGATGGTAGAAAGCCGGACTATATTGTAGATGCTATTGACAATATCGATAGTAAGGTGGAATTACTGGAATATTGTTATAAAAACAAATTACCAGTGATTTCGTCTATGGGCGCAGGATGCAAATCAGACCCTACCAGAGTCTTCGTTGGAGATATCTCAGCTAGTACCGATGATCCACTCTCTCGCTCCACTCGAAGAAGACTCCGTTTACTAGGAATTACGTCTGGTATCAATGTAGTATATTCAACAGAAAAGCCCGGACCAGGAAAGGCGCAACTATTACCTTTACCGGAGGAGGAATTCAAGAAAGGCTCAGTTGGCGATCTTGGTGTATTACCTGATTTCCGCGTACGAATATTGCCAGTTTTGGGCACTATGCCTGCTGTCTTTGGATATGTAGTCGCCAACCATTTGATCCTTCAAATCACAGGTTATCCGTGTGAATACGTTCCAGCCAAAGGTCGAGACAAGATGTATGATGGAATACTCGCTCAACTTCAAGGATTTGAAGAAAAGCTAGCACGTGCTACCACTGAACATGAAGATGCACAGGGATTGAAGGTCCCATTAACATCTGCCGATGTAGGATACATAGTTGAGGAAGTTTACAAGGGAAAATCGGCATTGAGTGGGGTATCAACAAGATTGTCGTTGACGAGGTGGAGGAAACCTGAAGATGGAAGTACTCTGGATTCGAGTGTTGAGGGACAGAAAGTAAGCAAAGTTAGGGCGAGAGACTTGGTCTGTATGACAAGGGAGGAGGCAACAAAGCACGAGAAACTTGTATTCAAGGAAGGAAAGAGAGTAGAGGATGTGTATGATAGTACCACGATTGAGAAAGTAGAGGCAAGGATCAGAGAGGAGATTGGGTACGAAAAGTATAGATGAGAACGAAATATAACATCGATATACTATGTCCTAAGAAAATAAATGGTTATAGAAGATGTATAAAAATGCCGTTGAAGATGTCCAATTTTACTATACAATATGATAAATAAACAAAGCAAGAGTTTGGGAAGAAAAACTGTAAGGAAATTGTGTGAGGAATTGGGCCAAAAATATGCATCTGTTAACGTTGAAAGGGGATGTGTATCTATGACGATTAACCGTTTGAAAGATCGACAAAAGGCGGTAAGGGGGGTAAACGAAGTAGGGAAGATGAAGCTATTCCCAATTTTCGAGTTGATCTGAACTTTAATTTATCATTCATCAATGAATCACTATTTCACATTATGTGTGAATGGGTTGTATTACCATTGAGCAATAAGTACTATAATGTATCTCTCAAAACACTTTTGCTAGTAAAAAGTGTTTACATTTGGAATTTCGAATAAGTTCGAGAAAACATTCCTTTCTACGCCCATCTTCTACCTTTAATTCTTTCAACCTTTTTCGAAATCTTATATCTACATCTATATTCTCTCTGTGAAAGTTTCAATTTCTTTCAAAGTTTGAATGTTCCATTCTTTCCCAAGTATTTGTACTGTAAAATAGGTTCGAAGGGGCGCCGGGGGATCAGAAGTCTAAAATGAGGAGAAAACTCTAATGAATAGGGTTGGTAAACTCTAAAAAGTGGTTTCAGCTGAATGGGAAGGTTAGAATTCAGAGGGATAAGCTTATTCTACTCCTTTCTGTATGAGTTAGAAAATGAAAAAGGGGATGAGATGTTACGATTGAACATCTGGAACGTAGATTTCCATACATGATGGGATGGCTGTAGAACTTCTTAGGAGTTCTGATGGTTCGTTCGTTGCTTGCTTTCTCCTGTTGGTATTGACTATACTCGTATGGTTGGCGATTCAGTATGTATCACCAGATGATCTGCAGCACACAACATGCAGCCATAGATTAAAGATAATGAAGCTATACCTACATATCTACAAGTTGTTGACAGCATTATTTCTATGATGCGATGGTTCCTACGATGCTATGAGAGCAGGAGTAGCTAGTCCCGGTTAGGGTTAGTGCTAGGAGTGATCTGACACACCCGGACTTGTTTTACTTCACCGATTCCTCCTTTTTGGATCATTGTACAGTCTGAATGCCTTCATTCTATGAGCTTTATACTTCCCGTCTGTCCTGTGAGGAGTTATAAAGTTACACTTTGATAGAGATATTTCCATACAAACAAAGATCATGATTGGCTATTCTGAAAATTGTGGGAACAGCTTGAAAGATCAGGCACGGCCCGTAAGCCCAATTTTATTCCATGGTATCCAATCATATGGATTTCTCCCACGTTTTCTCTCGCGTTCGTTTACTAGCTACTTCAGAAATAGTCAGCGGCATGGATATTATCAACTGCAAAGTCCACTATATTTCGGACGAACAGGATAGAAGAAGCGAAAGTAATCTGCTTTCAGCTCGCTTATGTGTTTAAATACCTATTTTTGCTATCTCATCGTTCCATTGTGGTACGTGCAGAGTATCGACCTTTCGGTCTTTTCAGATCTAGATTGCTCACAAGTAATCCAGCACACTTATCTAGCCCTGCGCGTGGGAAAGCTCTTCAATTGCGTTGATACCAAGGGTATTTAAGCTTCACGCTACAGTAGTCTGTTTAAGCTCAAATAGATCTAGAGACATGAATCTGTTTTGCTTGAAGATCTTAGATCAGGGGTTCAATTTCTCCATACCCACTTTCTGACTCTTTCTCCAACGAAGCAAAACTTTGACCATGGTGTATAGATCTGGGAAACCCTACCAGTACCTTATTTCTATCAAGGCCATCTAAAAATGCACAGCCGCAGAGGCCTCTTTCTCTCCATTCATCTGGATAAGAAAACCTATGCGCTGCTGATTAAGGCCTAGCGCCACGGCTCAGAACTCCACAGTTCAAGCTATTGATATTGACAGCAGCATTCAGCCTTCAACACTGTTTCTCTGCGGTTCAAACTTGATGAGAAGCTCATGGGTCCATCATCCCCGGACATATCCGAATGCAGGAGTTCTTCTGATATGTCCCAACACGGAGGTAGACCTTCGAAAAGTACTTATTTCAGTGGTTTCCCATCTTCCCAAGGGCTTCTCGAATCGATATCGTAGACTCTTGAATCCTTCTTTTATTTCTCAGAGTCAAGCACAACAATCTTTATAATGGTTTCCACACTCCTTCCATTGGTTGTCCTTGCGACTCCAGCCGTTCTTTCTGCCATTTTGTCAAATGGCACATACCCAGCTTCAGCACTTGATGATCAATTGTCATGTACCACCTCATTTGCTTCAATAGCACCATACAGTGTTCTTACATCCTCCAAGACAGAGACTTCAACCCAGATCGATACAAGTATAGTCACCTATACTCCCTCCATTTCCTTGACCCTCCAAGCAAGTACTCTTACTGTGGGAGAATTCGCCACCACCACCGAAACAACTATCGTTCCTCAAGTTACCGATACGTTTTACAGTACATCAACTTGTCTCGCCACAACCTCCATCACCAGTGCTATTGTTGAGACAGAGACCGCTACTGCTACAACGACAATCAGTGCAAGCCCAGAAACTGTTCACATCGCAGCTCCATATGGCTTTACACCAATCGGTTCGGCTGTTCCTGGTGTAGCCAAGCGTAGTGAATGTGGGCCGCCCCAACCTTCCCAGGCACCACTCACCGTTACAATTACAGTAACATCTACCCTTGTTTATTCAAACGATGTATACTATACTGTCACAAAGTCAGGCGAGTGGAATCATCAACGGCCAAACACCTTGCAGTCTCTCACGAAAACCACCACCGACTCTCAATCTGCTTCAGAAGCTGAGCAGCAAAGTACAGGAGTGCCTGCGTTAGCTCCATCTGAATCTTGGTCTAGATATCGTTACTATAACACCACATCTCGCTACATCGCTGCCTCTGGATGTGCACCATCTCTCAGTAAACCTGTGGACACAGCTACCAGTAGCGACATCAAACCATTTGAAGACCCAAGTGCTTCCATGTACGCACCAACTGGCGTCATTCCTTCCAGTAGAGTTAGCTTCACCCACGTTATCAGTGCAGACCCAAGTCCTCCAACTGGTGTCATCCCTTCCAACAGAGTCAGCTTCACCCCCGTAAGCAGCGCAAACTCAACTACCAGCTCTACCTCCCCATCCATCTTTGCTCATAGCACATCCTACCCAGCAGCGGTCGAATGTACATCGATTTTGAACATTGGGTCTATCACCACAATCACCGAGACGGCAGCAATGGTTACCAATCTTGCAACTCCCTACGTCACAGAGACTTCAACCTCCACTATAACAACAACAACAAGTGTTATGGAAGAGGATTGTTCCACAACCCTCGTAGCTACCGAATATTCAACCATCTCAAGCATTGTCTTGGCCACTTCTACAACAACCCTCACAGCCACTCAAACCGTCAGTGAAGTTTCCGGCGCAACCCCCACCAGCTACGCCGCTTGCGCCGCTAACAACTTGATCTCTTCCGTCAACGGAGCACCCGTCACACAAGTTCAATTCCTCACGAGTGTCCTCTCCGCGTCGAAGGCAAACTCCGCTTATGATTGTTGTGTAGCGTGTCAGACCGCCGCAGGCGGTTGCGCTGGTTCCGTCTATTTGAACAGTGGCGCTTGTTACTTGGCCGCACCAGGAGCAACCTGTGGCGTTAACAGTATTATCACGAACAAATTCTACACTTCGTCATCGGCAGGTACTGCTGGTGCCTTCACTGTTTCGAATGGACTGTGTGGACAAATGAGCTATAGTGCATATTGAGGGAAGACTATAGTGCATATTGAGGGAAGAGGTATTTTTTTTTAGATATGTGATTGTAATTGATATAGTTTAGAATAAATGAAATGTACAAAAAATTAATAGATCAAAATCAACTAAGTTTAGATTTGCAAGATTTGGTGATGAATATTGTGATGTGTATTTTGTCTATTTATACACGTACCATATAGTTTTGAAGAAAAAGTTTTGTCGTTCAATACCTAGTTTTATGGAAGACGCCCGATGAGATAAGTATCTACCTCGTTCCTAAATTACAACTTCATTGAAATTTTTCATCAGAACCCATAAAGCTTTGGTATCGTCGCTCCCAAGGATAAACATAAAAATACGCGAGTTCGAACTCAAGTGAATACAGTATGTAGTTTCATACTTAAGCGATTGGGACCGAAAGAAAATTTAAACAGTTTCCTACTACTAAACAAACTTCCATTCCTTTCCAATAACAAAAAGCCTTGCATACCCTTCTACTTAACTCCCCCCCCTCTCTCTCATACTTTATAATCTTGAGACGTGCAGAGAATTTTATATTCCTCGTTTATTAAAAACGTGCTTCACGAACACCTCTTCCACCAACATGCCAATAGTATATACCAAATTAAGCAACTCTCTGACATATACGACCATAGACTGAAGAGAATTGGGCATCCCGTCCGCTCTGCCATACACAAGCTTCAGATCGGTGGATTAGTAGTTGGGTGGGTGACCACCAGCGAATCCCCACTGTTGTATGTTTTTTGACTTTTTGGCTTTTGGATCTTCTATATGTGGGTGGGGCGGAAAGGATGTTGGTCGATGATCTGGATGCCGGTACCTGTTGGGAGATTTTGTGTGAGATGTTCCTTTCGAAAGGTCTCTTTTGGCCGTGGCGAGAAGAGAGAAGTTATGGCTTTTGAAGGATTGGTTTAAAGAGCCAATGCGAGGAGCAGATCATAGTATGATTTGTTGATTTAGATAGATGTATGTGATATGTAAATGATCAAACGATGCGAATAGTTATCTACCTGCTCTGTTAGTTTCTGGATGCTCAAGTTTTAGATATTTAAGTCGCCTAAGGTCTGTGTCTGCTGGGTGGAAGCGAGAAGAGATATTAATAGGAGAAGGAGGTGATGGATTGAAAATGATGCGAGCAAGTTACAAAGTGAACCTCTTTCTTTCTGCTTCTACTTCTACTCTACTTCTCTTATCATCAATAAAGCTTTTGGACTTTGTGACTTTGAGAATTACATATTCGGGGAGTGGAGCTTCAAATTTTCGCGTTTAGGGTCTGATTCTGTTGATAGCCCTTACTTACTATACAATTTGATCCATTAATATACTACCTAGGTAAGGATAGATTGAGAAAAGCAAGGTTTATATTAGAATCTCGGGAAATAGTGAGCTGGTGAAGCAGAGTGTTTGTTCGTTGGTTCACTAAATTTTTCATCAACGCTTGACATCTCTATTGAATTGACTTGTTTCTATTATCAATCAAGGTTGTCCACATGTAAACAGCGATCTGATTGGAATCTATATACCAGTACCTGGGTGATTTATTGTACCCCTGCTTAGCGTATTCTGGTACAGCGACAGCTGCAGCCCTACAAATGGCTCGAGCGTTTTTCGGAAAATCTGGGGTCAATGCCTTTGATCCCATTCCCAAATTTGTTATTTAAGGACTGTTCATCCCCCAACATATATCATATCTACCATCATCATAACAAATACACCCCACTACCTCAAGTAACATACCTTTCTCCCAGGTTATACATATACAACTCGTCAATATTGGCACCATCTCTCCGCCAAGTATTTACACCCGATCAAGATGTTCCGACGAACACTCTTGAGATCTGGATCGCCCATCATCTGGAGACCACATAGTGTAAATTTCCATAGGAATATGCAGAGTCTACCCAATCTACAACAGGCTAGTATCTCTATATCATAATTGTTGCAGGTTCCACATTATATTATACTAACAATGATTGCAGCAGGGAAATACAGCTGATGGATCAGCCAATCATTCGGGAGGCCAGGCTTCCACTTCTCCTCAAGATCAAACGGACAGTCTTCTTTTGAATCAGCCAAAGGGAAATACACTCACGAACCATGGCTATTCACACGATATAAACAGCATCACGGTCAAAGAGATGCTAAGCAAGAGGGAGTCAAGACTACAGAAATTGGAATACAATTCTCAATTTTGTAAAAAGAAACTGGACGATATTCAGTTAAGCCAACAAAAATTGAAAGACGATATCAAGTTATTACAAACTTATAGAGACCGAGAATATGCTGGAGGGGTGGTTAGCATAAGGAATCAACTGGCCTAGATGTTTCTCAGCTCGACGCAAAATGCACAACGTAAACAGCAAATTGCTAATCCAATCGATGTACGAGTCAATGTATACGATCAAAACGAATTAGCATACGACATCAATTTGTCAACAACAATAAAACAAGCTGACATGCACCCTGACTACTTTGATATCTGTTTTACATACGGTTTTCGGAGCACCAAAGGATCACATCAAAATTTTACTTGAATGGGATAAGACTGGTGAAAATCAAGTTTACAGCATTTTAAGTGACCATGGAGAAGCTTGGCACAAGGGTTTTGCTAATACCTGTCCAATGCCTTTCGGAGACTGGCTGGAAGCAATATATTGTCTTCATCATTACGAAACAAATATGCTCCCTGGTGCATCTACTCTCGAATATATTCAGCTTCAAAAGGAGGAAATTGAGAAATGTTTTCAAGAATGGAATGAAGCTTACACGACGGATAGGTCAAACTACGGAAGGAAACGAAGGAATGTCGAAAAATAATTAAAGAGGATTACAAGGAGAGAGGATTAATCCCACGTATCAAGAAGAATTTATTCCATGGGGTGAAGTTGGATAAATAGAAAAGTGTTCGGAGAACGAAGACCAAGAGGGGAGGAGGGAGATTCTAGATGCTTCTCATTGCGAATTTGAAGTTGAAGGATCAGAGACTAGAAACTTAGTCATAGGATTGGGCAAATTTAGGACATGGGTAATGGGAACTATTTGCAAGCTTACCTACCTGATATAAATGATAAAAAAACATCTCACCTCTCACATCATGCTAAGAGAACTTCCAAAAACTTCAGATCTTGCATGGGTGATTTATATAGTCTCACACAAACTTGTGAAAGGACTTTTGAGAACCCAAGTCGTGCATGTTGGCTTCAAACTCTTGAAATACATACAATATCGGGATATCATTGGATTCTTTTAGCAAGTTAGGCTTCAGTGGAGAGTAATACTTCACCGCTAGATGAGTCCAAACCTTGAATTACAGAATATACCGAACCAAGCAGTGATTTTTGAGGATGTGAGTACTTGGTGGAGTAGTATGAGAATTGTTGAACCTTAATGCCTTGTATTTAAGGTTATTAGGAATGAGGGGTAATCAGGATCGACAGAGGCTTATAAAAGATTCTAGTTTTATAGTGACGATAACATTGATTAGAAATACAAAAGATAAAATAGAAGATTCTAGATAGTTCTGAAAGGTTTATATATATAGATCCTTTATTATTATAAATAAATAATCAAGTTGAAATTAATATTCAGAAAGAATAATATTAAATCTGAGTTATTATTTGTATATATATTATATATCATTTATATATATATATATATAATAAACCTTTGAACAAGAGGTTATGAACCTGGGATAGCGTTAGGACTCAGATATTTCAATTCAATCAATTCGAAGAGGAGTTTATAAAATCGACTTATAAAGTTCAATACATTTAGGGCTAGTTTGGATGTAAAATCCGTGCTGAATCCGCTGAAATAATCTGCACTTTGTGTTATTGCGGATTCCGCAATAACATCAATCCGCTTCAAAAAGAACGGATTATTAATCTGTGATTTTATAGTTTGGATATCAAATCCGCCAAATAATCTGTGGTTTTTCTAGAATATTTAATTTAAACTTCAATTCGATATTAAAACCCCATATTTAAAATTGAAAATCATGTAAAAAACTTTAATAGAATAATAATCTTGAAAAACGTGTTTAGAATTAGAAAGAAATATATTTTGATTTATCTTTCTTTTTTCTTTTCTTTTTAAAAAAAAAATCTTTTTTGAAGTATTTTTGAAGCTATTTCTATATATAAATTATTTCAATAGCCAATAATGCAATCATTATTCAAAAACATCTCGAAAGCGTTTAGGAAGTCAAAAATTATTGATAACGATGGTAATTGAAGGTTTATATCTGTATGAAAAAAAGATAGAAGATCTCAAACTCGAAGTTCCTCTCTCCCAATTCGTCATTCCAAACAAAAGCCCAAACCTATAGCAAAAACAACCAAATCTCAAAGCCAATTTCGAGATCATAATATCTCCTCCTCTTTTTCCATTAGAGATTTATTATTCAACTCCTTCTATAATAATAATACCACCTTTAATCAGAAGAAGATATTCTTTACAAAAAAGAAAGCTATATATAGGTATTTGATTCAAATAAAGCTTATTTTAATTATATTAATTTATAATATATAGCAGGATTCCGAAATTGATAAAGGCTCTCAACAAATATCGATACAGATAGCGATGAGAATAATAATAACGAGAAGGATATCGATAATAGCTATAATACCTAATCAAAACCCAAAAACATAATACCTGTAGTAATTCAGAAATGAAAAAACCCTTTTATCGATATTATTAAAAGAAAGAATAAATCAGTGGATCTGGAAACTGAGATCGAAAATATTTTAAAGAAATCTACAAATCAGTTTAAATGGGAAAATTTTATGAAAAGCTTCTTTTAAATTTAATACAAAATCATTTATAAAAGATTAATCAATGATCAGATCAATTCACTAAATAGAGAATACTTTATTATAATTAATTTGCATAAGCTATTACTTTAGAGCATAAGATACGCATTAATAGTAATGAGAATCTAACTGGTGATCAAATTAAAAAGAAAATCAATTTGGTATGAATATCCTCTTTTTTTTATTGTTTATTTAATCTAATTGATTTAATTTAGATCAAGGAATATTATATAGAGTGTTGGTATTTTTTTAATCTATCTGGTTAGGGTATTAGATTTAATGAAAAGAACGATACTATGTAGCCTTATACATCTGATTATTTATGGAAAACGCTTCTACAAGTAAGCGAAGCTAATAATCAAAAATATCATTAGTATTAAAGTCACTATACAGAGAGCTGGTTGATTCTTCAATTTCTATTCGAAACTTGCATAGCTAGTAGTAAATTTGCATATTACTCTATAGCTTTAATATAATAAATAATCATTTCTTTGGATGAGGAGGATAATCTTACTGATTCAATATACTTTATACCTTTTTTAGATAAGAATGTTAAAAGATGGAATAAATATAGCTCTGGGATATACAAGGTAAGGAATTCATATTTTTGAGATATATTTTATTATTAACTGATTTATAATTAGAAACAGAGCGATATAAATAATCTATTGCAAGCTATACACTATCGAAAAGACCTCGAAAAACTGTTTCTTTTGAAGTTGCAGATAGTTTATTTTATATTAATGAATCTTTAAGAGATTTTAATAAATCAAGAAATCACTTTAGCGCCTTATATACTCAAGTCAACAACCTATTACCCCTTTGGTATCAAGTATATTATATAATCGCACAAAACTACTCTAGCAAATATAAGTCTCTAGGGGCTGATATTACTTTCAAGCTTGTTGATTTCCTACAATATCCAGTGCCTGGTGTTTGCTAATCTTATAGTAAGCTGCTGATATTTATATGTATAGGCTCATTTCAAGCAGAGTTTGTGGATAAGATCTATAGAGAGCTTAAAGAGCAGTACGAAAAGGAAAATAATAAAATGCCTTTATTATCTACTCCTTTACAACAAGTTTTAAATGAAAGGTAGCTTCCAAGTTCTAATAGCTTTTGATTTAGTAGTTCTATTCATTCTGTTCTCTTTATTGTATGTTTTTATCAATATAACCTTTGTATTTATTCAATTAGATATTAATATTATATTTTTCAATACCTTTATCTTATTTGATATTAAACAATATATAAGTATGAATAATATTTATTCATTAGCTCTAGATATATGAAATAAAGAATATAAGTATGTAATAGCTAGCTAGTGAGAATGATAAATAAGAAAACGATTGGTGAAAAACGACTAATGAGAAACGGCTAGTGAGAAAACTATAAAGTTTAATTTCTCAAGATATAATATCTATCAATAATAGGATTGCCAACTTTATTATTCTTTGAAGAAAAATGCTATCTATATCTTAATAGTTTGTCTTTTGTATAAAATATACAATATTGTAATATTATAAATTAAATCAATAATCTATTTAATTGATAAATAGAAAGGATAAAAAATACATTTTCAAAATAAATAACCATAAAGGATTCAGTTGCCTTTTGAATTATTATAAGAATAATAGCATTCCATCTCTAACACTCTCCACAAGTACAAATTGATCCGAAATCTCTTTAACTAAATATTGAAAAGGGGCTTTTTCAAGAGCAATTCGGTTGATTTTTGATACTTTTTAATTTCTTATAATACAATCACTATATTCAATTAATAAGAAAGAAGCTATAAATCAAAAAAAGATTTATTTACTTCCCGCTTTTCATTAATAAGCTCTTTTAGCAACTTTGTTTTTCCTTTTTTAAACTGCTTTCTTACACTTTGAACCTTTGCTTTCGAAGCTTTCTTTATATTCTTATTTTTAAAAAAAGATAACCTTCTACCTACACCTAGTTTTTGTTATTTGTTGATCTCTTTCCAATATTAGTATGTGATATAGCTTCCTATGTAGTGTGTTTGTAGTTTATATTACAGCTACAGGATTTCCTGGAATATAGCGCTTTCAAGGTCTAGATTTGAAATCATTTCAGTTTATTGTAAAAAGGTTTCAAATATTCAAGGGGTGTATACCTAAAAAGCTTCAAGAATAGGGGCGAAAAGAATAAGTGTTGAAAAATTAAATATTTAGAAATGTATATTTGTAAATTAATATATCACATATCACATAATTCAACTAATCATACTACTTATTCTCATGGAATATAATTATTCCGAATACGAAAATATTACAAACAGCACAAACAACACGCTTTTAGGAATAACAATAACAACAACAATAATAAGCGTTATATTTATAATATTGAATCTCTTCTAAGCTTTAAAGAATCAAAAAGATACTAGTAGTAATTAAATCTAATAAGAAAAAGCTACAGGGAAAGTAAAAAGAATATTTGCAAAAGCAAAAAGCTAGAAATGCATACAATCGAAAGACAAGAATGATATCTAAAGAGCTAGAAGTCGAAAAAGAGAAAGATAGGAAAAGCATCAGATTTTTTATACTTTGAAAGTGTTTTACAAAACTTCTGATTTTTTAAAGGTATCAAAGAATAGATAAGATGAAATGATTGCACAAACTCGATTGAATATCGAAATGCGACAATCCCAGTACGTGGATCCAAATGAAAATCTGATTTTAATTAACTTTATTTAGAAAAGCATTGAAGGCAAAAAACCTTGTTCAAAACAACGATAACCCTGTATCAGAATCTGAATCAGATGATTCCGAAACAGATTTTGAGGGTTGGAAAATCGATATTGACGAGAAGAGGAAAAGAAAGAAAAGGAATCTGATAATAAAGAAGAGAACAATGAAGTTAGAGAGCTTGAAAAGATTGACTTGAAAGATTTGAATATTAATCAAGAATTAAAATAAGTATAAAGATGTAATGTTTATTGGTTCTATAAATACTAATATATAAATTTAGGCAGTTAGACTTTCTGGGATTTTGATTTGGATTAGAGTTTGGAAAGCTAGTGTAGAGTAGTTTATAACTAATTTAAAAAGTCTAAACAAAAAAATTGATAAAGAATCTTTGGATTTTTCATAGGTGAAAGATTCGTCTGGATAGGTTTATTTTGATTTTTTCTCATTAGCTATTTCTCCCTAGCCATTTCTCATTTATTATCCCTTACTTATTATTATATCAAATTATTAATATATTAATAGAGTATATTTGTATCCTAATAAACTTCTTCATAAAATATTCAATCGTTGACAATGTGCTGTTTAGAGAAATTTTGTTTTTTGGAGCTTTGATATTTTGAAGCTAAAAAGAGAAAGTGATATCAAGCTTTTTGGATCTGAAGAATGGTGGATCTTTAATAAGAGCTATAATCCAAAAAGACATGGATTTTGGATTCCTAAAGATGGGGGTAAGATATAAGTGAGCTTGGAATCTATTTCATTATACAAAATGGAAAGAAGATTTCTCTTAACTCTTTAAAGAATTTGAAGAAACGTTAGAAGCTATAGCAGAAGATAATGGTAAATAAAGAAACTCTAATGATTATTTTCTATTCTAATTATATATACTTATTAAATTCTATTTTAATATAGTATTGCTTTTTTTTTTCTTGTGTTTTTCGAACTCTTTTCATCTTACAATAATCTCTTTATATAGCCTTTGCAATTCTTTATCGAAAGTAGTCCATAGATTGTAATGAAATAAAATCTAATTTGTTATTACTTGAATTCATTATTATATTATTTATAATATTTGGAATACAATTGATGATATAATCAAATTAAACTTCGAATAAATCTTCTTCAAAGCTATTTTATCGAATAAAGTTATATAGAACGCATAAAGTATAAACTATATATATTTGAATTGTATATAGGTATTTTTATTATTGTATTAGAAATGGAAAGCGCATTTTGAATATTCCAAAAATTCTTTTAACCTTATTTCGTAAAGAAGAATATCAAAAGTTGAAAAGCTCTTCTGGTATTTTAAATGTCTTATTGAATTCTAATTGCTTTTGTAAATGATATCTTACCTCTTTGAATAGAATAAAAACCTGCCCAGTATTTATATATCCTATATTACCTAGATAATAATAACCTTCTGGAATTTGTAAATCTTTTGAAATCAAAGCATCTAAAGTATCTTTTGATTATTCGTAAAACCTTTCCAACCAATTAATATATAACAGAATTATAAATTGAAAGTAACTATTACAAGAACATTCTATGTAGTATACCCTTTTCAATTGAAATAAGCAGATCAATCTTCGAAAGGTATTGTTACTGGAATAAAGGTGTTATTGAGAGCTCCTAGGCAATTTGTAAAATATATATGATATTTTTCATTTTCTGCTATTCAAGGAAAAGCGAATTGTATAGTTGAATCCGGTAGCTTTACTACTAATAGGTATAATATTATTATAGCATCTAAAACTTGATAAAACCATTTTAAAGCGCATTAGAATAAACTAATAAGTAGATTTATATAAAGTGTTTTTCGTACCTATGGATTGTTTTTTCAGAATAAGAAAAGGCTTCAGCTGTACTATGTATAGTTCCACGCTGGCCTACAATATAGAGAAATACGTATAGCTTTTGATCAATTGAAGCATATTGAAAGTATTGTAGCTTTGTTTTTTCATAATAAAACTCAATCAAAAGTCGAAAAGTGCATAAAGGCATATGTAGTTATTCTTGACAACATTAAGGGTGTTTAGAATCAAAAAGAGATTGTGTTTTAAATTCACCAAAAGTACCAATTCTTTTTTTCGAAATTGGAGTATAATAAAAAGAGTCAATAACAGCAGCTAAATTATAAATCAAAATAGAAATAAACTGTTCAGAATCATTAACCTCATCGTCGCTCATTGTGAATAAGAAAAAGGCAGTTTACAATCTAAATCATTAATAGAATCTAAAGCTATAATAGAAAGAATATTGAAGAATCTACTTTTAAACTAAGCTATATATATTTTAATATGTGGGGAATAGAAATGTAAAGTAATCTAAATCGAAATCAGAGACAATTTGAAGAAAAATAAAGATACCCTATAAATTTAGATATTTGAAGTATTAATATTATTATAATATTATATGGATATAGGGTGAAAGGCCTATAAGAGCCTATAAAAACACGGATTATTTGTCAGATTGAAAACGAGGATTGCTTTTTCTAATCCTCGTTTTCAATCCGCGTTTTTGTTTTCCTATACAAATTTGGTGAAAAACGTGGATTATTTAGTGTCATTTTAGAGTGATCTACCTCCTCCCCACCTCGAAATACACTAAATTCGTTGAAATGCGGATTATTTAACAGAATCCGCGATTTGACATCCAAACATGAATTCAAAATCCGCTTTCAAAAAGAGCGGAATATTCAGCGGATCCAGCGCGGATTTGTACATCCAAACTAGCCCTTAGACTATAAGCTAGAATAAAGGAAGATTATAGTTTCGAGAAACCGAAGATTAGTAAGCTCACTGGTACGAATTATAGACCATGAAGTATTCAAGTAAAGCAACTTCTTAAAGGCCAGGGCCTTTGGAATATAATAAAGAAAAGTATAGATATCGGAAAGGAGACTTTAGAATTGAAGGATTTGGAAGTTATAAATACAAAGGCTAATACAATCATTATAAGTCTTTGTAGAAAGGAAGCTTTAAGTTTTATATTGCTCTGCTCAACTATTAAGGAGTAATAGAAAGTGCTGAAAGATATGTATTAGTCATTAGAGCAACAATAATTAAGCTCTAAGATATAAGCTTTTATAGGGTATAAGATATTAGAAGAAAGTTCAGCTAAGGTAATAGAGATAGCTAATTATCTTAATATTTTATAAGCTGAAATAAGTGAAATATTATTAATAGAGAAGCTATTGGATATATTAAAGATATCGATCTTTTATAAGGTAGTCAGAGATATAGATTTGCGGTTTTGACCCCTTAATTCTTTAATTAGAGGTCAGAAATAAACCATTAAGTTTTAATACTATAGTAACTAAATTCATAGAATTCGAGCATCGAATGGACTTTAGAAAGAGTATAAAAGAAAATGCTTTGAGTGTAAAAACAAATTCGAAAGGATTTAAAAAAAAATACTTCAATTACAAAAAGAGAGAATATAGAAAGGCTGATTATAAAAAGGCTAAAAAGGATTCGGATAATTCTAATTCGAATAATCTAATTACTGAACTATTATCGATACCTAATAGTGATAAAGGCTTATCACCAAAAGTGAAACAAGTGAAATCAGTTAAGATTAGTTGGATGGCTAATATAAGCCAAAAGTGTTTTCAAAAATCTATATGGATAATGGATTCAGGGTGCTCAAGGCATATGATATATACTAAGAAGGAATTTAGTGATTATAAATTATTAAATGAATTTATTGATATTACTATAATATTGAAAACTATAATTAAAACTATTAATGAAGAGATTATAGTTTTAAAGGTTAAGATTGAAAAGAAAATTAGACTTATATTTTTAACTCGAGTTTTATATGTTTCAGGATTAGCAAAATTATTAATTTTGGTTTTGTAGTTTCAAGATAAAGGACTGATTATAACAATTACAACTAGTCCTGAAAAGAAGTTATTGATATAATATCAAGGAGTGATTATAAATACTGTCTATCGAATAGGGTATATCTATACTCTTAAAGGATCTGATCAGTATAGGGTTAATAATCTAAAAGCTTTTAAATCGATAAAAGTCCTTAAACAAAAAGAAGCAGTATTATAGCATTGAAAATTAGACCATTTAAGCCCAGGAAGTCTTAATATACTGTATAAAGCTATTAAAAGTTTAAAAGAATTAATTAAAGATTTAACAAAGCCATGCAAAGCTTGTATTACCTCAAAATCAATAAGAATAATAAATCGGAAAGCTTCAGAATATTGTAAAAGTTTATTAGAAAGAGTTTATAATAACTTTTGGGGTTCTTATAAGATATCAGACTTATTCGGAAAGCTTTATATACTTACTTTTACAGATAATTATACTCACAAATCATAGATTTATTTCACTAAAAATAGGAAAATCATTATAAGTATATTTTAGGTTTTTAAGACTAAAATAGAGAATGAGATAGATTTAAAGCTCAAGATTTTTAAAACTGATAATGCCCCTGAATATAAGGTATTAGAATCTCAAATAGCTACTACTAGCATAGTATTCGAATATACTACACCATATATATCTGAACAGAATGGAGTAGTGGAAAGGCTAAATAAAAGCCTAATATCGCTAGTTAGAGCTATACTTCAAGATGTAGAACTACCACCGAAGTTTTGGCTAGAAGCAGTTACTACAGTTTGTTATGTAAGGAATAGAATTCCTATTAACCCTGATGGCAAAATACCCGAAAAAGCATATAGTGGCAAAAAGCTATATATCGGATATTTGAGAGTATTTGGCTGTATAGCTTATATTTATATTCTAAAGGAAAAGTATTCTAAATTGGAATCAAATATTAGGAAAACAATATTTGTAGGTTATATATCTATAAATAAATAATATAAATTATATAATATTGAAAAGGGGAATATCATAATATCAATAAAATCTAAATTCTTAGAAAACAAGTATTTGAAATAGCTAGAAAGCTTAAAAAATAAGGGAAAAGTATTAGTGCCTTTTGATTTAATAGAGTTTTGTATTACCTATTAGTAATAATAATAAGGGATTTATAGAATTTCAATTAAAAAAAGAAAATATTGGCGATATAATAATAATAGATATAGGAAATTGGATAGTCAGATCTAGATCTTCTGAGAACTCTAGGTTTAGGGGGGTAGAGGCTTTTGAAAAAGAAGAAGAATCTGAAAGCGAATTGAAGATACCCAACAAAAGCTGGAAACCAGGATCCTTAAGATATATTAAGCGAAGAAAGGCTTATAGGATATACACTCAGAAAGCGAAAGCTAATAAATTATGCTTTGTCGACTATATCGAAAATCAAAATATCTGAAAGCTATAAAGAAGCTATAAACGATTCTGTGTATAATATATATTGAAAAGAAGCTATTCAAGAAGAGCTAAATAAGTTACAAGCTTTTGAAACTTGGAAATATATGGAATTGTTTAAAGAAAAGAAAGTAATAAGGTGTAAATAGATATTTATAATCAAATATACCCCTACTAACTTGATTAACAAATTCAAGGCTAGGTTAATAGCCCAAGGATTTAAACAGATTCCAAAAAATAATTTTCTAGAAATATTTAGTTCTACAATCAGACAAGAAAGCTTAAGAGCTTTATTGGCTATAAAAGCCTATAAGGATCTGGAAATACATCAAATAGATATAGTCAGTGCCTACCCAAAAACTGAACTACATACTATAATATACCTTAAGCCTTTAAAAGCATTAATAGAATACCCAAAAAACAAAGCTTTATTTCTAAAAAGATTATTATATAGTTTGAAGCAATCAGGAAGAGAATAGTATATTGAGGTTGTAAAGGATTAAATAAGCTAGGGTTTAATTTAATTTATAGCGATTTAAGTGTATTCAGAAATCCGGAAACAGGTATATTAATAGGATTATATATAGATGATATAATTCTATTAGAATCCAACTTAAAGAATATTCAAAAAGTTATAAAAGGAATATTGAAGATTTGGAAATAAAAGATTTAGAGAATATAAACAAGATATTAGGCTTATAAGTTATTAGAGATCGATAAAAGAAGATTCTAAATATAAATCAGAAATAATATATTGAAGATTTAATTAAACAATTTAGAATAAATAAGGACTAAACCTGAAAAACTATTAGTAAATGATCGAAATACATTGATTATAGGGTTTCCCAATAAAGTTTAAGCAGATCAAATTCTATATCAGAATGCTATAGGAGGTATATTATGAGCAGTTAAAGGTATCTATATTGATATAGCTTATATATCAGAACAAATCAGCCAATATTATAATAGGCCTACAATAAAGCATTGGAATATTGTAATAAGAGTATTGCAATATCTTAAAGGAACTATTGATTATAGTTTAGAATATGGTTAAATAGATAAAGCTATAAAACTACAAGAATATTGTAATGCCAACTATGCTAGGGATATAATAAATCGAAAATCGATATCAGAATACCTATATTTACTATTAGGAGGATCTATAAGCTAAAGCTTAACTAAACAATACTGTATTAATACTTTAACAATTGAAGCTGAATATATAGCTTTATTAAAAGCTAGTAAGTAAGGACAATAATTGAGAGAGCTATTGAAAGAACTTTATAAGGAACAATATTTAGGTAAAAGCTTAGAAGTGTTAGTTTATAATAATAATTAAGGATATATAGCACTAGCTAAGAATTCTATAGCTTATAATCGCACTAAGCATATTGATATCAGATATCATTATATTAAGGATCTAATAGCTTATAGAAAAATTACAATTGAATATTGCCCAATTAAGGATATACTAGCAGATTTATTTACAAAACTATTGCTAGTACTAGTATATATGAATTGTATTAAAGGGCTATTAAAGATTTAATAAGGATAGAAATATTTATAAGATATAGGAAGGGGATTGTTGAATCTTAATGCCTTGTATTTAAGGTTATTAGGAATGAGGGGTAATCAGGATCGATAGAGGTTTATAGAAGATTCTAGTCTTATAGCGATAACGATTATTGATTAGAACTCAAAAGATAAAACAGAAGGTTCTAGATAGTCCTGAAAGGCCTATATATACAGATCCTTTATTATTGTAAATAAATAATCAAGTTGAAATCAATATTCAAGAAAGAACAATATTAAATTTGAGTCACTACTCGCGTATATATTATATATCATTTATATATATATATATGATAAACCTCTGAACAAGAAGAATCTCGTTGCAACGGAGGGACTATCAGATTTCATGGTGATGTATGGACGAGTCTTTAATTACGATAGTAAATTGGAATGTCTAAGAAGTTTCGTCAAGTCTATCTATGTAAACAGACTAATCATTGACAGGATTGAACCCACATCCAATATTTATCAAGTGTCTTTGGATATTAAACGCCTGCAACTAATCTACTTATAGGAATCATTGAACACTCTGATCAAACCCCGAAAGTATTGTGAGAAGGCCGTGAAAGATTTACCAATCCAAACGCCAGACCTGTAATCTTCAATATCATTCCCAATGTCTTACCCAACATAAATGTATAAATTCTAATAAACTGCGCTGAAACAAACGTCCTCCTCTTGAATTTCTCTATTCATCCCAATGTATTCGCCCAAAGTATTCATTCCCATACAACCATTAATATTCATCCCTAATCAACACTCACTTCCGTGAACTCAGATCTTGCAAGCTAGATCCACTCAGAGGAAGATGCGACTTTTCTCTCTGTTGTCTCCATCCAACATTCGTCAAGAATTTCGCAGGATGATATACATTGAACAGAACCAAAACCGGAAGCATCAATGCGGCCTCAAAGACATAGAAATTCCATTCGTGAACCGAGAGATACCCATCGAAGCCGGTTGTGAATTCTACCATTCTGTATATCGAACGAGCCTGGGTATGTGTTAGCACTCAAACTCTGACGCACTAGAGATAGTAAGGGAGAACGTGGGGAGAACTTACAAAGATCAGCCCACTAGCAATGTTAATCGCCATCAATAATTTCTTCCACTGTCTATCCGGCCATGAACTTTCGAATTTCTTTGAGAGGAAATGGAATCTCAAAGAAATGACTAAGAAAAATCCAAAGCATACTAATTGGATAACCAGACCAACTTTCATAACATTATAACCCCGTTGAACAACCTTTGGATCTTTGGAGGTGGCGGAGGTGGCGCCGAATACTTGGATCAAAAAGGCGACGATGTCGCAAGTTACGAAGATGGGTGTCATCCAGCGGGGTGGTACCCAGAGGTTCTTGACGTTTCGGAAGGAGGAGGGAGTGACGTGCAGAATTACCCGGCCCTGGGGTGATGTTAGACTGGTTTCATGGAAAACAGTATGATGAACAAGATGGAGAGAGACAAGGACGTACCATTGCCATGTAGCAAGACGCAGCCATAAGCGCAGGCGCGAGGAAAATGAGAACAAATTGCACAATGTATGCGTCTGATTCGTTAGCATCTGAACTATACATGCCGTGCTTCTTTACTCACTTCTGTTAGTTGTGTCATATACCGAGACCACTCGACCTATGTACCCGACAGACTCCACTGTTGGGTATTAGCATTGTACTTCTAATCTTTTACCTAGGATGTAGTAAGACTTACTAGCTGCCGCTAGTACCATGAATAACCAGAACCAACTTTTGAGCCAGATGTACTGGAAAAGTGTGTATATAAAACTGCCTGTGTATAGGATGGCAAAAGCAATCGCGGCCCCCTTTGATGGGTCGTAGTCGTAATAACTAGCATCTGTGAGATGGATGTGAGCTTTTGAAGACCTGTCTTGCTTTGGAGAAACCTACTTTTGCTAGACATCTTCACACAGAATGTTTCTAAGTGCTAGAGACAAAACAAGAAGAGTTATAGTTTTTTTTTGCATATAATGATCTGAAGAGTTCTGGATATTCAAATCTAACTTCGATATCGAAATTTCACAGTGTTGAAAATCCCCGATAGTAACGACCGATTAAAGCAAAAATTGGTGAAATCAGAACAGTAAAAATGACATATTATAGAGAATCTGATAAATAACGATAAAAAAGGGATCGGAGGATAAGATATTCATTTTCCAGATACCTATCTTAAATCAATCAAAGCTCAAATCCATGCAGGAGAACATGTCAATATGCATATATCAACAGCATGCCTCGTGTCAACCGAGCTACCATTTCATTCTGACACAGCCCACTCCCATCCCATGCGTTGACGCGTCCGAACTTCCTGGTTACCCTTTTGGGAACCATGTGAGATGAATCTCGTATCTAGCGAGATCCGATAGGTCAAAGCACATTCGCGAAAAGACCTCGGGAAACCATCATTTGTTTCGCGTCCAGTCACCTTCTAGAATTCGATTCGATAGGCAGGTGCCAGAAAAAGCATCTCGATTGATGGGATTGTATGAGCAGTGTGAGGACCCGTAAGGCTGACACATGGAATGAGACAATGAGACTCCGCCCCCTTTGGTAATTTTGTTTTCCTCGCTTACACGAGAGATGTGGGCTGAGAAGCCCTTGCCAGACGGACATCGGGAGCGGACCATGAGTGTCTCCCAAACCCGCCTTTGTGTATCTCGGTCCCGGTACCGAAAAACGCGGTTCATGATTGGTTGTGGAGCAGCACTGCAGAGAATTTTATTTAGGCTATGCTTGAAGGGGTTGATGATTCTGGACCCACAAACCAATGACAGGGTCCAACGACAGGGTCCGTACGAACCAATAGTTAATTGGGAAGAAAGATTGTGATGTGAGAATAAGTTTTTTGGCATCTCATTCGCGTCGAGATAGAAGGCGAGATTCCATAAAAGTCTGAGAAAACCAGGTTGTAGGAATCAATGATGCCTTTCAAGTCAACATAGGAATTTGCCCTAGGTTGATAATGTATATGGGGTGTATGAATGCCTTGCTAGATATGTACAACGCACCTCGTAGCAAATGGTCAAATCGAATGGGACAATTTCTTTGAATTGTTAGCACTAATACTCTTCTCGAGATATTGAAATAATCGATGAGCAAAGCAGTTTAACCAAGCCAGAGCAGAGCCGTTATATGGAAGTTTCAATATCCATCAGAAACTCGATATTTGAGAGTGAATATAAATATCTTGACAGGACCAATAAAATACTTATCCTAGCAGTGATACCGAGATTACATATACAAGAGCGAATATGGGGTTCGGGTTGAGACGCAGGTCTTGATCCAGCCAATAGAAAGCCTATCCGATTCGTATAAGACATGCAACAAAAGAAACCGGCATATGAAAGAGTGAATCTGGAGTATCAAGGGCGGACCAATGCATGTCCACTACTGTAATGCGTATCCGAAGTCACGAATCTCGAGTACTGCCTGCGTCTTGTTTGAATGGAATCAAAATGAATGATACACGAGCATACGTCTGAATGGAATATCTGAAACCAATCGTGCAGCTTCTATTCGGAAATTCCGTGAATAATGTGTGCAAAATTTGTACATAAGAAGTGCTCGATCTTTTCTTTCCAGACAAACGATTCATAAACCTACACCCTACTACAAGCATCTCCGCAAAGAACAATCCATCAACGTACACCCTACTACAAGTATCTTCGCAAAGAACAAATACATACAAGCACCACATCAAAACAACTTGCATCTCCAATACAACACGGCGCTTTGGTATTGCTCCAGTTGCAAAGCCATCCTGCTTACCGGCGACGAAATACCTATGTGCAACACATGCAATATTCCAATGACCAGTCAGCCGGCCGACTGTTACTTTGAGATCTTGGGAGGAAGAGAATTATGGCTGAACGGAAGGGGCGCATTTAGGGGAGATGGGAACGAAAAAAGACTCTTCAATATTCAATTCTAGAGGTTTCCTGGTAATACCTAGTCAGTGCAATACGACACCCTATTCTGATCTCAAGGGTCAAGGATGCTTTGTTCCATCGTTAGATTTAAGTTCATTACATCGAAGTGAATGAATATTATTTGCGACGCGGTTGACAGTGCACTTTAAAAGTGGTGATTTCCGTCCGCCAACTTCTCACAAATCAAAAAATATTCATTATTTCCGCTTCATATAAATCATCAAAATGATGAATATCTATTGCAGATCTTATTTCGGAGAGATTCGCTAATCTATAACACCAAGCTATGCCCGCTAATAAAGTAATTGAGATTATGCACATTTCCCGCAAATATGATAGACAGCTTAGCTACCCTCTACGCGTATGCAGCCCAACCTATATATATTAATTAGCGTTTGTTACGAATAGATAATATCAGCATATAAGATGAAGATATGGGAGAGACGGCCGGGGTGGGATAGAACATACCTGAATACAACACTGCCAAATTCTTCTCATCCCTAGCTTGATTGATCAAATCATTGACTGTGGCCTCTACACTTAACGTTTTTGACAATTTCTTGTTGACCACGGTCAGAGCTTTATCAGCTTCACTCGGTTGGTTGACAGTTAACCTTTCACCACCTCTCTCATGTCCCATACCAGGTTCCGGCGCAACACTTTGCGCCACCTGCAATTTTGCAAGTCGCACGGGTGATATAGACCAGCTGTACAATGGATCATATCGTAGAACATCAAGGATAGTCATGATACTATAAACTTCCTTGCGCAAAGCGGAAAGAGTGAATTCGCAGCAGCGTCTGAATACACCTTCGGTTTCTGTTATGCCCATTCCGTCGACAATATCGCGGGTGAGACGGAAAGGTACCAATTCTGGGACCGGAAGAACCCGACCCATTTCAAAAGCCACACCAAGATCAATATGTACTACTTCACCACTCTCAAAATCAAGAAGAATGTTGTGACCATGCCTGTCGCCCAATCCGAGAACGTGACCTAGAATCGATATAGCAGCTGTGCTACGAGTGTATGCTAGACGCTTGGTGAACCATTCGTCAGGATCGTTAAAATACTCTGTAAAGAAGTAATGCATAACGGGACGAAAACGATCGATGACCCATCTATATTTCTTGATTCGTACTTCTGTTGGTTGACCTTGGACTTCCCCAATCTCTTTGCGACATGCATTCCCTTTTAGATCTTTTGGATTGAAACGCTCATGTGCTGGCATGAGATATTCATGCAAGGGAATTGTGTTCGGCACAAATTCAATGACTCCAGCTATGGACGTCAATGGTAGGACTTTGTAGGTTCTGATGCTGAGGTTTCTTTGTCGAGTAGCTCTGTTCGTTTTCAAGAGTTCACTGACTTGAGCAAATACCTGTTCCATGATGGCATCTTGGCGCAGATCATCATTGCCACCTTTTACCTAATATGTGTTAGCTAAAATAGTGAAATGCAATATGTCGAATACTTACCAATTGTTTAAATCGCACTCCATTATCCGCCACAGCAGTGATGATTTTCGGTGCACTTACTCCTGATGCTATACTCATCTGTGACTCGAATTTGACCATTTTTGGCACCTTAGAATAATCTTTATCTGCGCGAAGATTTATTTGTATTGTCGGAGGAGGTATTGGGTACTTCTTTAGAATGTTGTTGAGTCTCAAACCCGAGGGAGAATCTTTGATCGAGAGCTTTTTGCCTGTTTTGTACTTCTGATCATCTTTCTCGCCCGCAAGCTGAGTATATGGCTGGATAACATAATTCAACGCATTCCAAATTGCCCGCGAGCTCTCAGCTCTTTGTAGTTGCTCAGAAACCTTGAGAGTTGCTTTATTTCTCGAGATAGCTACTTCATCCTTGGTATTTGGCCGACTGTGAGATCCAGCATATATTTGGTACATACCGTGGTATGGATGATCCATACAGATCCGTAGAACTAGACCGAAGAGATGCTGCTGAAATTTTGAGTCATTTTCGAGTAACCGAGAACTGAGCTGGTTCATGAGCGTAGCAAATTTTCGACTAGGCACCTTGGGTAAAACTTTGGCTACAGCTTCATTGGCAAAGTTCTCTGCAGAGTTTTCAAGCCATAGAGCGGTGAAACGTAGCGCATTACTATCATGATTATCCGAAGCAGCTAATGAGAGAAGGTAATTCTCCAGGCATTGGCGTAGAAATTCGTCCCTGTTGGAGCAATGGCGGCGATATTCTCGCTCATCTAGTCCGAGCCAAGTCTTGGCTTTCTTGAGATAACTTTGATGTCTTTGTCTCTCTGTTGAAGATGTTGCATTCTTCAAAAGTTCCTCGTAGTCAGCGACATCGTTAGATCTCATCTCGCTTAACTTCTTCATTCGCTCTAAATCTTCCAAACTATCAGGGTCCTGCAGTTGTTGATCACAAAATACGGCAAATTGATGGAAAACTTTCGCAGCTTCATAGCCATCGGAACCTTTCAAGTCCTTGAGAGCAGGTTTTAGGTATCTCTCAATGATTCGATCAGGCTTCTCAAGTCTGGCTTCGGAAACTTGGTAACCAATCTTTGATAAGAGATCAGGACGACCAACAGATATAGTCTGCGATTTCAGGAAGGATGCATTGTCCAAAGCTCGTAATATACCTATTGAGGACGTCATTTCACCTTGTTCCCACAAGGCATTTGCGGTCTCCATATGAACGGCAGCTTCAATGTTTAAACCAAGAGACTGACACGGTTTGATAAGATCAATCAAAGAAGTTGTCAGAGATAGAGATTCTTGTAAGGCGCCGTGGTCACGATTTAGTGATGAAGCCATGAGGGCAACATGTACCTCGACTAGTCTTGTATCTTTGGAGGAGAGATTGAGTATGTCTCGAAGACGCGGTTGCTGGCTTAAGGTGCTTAAAGTTGTCCCCCGACAAGAAATCAACTGACTAATATCATCAAACCTATCTTTGTATTAGTTATGATTACGGTAGAGTGTGTAAGAATTTTTACCTCCCCGTCTTCATCCATTCGGAACGATTCCGAAACCTTGACAGAATCTGTTCAAACTCTTCGGATCCCCGAGAGCTGAGTACTTCATCCATCTCGGAAAGAGCCGCTAGGGTTCTAAGAGATTCGTGAAGAGCACTGGCGCTAAGGTCATCTCGCACGAGTCGTTCCATTGTCCCCTCAAGTCCTTCGTTAATTACTTTCATGAAAGATCCACGGGCTGTAGCAACATGAGCCGATTGGAAAGCCTTATAGAGAGTGACTGAGTGATTATCGCTGGTAGGAACAGGAATATCCCATTGTTCTAGTTTACGTGCGGTGCGAAACATAGAATCTAAAGATGTGCCAGCTATTCCAGAACCCTGCTGTGCTTGTAACAGAGAGTGAGAAAGACCACTTAGGCTAAGCATGTCTAATGCACTAACAAGAGACTGCGCATCCCGGGCAGCTCTAGGATCTCGCTGCTTAACATGGCTGTCATATTGCGCACCTCTAAAAGCAAGACTTTTGGGCCCATCTTTCTCATATTCCAGTCTCGCTAATATGGTGCTTAAACTAGCTGTTTGCTGCACTCCGTAATATAGATCTGGATCATCAATGTTTTCAAAGATTGCGAGAAGTAAGTCTGTGGGTATCTCGGGGGTCTCACCGCCATCTTTGGTCGTCGAAGACCGTCTAGAAGATTTTACTGGGATCAAATGGTGTTCTTCAACAAATATCAAAGCCGTTTTAAACATTCCACAATGTATGACGGCTGTGGCGACTTTGAGGTAGTCAAGATCCAGCCAATGCAGACGATCCGCTGAAGACTTCTCGTGAGGCAGAGGTTGCGTCCGTAAGTACAAAATCGAATTAATTATAGCCTTTAGATTGTTCCTTTCGACGGATTGTCCTCTGGAGAACCACACCGCAAATGCATTAGATATTTGATTACGGTTGTTCTTTTGTGCAGGCGAATCTGTAGAGAGCACGAGGTGAAGGATGAACGGAAATGCTTGATTGGCAAAGTCTGGCACGTTTCGAAGAACTGGTGCTAAGGCGCACAGTATGGGATCTTTAGGGACAGCTCTGACCAATGCAATAGAGAGATCTCTTAACCAATTAGGAGAAAGAATGCAATCTGCCTCGAGATGTTTCCTTAAGCTATCCTTATCATCTGTGGGTCCTGCCATCTCACATGGAGGAACAGGATAAGGATTCCACGCTGACGCTTCAAATACTGGGGCGATAGAATTTGACGGCCAATCTCCAAAATATGCGCGTCTGAAGTTGTAACAATGATACGCAAAGCTGTTTCGACAATTCCCACCGTCGAACCATTATCCCCCAAGATCAACGATTGTAAAAGACTCAATATGCATGCTCTTGAGGAAGAACTGACTTTGGATGATATTTTCAGTTCCTTGATTTTTGACAAAGTGGATTCTTGCAAAAGCTCCTGATGCACATGCCCAGTAGCCGCGAAGGCTCTTCCGAGAACCCGCGCAGCCCAAGACATATATTGTTTGTTGGAAGAATTCCCTTTGCAGGACTTCCATACAACAGCAGCCATTCCTTCAGCAGCTGCATCCTCACCGTATATATCACTCCGGTAGGAGGCAGGGCATTCAAACTCGGAGCATAGCATACTGAGCGCGAGCTTCCGAGCAGGCAGAGTCAGTAACGCGCCTCCATTTTTTTCGTCCTCTAGTAGCCGGTCAAGTAGTGTACTCTCTATTGTTCCCCTTTCAGCATTTCCAATTGCTCGAACCTCCTGGGCAGAGGCAACGAGAGCTTTGAAACTCGAACTCAGAGACCCCGCCAGAACAGGAGATTCATAACGTGAGGCATACTTCCCAACCCAGAGGTGAAATTTCTGGGCTTTGGACATTGTCGCTTGGTGTTGACTTTCTTGGGTTGTGCTAGATCTACGCTCCTGCATGAATACGCGCAGAGATCCGAGTATTGAAAGGGTAATACTTGCAACAAAAGATGGGGACAGCTTTAGATACTCAGAACCATGACTCAGCAGATATTGTAGAATGCCAATAGCATCATCAGCACATTCAGGATCCTTGAGAAAGGGCCTTATGGATCTTAGAAGCATTTCTAGAGGATAACCTTCAGTTACAGCGTTTCCGGCAAGCGAGATAAGAACACGAAGCTTTCGCAACACCGAGCAAGCATGTAGCGAACCAAGTGCAGGGTGAATAGTCTTCAGTAGTCTTCTAGCAATGAAAGCTACTAAGCTTGGGGTGTATAGATCGCCTGCCTCATGCACTGTTCTCTTACACAAGAGTTTGATTTCGTGAAAGAGGTACTTTGCCTTGAATGCAGGTTGCTGATTGGGAGGCAAGATCATCTCAGACGAGCTCAGAGATTTGATCTCTCCCATAATTTTTGCGGCATATCCTAAGCTCTCCTCTTTTGCAAATGACTTTTCCACATGTTGCTCTTGATCTATAACATTAAACAGGGTTGCAAGTATATCTGTGAAATGCAGATTGACGCATTCCAGGTACAGTTCCTCACCGAGGCAGGTTTTCAGCCGATGCTCACCTTTATGTTTCTTGCCACTCGAAGGTGATATGCTTATCTCGTTAGCAATACAGTATGCCGTGACTTTGGCAAAGCATTTCTCAAGCAATTTGACAACAGGAATCTTCAACAATTCAGCGAGGTGTTCTAGTTGAGCATCATCACCCCGCATCATTATCAAAGCGGAAACCTCTTCCTGAACGGATGCCAATAAGTCGCCGAGAGCGGCGAAGCCAAAGATTTGGTATGGTATGTCCTCTATTGCCTCTGCCTCGAGCCAAGTATAGAGTATTTGAGGCGCAAACAATGCGAAGAGCTCCTGCGGACAGTCTACTGCGAGTGCAGAAGTAACATCGAACAAGCACCGAGTAGCATGTCGAATAGTACCTGGAATTCTACCCGGAATTTCGAAAATATGATAAATGCATCTTCGCAGAAGAGTTGACCAACGAGAAGCTAGTTTTGCCAGGACGTAAAGTCGAAACGCGATACTTTCCCACAATTCTGGTGCAGAAGGTAAAAGTGCAAGCACATCTACAAAGATTTTGTCATGCTCCTTCAGCGTAAAGAGTTCGAATATTGTCGAAATCTGGTCGCCAATGAAGAATTTAGTAGCAGTATTGCCTTTCTCTAGGAGCTCCAATAGGCTTGTACGCGGTGAGGGCTGAGAAGGGGCATTTCCATAGTTTTGATTTGCTCGCAGTAGTTGTAATAGCAGATTCACAATGCCTAGCTGCACGATTGTGGAATCGGCGTTTCGCCGGATCCGAAGTATAAACCAATCATACAATTGCTTAGCGTGATTCACAAAAGAATTCTGCTCTTCCATTGACCAAAAAGGTAAAAGTCCTATCATTACGTCCAAGCATGCGCACATTGCAACTTCGCTGGCAAGGAAATCATCTGATGAAAGAATTTGTCCCACGCGCTCGAATATGCGATATGCATCTGTCTCATTCAGAATGAGATCTGACTCAAGCATACTGCGCATAAGTGGACGACACGAGAGTAGTTCTTCATCCTTCATAGAGACCAGCTCTTCAACAAAAGAATTTGATACCGCACAGCTTTCAGAAGACTCGTTCAGGTCGGCGGCCAACATCAGTCGACCTATTGTATCTATATAAAAGGACGAAGAACTCATTTCCAGCGCCATGGCTCGCCTAGGAATGTTCAATTTTTGTGCTTCCGTTGACAAGTGACTTCTCTGGCTAGAAATCTCATCGTCGATATCCATGGGATCATCATCACGCTCTGGAATTGACTCTTCGGCTAAACGGCGACTTTTGATATATCCCGAGATATGGGATAGAAACTGCAGCAGTTGAGATTTGTGCTCTGCGACATGCTTGAATTGAGCAGTATCGCAAGGAGGTAGATGGGGTTGGATTGTTTGCAAGATAGTATGGACAAACTCTTTGGTGGCGTGAAAGTCTTTAGCATCTGATCGTCTGAGGTATTCCAATAACTCATCGCTCAAGTCCCGGAGGTCATTCCTTAGAAGAGATAGTTGCTCTAAATTAGCGTTGGCAAAATGTGGTAGTAAATGAAGACTCGTGATACATGTATTTAGTGAGCCTCGATACATATCAGTTGAAACCTGCGATCTTTCCGTATTGAAGCTTCTCCAAGATAGTAGAAGCTCGCTACACTTTGATGACAAGAACTCGAGTATCATTCTCTGGGTAGAACTAAAGTGAGCACTATCCAATCGAAAGATAACATCATCATCAGCCGTAGACTTCGGGCAGTGTTGGCAGGTGAAATCTGCTTCGACGGGTTCATCGGCATCAAGTAGTAAGAGATAACGAAGAACCTTTTCTTTATCTAAGTGTTGTTGCCATGCTTGAAACAGCGCACCTCCTATTTGGCGACTATTTGATTCATCAGACAATCCCGGTAGGCCAAGGCTCGTTCTTATCAATGCAATGATGCTAAAAGGGTGTAAATGTTTCCCATATTGAACAATAAATAATCTGTCAGCTTAATATGTGTCAGCTCTGGTCCGATAAAACAAGCAGGCTTCGTACCTGGATTCCATCTTCCGAAAAGCCAACGGATCACATGCTGGCAGGCAGCCAGGCTCGCGCCAGGAGCTTCATTAACCTTAACTTGTAACAAGTGATTAATCAGGAAAATCGACGAGTCACAGAGGACTGGCGGGCCACTGATATCAGCCGTGGTGATGATGGCGTTCACACTGTCTTCAATATCACGATAATCTAAGAGGCATTTGGCATGTATTGTATGGAGTGCTAGAGCAGCAGCACGACAGGTCCCCGCAAAAGTGAGCGCTTTAGCTCCATTATACCAGTGCTGTTTCCAGTCTATTGATGATCCGTCCGCAGCACATACCTGATAAGTACAACTGTGATTTTGTGGTCAGTTAAACTAAGTCCAGGGATAACATGGTACTGACTGACCTTGCTATACCAAGTAATGCCCATGATGCAATGTTACCACGCTTGTCCAAAGCAAAATGCTCAGTTGATCCAGTAACTCTTCTAGAGAAGAAGCTGGGAGTTTGCAGTTTTGTAGTACGAATGGAATTAATTGCAAACCGGCCAATAGTACTTTCTGATCGCCGGACTTGAGAGGTTCAAGTAGTCTTTCAGACGATTGCGAGATACGTTGACGCTTTCGTGGATGGTTATCTAAGTCACCTCCTGATTTGGGTTTCACTTGAAGCACGTGCTCTTTGACTCTCACCAATCGTTCTAGGACGGCCAGAGCGAGTAGGTTTGCCCAATTACGCTCGGCCGTGCGATTATTGTGAGATTTCAGTCGGAAGCAATGTAGACGAAAAGGATCGCAGCTTATCTTTCGGGTATTCAAATTTAGAATCTCCACATCGTCCAATTGAAGCTGATCATTGTCTGTTCGCCGAAAGTAATCTGCTCTTAAGGCGTCAAGTAAATCATTCAAATCACTATGAAGCTCGACATCATCATCGTTTATGATATTGCTCTCCAGGTGTAGATGAGTGTAGTACAAACTAATCAGCATTTCATCTCGAACAGAGTTAACCATTTCGTCTTTGTGCAGTGCTTTAACTTGCCAAAATCGACATATCAAAGGAAGCAACTCTCGGCCAATTGAAAACGAAAATGAGGTGTGATCTTCACCGAAACATGATAAAACGATATTAAGGACTGAAAATGCTACTTGATGTAGCTTGCTTACACTCGAAATATGGTACTGCAGCAAGCGCATGATTACGGCGGCCACTCTCTCAACAATTGGAAATGAAGGATTATTGGTAGAATAGAGAAGCGAGAAGAGGATTTGGCAAAGGTCTTCTACGTTGTGCTGAGATACCGAACTTTGTACCCTTGGTATACTTCCAAGCCCAGAGGAAGACCTAGGCAGTGATGGGTGACCAGCCCCATTGCCAGACTGTGAAAGATCTTCACCAGTATCTCCGAGGTACGATTCGATACCCACGATGGAAAGGTCGATGAGTTCGACCCGAAGATTCTTGAGGCTTGCTACAATTGCTGGTTGCCCAAGCAAACAGCCCAGTGCTTTGAGATAGTCACTTAATATCGGCTGACAGTAATCTCTTGTTGATATCGGGATCGTATCAAGAATATGCTCAATCAGAGCGTTGACAGTCGTTTTCTCGAACCTGTGTACTCCAGCAGTCACGATGTAATTTATGGCCTTAGCACATAATTCCAGCCTAGTGACCGATACTTTCACTGTTGGCCTTTTCGACTTGCCTAAATATTTTCGTTTCTCCTCAATGACAATTTCGAATAAAATCTCGAATAATTTGTCGTATGTCTTGCTTTGAAGTTGTCCATTGATGTGCTGGCCGCTGATGTCTAAGTTAGCTCACAGCCTTCGTTACCAAATGAATGTCTGACTTACATATTAGCAGCCTTATGGGGATAAAACATGTCATTGAGATCTATATCCCGCTGTCAACATCTGTGAATCTGCCAAGTAAGTTCATGGCTTGGATCGAATGGATTTACCTTTCAAAGACTTCGTGAAATCTCCCTTTCTACTCTCCAGGGTCCCTGAGTTTTATTTAACTTTTGTGTCGATGACTGCCAATCGAGAATCATAATTACCCATAACCTGACTTAGAGTTATATCTGCAGACATGTTGAGATGAATTGCGACGACACAGGTTTCGACGCATTCCTAGCTTGGAGCTCTCACAACTGTTGTGGATATGGAATATGACGAGCTCGGTGATGTATAAGTAATCTGAGAGGAGCTCCAAATACATTAAGGATTTAGTAAAGATCAATTCAAAAGTAGTGTTTATAAATTGAGCAGCATCACAATTTTGAGACTCGCAGAAAGTAGACAAACACCATGGAACTAGGACATCTTGAAATTTCATCAGTAATATATTGAACGACTTTTATTTTTTTATCTTTTTGGTGGTTGGCCTTGGTTACAGTGCAAGTTATGACCTTTCGCGACGCGATTTTTTCGTGTGCAGGGACCTATTGTACAGCTTCAAAATTAACATCGCTTGTTTGTTCTATCAAATAATTTTCTATGTGACAACAGGTAGCCCAAATTACTGCTTACAGCATCCTCGACAACGAAACAATTACAACTTGCCATGAAAGGGATACAAATCTACCCCCTTTGAACTTTTATGAGTTCTATGCCAGATCAATTCCCTGTGTTCCACGCCTCGGCGCAACCTTCTCAACCATGGCGGAGCAACCCAGTAGTAGCTTGAACGAAATCCAGGCCTTGCATTCAGACCTTCTTGCACTATCAAACTCCCGTCTTTCGAACCTTGACCGATTAGCCATTGAACTCGAAGCTCATATTACAGCCTTTCGTAACCTCCTGAACCAGAAGAATCGAAATGAGCAAAGTCGGCAGAGTATCACAAAGGGTATGTAATTTTCTACAGCCATGAACAACCCTACAAAAACCCCCAAAACTAATATAACCATAATAGAAATCTTGGAGCGAGATGGGCAGATATACAAGATGAACGAGGACTTCCAACAGGGAACCTTTCAACTAGCAGATGAATTGAACCTTGATGAAATTGAAGCTTCCCAAATCTTTTTCGACGCACAAGACGATGCCGATGCGACAGGACGTTCAGTTTTGTCCTGCTCTATAATACGCTTTCATCAGCGGCGAAAGCTTCTGTTGGACTGCTTGCGTCTTACGCTTCAACAAATTGCTGAATTGGAAGGCAATACGGAACAGGAGCAGGAACTGAAGATATTCCTAGAACATATCATCAAAGAAACGATCACTCCAACTACGGCCACTACTATAAACGCAACGAGAAATGCGCCAACGTTCATTTCAAAGTGTATCTCTGCCATGGGTGATATCAGACAGTGGCTTCAAAAGATTTCAGACAAAGTTAGTAGTGCGTCTGTATTAGGGCAGCCATCACAGCCAGAGCTTTTGGAAATCATGGAGTATCAGCGACACAGTCTCATCAAACAACATGAGTTACTAGGCGTCATTATACTCTATTTGGTGAAAGCAGATCGTTCTAGCGTGGAAGATTTCGAGCTACTACTTGGAGTTTTGAAGAAAGCGGATAAGTATGATAATGTTTTGGGTAAGCATTGTTTAATTTTGGAATCAGGATCAGAGCTGCTACAAGATGTCGTCTGTTTTACAGCAGTACAATTTCAACTAACAAATTATTACAGTGCATCATTTTCCAGCTCTAGCTGCTTATATTTGGCGCTTTGGTTCTCCGGAAGGTGGATCAACGATACAAGATGCAAGAGCGCTGGACAAGAAGATCAACGTTAAAAACGACCAGAATGCATGGGTATTGCCTTATGCTCATGCCGCATTTCGAGCATGGTGGTTGGCGGAATATAGTGGGTGGTATGTGGAACACCATGATGGATTACCACATGGCATTAATCTTGAAGAAGGTTAGTCATGTATGAACCCCTCGCTTCTCCAACTAATCTAACGAAAACGTCAGAGGCCAAACAGCGATCTCAACAGTTCAACGAGGCTTTGAAAGATGGAGCATTCGATTTCTTATTGTCTCTTTCTGCTGATGTCAAAGCAGCAAGCTGGACAGAACCGTCACGTCAAGGATTTCGGTTGTGGCTACAGAGAAAAGCTCCTCAGCTTTTGTCTGATTCAGTCTCTTTCTCCGATTTCTTCGAAGATCAATTCATGGAGCAACTTCAGACGTTTATTGAAAGTTTCATAACGAACTTGCCAGACGTGTTAAGGAAGTTGAGGATAGATGAGGATGAGCAACGTCAACTCAGTCATGAGCATGAGCACGATCTAGATCTAGAGCGATTTATTATTGTCATCTCTTATGCCTTTGATGGACGCCCAAAAGCTGCTTTGGATGGATTTTGGGATGTTCCAGATGGTGTGTTGATCGGTTTCATGTACTGGGCTTCGCGGCGTGCTTCAACCCCGCTGGTCTCGGCATTTTGTGAAATGCTCCAGTCCATTTCGGGTGATGATGAATGTGCAACTGCTGCGCACGAATTTCTGCTCGACGAAAGCCCTCAAGCCGGAAAAATGAAACGAGCTCATGCACTCACGTGGAATCAAATATTCAAGGAACTAACGTTTTTCACAAATAAACTTCGGGATCAACCAGTACCACAAGCTCAGGCTTATCGCCATGGGAAGCCAAATCACGACCAAGCAGAACTAGAGCCAGAATCTTATATTATGCTGGAGTCTTATCTCCGCCTCATATCTCAACTCTGTTCGCATAGTGCAGTCGCCAGGCAATTTTTGATGCAGCATCCATCGTATCAGCTCACAGACCTACTTTTCCAACTTGCATCCAGTTCGATACCATCGCGATTCAGAGCTGGTGCTTTCACAGCACTGCGTTCTTTGCTAAGTAACAAAACAAAAGCGGCAGCCGAGTACTTGTGGACAGCTCTTGACATCTGGGTCTCCGGGGGATACGTGCATAATCCCAGCACCCAAAGAAATACAGCTCCTCCGTCCTACGCACCTGACGCAATTCTCCGCAAGTTTGGCACAGGGTTCGAAGAACCAGATTCATTCATCCTACTTCTCCATGCTCTTGTACTACCTTACGAAGAAGATAGTGCCCTACGAGATGGCTTACCATTCCCCGAACTTCTCGGAACTTCCAATCGCATGCCTGGAATAGATCCATATGTCGATTTCGCGGTTGGCCAGGTGTTTGGATCTAAAATGAGTGAGATAATGGATCCCATACAGCTGAGACTGCTACAACTGACGTGTCTTACTTTCATTACAACTTGCTTGGAGACTTTCAATGAAGATCTTGTGATATTTGCAAATCGTTCCAACATATCAGTTGACACAGCTATAAAAACTTCCGATCTACAAACTTACGTTTTATTACATCCATTTTCTAGGGTGATGGAGTGGATGTACAACTCCAGCGTAATGGATGCGATATTTGCTGCAATTCACCAAGACGTTAACGAAGTTGCCAGTGCGGCCCCTGATTCACCATCAATCATATGTCTCCTCCAAGGAATACGTGCAGTCACCTTGATCATGGATCTGCAACCAACTTACCGAGATATCGTTCGACCTCTAATTAAGCATCAGGCTAGCCATCGGCGCGCCCCAGTTCCAAACACCGCGTACGCATCTTTTGAAGACGGAGTACTCAACCACTTGAGTATCATTCCTGATTTGGGCTTATACTGTAGCTCCGGCAATCCCGAATTGGTGATAGCATCTCTGAAACTGCTTGAGAAGCTTTCTGCCTCGCCAAGACTTGCCCCCGCTCCTAAAACAGGTAGCAGAAGGATTGACCGTAATAAAGCAATTGCTGCTCTAGAGGAAAATAATGCAGCTGAGGCTATCTCACGCGCACTCCTGCAAGAGATGGAAGCAAGTATTGACGAGACCCAAGGTCAAACGTCCGATTCATATATCATCAAGGTCCAAATACTAGATTTCCTCATCGCCTGTCTCGAGGCGTGTCCAGGTCAGACTACAATAGCTCATTTACTTCTCGGTTTCCAGTGCAGAGATGATCATTTAGAAGTCGATGTGGATTCGCTTTTCAGCCGTCGGATTTCGCTCTTTCATTCGATATTAAGGTTGGCTAATGACATATCTCTCGAGGGCGAGGGAAACATCTCTTCATGGCTTGTCTCCCTAAGATATAAATGCCTGCGACTACTTAAACAACTATGGCATTCGCCCATTTCATCGAGCCTTGTTATGATAGAGATGCGGGCAAATAATTCATTTTTCGAAATGTTTATCAGACAAACTTTGATTACGCCAGGCTTACTGTGGGATGGCCGAGATCTCGCAGATCCTGAATTTTTGGACGCGACTTCCGCCTCCTGCCTCTCAAACTTTTTAAATCAACGCGCCAACGTCTTGCAATACACATCTGCCGAGTTACGCCAGATAGCACTCGATCATCTGCCTTCTCTGAAGGAGCGAATGTTTAACACACTACTTGGGTCAACAATTGTGGAAGAAGGCCAACAGGTTGATAATTGTTCCGTTTTTGATCTTTTTGACTTCATGGATATACCTTTGAACCAATCGATCGCTCTTGGCTCGTTATCCTGGTTCAAAGATATTGATGTCAGTGCATGTGAGGAGGTCCATACTGATTGCCCTCCATTATTCAACATGATGAAGCTTGAAGAGCTTCTCACTTTACGAAGATCTGAGCTCGCCGCTTTGAAGAGACTTGAAAATCCTCAAGACGTGGTTGCATTCAATAACGAAGCCCAAATGATGTTCAACTACTATTTTATCGATAACAAATTAAAGGAACTGAGAGCAGCTCGGCACAAGGCGCTGCAATCTTGGGTCCAATTATTACTCGTGATGGTAGAGACTATGTCTTACGACGAACCGACCAAGATAGTCTTTGTATTGCAGACTTTGCAAATAATTCTACCTAGGCTAGAAAACTGCCTAGAAAATGCAGCTGATGCGTTAGAGCTAGCTAAACTCACCAAGGCACTCTTGTTCAGCTTGAATCTAGATTCCAACACTTTCAAGGAAGGTGACTTGGGACAAAATCTAAGCGATAAGCTCTTCCATGTGTTCGAATTGTCGCTTAGAGCTATAAACGCCGTTGGGGCTAACGGTTCCTTAAAAGAAATTTTCTACAGTATCAGCTATCGCTATCTTACAGGAACGTCAGAAACTGAAATTCCAGCTATTTCCGAATCAGGTAGCCTCAACGGCGACACGTACCGTGCTGGTCGGAGCAATCAAGCTCCTGCTCCTGCTCTTATTACTGGGCTACGCAAACCGCATAGTACGCAAACAGTAAAATTGGCGGGTGATCGATTAATAGATATAATCTGTGATGATGCTTTGGTCGGAGAACATAACTGCAGAATTGCAGCATTGCTACTTCTTGGGGCCTTGGTGAAAATGGCTAAACAAGAAAACTCCAATTATATCATTGAATCTCTCAACCGTCTTAACTTCATAAGTATCCTGGTAAACTCCATTGGGGACTTGGCAATGAGTCTACAAGAGACTTCGCGCGAAGGTAAGATTGTATTCCTCGTTAAAGCTAGACATGTATTAACTTGATGCAGACTCAACCATCCTTCTTTCCGATTTTTATGCTAGATTGGCACTTCTTGTTCACATATCACAAACTCGCTCTGGAGCTACTGCCGTCCTGAATTCGGGCCTATTTCATGCCATTTTAGCCTCCGGGCTATTTGCCCTAGATACCGACCTCGAAATTGGTAAGTTACTCCTTCGAGTAGACCCCTATGCATATGCTAAGTATCTTTAGATTTCGAAGACTCGGAGGCGGTCAGTAGGCATTATAGTTTACTTGCGGCAATCATGAGGGTCATTTGTTGTGCTCTCGTAAGTCGCGGCTTGCAGAATGAACAAAGTTTGGACCAAGGGAGGAGATTTCTCGCCGACAACAGAGCTGCCATATTGGCAGTACTTAAGAAGTCTGCCGGACTTGGGACTGGGAGTGATTCCGCAGAGCAGAGCATCGTTGATATATCAGACTCATTCATGCTACTCATGACTATAACTCGCTTTGTCGACGTAAGTTGAAAATTCCTTCCATAGCTTTTATCCTTTCGACCTCTAATAGTTTTGTTAGTTTGAAGAGACAATCATCCAAAAACGACCCACCCTGAGATCTTTCACTTGAGAAAATGAGCTAGGATTGGATATTTTGTGTATCAAGGAGATGTGGGCGATGATAGAGGAACTGCTCATGATAATGCCTAATCAGAAAGGAAGGATGACTTGGTGCTCATGTATAGAGTTTAGAATGCCAAATATCATGAATTGATCAAATCATAATCATCAAATTTCTCGTGTCTGTCAATCTGGAATCTTAATATCACCATAACATGGATATCGTCCATGCCACCTTTCTCTTCTAGCTGTATGAATAGTGGCTTAATTGACCTCCATATTGAACTACCACCATTACCTATTTACAAGTCTCATTACGAGTATATCATCCATCAATTGAGCAACCTCGGAATAAAGAAACCCTCTTATCGCCGTTATCGCCTATCAGTAATAACCTTGGAATCTGCCATCCATACCTACCTACCCATTCGCGGCTTCCTTCCAAGCATATCCATCATCCCGTGCAACATTCCCATTTCTATTTCCCCTCATGTAACATCCACGGGAATATCAAGGTACAAGGGGGAAAAAAAGAAAAGGTATATCCGTCATTAATGTACCATCAGCATTAATGCTGTGATCTGACACGTAGAAAGAGCTGCAGCAGGAGTTACAGCATTTAATCTCCAATCCAGGGAGCTCCCCGAGCTTTGCGGCCACTAAGATCGACCCCTCACCTCACAAGAGAACGGAAGGCGAAATTATATCATTTGTGTTTACTTCACTTCGATGTGGCCTTCACACGATCGTGCAGTTGATCTCTCCTCGACATCCTCCAATTCATCAGCCAAAAGAAAGCATCGCGATCCTCAAGGTCCAAATCCAAACTCGGCGAACACGCCCCCCAGTACATCCAAGGTTGATTATCATTCTTCGAAAAAGCTAAGGTCAATTTCATCATCAACAAGTCCAGGTTTACGGTCCAACATGAACAAGACAATGGGGTTTTCGCGTCCAGGAGTAGTAGATTTGACGAGGCCATCGAATTTTCAACCGCACACTGGAGCGAAGAGATTGGTGATTAAGAACCTCAGGATAGGTTCTCCAAATGATGGAGAGCAGTATTTCAAGAAGACCTGGAACGAGTTAGATGCTGCTTTGACATCAGTGTTTAGCAACGAGCAGCCAGTAACACCATTGGAAGTTCTGTAAGCTTTATTGACTCTTTCATATTGCACCCCGATTGTCAATCCTCTTTGCATCTTCTATCTTCTCCTCTAATCCCGCTGCTTCTATTCCTCGCCCTTTCTGATAATCTTGCTCAATGGTCAATTACGCTGCATCTCATCTTTCCCAACAGGCAATCACTAACCCTTTAATATTGCAGATGTCGTGGAGTCGAGTCGATTTGTCGGCGTGGAAAAGATAAGGCGGATCAACTATACAGACATCTAGAACTGCAATGCCACACACATATCAAGGATGGACTCTTACCAAAATATTTAAGCAAAGGAGATTCCAGCTCGGTAGAAACTCTGCGGGCTGTTGAGACTGTATGGGGGATATGGAGAACCCAATTGGTAGGCCTGCTAATAGACTTATGCCAATCTAGAGAAAAATACTGACAACGAGGTCAGATTCTATTGAGGTCCATATTCAGCTATCTCGACAGATCATATCTGCTGAACTCGAAGACACTTCCGCAACTCGAAGATATGGGTATACGACAATTTCGCCAAATCGTGTTTTTAAAAGGAAAGGAGATCAGCAAAACTGGAGCACAAGCTATACTGGGGATATGTGAACTGGTAGAGTATGATAGGAAGTCTTTGGATATGTTTGATTCATCCCTTCTCCGAGCTTCCATCGCCACAATTCACATACTTGGTATATACACAAGCCTTTTTGAGGAACGATTCCAAGAGCTTTCTTCAGCCTACCTCGAGAGTTTTGCATCAGAACGGAGTTCTTCGCCATTGAGAGAATATATCTCTTCTTGCGACGACCTGTTACGACGAGAAAGTCTCCGTTGCGATACATACAACTTTGACAGCACTACCAAAAAAACGTTGCTTGACACCGCTCACAATATTTTGGTCCGCAAACGCGCCGATGTCCTCCTGGAACCAGTAGCTGTATCTAAGCTCTTGGACGACAAAGAAATGGCATCATTGAAATCTTTATACCAGCTATTGAGACTTTCGGATATCCAGGCACAGCTCAAGAAGCCCTTCGCCCATTATATAAAATATGTTGGATCATCTATTGCAATGGATAAAGAAAGGGGCGATGAGATGGTTGTTCGTCTGCTCGAACTGAAGCGGTCATTGGATACTGTCATCCGTGATTCCTTCAACAAAGATGGGACGTTTACTTTCTGTCTTCGGGATGCGTTTGGACAATTCATAAATGACCGCCAAGTTGCCAAGGCATGGGGTACAGACACCTCTAAAGTTGGGGAAATGATTGCGAAATACATGGATGGTTTACTGCGTGGGGGACTTAAGGCCGTACCTCGTTCTCTGGTATCTGATGCCACAGATCGCAATGAGGCTGAGAAGAATGGACAAGCTAGTACCGGGGATGAGGATGCAGAATTGGACCGTCAACTAGAACAAGGTCTTGAGCTGTTCCGCTTCATTGAAGGGAAAGACGTATTTGAAGCTTTTTACAAGAAAGATCTGGCACGTCGCTTGTTAATGGCACGCAGTGCAAGTCAAGATGCTGAGAGGAATATGCTTGCTAAGTTAAGAGGTGAATGCGGTAACAGCTTCACCCATAACCTCGAACAGATGTTTAAAGATCAAGATATCTCTCGGGATGAAATGATCTCATATAAGCAGTCTCTAAGCAATACAAGCAAGACAACACTGGATCTACAAGTTAGTGTCCTCTCGTCTGCTGCTTGGCCAACTTATCCGGATATCGAAGTCAATCTTCCTGCCGAAGTTGCGAGACATATCGAAAAGTACGACCGGCATTATAAGCACAAACACAGTGGGCGCCGATTAACTTGGAAACATTCTCTAGCACACAGCGTTGTCAAAGCAACGTTCAAAAAAAGCGTTAAGGAACTCCTTGTTAGTGGTTTCCAAGCTATAGTACTTGTTCTTTTCAATGATCTTGAAGATGGCGGTCACCTTTCCTACAAGGATATCTCTAAAGCAACGGGTCTCGTCGATGTTGAACTAAAACGAACCCTCCAGTCGCTTGCATGCGCCAAAATTCGGCCCTTGGCTAAATATCCTAAAGGCAGAGATATCAATGATACCGACACTTTTACCATCAATCTCAATTTCTCAGATCCAAAATATAGAATCAAGATTAATCAAATTCAATTGAAAGAGACCAAGGAGGAGAACAAAGAAACCCATGAGAGAGTTATTCAAGATAGAAGTTTTGAAACCCAAGCTGCGATTGTTAGAATCATGAAGTCTAGAAAGACGATGACGCATCAAAATTTGGTGGCGGAGGTTATCAATCAAACTAAAGGGAGAGGTGCCGTGGAGCCGGCGGAAATTAAGAAACACATTGAAAGTAAGTCTTCTTATTTACTATTGGACATTCACCGAGGATACAAAGACTAACAGTTTTTGAAGAATTAATTGAAAAGGATTATATCGAGCGAGAAGACCGCAGTCTTTATAAATACCTGGCGTAGAAGGCATGGTAACGTCTCGCATGTGGGAGTTGTGGCTAGCATTGTAAGGAGTCAGGATTTACGTCCATATGTATGGTTTGATATGCATCTACGAATATAAATATTTTTAGCAAAGATTCAATGTTGTCGAGGAAAAAGAACACCCATAAATTTTTTGTTTGTTTCGATGTGAGAGACTTTATAGTAGTTCCCTGTGAAGATGATCTGGATGTATAATTCTTTATCGGATCAGAATACAATCACTTGATACTTGTTGACTCATACACGGTTGGAGGTTAAAGCGGTAAGTTTTGATCTGGGGTCCGATATGAATTGAATGAGAGCATTGTTACTATTATAGCGTTATTGTAAAGCTTGAAGAAAGGAAAAGCATCGGAAAAGATTGGATTTGGAAACGGATTGTGAGGAGAGATGGATGGTATGGTATGGTATAATGAGAAATGCAGGGAGAAAAGAATTCGCATCATTGAGCTTTGAAGGGTGTATTTTTCTTTTGGGGGGATACGGGAAGAGATATCGTGAGGTGCTCGTTTGGATTGCATTATTGAATGTATTGAGATATTTGTGGAGGTGTATTGATAAATGTGATTGGAATTCATTGATGAAGAGCTGGTGTTTGGAGATGGAGATGACGATCTAATTATAGAGAGAGAGAGAGAGAGAGAGAGAGAGAGGTTCATATTTGATGGTATTAATATTCACGAGACGTGTGTCGGAACTACATTTACGACATAAAGCAGATGTGCAAGTCCAAGGATGTTCTTATGGTGAGTTGAAGACTGGCTGGTGATTTTATGGATAATTATATTATTATTATGATTACTATTACTATTGCTATTACTATTGTAAAGACAGTGCATCTAATGTGCCTAAAGCAAATATAGAGGAAAAGAAGATTGGCGATTGTAATGTTACATTATATCTTTTCTCTCCGTATCTTGCTTTGAGCCGTGTGGTTTAAGTCGGATGGTTTCCGACCTTCACCTCCTGGTTCACTAGAAACACACTGTCTACTAACAAGCTTTTCACACGAGTATTCTCTGCCTTGAACTTTCCTGTACTCCCATGCCATACCCCAACCCAAAACTTGCTGCGTTGATATCCTAGATATCCGTTTGATGAAGCAGAGACGGGAATTCCATTCGCAAGTATCGAAATCCCCAAGCACTGACCACGCACGCAAGGCTACAGAGCACAGTTCTTGAATTACCAACGCCGCATTAACTTAAACATATACCATCCAGCTTCATAGGAGGTGGTAAGTACCTGCCAATCGAACAAGGTCATGTGTCGGACAGTATCCGCACCACCCACCCATCCCATGACGATCTTGTGAGCGTAGGACTTCTGGAAGCCGCATTGGGTGACGAGGTTTTGGTAGATCCAGTTGCGCGTATCGGGGGTGTTCCAAGACCATATTGGCCAAGAGTTCGCGCAAATAGGGGGGTCGGCAGCTGGTTGTCGCTTGATTTTCCACGATTCGGGGAGTATGCTGGGACCTTCGAATGGTATGAGAGGGCCGGTGGAGGCGGGGGCGCTGGGGATGAGATCCATGTTTCTGGTTACGTTCCTGAGGAAGGATTGCTCGAGTGCGGGTCGGGAAAAGCTGACGCTGGGCCATGTTAATGGATATGTGGAACGGGGTGGATATAGGAGAGGAGAAGTAAAAGATCGCGGGGGATATATTGTGGAGCCGGGTTGACATTGGAGCGGAGAAAGATAAGGTCGCATGAGGCGTCTGATGGCTCCGAAGTTAACTGGTGCGGAGGGCTGGGGGCTTGGAGAACCAGTAGAGCTCGGAGCCGAAGTTGTGTTGGGCGAGGGGTATCGTGGGAATGTGGGGTAGGACTGCGAGGGACGCGATGAGGGTGTCCAATATGAGTTGTAATATTTGTAAGGGGACCTCAGGTGACTAGGAAGCTCATTGGAGAGATTGTTGTCCTCGTCGCCATGCGTTCCGGCTGTTGATCTCCAGGCGGAATCATTACTATCTGCAGGATCCAATGGCGTGATAGATACAAAACAATTACGCCTTCCGACTGTTGGGTCATTGTGGAACCAGCACCTTCTGTAGCATATCTTTCTGCCCCAAACTCTGACCTGGCACCACCACCGTGCTGACTATCTTCCCTCTCGCGTTGTGCTTGCTCGGTATGTCCTTCAGCGCCATTTTGTTTCATGTGATAAGCAACCTTGAGATGATGTTCTGTTTCCATTAAACTGCGGGCGCTATCCAGGTGTTTTAATTGGGAAGCCCTCAACATTTCGCACAATCTGTTGTATTGGTCCTCATAGACATTCTTGCTGTTGAGCATTGCTGTGTCTCGGTGGTGGTCGCGCGTTCTGGGCTTCTTCCTCTAGGGGCTACAGTGCCAACGGGATATGTGAATGGATCTCGTCTTATAGAACGTTCGACAAGACGTGTGTATGCCTCTAAAACAAAATCCTCATTTGGGCCATTGCCACGACGCGAATGATCGCCTGATAGGCGCACTCTCGGAGAGGCGCTTCTTGCGCGAAGTGGGCGATTCTCACTCATTGCTGCAAAGACGTCTCGTAGATTTTTTGGAAATAGATGAGATCTGGTAGCGGGGAATGGGGAATAACTGTGTTGATTGAAGTAGATAAGATTTGAGTATTGGAGATCGATAGTCGCTTAAGATAGATATATCTAAGGACTAGAGATGAGAGGATATATTGAAGTAATAGTTGTGTTGATTGAAGTAGATGAGATTGATAGTTGCTTAAGATGGATAATATCTATGAACTATTGAAGAAAATGTTGTTGGAAATGGAGATGAAAGGTTTGGAATGAACGAAAGAGAAAATTTCTCACAATTCGTTTCGTGCGAAAATTTTAATACTACTAATTTAGAGCTGGTCCTAAACACAAAGCTAGAGTCTTACTATATCCAAATTTTATCCAACTTTTGAACACCTGTCTATAATGTGGAATATTTCGTTCATAGGAAACAAACAAGGAATGCAAATAGAGCCTCTTGAACGCTTCATATGTTACTTGATTTTTGTCAGAGATCTTAATGTCGGTACACGGTAGGATATTATCGATGAATTACAAAAAAACTCGAGAGTTCTCCCGTGGGAGACAGCAGTCTTTCTGGCATTCTCCAGTTCTCCGTTCATTCGATGGGCACCCGTAGAAGACTACCACTGGCGCCATTTTGGGCAATGACGATGAAAAGATGCTGATCATTCCAGAGACGAACACAATACTTGGCTATACGAACCGTCTCCCGTAGCATATAGATCCATGGTTGTACTTTCCACTTAGAGCTCAACGATGAAAACTTTCAAAGAGAGCAATGGTGGTAACATCATAACCACAACCAACTTCATCAATTTCATCATCAATCTCACGTTTAAAGATCGAATAAACAGCGATGAAGGATCACTGTCCACTGAGACAGTAATTGGTACGGTACCATCCAATTTACGTACGAAGTTGTACGCAAAGGAACGTTTGTGACCTGGTGCTCAGGTGTATGAAGACCCTTCCAATCCAAAGAATACGACCCAAGCAGCATTGATAATCCCATGTGGCTTACGAAAAGACAATACGAGGTAGTTTTGTCGATAAAGAATAAATGGGGAGATTGAATCCACGCAAAACAACAGCATTTGAGGGATGGAGGGATTAAAAAATGAAAATTACATGTTTTCTTGTTTGTTGATATGTTTGTTGATACTGTACCGCGCCGCGTACTGTCCTGGCCTTGCAAGAGGTCACGACGTGGACTTTGGCGAAGATAACTTTCGGCCTTAAAGATCATCGCAACGGTCAGGCCACATCTGTTGGCAGCTCAAAAGGTCGAAAGGCTTTTGGAAAGGCTCTACTCTCTCTTTCTTATAGACCGAGAAGATGCTAATAATAGTAGTACACAGGCTTGTCGTACTGACTGCAAGGATAGAAGATTATTTGTCAAATACTAATGGTCAAATAGTCAAATGTATGAATTTTGGTTACAATACCACGGTAGGTAGCTACAGGAAGGTAAATGAATTGATATACTTTTGGAAATCTCAGACCCGAAATTGGTACACATCTGTGCACACCACACGAACAAAGTAAAGGTACAGCTCATTTCAATTGCTTGGGAATGGGACGGCGTTATACATCATAAAAATTTCATTGAATGCACCGGTAAGACCCAGATACTCTGTGACCAGTCAACTGGCAAACTTAAGCTGTGATCTTCACCATCGAGTAGCAGGCTAATAGGTATATGGCTTCCGGAGGAGGGGATATATTATACGGTATATGAAATACCGTTTGTTCTACTTCTCCCCGGACACCCGCCATTTGGATTACTACGGAGTATACAGAGTACGGACTCGTCGAGAGTCGAGACGGACTTGAGGCGGAGTATAGCCACCCAGCCGTGCCAGCCAACTGAACTTGGAGCCAAGAAATTCAAGATCCACTATGATGTCCACTATGAATCTGTGATCTCTCCTCGTGAATCTCGTCGAATCCCTTGGTTGGCTCTTGCACCCTCAAGAATTACGACATAGGTAAAGATGTTTTAGAATCTCACATCATCATTGATCAACATCTCCTATTTCATCCCAACTGATTCGTGAATGGCGTTCTGGTGTTTCCAAACTCACAGCCACAAATCAAATCAATGATGTCGAATAGCTGACCACTCCAGCAAGACACACTCAAAATAAACACGTTTGATGGTCATGAAAGCGCCCTGATGGAAGAAAGAGAATCGGTTGGTGGTGACTCTTTTACACCAAAATTGGATCTCCACAAGGGTCATGCAGATATGGCTGGTGCGACACACTAAAAGGGATAACCGCCGTTCTACCGCCGTTCGAAAGTAAGAATATTAACGATGATTCGAAACTGCCAGCATTCAAAAGGTCAAAGAGCAACCAAAGAATTCATCTAGTAACATCTACACCCGCGCTTGGTCAAATATAGCGTCAGGGCACTTCTTCCATCTCCAGTGATTCAAGTGGCGATCACTTCAAATTGGACAAACATTCCGACATTGCTCAGTCACAGCGTTGCTTCCCCCCACAGCATGGCCAGACGAGCAATCCGAACACAGTATGGAATTTGTGGAACAAACATGCTTCGCCATGTGAGACGGCACTCCAATGATTGTGTCTAAATCTATACATTCATCGTGAAGTGTGGGTGACCATTGACTGGTCTTGGAAGACGCCCCTACTTATGCTGGGTGCTGCCATCAACCTCCAATATGCTTCAAGGATTGAATGGCACGGTATCTAGTCGATGCTGTGTATTCTTTTAAAAAGGTTGTAATAGCTCCGCTGATCTTCTCTCAATCTCAAATTTTCTTTTGGGAATTTTCTTTTTCTCTACTCGTCACTCTTTCCTTGAACCATTCCTTCATGGGAACTATCCACTCCTTTACATCAAATATCTCTTCTCTCTTTTACATTCCTGGTGAATAATTATCAAACGGCCCCAATCTCTACATCGGTCGGTCTCAAGTTGTGGCTATAACCTCTGTCAGTAAAGGTCGAGGGGAGCGATATTTGGGGAACTACCTTTCACTCATCGTGACGAGCTTCAGCAGTCATTCCATACACTCTTTACTCACAGAACATTCAACACCACCTCAAAAATATCTACCATTCCAAATTCCTGGAACGACACATTTGGTCCACTTTCATCGTCTGGGTTATCCATGATCCATCTAATAAACCGTCCATCTGAAACGCAAAACATCAAAAACTGACTGTCAGGTACGAGCACGGTCCGCGCTTCATAGATTCCGATTTCTCTACCAAGGCCCCAGATCGACCTTTCAGACCACTTCTAAGTTTTCGTGCAATTCTGTTGGAGTTTTACTACTTGCATATCCGATAAAAGCTGTGCTCATCACGATTGCTTTCTCATCTTGTACTTTTGCTTCTTTTTACATTCATTAGTTGTCGACCTGTGGGGCTTTAAAAAGGAATCCGAATTTCTTCAGCCTTTGTATATCACCAGACTCCCCCCATATTGCATGTTAAACTTCGAGACACTTAATGGGCATTGTTTGACTTCCATAATTACCAAAGCTATTTAATATTACTCATAATGGGGTGGTTTGGAAACCAAGATTTGTCTGCCAAGTTCGGGTGAGTCTCTCAACAATGAACATTCATACATGCATACATGTGTCTGATATATCTTCTATAGCATTGTCCTTGGTGGTGCAATCTTCATCGTATTATCCGCCGGCCTGATAAAAGTATGGCTCAACAAAAGAAAGTAAGATAAAAGCTTCAAACAGTTGAATTTACTTTTGCTAAACGTATTCCCAGGCTCGCAAGAAATATCAAAATCGAGGAACTGGAGAAGGCAAACAGCACGCAGGAGAGACTCAATGTAGAGGAGCTTGGTGAAGGTGATCTCTTTGGTGTTCGAGCAATCGAGAGAGGTTTCTTCGGGGGTGTTTCACAATCTCGAAGCAACTCTCCCGCCCAATCAATGTTCGGTCCACCCTCAACAACCGCGGTCGACTTGACAGAAACTTCCAGAGCACTTGAGGCTATCAGAGGTCCGTCAGCTGCTAGCAGCAGTAATATTAGTTTATCGAGTCGTTCCAGCGAGGTCTCCGCTCCCAAATCGATCAAACATAAGCCGTCACCTCTCCGCTTACAGCCTTCTGCAGCGGAAATCAGACGCTCTGCTCTACCTAATGTTGGAGGCTCATACATACCACCATCACCAATCAAGGAGGTCCAGCCACAATCGAACTTAGTCGAAGTTCAATTCGGGAGACCCTCGGTTCCTGAGTCTCCCCCCAGCAGAACTCGATCTGAAGAGGAGGTATCTCAACTACATTACCAAGGAGAGGTTCCACGCAACTTCATGTTTTTAGCAGGTCAGCACTCGAGCGTTAGATCTCAAGCAGGATCTATATACGGCATTGCCGAACCATCGCCTCAGAACCAAACCAAGATCCCCAAGATCCCTACAGTACCAGCTCCAACACACGTCTTTGGATTCCCTCCCCGATTTTCCGGACGATCACGATCTTCATCCCCCGAAGAAGAATCTTCCAACAGCGACCGCTCCTCAACCTCCTCCCCCGAATTACCCGTCCCCGCCATCCCCTCTCCCTACAAAAACTCTTGTCAACCCACCGCCCTCCTCGAACAAGAACCACGACAACTCAACACCAAACCTCGCTCCTATCAACCCACCCAGCCTTTCGAACCCGAATCCCAATCCGACTTCTACACCCACTATCGTGAACCCAGCGTCGCCAACTCCATCCTCACCACCCGAACATCTATCCTCGATGACCCCTCTCTCTCGCGTTCCGGCTCCGTGAACCCCGTCCGCGGCCGTCCCGCCTACAAATCTAATTCCCGCACTCCTTCCGCCGCCTACACCCATGGTCAAATATCCCGCACTCACGACTCTCTCCGCATGTCTCGCAAAGCCTCGCTTCAAACACAGGAACGTCGGATTTCGCGCGACAGAGATCAGATGCACTATGATCCGACGCTATCTTCTGGGTCCGCGGTGAGAAACCGCAGCGGGAGTGTCCAGGGTCGCGCGGTGGATTTTGATCGTCCGAGAGAAAGCCCATTTAGTAATGCGAATGCGATTGCGGGGTCGGAACACGGGAGACAGGAGAGTTACTCGAGTGTGAGTACGGCGAGTAGCAGGGAGAGTTCGAGGGAGAGGAGAGGAAGGAGTGGGAGTGTGGGGGAGGAGGAGTGGAGGGGGAGAGGGAGGGGGAGAAGTGTTGTTGGGGAGACTATCGTGGAGGTTTTGACGCCGCTGACGAGTCGGGGACAGAGATTTGATGCTAGTGATTTGGTTTAGGGGAAGGAGGTTTAATTCATTTGTTTTTGAGGTTGGTAGGGGGTGAGTAGGGAAGATTGTATTTTATTGTATATCTATTGTATATCTTAATGGTGTATTGGTATTGCTTGGAAGTATATCTAGGGGCGGGATAGGAATGTATAGGCCCGGGTAGGATAAGAAGGATATGGTTAGCAAAAGTTCGAGACGACCCCATTGGCAATCCGACATTTTTCAGTTAGATATTCCATCCCGTAACACGGTATTGCAAATAAATTTATAATTTTGCCATTTTAATAGATCATTCGTACTCTACTCATGTCCAAGTGTCTACTGTAGAATATGACTATATGCTAATAGATTCAGAAGTCTAAAATCTAGAATCTAGAATCTGAACTATCAAACATGTCATCTAAAGTCCAACAAGTCCATCAATCCCAAGCTCCTTTCACAACAATCTGTACATCGCTACCTAGTAACCTCCTCCAGAATCAGGCAAAGCACAAAGTGAGCACTCAACACTATCAGAGATCCTTATCCCATTATTAAACAGGAGATATTAAACAATAAAAGGTACGCAATGATCTTTCACGAATCACGTTTGCAGTCGGTATATGGGATGGGATGTGAAGAAGAGGGATTTTAGGGGTTTGGAGAAGCGATGGGGAGGAATGGGGATGAATATTAGATGATGGTGCGGGAGTGGAAAGAGGACAGAGGGAGTGGAATGGAGAGGAGAATAAAGAGGTGGTGATGATGAAAAATCATCGTTGTGATTGTGGGTTGTGTTTGGCAATGATGATGTCTGTATTTTTCACATTGTGAGTATCAGTCTGTATTTCTATTGTTGAGTAGCTGCTATGGTGAGAGTTCTTGCGGTGAAGAAGTCTAGAGAAGGATCTTAAGTGGTTGCGGGTGATTAGAAGTTGTGAAAGCGGTGAATCTGGTGGTGTATATTTCCGATCCTAGAGCTGACGATCTGTGAATTTCTTCCCGTTATGAGGTTGGAGAGCATGGTGAGGTTGGACAATCATTTATAGTTGAACTTCGGACAGGTGTCGGTCGGCATCGGATGGTCTTGATAGTTGTGGTTCCTCGGGAGAGTGAATGGAGTTGAGATGAATTGAAATGACTCAGGATAGAGGGCTTGAGAATCGTTTCGCGATGGGCTGCAAAGTGGTTGTGTGGGTGTAGAATACGAGATGAAGGGCTTGGGTTGGGTTGAGGGGAGAGAATGACGGAATAGAGTTTACGGAGAGAATGTCTCTTATGCGATTTCAAACTTCTAGAAGAAAATGCGATATGGGCTATTTCAAGGGTCGAGGGTCTCTTTGGGAGACTTAAGAATACTCGACTACTAGATTATAATATCGGGATATGGATTTAAAGATTCAATAAAGTAGCCGGGGGAAAAGTAATACGAGAAACACAATGGGGTGATTGGAAGACTTGGGTGTTATGCTGCCTATCTGTGGGTCATGTGTTTTGTTAGCGTTGGGGAAATGGATGGTATGAGAATATTGTAAATTGACATGATGTATTTCGATTTCTGGAAACCCCGATAATGGCAGGTAGGAAACGTTCAAGATGTGCTCTGGAATGAGTAGAGAACCGATACGAGGTTTAAAAATGGATCATGTGGCAAATACTTCTATACGATTCAAGATGTGGGCTGGCTGCATGGCTGAGCTAAGTATGGGTCGCAGTTCTCCGGCCTTATGGCTATCTATCTAGGGCTTCGTAGATAAGCTCGAAATACCATCAATCTTCACCGGCATCGTAAATCAGAGCCTCATGTAACCAAATGCAAACTTGACAGCCACTACTGGTAAAACAATTGATTAGCTGTCAACTTTCAGCCCGTCGTTCTGTGGAACACTTTGAAGTTTTTTGATTCATTACCAGCGGGTGAGTAAATAGTCATTGAAACAATATGCAACACGATACAGGCATCCAACAAATCGGTGTGCCACAGTGAGAGAAATGACTGGACATCGTAATTGCGGATTTCTTCTTCAACCATTCAAACCCAAAGGCTTCAAGCGAGCAGGCCCCAAAATGGTTCATGTGAGACTGGTGAGTAGATTAAACAGTTATCACTAGATAGTTATCACCCTTATCACCCTTGCTTTGACTTCTTAGAGCAACTTTGCTCATCCTTTTAAAGTTTAGCACACCTTTTAGCAAGAAATTTGGATGCAAGATGCCGATCCCTTTCGGCCACTACCACTTAACATTGATTGTTAACAAGAGTTCAGGGAATCAGGGCACTGATCATCACCCACACTACCATTAAGCATTAAAATTATGCTTATGACACTTATCCAGAAATTTCAATGCTCGGTGTTGACGGGAAATGGAAATTTGAATACGGATGGTAGGGTTTATAAGTGGTTCTTCGAACATTTGACCCCTGCGGTAAGAATGATAACGATTAATTTTCACTCTACGTGCTCCAATCACATTGTGATTTGTAAGCAAGATACCGCATGTGTTCTCCCGCAAACTTGCAAGCTTTCTCAGGAATCCTCTGATACGACGGACTCCAAATGAAATTAATTCCATCTACTCCGTAAAAGCTTCTTGAGGAGCTTGGCAATCAACACATCCCAGAGGGAAAAAAACTCTCATGCTGAGAGGACGGAGAAGAGAACGGTCACTATTCTGCTGATATTGTATAGGGATAGCATTGTTTACCCGCCGCATAGTATTCTACTCATCTGGTACATCTTCGTACCTTTTCGCCCAATACGGTAATCTTCTTCCCCCTGAATCGGTTACTTGGCATGTCAGAAATCAATACGAGAGAAGCACGCCTCTTCTCATAGGAACGGTTAATGAGATGATCAGATTTGCCAGTTGCTCCTAGGTAATTTTGAGAACAACAGAAGAAAAAAGCAAGCTACACACATACAAACGAGAAAAAGATGCTGGCTTAGTTACACGGTACCTGCCAAGAGTACTGAGATTACAAGGATATATGTTGGAAACTCATGAATATTGCCCGAGTGGGCGAAGTTCAAAATCTCGTGTTCCAATCCCGAAGTACTTTTAATAGTTTCCCGCCTTAATCCTACCTTATCCTAGATGAGTATCGGATTTTCGTATATCTTACTACATTTACTTCACTCAGTCCTCTTTCATTCTTAATCTCATCATCTACCTCAGCTTCTTCAAAATACAGACACATTCGTTTTTCTGTTACATCTTAATTGTTCATACACAACTTGTCCTTCGTTCGTGACTATCTAATCAACACTCGCTCAACTATTACCAATTTTTATTTCTCCCAAAACAAAACACAATACCTTTACAATGGCTCGTTACGCTCTCGCTTTGACTGCGCTCTTCGCAATTGCTCAAGCTATCACCATCACCTCCCCATCTACCAACGGAGAATGGGATCTCAGCGAGGGAGCTCAAAGTATCACCTGGACTTCAGTCTCCACTGATCCCCAAACCGTCGATATCTACCTCGTCCACATGGCATCCAACCCACCTCTCAGCGATGTTCTCTTCACCAATGTCGATATCAGCAAGGGATCTGAGAGTGTTACCGGTCTCCAATTGCCAACCGGTGGCAACTACCAAATCAACTTCGTTAGCCCAGGAAAGGCAGAGCAAATCTTGGCTCAATCTCAACAATTCACCGTCAATGGAGTAGCCTCCAGTGCAAGCAGCACACTTGCAGGTTATACTGGTGCGTCCTCTACTTCCTCTTCCGCTACCTCTACCTCTACCTCTTCTTCTTCCTCCTCCTCCTCCTCCTCCTCCTCAACCTCAAGTGCAACCTCGAGCAGTTCGACTGCCTCTACCTCCGGAACCAGCTCCCTAACCTCGAGCTCAGGATCCGCTTCCGCTTCTTCTACTACCTCCACCCGTACTTCCACCTTCACCTCTACCGGTTCATCCACCACTGTTACCGGTACCACTACCTCCACTGGAACTGGCTTGGTTACCTCTGCCTCCGCTGCTAGCCAAACCTCTTCCGGCGCATCTTCTTCCTCCAGCTCCAAGGCATCTGCATCTGGTAACGGAGCTGCTGCTACTGGTATCCCAATGGTCGGACTTTTGGCTGGTGCCGCTGCTCTTTTCTTGTAAGAGATTTGAGTGTACTAGGGGATGGGTGGAGAAGGAAGGATGATTATAGAATCGATGGTGTAATGATGAGTATCGCAGGAGAGGGATCGGAGGATTACTTTTGGAAATTTGTATTTTGGTTTCGACTTGTTTGGTCACATCTACTTGGAGACTACGTTTTCAAAAGTAAATGCGTCGTTGAGATTTTATTCTGTACGATAAGACGTATATGAACGAGGACAGCTATAGACTATTTTTCACGATTATTCGTGTAATGGATTGGGAGAAAATTAATATTTGGTTTACCTTATTCTATCTATCTTTTCATGTTTATCAGTGACGAGAAACAAACCAAGGGAATCAATCCCCTCTGAAAATCAAAATCACTCAGATCATCGTGAAGAATATTAACTGTACAATCCAATTTCCCATCGCATGAACACCCCCTTCACATCTTCCACTTCTCACTCCTTAACTCCCAAACCACTCACACACTCCACTCACCAAAGATGCAAACAAACACATTAACATTCCCAGCATCTCCACAATCACGAGGAGAAAAAGAACCTTAAAGAGAAGCACCACCGTAAATCAAGGTTTCTTCTAAAATTTTCATCCCGGTGTGCAAGCAGGTACCCGTAAAAGTTCCCCTGTAGAACCGACTAGCACGCCATGTGGAGATTTGTTCGGCGAGCTATCGTGCTCCATGGCCCACTGATATGGTTTGTGGTTAAATTACTCGTTGGGTAATTGGTGATCGGAGGAGAGATCTGTGCGAGTTTTTGTGAGGGGGGTGGTATGTTGTGTGTTGTTGTTATTGTGTTGTTATTGTGCTGTACTTGGGTATGTAGGATGTATAAAGCAGAGTTTATATCCTGGATTAGACGAGTGGGGTTGTAGGTGTATGATGTATACACCATATACCTTGTATGTACTAGGGATCTGTTTGTTGTCTTGGTGGAAGATTGATGAGACGATTTAACAAATATTTAGGATTTGTTAAAACCTTAGCATTATTACCAATTTCACGGAAGGGCACCTGATGAAAATGCTAATGGAGTGCAGTATTACACTATTCTGGGCGTGTTTTTAGTAGATTTAATTCGGAAGTAGCTAGTCGATTCTTGTGATAAGCATAAAATACTGCTAGGGTAACACCTCATAATACAATATACGCTTCCCCTTTCCCAGACCCCAAAATTATACATACCTAGGAAGCCAGTTGTGACATTTACATCCCACCAAATTATACTTTTCATGCACTGTATATGCAGAGGTACAGAACACAGCATATTTACGCTCCGGCTAGGGCTTGTAGGTTGTATCCAAACTCGGTGCCTGGGTCGGACCTGAGTTGTGACACTGGGGAGATTTGTGCGACGGGGGTGAGATTGATGTAGGAGATCGTATCTAGGGCTGAGGATATTCCGCTTTTATGAATGGAAGATATGGTGCTGAGTATAAATATATGATGCTGATTTCTCTGCTCTTTGATTCAGAAGGCTCTGATAAGATTTATTCATTCATGAGCATGTTTGCTTTTGGCTTTGTGTTTTTGTTTGGTTCTTAATTTGGTTCTTAATTTGAAGGAAACGTATGTTCTCCCCGCCGCAATGGTGTAGTTCATGGATTCGGTAGCCTGGAATATATATTTACATAACTGAGCGAACCATCTTTTATGCCCAAGCTGGTATAATGGTTTTCTTCCACCAGCAAATCTCCTTTCGAACAAGTGTTCATGACATACTATCGTACCTCAATGGAAGGACATTTGATATACCTTAATCTCTGTACCCTGGGTGCTCCGTCTCAGATGTCAGCATGCAACCCAAGAACGACGAACGTAGTAATGATCGATGGGACATACGTTTCAGAATTACCTGAATCATTGAGCTGTTGTCTTGGAGGATCAATCCTTTCTCCTCCTCTACGTTTTGATTTGTGTCAGATATTCTCGTGTCGTATGGTACGTGTTGGAGAGGAGGCTGGGGTGGGTTGGGATTCAATGTCGATATCTTTCGTCAGATGAGTAAGACTTTGTACTGTTAAGTATGAGGTTGTCTCTGTTTGATGTAGGTTCTGGTTAATTTCAAGCATACATGAACGCTTTTCCCTTGCCTTAAATACATCTTGGTAATGCATACTACACCCAATCAGGGCAAGGTTAGATTCGAGGAATAGTATTCGTTGGAATTTTTCCTCGGCTGTCATCATTGTCTATTATCAAATTCCGAGTATGGCAATGATAATAGCTCATGCTTGAGATTTGAAGCCAACAACGACTGGATGATTAGAACTACAAGACTTCAAATTCAGCATTCAATGATTACTTCAAAAGCGTACACCTTATTATTTCTCACTGGCTTTGCAAGCAACTTTCTGTCTCCTGATTTGTGCTAGGAAATGTCTCATAGTGAAGCCTCTCTCTTGCATTGGAAAATTCTACCCGCCGGTTTTACTCTTTTCAAAAGAAAAGTTACAAGTCTTATATACCCAGTCATCACTTGGAAGTCGGGGTACAGAGCTAGAATCTGTTGATCCTCCGAGTCCTAGAGTTGGCAATGCGTGAATGATACACGAGAAGACAATGAAATGGTGACGTGCTATCGTATCCATCCTCATTGATCCCTCATCTCCGTATCACAGATTTCACATACAATTCTAGCATTTGGGTACTTCTTACCTATCTATAAAAGTCTTTGTAGCCTTTAGGTTCCAACAGAGTAACAAAGAATGCAGGTTAAGGATATATCGTGGTATGAACTAGGGAGATGGGTAAGAAAAGTCAGTGTAGCACCAGCATTGTGTCGGGCCTTTCCAGAAATATTTATCCATATACTTACCGCGGATCATAACCTTCATTTCCTCCTTCCTCCCCGCCTCGAGAATGAGGGTTCAAGTGCAATAGGTCTCGTCGACAGTAATAGCTATTATATATCAGAGACAACAATTAAAATTCACAACGAAAGGGATATTCAACATATATAATAGCTCTGAATATCAGCTCAAATTTCAGTACTGGTAATCCGACCATTCATATTCGGATCTCTGGAACGAGCACCAGAAGTCCTCAACTTTCTTCGCCATCTTCGCATTATCTACCACTATATCTCTCAACATGACAGCCAGCAAGTTTCCTTATGTACCAAATCAAGGTAGAATTTTTCAACCCAATACCTGAACTAAGCTATGGAAAATAATGGGAGTACGTGTAAGACTATTCACTCGAATTGAGATCTGATTCCAGGTATTTGATAGTCCTCGAGCAGTCCAAATCTCCAGGCATAATGTAGATGGCATAGCGAAAGTATATAAATGGCAGTTCTAATCTCGAAGCTCGCTATTTGTGCAAGTCTTATCGAGTTTGAAGCACCGATTATGGACAGTAATCAAGTGAAGCCAGGGAGAAAGCTCTCATCAGTTCTGCACGGTGATTCAGGTTCTCGTATTCTAATCAAATTAGGCGAACCCTTTCGATTTCGAATCATCAGGTACCGATATTAAGATGGGCTATTTGTTGTCATTGCTCGGAGTTAGGATTGGGTTAGTAACTGTGTTGGAAGTCCTGCTAGGTATTTGTAATCAACTAGTATTTTTGTTCTCGGTAGAGTTGAAGGATTTGTAGATGAGAGATGTTAGATTTGCTCCAAAATGAGAGTGGATGAAGTAATAGGGGAAGGTAGTCAATGTGCATATAGGACTGGATTGATGGTGATGATAGCTGGGAACACGTATATACGCAGAAAGATATCAAGCATATTTAACTTTCGAAGGAGTAGATTAATGGGGGTTGACATCATATCACTCCATCACTCCATCACTTTACCTCACCTCATTTCATTTCATTTCAAACCTTATTAAAACCTTTCAACTCAACCCCAATCCAAGCTAAGCTAATCCCCTTTCTTAAATTCTCCTTCATAAAATCCTCTATCAAATGAATCTTTTTTTTTCTAGTCTTATTACAATATTATATATTTTGCATTCTATACATATATATTCATCTCAAAAAAGATATTACTCCTTGTCTCGCTAAATGAATTACAAATCTATTTTTTGTTTATCTACTTTATTATATTATATATAAATATCAAACGGAGGAACACCAGAGGCAACAAGCTTCTGATTAGCTAACATTACACTACTATGAGCGGCGGGAACGTCAGCGGTCCGTAGGCCCGCTCCTTAGTACGTCTAGAATACCCTTCGGGAGGTCAGACATTAGACGTTAATCACTATAAATAAATAAATAAATAAATAAATAAATATAAATATCAAAATAAATATAAAAATTTGAATCAAATTTCATATTGCTTTTTCACAACCTGGTATATAATTTTATAAATTTTCATAAATAATTACACAGGTAGGTGAGTATATCATATTTATATTTTCTGTATGTAGAGTAATTACCAGGGAATAAATACAAATGTTAATATATATATATAGATCCATCTCAATCTACTACATTCCATGAGGTTATCCTCAATCTAAAGCCCGTGCTATGAAACTAGTATTGAACTTGTTGATACTTCTTAGCTCGATATTTCATGTTAAAGCACTGCTCTACAGCGAGGACACGATCATCAATCTTCCTTCTTATATTTTAAAATTGGCTGGAGCTCAGACTATCTACAGTATAGATATCATTGATATAAATGTATCTTTTTCATATGATATAAATGATAGGGTATCCAACAGTCTGGATTGTAATTCAACAATATAAAGGTTTGAATGTCTAAAAGTAATTAGAAATCTGAATATAGTTTAATATTCTAATCAAATTCAATATCTGAAATGATTTGAATGTTTCAATCGATTTGAGTATTTAATCATTTTCATTATTGGACTGCCATCTGGACTATTGAACACTCTGACATTGAATAGTAACTAAACAACTATATATGTGACCCCCTCATCCAATTCCAATACAATACTCAGGAAGATAGAAAAGAAAGGAAGAGATTTTGTCTTCATTCCTAACAGACCAAATAAGCCAATCAAACTAACTATTCACTAAAGTTTTCCATCACCTCCTTTCGCAACCGAAATTCTTGCTTCTCATCTACAGACTCTCAATCAATATCCGAGCAGGAATCAGCGATTGCTGAAATCTAGATGCGAATTTGAAATTTCTTCATAGTTACTCTACTATCCTCACATCGATATCAATATTTGGAAATTAACGGCCTTGGTTACTTATGACAGGAAGAAATACACGACACTTCACATCCAAAAATCAGATGAAATCTCCACACGAGTAAGAAAAGATAGGGTAGCTATTCCCCTCCTCCAAAGCGTAAAGTCTAACTAGCTATGAAATATCATAATACTCATCTACACCACAAGGAAATTTTACAGTCATCTTGTATGGGCATCTGCATTCTAGATATTCAGGTGTAATCCTATTATTCAATCCTCTTTTATTACTCTTTCGATTGCTATTCTTTAGGAGTATGTATACGATGAATGTATGTATTCCTTAGGGTCCTACCCATATCCTCAACGTGCGACCTGCCCACTATCCTGTGACCGCTTTGAGCTTTTCTTCTTCTTCGAAGGATCTTTCCACGTGAAAGTATAATTTCCCTTGACGCCACCATGAACTTCTAGTCTATACTTCTCATTTTTCCCCGTCGCTTCTTCGGCAAACCTTTCTACGTCCTCTCGCCCAATGTTGATTGCGGATGAATTCTGCAATTCCAATCGACCGTCTCGCTTGTCAACAGTTTTCAAGTAAAGTGATTCGTCAAATCTGCGGACGATCCAATCAAGATCTTTGACCATTGCTTGGCCTATTTCCCCTCGTGAGGCAGTTACATCCGGTATTATCTTCTTTGTAGGCTTTAATTGGGCTTGGGCTTGAGACTGAGGCATTGTCTTAGTGTGAGGCTTGAGATACCAAGATTTTGGGTTCGAATTTTGATATTTTGAAAGATGTAGGTTAGATTTACAAGCTTATAACGATAATTGATATTGGAGCTTTGAAATGTTTCTCGTGGTTTTAGATATATGAATGATGAGGAGTAGGAAGTTGATGTTTGTATGATAAAAAATTATGAAAGTGATCCAAGGTATTTATATTGTAATTTTCAACATGAATTTTCATGCCTACGTTAAAGATCTGCCTTGATAACCAACACTTGAATTTATCAGAAATAGGCTACAATCTATCGTTGACAGAGGATAGATAGAGATGGTTATGAGTTGTGGTCGTTTTTTGTTAGATACCTAGACATGACCAAAAAGAAGACCAGTTTTATCCATTCACTTAGAGCATCTAACCCACATGCATCAAAAACACTTTCATAACCCCCTCCCCCTTCCATTCAAAGGGAGGCCCAGATCTCACCTACCAGCCTGCCTTGAGATTCACAAGCGGCGATGAAGATCGAATATTCTCCTTTCTAGCTACCCGGGCTCTACCTAAGCGAAAAAAAGGCGGAATTCAAGTATTCTTAGAAAGGACTTCATTAATTGAATTATAAATCCATTTCAATTGAAACATCAATATCTGAAGGAACTAAACGAAAATTCGAGCTCTTCTTATATCAAAAACTAGGATTATCTGTATCTGTATGATATATTACTAAAGAGCGATCTGAATTATTAAAGTCCTTGTAAAGGGTGCTCAATTTCCGCGCGTTTTTTTCGATTACACAGAGCCGAACCCTCTCATAAGTTTTGAGAATACCATCCGTAGAAACAACAAAACCCACGAATAAAATCAAATAAGTACCTAACTAGAAAAGACTCTATGTATTTAAATGTATTTCAACTCAACCAACCAGCCTACTTCACTTCCACTCCCAAATGTGAAATAAAATCTACCTCTCATGATCACCATCTCTCCCCTCTCAACCTAATCCACTAAATCTCTAGATAACAAATCCATCCTACTTATAGTACTATATTGTATACCTTCCAACTACCACCGAAAAAGAAGAAAAACAATTAAAAGAACGCCCGTGATATCTTTCCATCCCTCATCTATACCTCATGTGAAAATTACCTTTTTATTATATTTCTGTCCGTATGCAATGATACATACATATTCATAGGTATACACAAGAAGCCTGTCCTGTCCCCGGCCCACTAATCCTCACCCTAAAACCTAAATCTCGATACCGGATAAATATAGCCCTACACAGTGTTCCCAACTTTCACATTCAGTACAAACTCAACATCTGAATTCAACAGCCCGTTTGGCTTAGCGGTAAAGCGCATCACTAGTAATGATGAGATCCTAGGTTCGATTCCTAGAACGGGCAATTTGACGAGATCTTAAGTTCTCTTTTTCACTTTTTAGGGTTTGGAGATTTTTTGGGTAGTAGGGGGCTTTTTTTGGTTTGGGGTTGGATGGAGAGGAGTTTTTAAGGAAGGGGGAGGAGGAATGGTGGTGGGTGGGTATTAAGCCGATTAGATACCTATCTAGTAGGTAGATGAGTACTCAAATACCAAGCAAACGTATAATAAAGATTCAAAAGTTCATAACATAAACATAAACATAACATGAATAAATCCATCCATTTCTCATAAAGGGTATCAAAACAACCAAAACGCAACCAAACTAAAACTAAAACTAAACGATTCTGGTATCCACCTAACATTCCTTCTTTCTTTCCATTTGCTTTCCGCATCAAAATGGTATATTTCGCAATTAAAATAGAAAGAAAACCATCCCTCTCCAACATTTCTTTCCCCAATGTCTTTAACTTCCATCTTCAGTTGTCGGATTTTATGTAGGTAGGTAGGTAGGTAGATCTTCGAGATGATTATCGAGTACTTCATGAATTTCGTGGTATCCATGCCTGGTACCTGACCCACGGTAAACCAAAAGAAAAAGCCATTCTCGCTCCTAACTGATCAAGAACGGCAAGATACCATTCCCATCATGTCTTCCATCATATCTCCCCCCTCACTCTCTCACCCCTCTCAAACCCCCGGACTTCCACTCCTCCCCCTCGCCCTCCCCGTCCATCTCGTCCTCTTCTCCCTACTCCAAAAAAGCACCATCCCCGCCACACTCCCCGCCCACAACAGCGCATTTACCAAATCAACCCACACTGCATTTTTCATCCTCTGCACGCCCGCATCCCCTTCCGCTTTCTCACCTATATACATATTTCCAAAGAGACCGAAGAGGGCGATCCAGAGGATAAAGAGGACAGCGTCCCAGAGAAAGAGAACAGGGATGAGATTGAAGAGGGGAATGAGATGCAGGAGTGAGGTGAGCGCGGAGAGGGTACCGGTTACGACGGCGTAGACCTGGATGGGGAGTTAGTTCGTGGTCTAGGATTTTTTGGGGGAGATTTAGGGAGAGGGAGAAGAAGAGGAAGATATACCCATTTTCCATCTGAATATTTATGCTGTTTATTCGCATTCGCGAGATCGGTTCCATATAATCCAATGACGGTGAGCGCCAATACGAATTGGAGAAATCGCCATAGAGTGTGTGTGGTACGTCCTACGCCGTATCCGAGCGGATTGAAACGTTCGAGGATTGACATTTTTGGTTGGTTGTTTGTTTGTCTATTCGTGTGTTGGTGTGTTGTATTTTGAGTGAGGAGTGCAAGTGGTTTGAAAAGTTGCTAAGTACGTAGTCGTCGTATGGTGTGAATTCGAAGAGATGGATAGAGGATTTGCTTCTGATATCAAATCCTCGTATGACGTTTTCGAAGGTATTCACAAAATGATTCTGTCAAGACAGGTGAATCCTTCTCTTTTGCTTTCCTCTTCTCCAAGTCGTGGATCCTTACACTGATATAATCTCGTATCTTGTATATCCTCCAACTCGAAATCAGATTCAAAATCAAAAGTAAATAAAACAAATCAATAATCACCTTCTCTCTTTCTCTTTCTCTCTTTCCTTCCTTCGTTACATTTAAAACTCTCCAACACCAACCACAAAAGCAAGCAAACAAGTTAATTCCCTCTCTTTCTTTAATTTCTCAATTTCTCAATTTCTTCAATCTCAAATATCTTTCTTATTCCTATTCTCATCAATTATTCTTCCAAAAAAAAAGAGTATCGTAAATCAAAACCAATTCGCAATCCCTTCTTTCCTTCCTCATATCAACCACTCCTCTATATATAATACAACCCAACCGCAAACCAGCCAGCAAGCCAGCCGGCCAATATCTTGTTTTTATATTTTATACTTACACCACCTACCAACCTACCAACCTTCCAACTTCCAACATCAAATTTCATCCAATCCAATCCAGTAAACACCAATGAAAAAATAAAAGATCCGACCTAAAAATCGACCGCGCCTGCCCTGTCTTGACCTATCCTATCCTATCATATCATGTCCTGGTCCTGGTCCTGTTACAAACGAATGATAAAAATCCAATCATTTATCTCCCATCTCTCATCCTCTCATTCATCAAACTCTTCACATTTTTCAAACTCCAAAATCCAAACCCCAAATCCAAAATCCAAAATCTACTTTCTGAATTCCAACTTCCCACCCCATATTTTCTAATCGCGTGATTCCAAATCTTTTCTTACAAATACCTCCCATACCATCCATTTATCTGTCCATCCATTCACATCTACATCCACATCCATATCTATTTTCCTATACCCTCCCCTTCCCCTTCCCCTTCCCTTCCCCCCAAATTTTCAAAAAACAAAAACAAAAACAATGACGAAATATTAATATGTTGGTTCCCCATCTATCCATCTATCCATCTATCCAGCCCTGTCTATATCCAGTCCCCAGTATCCAATGTCCACTATCCACCCTCCACTCCCGCAGCCCACCAGCCCATAAGCCCGCTTCGCTTACAAACATTTCACATCATATTGGTCTTGTGAAAGTGGGATGAGATGAGATGGGGAATCACATCACATCACATCACATCATGCGAATCACGATAGCTTGCGACCCGACGAAAAAGGCGTCCATTAAAATTCTATAAAGATTCTGTATATCGTAAGAATAATTGATATAAAACCCACTTTTACAAAAATCTTATTTGTTTTGAGAGATTGTATTACTAGATACTTTGAGATAAATTTTGAATCGATTATAAATTATTCTTTTTTGAAATTTAATATTTGAAGTTTATTTTACTTTTAATTATTATTATTATTATTATTATTATTATTATTATTATTATTATTATTACTACTATCCTCACCTTACCTCACCTCACCTCACCTTACCTCACCTTACTATAATAACCTAGTATTTTTCATCACGAAAATATTTATAGAAACTATTTATAAAATCATTCTATAATAGTATATCGTACAAAGTATATATATATATATATCAATTATCCTCATTCTACTCTATACTCTCTATTTATACCTAGATATCTATTCTATCCTCTTTATATCAAATTATTAGATTATCAAATAATCAAATAATCAAATCAGCAAATAATCAAATCAGTAAACCATCCCTTCCAACCCAAAGCCCTATCATCATCCCCAACTCCCCAACTCCCTGAACATCAAACGAATTATCTAGATATTCATATTCGGTATCCATAATTGGTATCCATATCTGTATCCACGATAGATGGATATTTCTCCACCTTCATTTTTCGCATTTTCTGCATTTTCTGCAACTCTGAAAATTGGAGATTGATTAACAATCAATTTCTGAACGAGAAAAATAAAGGTGTGTCTGCTCTTCTCACACCCATCCATCTTTAAATCACGCTTTGAAAATTCCAAAAAAGTAAAAATCACCAAAAACATATCGACGTCGGCATGATTCGAACATGCGCCCCCGAAAGGAATTGATTTCTAGTCAATCACGTTAACCACTCCGTCACGACGCCCGTTTGGATTTGTTGAAGAAGAGGTGCATTAGATATATTTAATACCATTCACGTTCAACTTTTCTTGTTCTTCTCTTAATTGTGTCTACATGTAGCTTCAATTTCCGAACGAAACTCAGTATTGAGACTATCGCCCTTGCAGTTCATCATTTTCTGGATCTTGTAATTGCTGCAATTAGTAGTTGTGTAGTTGTGTCAACTCACCTGGGTTGGTGGACTCTCTTCCAACGTCTTGTTTTTACCATTTAGACTTGGAGTATCGATATGCTTGGTAGGGAGATGAATTGATACTCCCGAGTCGCGATTGAAGTACATGATGAATTGATGGTGAAAGCGATGACATCGCGAATGCTCGCTCACCAGCAAATAGCAGGGGTGCCCTTCTGACTTCAATATATTCATCAGTGGTCAGATATTGAAAATCTTAAAGATCATGTCATCAGACTGACTAAAAAGTAATCATTCGTTCATCTGGGTTGGCCAAATGACTTTTAATTCCAATTTAAAGGTGGGTGCTTTGACTTCATGACGGCGTTGAAACTACCGAGGAGTGTCGAAGACCTCAACCAAAATATTACACATGTGCCGAATCTCAAATATTTTGAGAGCCCAAGATGTAAAGAAGTAGTCAGGCCTGTGGAGAAGCATTGGCTGTGTGGCAAATCTGCAGACAGTTTGAATGGAGACAACAATGGAGACAACCTTACTCAGAGTCAGTCCATTCCGGCACTCGCGGTTGAATGGTTGTTGTGTGTACTTTCTTCAAATTGATGATCCCCAGGATAGGAATGAACTACCAAAATTAAACCCGGCAGTCCAAATAGAAGCTTTCTCCATGAACATATCAGTACCCAATTTTGCAACATTCACAATTAACAATGGAACCTCTTTCACGTTTCATGATGGAAATCAAGTGGTGATGAGACCCAAGCGCAAGAGGCGATGGTTCATGCTTTATCATAAATATGCTGTGCAAATGTCAATCTTTTCGATGATACCGTGAGACACTACGCCTTGCGTATATCTATGCCACGAAACCACGAGTCGGATCACGACACGAGAAGATACCACACTTTGAACTCAACGTTATAACTTGGCGAGGCTGCATACTAATGCGAAAAATCACAAAGATCTTCTTCAGCCTTTCCGCAAGAGAAAGATGACTCCGGAAGAGAATGTATTGAATGAAGGTGTAAGGTTTACCGTGAGACAAGGCGCCCAACCAAACCCAAACAGCGGCAGATCAACAGACTATCCATATTGGTAATCATTATAATCTATTATCTTTCAAGTTTCACCTATCCACTAAGATATGATTGGTAAAGATTTTTAAGGGTTCAACTCCGTGAGGTACGATATGTCATAGCCTCAACGCCATGGAAGTAGAAAAGATAGCGACGTGGTGGTTGCAATATCGATGTTGGCGCATCTGAATATGGCAATAATCGACATTGATATGGTATCAACTGTGGATCTTTCGGGAAGTAGAACTACTTACGATGTACGACAACGCCCCCATGAACCTGCCGAAAAGGATGTTAGGCATCGTGATATGTTGCAGAAAGTAGGGTCTTTGCATGATACACACTCTGTACGTTACCATTACCGCCACAATGTGTACCGGATCATGATCCATAATTCTTCACAGAGTAGTCGGTATGTTAGTATGATATGCCACACCGAGAAGGATTAGAGAGAAGGGAAAGGTGGCGACCTCAGCTGTTGGTACCGACCTAGGTAGGTATGTAGATATAATGAGAAAACAACACAGCCGCGTTGTGTTTCAAGAAACGAAAGGAACTGCAAGTTGACCCACAGATTAAGATGTTTAAAGGATTTAGATAGCATCGTCTCGTCCAAGAGTACAGGCACGAGTGACGATAGCGACCGAGGGTTTTCTTTACACTTCCATATATGGTGTGAAGTTGGAAGATCAATCGTCCATCATCCAAACGAGGAAACGGAAAATACCGGATGGTGAGTCTAATATATTTTATTGGCGGCAATTAGTCAAATTGAGAGACATGAGTGATGAGTATTGAATGAGGGGAGAAGAGGAGGAGAGGAGGAGGAGGGGATATTTTGAATATGGATGATACTCGAGTACGTAAACGTAAGATCATGTATCATGTATGATGTGATCTTGGGGTAATTAACATGTACTGGGTGTACTGGGTGTACTGGGTGTACCTGGGTTATTTACTTATTATCCTATCTACGATATATAAATATATTATGATTTTCTTTCCTCACGAGTGTAATTAATGTATGGGAAGTATATCTTTATAGAAATTGAAGCCATGCTAGTAGAGGATGATGTATACAGACCATACACAGTGGAAGAGATAATTTATGATACATCTACCCAAGTAATAAATACATTTGATGACCTTTTATATGGTCGGGGATAATTATATCAACAGCATCAAGTTTCATCAATCATCAATCATCAATCATCAATCATCCGGGAATCAATTTCCATCTCTTTTTTCCATGTGCACTGACATCATCGTCACCACCACCAGACGTCCGATACGATGTCTACGGAAGTTTTGCGACCCACGCCGACCCATAAACAACAAAACGCCTGCTTATGTAGCATGTACCTCCCTCTGCACCCAAAATCAACCGTTTTGTTTCCATCATCATACTTTGCACACCAGCTCTTTCCACCCTTCACTCAACCCTTGACCCTTTCTGCAGATCTTGCGGAGATTCATCAGAAGGGAGATGATACGACTTTTTTTTTCCCTCCATATTTTTTCATATTTGACTCATTCTAATTAAAAAGATTGAGAGGAGAGAAGGGAAGAGAAAGAAAGAAGGAAAGGAAAAAGGAAAGAAAATTTTACTTTGACAACGAAGATGGAAATAACAAAGAGATGAATAAATAAATAAATAAATAAGATAAATAAGATAAATAAGATAAATAAGATAAATAAGATAAATAAGATAAATAAGATAAATAAGATAAATAAGATAAATAAGATAAATAAGATAAATAAGATAAATAAGATAAATAAGATAAATAAGATAAATTATTACCTATATAGGGATACAAGAGACAAGTACTAGGAGGGAAGGGGGATTCATTCTTGACTTCACTCTTACTCTCTATTGTTAAAGTGGACTTTACTTTTGTCTTATATCAAACTTCACTCTTCTCTTATATCACACTTCACTCCTCTCTATCAAACCATACCTCACTCATCCTTGATATAGTAACATATATTCTTTATACCTACCTACCTAAATATCTAGTATTGAAGTTTATTCTCTCTCATATCTACTACTACTAGGTATCTTATCGTACATTCCTAAGAACATCCTCTCACAACAAGGTCCAAGGAACAAAATCAACCACCAAGAATCATCCATCGTTCATCACCATCACCCATTTATCACATCTTAACCATCCATCAATCAGATCAAGATACAAGAAAACACAAGCCTCCCCCAATTTGATTTCGGCACCAAGATCCGAAACATAATCACATTGGGCTTGCCGTTATTTCCTTCCTATGCCACACCCTTTCCCTTTTCTTGATTAGACCTTTGGATTTTCATAAGCATTAACGAACGAATACATGAAAAGAGGATCTAATCACTTACGACTAACGACGATCTTACCTTCTCCCTTTCCTTCCCCAACGTTGTGAAGAGAAGAATAAAGCAAGAGACACACGTTCAAGACGAGGCAGAAGAGAAAGTTTAAGTCTACTACATATATATACCAATACCAATATACGTATGATACACATACACATACACATACATACACATTCAACCAACCATATGGTTCATATCACACAACGACGAATCCTCACACGCTGCACAAAAAAACGATACGAAACTCACAAAACGTACGAATATCCACGCCAATAAGCTATAACCATACCTAAACCATAACCCTTGGGAAAAGCAAGAGAGTGGACAACTTTGATTGACTTAGCACCACTTACCATTTACAACTTACCATTTACAACTTACCATTTACAACTTACCATTTACAACTTACCATTTACAACTTACCACTTACCAAATCCAATTTCGTACTCGAGCACTCGTTGGTACCGCTTCATCACTTGACTTTGAAGTTTCATCCATCCACCAATTACCATTCAATCAACTATTGGAATGACCCCAGTGTGATTAGATTACCTTGCGCAAGACCCTCCGTCTACATTTGGGTAGATCACGATTCACGAATTAACTCAATTTACGATTCAAGGTAGCTACCTAGTAGCTACTTGGGTGCATCGCTACTAGCTACACACACACATATAACCAACTGACCTGACCGAACGAAACGGACAAGCGATTCCTACGCCAAGAAAAAGAGACCATCTGCATTGCCCCAGGAAATTCAAATCCGAACTAAATACCTACTTGCCTACATACCTACCTACCTACCTACCTACCTACCTACCTACCTACGTATCTACGTATCTCCCTCCCTCTCTCCCTCTCTCCCTCCCTTGTTATATATATGAATGTAAAAAGAGAAATACCCGCCGACCGTTTGTCTATACTTCTACACAAAATGGCCAGTCATCGTTCCTATAAGACCTCTTCTTACTTTCCTACAAATGGGAGTCGAGACGCTTCTCATCGTCCTCATACCAAACCATCCTATTCATCTTCTTCCTCGGATGAAGATATTATTGCATCATTGAAAGGTCTTGCCATACAATCCAGGACCAAAGAAATCACGAGTACTAGTAACAGTAGTACAAACTCTCCACGTTGCGGTACTCCCGGCACACAAGGTATGTTACGCTTTTACTTTTCAGTGCAAGCCTTTCCCGCATTCTATTAAGCTGCCCCGCCACCACGTACAACTTAGCAGAAAAGGGTCCAAGCTAACTCGTGATTTGGTAACTATAAAGTTGAAACGATCTCTACGACACTCAATACGACATTCGACACTCCAAAGAAAAGCGATTCCATTCCAATTTCCGGCCCTCAATCGACAAGACGAACTCGCGTTTACACTCCATTGACAGGTCGTGGAGAATTACCAGGGTAAGCATGATTTGATTGTCGTACCTCGAGTTTCTGAATTGAGCATGAAGGCATAGCAAGGTCCATGCCAGGAAGTTATTGTGGCATTGTTGTTCTGACAAAATGATTTATAGAGGATATTTTCCCGGATTTGCAGACGAAAACCCAGAAACTCTCAAATCAACCATTCTACTATCAAGTTCACGTTCGAGAAATTCACCAGAAATGCAACCAATTACGATATCTTCCATGTCGTCACCAATGGATTCACCAGCTTCTGATACCACTATTCGTGGTCCTCCTTCGATTGTCAACTCTCCATTTACCTTGCCAGAAACTTTAGTTATCCCAAAAGGAAAATACTATCCTTCAAACTATAAGCCATCACCAACATCACCCCTCCCGGCACCTCTCACGAGCATCCCTTCGTCAATATTAAATGGTGGCAATCTTCAACTGCCTCCCAAAAGTCAACGTCAAAAATCTTCCAATCCGCATCATCAAAGGAAATCCTCAGACGTTAAACGAAAACTACAAAAGTATCAGAAAGATATGATTGAACAAGCACGTATGGTACATGCGTCAGTAGTTTCTACTCCCGGGCAATCCGCACCAGGATCAAAGCCTATCAGTCCTAGATTACTTCCTTTGGGTAGTCCTGGTCCTATTACACCATTTGAATTGGAAGAAAGTTCTGGGTATTTGATTGCCGGTCAAATGAGATCTGGCGGATTAGCTGAAGGTGGATTGATAGAGAACGAAGCAGTTGCGAGAATGATTCGAATGGAAGAAGAAAGACGAAGACGAGAGGAGCAAAGTTCACCAGCTGCTCGAGTTTGAAGGAGTTCGGAACTCTTGAACAGGATGGGGGTGTTCAGCCACACGGTTTCTTCCGACATTTCCGGAGAACGATCAACTCCTTCGATCACGATTCACAAGATTATGCATGGGACATTTCGCATTGAGCGATTGCATCAAAATACCCCGCACATTTCATTCGGTTCCCCACACTTTATCAAGAAAAATATTTCTTGATGCTTTGCATGAAGTTCCCCCACAAAATATATCACTCTACACGTCAGCACGTACCGGATATCTCTTCACACTTCTTGTTTCAACATCCATCACGCATCAGATACTTTTTCACTCTTCTTGTTTCGACATGAATCGCACGAATCACGAATCATTCACGGCCCCTTTTCCTTTGTCAATTTGATATCCAATACTGTTTTTACCGCATGTCACATGGTCAAACAATAAGAATTGACTAAGCTCTACTCATTCTTTTTTATCTCTGACCTAAATACCAAGTGCTGGTATGTTAGCTTTACTTTTCGCATTCTCTCGCGTTGGGGGTTTTAGGTTTGTACTCTTTTTTCCCTTTGGTTTCGTTTAGCATGGTTATAGAGTCTGGATTGGGATGGGTTGGCTAGGATGGGGAAGAGAGGAATCTGGGTAGGGTTTGGCGTTGCTGGTCAAAATCAAATCTTACACATGGGATTTCTCATTTTGAATCGGGAGGAATTATAGATTGGGGATGGGCTGGGAGGAAATGGAATTTGTTGAAAATGCTAGATGCGCGTTGAGCGTTATTTTGCTTTGATGGGGGTGGGATAGTATAGGATAGGATAGCAGAGGATGAAAAATAGCTTGAGAATTCATTATATATTTTATAGAGTATTCATGCGACTGTTTATGCATGTATGAGTTTACTTGTTTTTGTTTTTGTGTTTGTGTTTGTGTTTGTGTTTGCGTCTGTGTATTCTTGAGAGTGATGATGACGGTGATGGTGATGATGATGATGGTGATAGTATAGAGTTTATAAGTATCATGAGGCTAAGTTAAACTCGAGCTGGAGTTGAAGTTGAAGTTGATATGTATACTAGATACCTATATACATCTATACATACATCTATATATATATATATATATATATATATATACATATATATGAATAAACTTGACTTGATTTCACTTGACTTGACTTGACTTCAATTAAATCTAATAGAATCTGATTGAATATAATCTAATAAAATCAAGCGCGCTCAAATCACAGCTGTAGTTGTAGCTGTAGCTGTAGCTGTGCAAGAAAAATAGATAGAGGAGAATTTAGGGAGAGGTTGAATTAGTTTGGGAGTTTGGGAGTTTTTGGGAGTTTGGAAGTTGGATTGGGATTGGGATTGTTAGTGTGTGAATAATCTTAGGTTGTAGAAGGTACTAGGTAGGTATGTGATGGTTGGTTGATATTGGAGATGTTGATTGGATTGTATGTATGGTTTGGTATTGGGGTGAGTGGGTGAGTGGGTGGATGGGTATATGTGGATATAGATTTGGATTTAGATTTGAATTTGGATTTGGATTTTCTATTTTATTCTTTCATATATATCGAAAGATTTCAAAGTGAAGGATTTCAAAGTGATATGTGTGATATGTGTGATATGATATGTATGATATGACCAACCAAGATGATTAGATTTCCGATATCTATTCATCCCATTACAAGCTCTACTAACGATTTGCATAGGCTTCTTTACTACAGATACCTACCTAGGTACCTAGATATCGTTGTCAAGGTGGATGGATGTGGTGATGTACTTATACCACATATCAAAGATGAGATGTGGTATTTCGAATGAGTATGAGTATGAAGATGTTGTTGATTTCTTTTAGATGATTGAAGTGGTTTGGAGATGGAGATGGAGATATAGAGGTTTTTTTATCATATGGTGGATGGTGTTCATCATGTTGATGATCTAGCTCTGAGATTTATTTATCTATCAGCTCTTAATTCAATTGGCAGCTTCCAATTTTATATCTTCCTCTTCCTTACTACCCTCTCCACTCTCCTCTACTTTCTCTCCCTCTACTTTCTCTCCCTCTACTTTCTTCTCCCTCTACCTTCCCCCCACCCCCCTCCTCCCTCTTCCCATTCCCCTCCCCCTTCTTCCCCACCCTCCCCTCAAAACTCAACACCGCAATCCCCAACACCTTCCCCTCCATCTTGACCCTCTCCCTCGCGCCCTCCACCCCCGCCACAAACTCTCTAATCCTCGCAATCACCCCCTCCGCCTCCTCCACCGACGCCTTCCTCCCCTTCTTCTTCCCCGCCAAAATAACCTCCACCTTATTCCCCCTCTCCAAAAACCCCCTCATCTTCTCCAACCGATGTCCCAAATCATTCCGCTCAATCGCCCAATTCATCTCAATCGTTTTCGTCACCGTCCCCGGATTCTTACTCTTCTTCACCTCTTTCTTCTTCTGAAACAAGTCCCGCTTATTCACAATCCGCGCAATGGGCGCGAGCCCCTCGTCCGACAAGGCAATCACCTCCAACATGTGGGTTTTGCGATCCACGGAGCGGAGAATCTGCGCCGTGCGCACCGGAGCGTCGAGTTTCCCTTCGGCATTTTTGAGTCGCAGAAAGGGCGCCGTGATTTCCGTGTCCCGCGGAAGACGCTGTTCGGCGACGGCGGTGGAGGTGCTTTTGAAGACGCTGCGGGTTTGGATGCGAGTTTGCAGGTGGGAAGAGGAGGAGGAGGAAGAAAATATGGGGGAGTTGCGTAGGAGGGACGTTGATGCCGATGCGGATGTGGATGATTCGATAGGGAATCCCGAGAGAAATACTCGACGAAGAGCAGAAGCTGCGTTGAAGACGCAGCGGGGATTCGTCATAGTTGGTATTCGTATAGATGGGGTATGAGACTGTGATGAAGCTTGAGAGAGCTTGTGTTGTAGATGCCAGACGAGAAGAATTTATTGTGATGCGTGATTATGTAAGCGTATTCGTTCTGCATCGTCATATCACGGGGAAACAAAATATTCTGTATTTACAAACGACTTTACAGCCTGCGCAAAATTACTTATTTGATAAATTACCTACTTATGTAAATACAAAGAAAAAGCATGTCATGATATTTAAAACACTCCTCCGACCACTCCCCCCTCGCCTCCTCCATCCCTATCCCATCCCCAACCATGTCATCAACCAGCGCATCTCCCTCTTCCCGCGCTCCATTAGTATCAGCGCCGGAAGAGGAAAAGGAGGAAGCGAAAACCCCAAGCACGCCTCGCACCCCCTGCGCATCCTAACCTGGACGCTCAAATCACTCTTCATCTACCACCTCTTCCACACCTACATCTATTCACTCGAGACGGGATCTGGTCCCTCGATGCTCCCCACCATCTCCGTGTCCAACGATTGGTTTCTCATTTCGCGTGCGTATCGACGCGGCCGCGGCGTCCAGGTTGGCGATATCGTTTCCTTTGAATCGGTGGTTGAGCCTGGTCAAAAGGCTTTCAAGAGAGTTTTGGGGTTGGAGGGGGATTGCGTTATGATGGGGACGCCGGGGAGTGGGGAGACTCAGATGATTAGAGTGAGTTTATAAGGCTTGAAGGGAAAGCGAGGGGATGGCTTGAAGGGAAGCGCTAATGATTTATAGATTCCTGAGGGACACTGTTGGGTAGTGGGGGATAATTTAGAATGGTCGAGAGATTCGAGGATGTTTGGTCCGATACCCATGGCTTTGATCAAGGGGAAAATCATCGCTAGAGTACTACCGTGGAGCGAGAGAAAATGGTTCGAGAACGATCTGCAGCCAGTGGGAGATGGCCATTGAAACTTTGATGTAGTCACAAAAAACAATCACCAAGTATTAAGAAGTTAAATAGTCATGCCTGACTGATCAATGTCATGTGAGAGTTCCGACTATTTCGAGCAATGACTGGATTTGGATATCATAATGTCCTATCTAATTACATGAATAACAACTAAAGTTCCATATCGCTGTAATAATTTGTTGAAGGGAGACGTCGTGAAAAGATATATTGTAATGACAGGAACCTCTGAAGGTCTGTCATGAAAACACAGGAATAAAAGTAGTGCAGCGCCCCCTATTCTGCCAATATGCTCGCTGCAAACTATCATGCCTTTGATTATACTCCTAACACCGTGCCCTACCCATAGCTAGATGCAAATAACAAAAAATCTTTTCTTGTGCAAACCGCTCAACCTTCGATATGGGAAGACTTCCCACCTTGTCCGAGTAGTTGTAATGATCTTTGAGCAAGTTGAATAACTTCTCCTTCCCCGTCTTCTTCGCCTTCGTCGTCGGATTCAATTTGTTTGTCGGAAATAGTCTTAATCATTTGTACAATCTCTTCTGATTTTCCAATCAAGCTTATTAATTTTTTATCCTCGGATTCCAATAGTTGTAACAATGTCCAGATTGCGATGTGTTGGAAAGTCGGATCTCCGCTAGCGAGGAAACGTTTTAGATAACCGTGAATACCTCCGAATGGTTCTGTCCAGGCTTGAATGAAGATAGAGTAGTCACCGACTATAATTAGTTAGCATTGAAAACTTCAAGCATGATCCCATAATTAAAACTTACCCTTGGACGACAAATTACCAAGAGCTGCAGCACTGTTGCCTTGGACTTCGATACTCGGGGAGTCTGTCAATGGAATAAGGACATCGAATACACCTAGGTTGAGAAGTTGAGTCTTAAGATCGTCACTTAAGGCCAATACAGCGATTGCAGCAGTCATTTCCGATTGAACACTAAGGGCGACCTCCAGAACAAGTTGTTTGCATTTTTGAACAGCTCCAGCTTGTAGAACAAGCTCCTTGTTTCGATCAGAACTAGCAGCAAGGTTGCGAAGTGTCGATATGGCGTGGCATTGAATTTCTTCATTATCGGTGGAACCTAGTAGATCTACTAATGGTTTTAGAAAGCCGGCATCAATAATTGGAGATTCGTTTAATGGATGTATCGATATGTTGCGTATGCAAGCGACAGCAGAAAGTATTAATGGTAGATAGGAGGATTGTAAAAGTCGTAATAATGGAGCTAAACCGCGAGCGCGCACAATTTCTAATTGATACTTCTCATCAGAAGCAAGATTTCGCAAGGCCAAAGCTGCTTGGCACTGGACTTTAGGCGAAGAGGAATCCATCAGGTTCACAAGGGATTGTATGAGTCTGTTCTCGTTCAAGGCGAGCTTCTTGCGGTTATTAGCATCAACAGCGATATTACTCAAAGCTGTTGTACAGTAGTATTGTACATCTACATCAGAAGACGAGAGGAGTTGTACGAGGACGGGTATGGCACCAGCATTAACCAGCTGCTGTCGGTTCTCATCTAAATGATGTCAGTGTTTGTAAATGCTACGCCGAGAAGGTTACTGCTTACCAGAATGTGTCATGTTCAATAAAGCGCCAGTAGCATTTCTCTGCACACGCATATCTTTAGATTTAGCTAGACGAGTAAGAGGTCCCAATGCCCCTGATCGTGCGATCTTGGCCTTGTTATCCTCGTGTGTCGCCAAATTGGTGATACAACCGACCGCGTTACATTGCACCTCGACATTTGGGGACATCATCTGTCTGATGAGAGGCGTAAGCCCCCCAAGAAGTACGATTGCTACTTTGTTTTCCGCTGCACTCTTTGTTAGCTTGATTCATATCACAGGGGAACATAACCTACTGTTAACTGCCAAGTTTCCAAGAGCTGCGCTAGCCGCTCGTTGTACCTCGATATCGGGACTTTGCAAAAGGAAGAGTATCGGCTCGAGGGTGTCTCTATCTACTTCACGAACATCTAAAAGGCGTCAGTAATAAATCCCCTGCACTAACGATAATCTAATCCCATCCGCTCTGAAGAGCCGCCATTGAAGTAGTTGCATGCGAGGCGGACCACTATTTATACAGGTCATGCATTTCGCCCGAGTCCAACATTGTGTACTCGCATCCATCCAGGTATATAACAAAGACGTACCTCGTTCCGTTATCTCAGCAAACGTCAAACTAGCACTTCGCTGAAGGTCGACATTATCAGAAAATACCAATGTACTCAAAGCTCGTAGAGGTTCCCCGGAGAAAAAGTCGGTCTCGCCGCGCTGGATGATCATTAGACATCGAATTTAATATTAGTTTAGGCTCTTCTTACATTCTCTAGGTATTGTAATAGGTCTGCCACCGCTTCTCTTTCGCTTTCTGCTAGCACTGGCTCATATAAGCCATCTCGGGATTTACCTGCACAGTCCAACGATAAGTAAATAATTCCACGAGACATGATTCTTTTTTCAACGCATACCTCCGCAGCAAGAAGAGCAAACACCTCCCATTTCTTAATGTTGGTCCCGTAGGACTGGTGAGCGTAGAATGTAGGGTCGGGATCAAATTGTGTTTGTGTTGGAATGAAATGTAATGAGGGCGATGAATCGAACAAAGCGAAGCTACAGGAAGGGGAAATGGCGTAAATTTCGATTTCGGATTATATTAATGGAAGGCTCGATGGCCATTCGTCGGGGAGTAGCGATGTGAATTAAAGAATTGTTCTGGATGTTGATAAAAGGAAGGAATGGTCGAGGATTGCAGATTGAAGATTGATGAGTCGAGTTTGAGTTTGAGTCGAGGTGAGTTGAGTTGAGTTGGCGGGAAGCTTTTTGGTTTTCTAACACAGCTTCGGTCTTTCACTTTCCTTAGGTAATTGTACACCACCGCCGGCTTGTACACGCTACGTGCTACAGAAGGCTACGCACGGACCACAGACCAATGTAGTCGACTATGACGGAAAGAGAAAGGTCGAGGAATAATAATAAATGGATCCCTGTTCGAGTTTGTTAGGTTGCTTGTACTAGGTGAGGACGGAGGAGGAGTTGACTTGATTTAACCTTGGAACCTTTGAATGATGTCTGTTTGATGAGAAATGAGTGAGGAATGAATTTTAATTTCTGATACAATTTGCTGTAATTTGCTATAATTTGCTAAGGTCTCATGAACAATTAAACGACCGTACCTAGGCACGTAAGCTCCTTTGTATGACAACCTCGCTCTCTGCTCTCTGGTTGAGTGCTTACTGGCTCCTATCTTGGTATCGTATCTCGGTCAGCAGCATCAATCAACATGTCCCGCTACATCGTGGATTTGGTCGATCCCCTGCGAATCTCCAGCCTCCTCTTCCCGCAACGAAAGAAAATGGAGCCTCGCGGCTAAAGGTGACTAAAGATATCCAATAGATAGCATGGACGATATGCTCGGGAGGTTTATCTATGTCGCTATCGGTATAGATAGTTGGGTACGGAGCAGCGACGAGAAGAATTGAAAACTCTTCCATTGGAGAATGACCAAGTGTCTCAGATTTGGTATATAAAATCAAGTTAAGTTAACAAACATACTACCATACCTACTCGGTAGAGTTACCCAGTAAGTGATGATAGAACCACTTTCACTCTTCACTCCTCGCTCCTCACTCCTCACTCCTTATCCGATGATACCATTATGGGCACATCTTCATCTCTCCCCATCCTCGACATCCTCGACATCTCAATTCCAACAGCCATTTACCCAGTACGAGTACACATCCTCCCATTTATTCTTTGCTCCCTGAACCTAGGTAGTGCGCTCGTAAGGCTATCGATTAAAATAAAGATCAGAATGTCACCACAACACAACACAACCATGCACAAACAGCATAACATTCACGTCGTGACAACTCAATTGCTCAAGATGAGAAAAAGCCATACACAAAACAACACTCGTTATCCTGGGATAAACAACCCTTCGATTCAATGAAAACTTTTCCAAATCGACTTATCGCGTATCCACATTCAATTCTGGTACACCACTCTACGAAGTATCCATTTACACCGATATTTTGCCCCAATAAAAAAAAGATGCAAACGCATACACCCACTTGAAGCCTCACCAACATAACCAATGGATGCGGCATGGTTGATTCTCAAAGCCGGGTACCAAAACAGCAACAGCGAACTGTTTTATATCGACGTGTTTCCCTAGTGATGGTTCTAATTCTCAAAGATCAACGAGGTGGATGTACAGAGGGGTTTCATCCATTGACATCTTCCACTTCAGATTATGCAAGATACTGAAATCATCCTGTCATTAAGCAATTTGGAGATAGCCACCCACGCCACCATTCTATTTATTTTCCGAGGCAGGTGCAGGTATCTTTTTAGCCACAGAAACTCTCAAATTCGAGTTCATGCATGTAGGTCAAAGTACAGGGAAAGCAACTTCAACAAGCATTGGTCATCCTAGAAGAGTAAGATGAGTGAACGCTTAGGTATGCTGCTGCTATTCAAACGGCCTCTTCATCATTCAAGAGGAGATCTCTGGGGGATTTATTCTAGAAGATTGTTCTAAAGCTACTCCAGAGCTTAGAGTCTTTTCAATTGAACTGCTGGAGTTTGATAATTTACGCTCGTGACTACGAATAATCGTCCATCCGAAGTTTAGATAAGATAGAGGCAAGCCGCCCCGTCCCATCTTTGAGATAACCCAATCGAGAGAACCATATCAAGTCAAGCTCATGCCTTGGGCGATGATTTTTTTCTTTCTTGTGAAGAGATTTTCAACTACTTCGGTGCGAGGTATGAGTTGGCATCGTGAGAAAATGTCTTTGCATTTCAAAAATGGTGTAGTAAGTGGATACTCAAAGGACTAATCCGGGGAAGAGAACCGAGCCTTTCATGGGAATCCGAAAAGGGATAAATAGACCCAGAATGATAACCGAACATAATGTACCGTATAGATTCGATTCTCGATATATATGTACTGAGGGATTCATGATAGGAAGATCGAGCTGCTTCCCCTCAAATAGTTTTATGCAAATTACAGTTATAATCTTTGGTAAAAATCTGGTCATCTTTGGGTTCCTCTTATACGAAAGCTTCCAGGTTGCTTCCATTCCATTAAGAAGAGCTAGACGCGCGCTGGGTATGTGTATACAATTTTAGCTACGATATCTGGAAAGATGACGAAACACTCAAGGTTCCCCTCAATCTCGAATTGGAAAGATGTTGACATCTACCTATCTAATGTCTAAGTATAGTAGGTAGGCCATGAAGGATGGATACAATTATTGCTCTAGTAATAAATATACTGGCCGGGTAGGGAATACTCGAGCAAGTATCTAGTGCGATGATGAAGGGGTAATTCTCGATATTCGTGCACACATACGATAGTCGTTTACCAATGAGTTGGGTTTGCTCGAATATGTTGACTCGAAATAGGTAGATCAGGAAAGTTTATTGAGTGATGACGCTCCGCTAGGCCACTGCCGTGGAGGCCTTTTCGCACCGCTCTAGATGATCTTGATCGGTGAATACCTACCTAGTACCTACCCACCTGGGCAGCTAGATGTATTATGTATTTCATTTCGACATCAGACCTCACATACTTCACATACTTCACATACCTACTTCAAATATTACGGTAGATAAAGTGACACAACAATGCAGAAGCTGAAACAGGTCAAATTTTGGCTGATCATATATATAAAATTCCCCAGAAAATCTGCCCCACCTTCGTGACTTTTGTTCTAGCTTTCAAAGTTCAACCCACCATTTCCAAGCTTTGCGACTCAATATTATCCATCTTCCTACGATACAGTACAACATACAACCTTTCTCATGATTCATACTTCAATTTAATTCTTATTGAATTTTCGGCCAACTTTATCTTTGTCCCTCCCCCCCAAGATCAATGTGCTCCCCACGAATTGTCCCAAGCATAATCCATGTCTAATATGGCAGAAGAGATGCAGCCAGCGGCGCCCAATCCCGCAGACACCTTCACATCACAACCACCGGCTGTCGCTAGACATGATCACGAGTCGCGCATAGCTCAACCTTCTACATTCCTCCTTCCAAGAGTGAAGGTCGCCGAGATGCAGCAAGAAAAGCCGCTGGAGGAACCGCCGCTGGAAAAGCCGATGAGTGCGCTCGACAAGGAGCAGCAAAAGGGTCTGGTAAGATAATTCCCGTTATCGCTTGTTCCATCAGGGTGGTCGTATAAAATCATTCGTAGGATACTCGTGGGGGTTTTGTACTTCGAGTATCACACGAGGCTGACATACTCAATTCAACAGAAATCGATTCGAGATTTCCTCAAGCGCCGTACAAGTTACGATGTTCTACCTCTTTCCTTCCGACTTATCATTCTAAATACCGATTTACTTGTCAAGAAGAGCTTGACTATTCTCCTACAAAATGGTATACAATACCCCAGGCCATGTCAGATCACATCTCGTCGCTGATCTCTGAACTTTATAGGTATCGTTTCAGCCCCGCTATGGGATTCGCACACCTCAACTTTTGCTGGTCTTCTTACAACTTCGGACTATATAAATGTCATCCAATACTACTGGCAGAATCCAGAAGCTCTCAATCAAATAGACCAATTCAAGTTGAGTAGCTTAAGAGGTAGGGTCTGCGACTAGGGTTGGTTGAGCGTCAGGCTGAATGAATCACAGATATTGAAAAGGCAATTGGCGTACTACCTTTGGAGACAGTATCGGTACATCCGGCACGACCTCTTTATGACGCCTGTCGACAAATGTTACAAACCCGCGCCCGCCGTATTCCACTGGTTGATGTCGATGACGAAACCGGAAAAGAGATGGTGGTTAGTGTGATCACACAATACCGCATTTTAAAATTTATTAGCGTCAATGTCGATGAGACGGAATTCCTGAAGAAAAGCGTTTCGGAACTCAAGCTGGGAACATATGGCGACTTACAAACCGCAAATATGGATACCCCGGTGATCGACGTCATACACATGATGGTCAAACACAGCATTTCGAGTGTTCCCATCGTTGATAAAGATTCACGAGTCCTTAACCTTTTCGAGGCTGTTGATGTAATCACAATCATCAAAGGTGGAGTATATGATGGCTTGACGTTGACTGTGGGAGAGGCTTTGGCAAACAGAGCAGAAGATTTTGCAGGGATTTATACATGCAGCGAGGAAGACAGACTAAATTCGATCTTTGACACGATTCGAAAATCTAGAGTGCATCGATTGGTGGTTATAGATGAAGAGCAGCATTTGAAGGGAGTGATCTCTTTGTCCGATATTCTGCAGTACGTACTCCTTCATGGAGAAGACGACGATTGAGCCTATCCGATATTGGCAATGATACTACGGGGACGGATGGGCGTTGCATAGCGATTTGGCGTACAGGCACAAACCTGATCTCACTGGTCATAAAATGGCCACAAATAGATGTGATTGGGCGATTTATTCATATTCGTTAATACCATTTTATCGACTGCGGATTAGGGGTAACATGGCAAGTTTGGGGAATGGCTTGTGAATATTTTATGGATGATGGGCAGTAAAGTACTTACGATTCAGGAAATTTATCTTTTTTATAATGTTTTGATGGAATACTGTGCATTTCCAATTAACTGAAAGTTGGGACAATTCTTTTGTGGATTTATCACTCTGGAAGTCAGGATCAACTTTAAACGAACTTGTATAGTGGTTCTTCGAGTAAGTATTTAACAGTCTGGACTAGCAGACCAGATGTGTGCTTTGAAAACTTGAGATGCTATAGAGGCAGTTTTCTCAAACAGATTTGATCTTTCAACGGAATTCAATCTTTTGGCTCATTTCGATTCTTTGGAAGAATTCAAGAATCAAAAGCTTCTCGTTGAATTGCACCTCGAAAATTTGCACATCTCCACAGTTCCTCGTTGGGGTCCTCACTCAAGTTGACTACCAAGTAATTGTAAGTCGCGGTTTCTTCTTTTGTCGATAATAGAAAATTGCACCTCCCTAGTGAGTGGCCTCCTTGTGCAAGAACAATCTTTCTGAAAGCCAAATCTGTAATTTTTGTTGGCACATCGAGAAAGTTTCCTGAAGAGCCTTTTTTTTTTAATACAAATGACAAGCAACAATTGTTGATTGTTGATTGTCTAGGAATTACCTGGACAATCAAAATGCGACCTAATCGTCTCAATTCTAGAGCATCATCAGCTACTTTATCCCTCAGACGACAGCAAGATGTCGCAACCTTATTCGCAGATGATTCTAGTATCGCTCAAAACTTACTACGAGGTCAAGTAATCCCTATTAGAAGAGCATCCATTAGAGCACTTCCATCGGATCCAAATATTTCTTCAGTTTTAGCAGGAGATGGCCCTTCGATCGCCGACGAGCCTTCAGACGTAGTGCAGCAACCAAGGATTCGACGTGGTCTTTGCAGCAGTAATACCTGGACTTCCTCAAGTGCAGGGGGCGAGTCTGAAAACGACGACTTGGATGATCGCACACATTTTATAGAAGAATTCAATCGACTAGCGGATAAGGTATGCAAGTAGATTGTTTAAGCGTGGAGAAGAAAGCTGATGATCTTTAGCACGGCGTACGAAAATTTATTCCCAGTGAATACGAGGATATTCCTGTAAGTTGGCCATTACGTCCGGTAACCTCAAGTACTTACTAATAGAATCAGTGTATCGAGGATGGACCTGATAAGCATGGTAATTGGTTATCCAGAAAGCTCTTCAGACGGACGTCCTCATCTCAGACACCCGTCGTTAAATCTAAGAAGGCAGAGCGACGGGATCTCAAGAAAATGCGAAGCATTAGCGATTCGTTACGGCTGAAGAGCAGAAGAGACTCACTCAAGGATAGAGATCTGGTAGAACTTGTTCGTTTGTGCGGATCAAGTCTGTTATACCTTCCAGCCGAATATGCTGCGAGTAGCTTAACTTTGCCAACTTGTATTCGTGCTACAGCTCAATATTTGATACAGCATGGTATACCACGAATTACATTCCGCTTTACTGTTTCTCGTGCACTAATTGATGTGCAGCTCCTACCACCCGTGGCGTATTTCGTATACCAGGATCTCAACACACAATCAGCCTCATTTATGAACATTATTGTTCGAAAGGAGACGAAGGACATATTGCGGGAACAGTAAGATATCCGACTTTACCGGACCATATTGACTGTGATGTGCATGACGTTGCGTCTGCGTTCAAGAGATTTCTCTCTGGTATCCCTGGTGGTATTTTGGGGTCACTTCCATTATTCGACGCCCTCGTCTCCATCCAAACACATCTTAGAGGCGATCCAGAAATGACACGAACTAAGCATAGTAAAGTTCGAGCGAGACTTATTGCTTTGTCTATCTCGACTTTAAGGTCAACATATAGGCGAGAACTTATCTGTGCAGTCCTAGGGTTACTCTGTATGGTTGGTCGTGCAGCGGAGACAGCGCGAAGGGAAGACGATCGGGGCAGGCCTCTTCCTACTTCAGATCTTATGGGCTATAAACCATTAGGGATTGTTTTTGGACCCCTACTTGTGGGCGATCTAATGGACAACTACAATATTCGCTTGGCCAATGGCCACGGTAGTTTGGTCCTCACTCCTTTGAGTCCACCAAAAACTAAGAAGGAAAGGAAAAAACATAAAAGCGCAGAAGAAGGTGTTACTTTCAATAATCTAGTTGACAAAATCAAGGTTGCCGGCGAAATTACGGAAATGCTCATCACTCATTGGCGTGATGTAGTTCGCCATATGAAGAATCTGGAGGCCCTGACAGCCGTCCAGGGAAGCAAAATTATGGATATTCGAGGGAGGAAACCACCCATTTTACGTCCTTCGATGTCAGAATCCTTCTCCTTACGGAGGCCTCCCGACTGGACATATGACAAACCCAATAGGAATGCTGACAGGAGTCAATCTCCAACACCGCCACAGCGTAGACCCTCACCTCGTTCATGTCCAAGGCATAGCAGCGGAGATAACACTGAACGACAGGCCACTGAAAAGCAGGCACTTGATGACTACATGAATCCCTTGCAGTTTGATGCCCTATCAGTCACAAAACAACGATCGCGTCAAAGGTTGTCACCAGGAGAAGCTCTTAAGAACGCAAAATCTTCAAGTGCTCTTTCCACAGCTCTGGTAAAGGAGCATCCCGATGAAAATGATTTTGAAGATATTGATCTGAGTTTCAAGCAAACCCCACAAAGTATTAGATCTTCATCTATGAAAAATGGAAAAGAGAATAATCAAAAGAGTCCAGCCGTAGAACATACTACTGAATGTCGTGTCAAAGGTATTGTTCGAAGGCGGCTCGAGAGCGAATCTATTGAAATTGAGGATCTGTCACCTGTCAGAGATCCCAAGGACTTGGGACTTGATAAGACATTGGACACACAATCAAGCCCACTATCACTAGAGTCGCATCCGAAGAAGATCAAGAAGACTAGCTCATCTTCTCTCTTACAGGACAACGATCAAAAGCATATGCAAGTCTCTGCGCCAAGCCATCATGATACCCCATCCAACAGAGAAAATCATATCAGATTTGCGCCAAGCACATCCCATGCCCAGGATGCCAAAGATTCTCGAAGGCGTCAAGGCTTTACAGGCTCTGATTACTCCAAGGGAAATAGCCCTAAGGATCCACTTTCCAAGGTCTCACATGAGGATGACCTAGCATCCTTAGCTGTGCTAGGACAAGCCCTGGAATCGCCCGGTATATCGATGAAGTCCGAGGTAAAGTCGAGAAAATCTATCGAGAAATCTGATAACCCGACGAAATATGATTCAGGTATAGATTTCAACGAGAAAAGAGAGGCAGAGAAACCAGTTGAGAAACCTAGCACACCGAGCTTTTCACGTCCCCAACTGTCTCGCCAGAGTTTTCCTGATACACCAAAATCCGCAAAGGTTTATGTGCATGATGACCGGTCTGGAATTAAGAGCAATGTTTCGCGAAAAACTGATTCTGCTGCACCTGTTATTACAACATTAGTGGAGCCTAAGGTTATCCAGGCGAAAGAAAGACCTGCTCATGAAACGGCTTCACCTGCTACCTTGTCAAAAGTAGCCTCGATCAGAGAAATGTTTCGAAAGCGAAAGTCCGACAGCCGATCATCAAAATCAACCGAAGATAACCACAAGAGTGAGCCTTCTAGGCCAGTCACAGAGCATCACACGGAACCCCATTCACGAAAGATTCCCACTCCCGAGCCTGCTCGAACACCTAAGAAGGTCAGTGTTAGGGCCATGGCAGAGAAATTCGATACTGTGAAGGCAACGCCTCCTCTATCGTCATTAGCCCCAGTCAAATCTACTATACCAATACCTATAACATCGGTCGACAATCGAAGAGGCGAGTGTGTTATTTCGCCTTATACTATCAATCCGCCACCATCGCCAACAAGATCAATTGCATCTTTCAAATCTGGAAAGTCTGTTCGTTCTTTCCGTAATACGGGCTTATCTCAGCGCTTTCAGCAAGCTCAAGAACATTCATCGCCCACCAAAATGCAAGCTCCTAAGAGAGTGTTGAGAGATTTTGTACCAGAACCTATCCCACCACAAGTCATAGTTGAGAATTCTCACGAAGACTCTGTAGCCTCATTGAGACGTCCGCTTTCTACTTCCAATTCTCTCACCGTTCCACTGAAACCAGTGAGTCATCAGCCACCTATGCCAACTAGACAAGCTGGAATGGATGGTGCATATAGTAGTATTGGCAATTCTGATATTCTGTCTTTGACATCATCAGAATTTGAAGCAGCACACACTTTTCTACAGTCACAATCGCAACTTGCTCACGATGCAACGCTCTCAAAGAATACTTTGACTCGTGGCAACACAGTCTTACACTCGCAGATACGCAGTCTCCAACAACAGGTATATGAAAAAACTGAACAAGTACGGCAATTGCAACGACGATTTGAAATAAGATCCAGCTCTGATACTGAGCATATCGGCTTGACAGAACAATTGAGAGAATCGAGAGAGGAAGTAGAGATGTGGCGAAGAAGGGCTGAAGCAGCCGAGAGAAAGTTAGAGCTGATGGATATTATTAGGGCTAGAAATGATTCGAGGATGGAGGAGCAGCGAGGACTCATCCATCAAGCTAAGAGTGTTCAAGCTGAAGATGACATTATTTCACATGGAGGAGGATATAGTGTTGAAGGTGGTACGAGGAGACTAATTTTGAGACGAAGGATGACTGGTACGATGAGCTCGGAGGATAGCACTGGGAGCAATGGTACTATTGTTAGAGAGAGGAGTGGAAGATACGTGGATGGAAGTGAGATTTGTATGGATGTTAACACGGATGGGGTTATACATAAAGATTGGGAAAATCAGACACTTTCCATCCTGGATGGTTTTAAAAGTTGGGAGGACTGATGAATTGTGTTTTCGCTTTGAAATCCCCTTTTGGTAGTTGGCAGGAAAAGTGATAAATTAAAAAAGGGAAAGGATCGATGGGCGATGCTATCAGAAGGACCCCGATTTTGATTTCTGCTTGTATTATATTCATATGTTCTTAGGATGAAAGAGACAATGAAATAGAATTTTTGGAGGAGAGCTGTCAAATATTATTCGGATGAGACGGAAGTTAGATTATTTATTTGTTTTATAGATAGATATCAGACTGGAATAGCGAAATTCATGTGTTAGATATGGGTATAGCATTCACTTGAGGTTTTCTATTCTTGTTTCATTATCATTCTTTACCATTCACTTTCTAATAGCTTAAATCTTAGTTTTCGCTTACTCAAAGCTTGAATTTTTCTTCCTTTGGTCCATTTAAAGAATTGAGGTCGTGGGAGAGAAATCTAGATCGATCTTCCGACGTCTTTGACTTTCTCACAACACAACAACACAACATCATATTGGCAAACAAACAATTGTCTATGGATAGCTAGCGGTTACGACTTCTTTTGATTACTACTTTTTTCTATCATATTCTGTCGAGAACGCAAAGGCTTTTTGTTTTATAAATAAGAGACGTTGTGTGCGGAAGGGAGGAAAATTGGTCCACGATTTTACGGAGACTACAACTTGTTGAATTCTTAGACTTCTGATCTCTTTAAAAGAAGTGATACTGTCGATATTTCCATTGTCGAAATTTGGGAGCGGTACTAGCATCAACACGGCATCGAATCATTTATTTCGAATTACTTCTTGTCGATCTTGCATCTTGCGACTTTTTGCAGATTGGAAGAGGAGATACACGGATTGCGAGCAAAAAGCGCCAGTGATCAGTCTGATCTGAGTATATCTTCAAGAGCATACAAGGATACGGATCGAATACGAGAGATGACGAAGAATAGGATGGCGGTTACGGGGAGAAAGGCTTCTTCTTTTGGGGGAGTCCCCGCGGCTGGGCGGGAGGGGGAGGGGACTGTATATTCGGAATTGGATAGGATGAGGGAGATTAGAGATCGAGGGGAGGAGATGAAGAAGAAGAAGAAACAGGGCGCTAAAGAAGTTGAGGAGGAAGAGAAAGTGTGGGTTCATTGGGAGAGATGGGGACTTAGTGTTTGGTTGGGTATGTTTTTTCTTTCTTCTTTTTTGGTTGACTTTGATTTTATTTGACTTCAATACGAAGATTCACTTCAGCAAGTTTTTTTTGTGATTCAAAAAGATCATCCCGAAGATATATGAATCAAGCTGACGCATCCATCCACCAAGTCATCTTCAACATCATCTTCGCCATCCCCGTCTCGTACCTCATTGCCAAATACGCCATTCCTGCTCCCTGGCGCTGGGCGGTATTTATCCTCTCTCACCACGCACTTCTCGCTTGTGCATATGAATTCGCGATGAATGTGAAAGAGCGCATGGTGGAAATGGCGATTAGGGAAGCAGAGGAGGAGAGGGAGTTGGAGCAGTGGGATGATGTGGTTGCGCAGTTGGAGGGGGTGTTGGAGGAGAGTAGGAGGAATAGGAGGGTTATGGAGGGGGTGGTGGAGGGGATGGGTGGGGTGGGAGATGAGGAAGAATCTGAAGAGGAGGTGGAGGAGAGGAGGTAGAGGGAGAGAGAAATTGATACGGCGAGGAAGAGGGTAGGGGAGAAGATTAAGGAGTTGGGGGGTGGGAGAAGAGGGGCGTGAGGATTGATAGGGAACTTTTGAGTGCGTTGAAGAAGGAGAGACATGACTTGTTGTATGAGACGACGAGTTTTTCGCAAGAGGATACGAAGAGTGTGTGGTTTGGAAAGTCATGGAAAGAATTGTGTGATGCGGAGGGGGTTTATTATAGAGAGAGAATGGTTGGCGAGGGTGGAAAGTTTACTAGATGTGTGGAGGGATGAATGGGTAGGGAGTGAGGGAAAGAACAGTTTGTGCTGGAGAAGGAGTGGATGTATTTTGTATCGACAAGATATCTCTATTTCATGCAGTAAACAGAAAATAGATCTGGGGTGAAGTTCTGTAGACTACTCTCTAATCACTGTGTTTCCTCACCTCAATACATGTGAAACTTTTGCACATTTGTGAAAACTCGCAGGGTATCCAATAATCCAAACTGCAATTCAACAATATACCCAAGGATTTGAATACCTATCCAAAAGCAGTAAGAAATTTGAAAATAGTTCAATGATGTAATCAAATTCCATATCTTAAACGATTCGAATATTTCTAATTAATTTGAGAGTTTACTAATCCTCATTATTGGACTGCAGTCCGAGCTATTGGACACCCTAGCACTGAAGAGCTAGACCTACCTATTACCTATTACTGAAGCCTCCCAATAGATTCTGCGCGGTACCTTGCATATGTTTGGAACAAGAATATATTTTAACATTCAGATTCCACTCTCGCTCTCAGAATCAGCATTCAAGTTCTCGAATCAAACAAGTGCCCGTTCGATTCATACTCCATCGTTACACACCCAGCCCATCCATCCCATCCATCCAAAGCACGCTTCGTCCCACATCAAGTATAACCTCACCCTTTCCACATTCCTCACTCCCTTGAAACTAAACGGAAAATGCTCCATCACCGGTTTCGCACCGTGTCTAACTGCTAATTCCAACACGTGCCGATACTCTGATCTCGAAGCGGCGGTGCTGATGCGACATCTAAGATCTTTGATGAGCGAGGCAAGAAAGGGAAGGTCATCTCATCGGCTTGTAAGATAGCAATTTGCGACATTTGTGATGGATTGTTACATGGCAAAACTAACTGCCTGTTATGTATATGAAGCAGTCTGATTGGGTAAAAATCATGTATTTTGTTTTTGTAGCTAATTACTGGTCATGATATAGATTTGTGAAGCACACAAGAGCATAGACAACCTTGAACTGTAATCACCATATTGATGGCTTTCTGCTGCATTGTCTACCACACATAAATGTAATTCCAAGTGGTTTATGTGCCTATCAAAGGTGACCAGTCTTCTTTCCTAACATAATCTGCCCAAGTGGCCAATTTGTAACCATCTGGGAGGTACTACTGGGTTGTTAGCAAGAATCTTCTGAGAAAAACCATAATCTTTACCTCTTCCGTCTGTACATGTCTCCCACTCATTAACATCGATTCTTCGTAGGGTAAGGCCTCAACGAGTTCTGTGCTAGCAACGACAGTATCTGGAGGAAGCCCATAGCTCGATAGTCGCTTTGCATGCTGCTCAGAGGAAACTTGCTCAAATCTAGCTTTGATACCGAGCTCTTTGAATGATGTTAGGCACTAGGGCTTCGAAACTCGCAGAAGAAAACTTACCATCAGCCCATATCTTGAGTCTTTCTTCTTCTGGAGTAGGTTTTCCAAAAAGCACAACCTGTCTTCCAGAGAACTTCTTCCCTCCTCTCAAGACTTCTCCGATTGCCATTCCTGTGTCCTCAGCATCGGAGCAAGGCACCCTAGTATCACCTGGATATGGCATTGAGAGCACAAATGATCCATCTGGCGTCTAGTCATTTTCCTTGTAAGTCATTCCATCAATACAAAGCCCAGAAGAAACAGAAATATACCTTGTAAGGACCTAAGACCATTGGATACTTGACCCAATTTTGAAAGTAGAATGCGACAAACACCTCTGTAGTTTTTTTCCACAAACTCGGATAATTCTCAGCCAAATCATGTCGGATCAGTGCTTTAGCGTTATATGGCAAAATGTTCTGAAATTGACGTCCAGCTAATGTCCTTCCATCGGGTAGACTACTCAATATATAATGTTCGAGGTGAGGAAGTTTGGAAGCAATCCGATTAATAGTCTTGGCTTGAGCTACCTCAATATCAAGTGAGTTTTGCTCCCAGAAGTTAGTGATAGCAAATATGGCATGGGCTCCGGATAGAGCAGCCTTGATGGAGTCAGGAATATCATAATCGGCAGAGACAACTTCGGCACCACTCTTGGATAGAGCTTGAGCGGATGGCTTTGTAGGGTCACGGGTTACGGCCCGCACTCGGTAAGTATCAGAAAGATGCTTGAGGATATAACGGGTTGTGGGGCCGCCCTTGAGTCAGGATTGTTATTAGCCTGCACTGAACTTAAGGGGTATGTAAGAGAGTGAATGTACTTGTGCACCAGTAGCCCCGAGAACAACGACAAGCTTCTTATCTGTCATTGTGAAGTATATTCGAGAATTATGAATTGTGTCAAACCTTTCGAGCTTTCTCGATATACAGGAAAATGATGAAACAACTTCCCTCCCTGCCAGACTGTACTTTGTCTAGTGTAAGAGAGCACTTACTCACCAAAGCCTTAGGCACCGTGAGTTGATTACTGATTCAAAATATGCCCGTTCGCGTATGTCATTTTCAGTGGACAAAGAGCAATCCAGTAAATGCGGCAAAACAAAGCATGACTTGCATGTGATCCTAGTCCTAGTGAAGATCACTTTCCGGATACTACTCCGTAGGTACTCATCCTATTACATAAACTGTTTGGATTCAAAATGTTCGTGTGAACGAGTATACGAGACCAGACATGACTCTTCAGATCCTCCTCCGGCGAGGATAAGATCAACAACATGTGCCTTAGCAAAAGCGATTGTTATACTCCTGAAGTACCAAAGTAGGGTCTCTTTATGAATGAAAATCAACTCGGGTCCATAGGTCTGGAGGAAATGAAATCAAATTCTGCACGCTGATAATATTAAATGTGTGTTGTTTTCTTGTTGGACTCCGTGCTTTTCATGAAGCTCCGGTGGCTTGATGTAGCAGATGCTAGCGTATTCGGATATGCTAGCACTATTATAGCTAGCGTTGTGTTTTTCGGAGATCTTTCCCCACAAACACCGATCAATTTTCTAACCTTACTTCCACCTCATTTTCGATATCAGAACAACAAATACTGATTGCCCAAGTGGAGATCAAGAGTGTCAAGGGTGTCAAGGGGTTCAAGAGAATACCTCAGAAAAAGTAATATGCATTCTTCGAGTAGAAGATGTCTTTGACAACTCCGCGGAAGATTCAATATTCTACCATTTATCCAATTGAATGCAGCCAAATATCGTTCCTTTTAAATGTTCAGTGTGTGATTAATCTTACAATATCACCTAACCCCGATACTTTGTCAGATTTTAGTCCGACAAACATCTCCGAAACCCCATGAAGTCACATTATCTCCTGCAAATATTGCGCAGAGACGCGCCTAATTATCCAACCCTTGGGAATGTACCTTGAAAGAGTACTTCCAAGACTTCATCTGACCCTATCAATACCAGCAAGAATCGCGAAATTCTTCGGGTTATTGAGCAGTTATGGCCGATCCAATTCATTCATACTCCTTTTGCTTTCAAATCTGGCACGGAACCATACCGTTCGGTATTGTACATTTCAAACAGGCTGGAAGCACCCTTGCCATGTCACCGTCTACTTATATAGTGGTATAAGTCTTTCGTACTCCCATGTTTCATAGTCTTCATTACCCTTGATCTTCTCAAGTTTGTCTACGCCTTTCATCTTCATACATCGTGAAAGCTGTGACTTTACAATGTCGTCAACTACAGCACCAGCTGTTCCCCCCACAATAGCCTCTTCAGCCCCATCCATAGATGACAAGCCCCAAAGACTTGAACGATCAGAAGATGCCTTTACAACAGATTCAGAGAAAGGCCCAGCAACTACTAGTCCACCACCTGAGCCAGAACAAGTGAGAACAGTTACTGGCTGGAAATGGATCGTCATTTGTGTTGGATTCTACGTCGCTACTTTCTTATACGGCTTGGACAACACTATCGCTGCTGATATTCAATCTGCTGTCCTTGGAACCTACGGTGATATTTCAAAGCTGTCTTGGTTGGGTACTGGTTTCCCATTGGGTTCCATTGCTACGATTCTTACTATGTTAGTATTCCTTATATGTAACACGATCATGCAAAAACTAACTTCATTGCTAGTGGTAAAGCATATGGCACTTTCAATGTCAAGTGGACCCATGTCGTTTCAGTCGTTATTTTCATCGTCGGTAGTGCTGTGTGCGGTGCGGCGCCTAACATGAATGCACTCATTGTTGGAAGGGTCATTGCCGGTATAGGAGGTGCTGGAATGTATCTCGGAACCTTAAACTTGGTCGCCATCAATACTACCATTACAGAACGTCCTCTCTATCTAGGAGGTGTGGGTATCACCTGGGGTATCGGAACTATTCTTGGTCCTGTCATTGGAGGAGCCTTCGCAGATTCAGGAGCAACCTGGAGATGGGTCAGTACTTTATCTTAACATCAACCTACAGAAACTAACTATTCACTTAGGCCTTCTATATCAACTTAGTCATCTTCGCTATTGCCGTACCAGCTCTCCTTTTGATCCCATCATTCGACCCACAGCCCGATCTAGACGTCCTTCACAAAGTTAAGCACGTTGATTGGATTGGAGCTTTGTTGAATGCCGGTCTCTTTACCTCATTCGTCATCGCTCTTACCTTCGGTGGCGCCAACTGGCCTTGGAACGATGGACGCACTATTGCCACATTCGTCTCCTGCGGTGTTATCTTCATCCTTTTCGCAGTCCAGCAACAATTCTGCGTTTTCACCACACCTGAAGATCGATTGTTCCCAGTACAATTCCTCAAATCACGAACCATGATTCTCCTATTCATCTGTACCGCAGCAGCAGGAACAGCACTCTTCGTGCCAATCTTCTACATCCCCCTCTTCTTCCAATTCTCCAAAGGAGATGATGGTATTCAAGCCGCTGTCAGACTCATGCCATTTATTGTCCTTTACATTGTAGTCGTCATGTCACAAGGAATACTCATGCCGAAGATTGGCTATTACTGGCCCTTCTTCGTCCTTTGGGGTATGTTTGCTCTCGCTGGAGGTGCCGCAATGACTACAGTCACCACCTCTACAAACGCAGGTTCTATCTATGGCTGGAGTATTCTCATCGCCATCGGCTGCGGTATGATCACTCAAGCTTCCTACAGTATCGCCCCAGCTATCCTCGGCCGTGATGGTCGTGGCCAAGAAGTCCCTGCATCCATTGGATACATCAACGTAGCTCAAATCGGCGGTGTCGTCATCGGTCTCGCAGTCTCCGGTACAGTTTTCCAGAGCACAGCATTTAAAAATGTCAACAACGCGTTTGCGGGCGAAGGCTTCTCAGCAGACCAAATCAGAAGCGCAATTGCCGGATCCCAAAGTGCGCTATTCCAAAGCGTGTCTCAAGAACTGAGAGACAAAGCCATTGAGGGAATCGTACAAGCAATCGACAAAACTTACTACCTGGTTGTAGCTGGTGCGGCATTGACATTACTATTGAGTTTCTTGTTGAAGAGGGAGAAGTTGTTCATGGAGATGGCTGTAGGTGGATAAATGATACGATACGATGCGACGGAACTTGACGAGATGGCGAATGAATTGTGCAAAGGGGGATGGGATATGCGAATGGACATACATTCGAACGGACTACATTGCATTGCTTGTCGTTGTGAGGATCAACCTAATACCACAAGCTCTTAGGGCTGGCGTTTTAAAATACATATGGGGAATGGGATTCATGCGTGCATTTTTAGGATAGATTAAGACGAGACGTAATTAAGAATTTATAGAAGTCGTTGTCTGCACATCTCGCTTGAAATTTGTTTGTGCTGCTCTCTGAACCTGTGTTGCATCTCTGGCTAGGTAGGTATTTTCAAATTCCATCCAGCAAAGCGTCAATTCATTCTGAAATTCCGTGCAAAGAGACAAGAGTAAAACTTGAGCAGGCGACTCGTTAAGATCAGCAAGTTCAAAATAGATGCCAGAATAGAAATTCAACCAATTTGTCTTCTTACGCAAAATCTTACTAGATACTTTCGAGGATAGGACTAACCTCCGGTGAGTTGGCACCCCAGAATAGGAGCTCTGAATATATCAACTAATCAGTCTAATGAGTTTATATCATCGTAGTTTGTAAGAAAATCTATACATCAGCCTGAATGAGGTGAGGATTGTCGTTGAAGCAAGAGTGAGGGTGGAAGGAATGAAAGTTTTGGCTCATGTTCGAGAGTTTTTGAGGAATCGAGACGAGAAGAGGAAAGGCAGGTTAGAATTACTTAATCTTCTATGACAATCTCATTTTCGCAAGTGGCTCAGAAATCCTTCTCAGGTTTCTCTTTCGAGATGTTTAGACTGGGGATTGCTACTCAATAAATGAATTTAGACGAGTAGAGAGTTTACAACCTTGTATTCGGTCAGCCAAGATACCTAGATAGATGTAGACTTGCGATAATTCTGCATATAGACTCAATCACAATTCAAAATAGTCTCAGTTATGCTATGCAACAGCTATACTCAGCTCGAGTATCAGGAAGAGCAAAATCAGCAGATATTACAAATATGATACATTTTTAGCTATCATAAATATCATCTCCTCAAAGACTTATACTTATCACTAGCATGACGTGCCTCCCAACCTCTAGCCTTCTGTTTTGGCTTGAGTGCCGGGATTCTCGTTCTCTTGAACTCGATATCCCATCCTTCGATTCCTGCTCTCTGCATAACTCCCTTGGTACCCTCATCCCATTCGCTTCTGAAAAGTCCCAATCCTATGGGTTGTACATCATGCCTGTCTTTGAAACCTCTGAGGTTGAATCGATCACGTTGATATAATTCTTTGAGTGCCGCTACGTCCAGAACCTGTCCGGGCTTTTGCTCTAATACGAATATTGAGTATCGGTGATATGGTGATCCCTTTTGTGCAAATGGTGGTAGCCATGGCAAGATCAATTGGCTCTCTGGATCTGCTCTGGATAGCGGTAACGAATCTTGTACCGGTGAAATTGGAATGTTGGCAGCAAGGTAATGACATCTCGTGTTGAAGTGATCATTCTCTACGTTTGGAACATCTGCATCCACAACTACAACACTGACGAGTCTCTCCCCTTTGTCGAAAACTTGGACCTTTAATCTAGCTGGGAATTCACTGACCCTGGAGTCCACATAATCGCCCGGTTGAACATTACGTGCTTGAAACGCGAGACGAACTTCGGCGGTAGGTTCGAAATGAGGAAGAAGATCCGGCACAATCGAAAATTGTTGTAAACGCTGGACAATTATTTTACGTTGATATTCGCGCCACTTTCGATCAGCTAGGTACCGGTAGATTGGTTTGTTCATATCACCTGAGAATTTTAGTAATGCGAAAAGGGAATAACTCTGCAATTGTCATACCTTCACCATCTTCGAATCGCTTCTTGATCAAAGGATCATTGATATCTGCTTGAATCTTCAAGTACTCCAAATACCTCTTTATACTTTCTATTCTGGTTTGCTTCTGCTTCTCACCCCCACTAACTGACGCATCCTGTGCCTCCAAATTCTTGAGCCGTAATCTCTCCTTCGCGATCATCTCTAACTTTTCCTCTCTATCTGCTTGTAAGACCTTTCGAGCTTCCTGGAAACATTGATATGGTAATTGTTCGAAAGGGATATTGGCGGAAGTCTTCAGCGCCGCACGACGACGTCTTGATCCTATGGGCATGATACCCTGCCTCATCAATTTCCTTTCATTTTCTGGTCTCACAACAGTTGCCGGGTCGAGACCAGAAGGCGCTGCTTCCTGAGCCGCAGCTTCTGCATTGAATGTCGTGGAGCTCGTAAACGTTCGTATTGATCTTGCAGATAGATATAGTGACGGAGTATTCTGTAGGCATCGCGCCATGGGCCTTACGGCCTTCTGACAGGGAGGCATGGTGATGTGATGCTGATATGTGATGTTTCGACAAAATTATCGAACGCCATATCAAATATTGGCGGGACCTGCCGAAGAATTGCCGAGGAAATTTAATTTTGGCCTAGCCTCGCCGAGATTCATTGAATTCAACGACGACAGCGACCCTATAGGATTTAAGTCACTCAAATATGGCGACGAAGGGACTTCAAAGCTTTGCGAAAAGTTTGAATGCTTTTCGCACATCAATAAATAGTGCGAGGGACCCTCTGACAGTATGTTGTTTGCATTGGAGACTGAGAAATAGAGTACTGATTTTATTGTAGCAATATCTAGCACCACAATTTACGAGGACAATGGCAACAGAGGCGCCATTACCGTCCGGTATATCTCAAGAATATGAGCCTAGCATTTTCACAAAAACATCAGATATCATATCTGACCCTTTCAGTAAATATCTCATGTAAAATATCTCGATCTATCTATTAACACCCCGCAGACCCCCCAGTCCTAACCACCATCTACAAATTCCCTACCATGGAACCCGTCCGATTCGAATCCTACCCAAGTAAACACCTCTATCTCCCTCTCCGTCGAGATCTTCTCCACCGCGCTGTAGTATTCGAAGGCGACAACACCCGTCAAGGAACTGCATCATCTAAAACTCGCTTCGATGTCCATGGTTCCCATCGAAAGATTCGCCCGCAAAAAGGAACTGGTGGTGCTCGTCTTGGTTGGAGACAATCTCCATTGATCGTTGGAGGAGGAAAATCATTCGGTCCTCATCCAAGAGATTTTGGAACAGACTTACCGAGAAAGATGTACGATATTGCGTGGCGGACGGCGCTGAGTTGGAGGTATAGAAAAGGACAATTGATTGTCTGTGAAGATGGAATGGAATTCGAGCACCCAAAGACTAGATATGCGAAGAGAGTTTTTGAACATCTGGGATGGAGCAAGAATAACGGACGGACGTTGATTGTGACGGGTGGTTTCAGGAAGAACCTGTCCAGCGTTGTGAGCAAAAATGATGCGACAGTGTTGGATGTGAACGAAGTGGATGTTAAGGATTTGTTGGAATTGTCGAGGGTTGTGATAGAGAAGAGCGCATTGGATCAGATGTTGGAAGAGCATCAGAGTGATCTCGTGAAGAAGGTCAGGAGTGCTGCGTGATGAATGAGCTATGATAATATATTTGCTCTTGTCTTGTGTATAGAGTATTGTACAAAAAATGTAACAATTTCTAGATGAAAACACAATACTTTGCTCGAAGGTGTATTCATTGCTCAAGGCGCTGTTTTCTATCTCGCATGCTTTCTAATACAATATAGTACGTTGCACGGAATACATGAGATTTGCCAACCAGTCAACATTTCCAAATCACTGAATAAATGTTTAATTTCTGACATTATATTTGGAGTGGAACCGCTCAAGTGAGTCTTCTTTAGTTCTTCGCCAAATTCTACACTACTCTAAATTTTACTATCAGCTTTTCTTGCACCCATCTGCCATTTCGTTCAAGCACGGTAGACTTATTTTCCTAAAAGTTCGGCATAGAATAATATACTTTCTCCCTGATTTTTTTGCAGAGCAATATCTCATAACAATCCTCTTTGAAATGGCCCAAGAGGTATCGAACAAGCCCATAGGGCTCGAATTCTCATCTCTGTTTGCTCCATCCAGATGGCCATCTCATGCGGCACCTGGCGAAATGAAAAATATCGTTCTTACCTTTCCACCGTCCTTCTTAACTTCTGGATTTCCTGATCTGCATATCATCGAAGTCCGCACAACTGCTTAACTAGCCTCATTTCTTGTTAAATAGAACATTATTCAACACTCGCTGACCCCGAAGGGAAAAATGAAACCAAGTTATGAGATTTTGTTACCTAGAATCAGATGTACAAAGCGGGTAGTTTTAGTTATCTCGAACCCTGGACAATAGCAAGCTGGCTGGCGATATGTTGACAAATTATTTCATAAAATGACGATTAATGGTGTGAGGTGCGGTGTGGCTTCTCAAGTGCTACACATTTGCATCGCAAAATGGAACCAGATGGGCAGTTGCGCTCATCCGAAGATATATCGCATTTATCAGCGTACATTTAAATGATAATCTCTCTGCTTTTTTGTCAAATACACCCAAGATGTCCAAGTTCAACCAGCAACAGCAGCCCTTCACTAATAGAGAATTCCATTGACTGATATTAAGACAAGTTGTCTTTTATAAAATTCACTACGATTTTTACATGCTAATCATAATCACGTCTTTGTAAGTCAATAAAATTGACCACATGCAGAGATATTAACACAAATCCTTGTATGCTAATGATATCATCACAAGGCAATAAAAGTGAATGGGGGTAGATGAAGAGATGTTGAGTTGACATGCGCTTTTATTCATAATCATATCCTCAGAAGACAATTGAATGCTAGCTATTTTGCACGCAAGCCAATTTTTTCATAAAAGACAAGCTTGATCGAGTTTCAGAGGAAACTATAACACACAGTCTGCTGGTTTTGCATGGGGCAGAGGAAAAGGGAATCCATCATTGAGCAGCAGATGATCTTCACAAAAACATAGCAACGTAGTCTTGGGAAAGAAAGAAGTGGCCAGGAAGAGGATGAGGGTGGGACTGCAATATACCAAGTCAGTTTGTAAGGAAGATCGTGTCTCATTAAATCACAGCTTTTGTAAACTGCTGTAGCTGCTACATGACTGAGGAATTGATGTCCAAATTAGTGCGCTGTACACATAAGTTTCCATGAAACTAAAAGGGTCAGTCAAACAAAGCAAACACAATAGTGCTTGGTCTTATTTAGACCCTAAAAAACAGTGTATCTTCATCTGCTTGTATACAAACCAATAATGAGACCTAGGCTCTACCACCTGCATTTCAAATTACCAACTCTCTAAATATACTATTTACACAGGCAATCCTGATACAATAGAAATATGTCTTACAACAACAAACACAGAGGTGTATATTTTTGTCCTTTTGATGCAGGAAGTCAAAGCAATTTGCTGTCCAGATAATGAAGAAGTGACTTTGTTGAGGCCAATCACTTCAACATTTCTTCATTCGACTGCCTGCTACCTTTCTTGACTTTGTTTTACCCTGCCTTCCTGTGCCACTGTCCATACCTATATATATCAACCTCATTAATACTTTCCCTTGAGATATGATATGCTGGAGGGCCTAAACATCTGAGAGGATGCAGGCGTGGGTCATGATTAAGGGTGGACTCTATGTCCAAAAAAGTTTGGGAATCAAAAATCGCTTAATGTCAGATAGCAGTCTAGCTGTTTGGAGGAATTTTGGAGGAGACTGCAAGAATCTGACTGGTGGTTATTCCCTGCCATTATTCGCTGATACAATACAGCACTACCTATTCACAGTCTATGGCTTATTAGCCACAACTAATAAGAAGAGGTCCTGAGGTCGCTGTAGTAAATTAGCGTTATTTCCGCTCGGACCATCTTCTGGTGATGTCAATATTTGTTTTCTAAAGTTACCTACTTAAGCATCAAGACGCGACTCGACTGGAACCTAAACACTTAAACACTACAACTTCAGAGAAAAAACTTTGTCTATCAAATTCCAGAGTTAAACTTCTTTATCAGATTTAATCACAAGTCTTCTTCAATAGAGAGATAACTTTTCCACCAAAGAACTTTGTTCAGCAAAAATTCCTCTTCAAACTTTACAGCAACACAATGTCGACCCTACCTATCAACACGGTACCTAGAGACAAAGGTGTCATTTACCATAGTATGAGTCTCTTCTATAACAAGATTCATTCAAAGTCAAGATATAGACCACTACCTGAAAAGAGAGGATTCCAATTCATGAAACTCCCTGCCGAAATGCGAAACACGATTTGGGGATTGACAATTGAACAACGACTAAGTACGCACTTACTCATCTTTGCTTTAGTCATTGAACTAATCTTTGCTTTAGTCATTGAACTACGTCTTTGCCCCAACTTTCCTCTAGGCCCCCGAATGGAACTTTTCCATGCTCGAATTTCTGGTGGCAAACGAAAGTGGCGATTCGGTTAATTGGCTATTACTGTACAGGCTTGCTAACTTATCATTTAATAGTCGAAGTCCGATTCACACAGTATGAGCAGCTACACAACCATGTCACCCATGATTTTGTTGCAGACGTTCCAATAGCCCTACATATTTGCCAAGAATCGAGAAATTTCGCACTGGGGCATTATGAGCTCACGTTCGATCATGATGGAGCTTTTGCCCCTGTCTACTTCAATTTCAAACTAGACATCCTCTATCCTCGTGCTAGCTGTAGCAAAGAGCAGCTTCGTTTTTTGGCCAATAACATGGACAAAAAAGACTGCGACAGAGTTACTTATCTTGCAATGTACAACGAGCACCTTGAACGAACTCGGTCATTGAGTACCTGGAGGGCCTTACCTCTCCGTTTTCCCAATCTTGATGCATTCATCATTTTGTTCAAGAGCTTTGTCGACCCCACGACGGTTGATGAGGAGACCTTGCCTCCCTGCAAGTACGGTAGCGCCTAGGAGTCTTTTTGTAGTCGACATGCGTACACCCCTACCGGCCGTATAAAAGCAGCCTTAGTGCAACACGACAGGAATGACTTAGAGAAAAGGATAAGAGCATATCTCCAGCCTCCTGTCCATGTGTGCGAGAGGGAAAAAACGCAAAAGGGTCATTCGCGTCGGACACATTTCCTTGGTGGGAAGATTATGCGTAGAAATCCAATGCACTCCCATGGTTGGGCCATGGAGAAAGCCCATTACTACAGCAAAAATCTATATAAAGCTGCAAACGGCAGTCGATGGGTTTGGAAGTGTCCGGAATTAGCAGTTTTGGGATTTTGCGAGCATGGACTGGAGTTTGAGGAAGCGCCTGGACTTGCATACAAGGGCAAATTCTTTCGTCACTTTGACGACCAAAATAAGATGGTTAAGAAGTTCTACATACCAGGAACTGTGACTGGAACTGTGAAGGGCCAGAAAGCAGCGGAGGAAATAGCGAGAATAGAGGCGAGAAGTAAGGTAAAAATTAAGGCGAGAAAAAAGGCAGAAAAGAGACGCCGAAAAGAAGCGTGGCTGGCGTTAGTGTCAACATAATAGGACAGACACTAACTGTACACCATAAGTGGAGAGAAACATGTTTACGGGTAGCGAGAGATAACCTATGGTTATTTGTTTTCCGCTTGTTGTTTGGAATTTAAGAGTCTGATACTATGCAGATAACAACTTTAATTGATCCTTCGCAAACTATCCTTTGAAGCGCTCTGGTTCGAACTATGCACTGCCAAATATCTGAATGACTCTTTTATTCGATGTTCTACCTTAGCGCTACTATCTGATAGCGTTATAAATACCTTCTGAATGCTTCAATGACTGCTAGTAAGGCTATGAATTGGGCTGGCAGGTTTCCACACACGATTTCTATTGTGCACTTCCAGAGTTGAATATGTGAGACCCTCATCTGAAAAATCGTTGCTGCAAAACGTGCAAGATGTAGATTCCTGGATGCACTTCATCAGCACTTCATGATCATCTTTATCATGGTATTTTGCTCAAATTGAAAGAGATCATCCATCGGCATTCCTCAAGCCGTTCTTATCTACCGGTTCTAGGATGGAAAGGCAGAGAACGTTTCAACAACACCCAACCAAATCAAAGCATTCCCACGGTTCCTGTCTTACATTCAACCTCGAGAGAAAGGACTAAACTTCTCGCTCGAAACACTAGTCCGTCTGGTGGTCCATAAAATTAGAATTTGTTCTCATAACATTCGCATTAACAGCCCGGTATCCTGATTTCAGGGCACTCATCCGGAACCTTTCCCGGCTGTGTAGCAAGCAAAAAGCATCCTCGTTCGTAAAATTCGCAATCGGTAGACTAATATAAATCATTTACCAAGCTTTATCTAATATTGCCTCGGAAAGGATGCTCTCAAAACCTCCTACAACACTTTTTTATTATAATTTCTGTTTATTTTAATTTGCTGGTGGAGGGGCATCAACCCATTTATATCCAAGCTCGAACGCCACCCCCTCGTCAAAAAATAACCACCCCACATTCACCACCAGCCACCGCTAATCAACCTAGCACATCACATGCTCACGTTCCCCTCACGCGTTTTAGTGGATTTGTTTTCCAACCAGCTCAGCCTCGTCTCGTAAACATCATCGAATCCAAAATCCAATATCATATCAAACCTCAACCCCCATACAAATCGATCAATTCCAATATATTCAGTAAAACAACACGACTCCATCCAAACCAAAGATCCCACCATCTCACCTTCCCAAATTCACAATTTTATCATGGCCGAAACGCCCACCACCCCCCGCATTACCTCTCCCTACTTAAATTCCTTCACTTCGCGCACTGTGCGTATGGTGGGAAAAGTGACGCAGTTAAGAGGTGATGAGGCAAATATTGAGAGTGATGGGGCTGTGACTGTAATTTTGAATCGGGTAGGTTCTATTTCTCGTCTTTTCGATCCTTTCTCTACTTCCCAATTCCATATTGACCCTCCACCCACAATTTTTCTATTCACACTTATCCACTATCCTCTCATCCAACAAAATACCTCCAACCTCCCACCACAACCTCCAAACTAAGAAAACCCCTAGGACTCCCATCTCCAAGTCGGAAACGCCGTCGAGATCGTCGGGAAAGTAAACCAAGACCTAAGTGTCAAAGTACTAAAAGCCACTGATTTCGGCACAAATTTCGGTATGATCTCTTCTTTCTTCCCTTGCTACTCTCCTCCCGGAAGTACATAATATGCAAAAATAAGCTAACACCATACCCCTCAGATTTCGCAGCAATGAACGCCCTAGTCGACGCAAATCATCGATACAAGGAAATCTGGTATACCGAGGGATAAGAAATCATCAACTGTTACCTGTATTCAAGGACGTTGAGGGCAAGGCAAGACACAAAATTATGATGCCTTCGTTACAGATAAATGAGGTAGATATACAACTACCACGAGAAAACATGATATGATATGGAATTCTGCAGGGTAAAAGGAATAGAAGAGAATGAGAGGTGATGCTACTTGTTAGAAAGAATGGAAGGAATCGAGGCCGAGTAATAGATGAGTAGAGGCAGCCGTGATCTCAAATCCTGCTTACATCACATCCCTCTATTCAATGGAATACCTTGATGGCGAGCTTATCGAGAAAATGCACAAAGAAACAATACAACACATAAAGTCAACTCAATATGTTCCAGAGAATCATGCATAGCTCACTCACATCACGAACTTCACATTCACAATTTTCACAAGCACAAGGGTAAAAAAAAAGCCATGCATCTCATCATCAACTCGTCATCATTCTTATGTTCGCTCGACGTAGTACTAGATCATCTTAAGAAAACTTGTAAAACCTTGCTGATATCAAAAACAAAGCTAAACTATACAGCCATAGAGTGATCCAACCAATGCCTATTCCAAAATACCCAGATTTTATCAAATGCATTTAGCATATACGATATGACAAACAACGCCATGCTGTTGTAAAATGCATTTCCTTCACAAATGTTCCCATCCCTAATAATCCAAACGCCCACTAATGCAATCCGTCAATCATGAGAAAATACAAATCCGCGCTCTTATTCTTATTCGTAAGTGAAGGAGATCGACTAAGTCGTCTCATTCGTCATTGTTTCCTCCACTGGTTCCTGTTTGATTTCCGCGTCCCCTGCTTTTTCCTTTTCCGTCCCTTTTTCATTTTCTGTTGGAGCAGTATCGAAATTAAAATTACCCCAATCAAGAGATCCTCCAGCCGAAGTGTTATTAAATTCAGTGAACATCCTTGGTGGTGAGGATGGCATTGGGACATCTGTCGAGAAGAAGTCTTCATCATATTGTTGAAGATTGTAAGATCCATGGTCGAAATTAGGAAGATTAGGCAAATTATTAAAATCGAGGTGTTGAGAGGGCGAGTTGATAGGGTTATCAGACATTAGCTGGTTTAATTGGGCGGTAAATGGTGACTCGAAAATGCCGTTGCCACGAGGAGTTCGACGACTTGATCCAGGAGTCTTACTTGGGGTTTTGGGAGGAGGTAAAAGATGACTTGGAGATTTTCCCGAGCGACCAGACCTGGTTACGCTCCTGGTAATGGGCCTGTGGTTCGGGGTTGGTCTAGTGGGTGTTTTGAATGGATTTGGGCCAGGCATTTTTTGGTCTGGTGTGGTCGGTCGTGCAAATTGCTCCTCAATCAATCTCATAAGTTCAGCGTCCTCTTCTAGATCAAATGGGACCGAACAATTCTCCTTGTCCATGGCTCCGAGAACTGCATCTTTAGCGCCCTGTATATCAACAACAACCTGAACGACATTCGTTGTAACTTCGCCTAGGACTTTAGGTGATAAATCTTTGCGTGGAGAAGGAAACAAGAGCCTTCGGGTTGTGTCTGTTTCTGGCTCTTCTCCGATTTCGATCTGATTATTTTGTGTCCACCTAGCTGGACTGGATTGTAAAGCTCTTCTCAATGCTGCCGAAGCGGAATCTGAAGTCATGGCGTTCAGCTTCTTAGAAGGACGGAGACTGTTTGCACGGCGCGCTCCATTTGGGCGGTCGTGGTCAGTAAGTATTTGGTTGGTAGAATCTAATCCGTCAAGGTCAATTGGAGATAAGCGGTCGGTACCAAGAGGAGCCGCGGGATTCTCATGAAAAGCCTCTGATGGGGCGAAATTAGTCTCTGATTGTGGGAAGTTTGCCTCTGATGTGGGCATCATCGCCGCCGCCTTAGCTTTAGAAGGTCGCTTTTTCTTTGCATCTGGATCTTTACCCCATTTAGCTTCTGGACGTTGAGACTTGTACTTTGACATCCATATACCACAAGCTGTAATAATTAGCGACGCAATCTGTTAAATAATATGCATAACTTACGATTGCAAAGACTGAACGCCTTGAACTGTTTTTGATCTTCTCCAGCAGCAAGGGCTTTTTTGATAAGGAGATATGAAGTAGGGAGACCTGCATCATCTCTTGTAAGAATGTTGATGGCTGTAACTCTCCCAGGCTCTTCGGAGTATTCATGATAGCCTGGAGCACCTTGACATTCTTGTGACCATGCCCTGCGCCAAGTTGGAGTCTCTATAGCGCCACAATTTTCACAATACTGAGGCATCTGTCCATTTCTAAGGGCGTTCTCCAACTTTTGTCTAATAGAAGCTTTCTTGGCTTCTGTTTGGGTAGGTGCACTCGGAGCTTCGGTCATATAATGTGGATTCTCGGACCAAGTCTGAGATCGCTGGAAAGTCGGCGGAGGGATAGGGTCACTTGCAGGAACAGTCTGGGGGGCCATCGATCCGGTAGAAGCTGTCCGAGAAAAGTTTCCAGATACTGGACGAGGTTGTGGTGGTGGTGGCAGCGGTGCTGCAGGGGCATGCGTTTGTGGTAGTTGCGTGAATTCACTGGTTGGCGGGGTCGGTAGATGTAAGGTCGGTGGTGGTGGGTTCGCGCTGGGAGCAGTTTGAGACTGGGAAGCTGGTCTAGAATTGGGACGAGTCTTCGTTTGTAAGGGGGGTAGTGATTGCCCATCCTCGGACATGACACTGTTTCGTCTAGATTTTGCTTGTGTTACTGTTGCCTTAGGCTTCGGCTTGGCCTGTTCACTTAGGAGCATTCTTTTTGGTAGTAATTCCATAGGACCCGGTGTTTCTTCTTGGATGTGAAATCCACCGTCAGCATTTGAATTTCCTGGCTGTGTTTTGCGAGGACCTCGTCGCTTGGTGCTCTTCTTTACAACAATAACATCCTCTTCATCTATTGGGCGTGGTACTTCGTCATCTTCTCCGAAAAGGTCATCGAGATCGTCCAAATTACCGCTCATGAAGCCGGAATCTAATCTAGGCATAGGTGGTAGCGAGGGGCTCGAAAGACAAGGAGGACTAGATCGTATTGACGGTGTTGCATTTCGAAGGACTGGTGGAGAAGATGCGATGTCTTGAGGTGTTATTCCTGGGCTGGCAATGTTGTCCGGGGAGGGATGGGCTGATTCGATGGAGAGCCTCAGACGATCTTCTGGAGGCAGTGAAGGTTCTAAGTGTGAATAGGCTGGAGAATGTGCTTGAGGCATCTCCAATTGAGGAATTGACCCCTGTCTAAGCCCACTTTGTGACTGTGGTCTGTGCTGATTGACTTGCTGATTGACTGGTGGATGTGGCAATATTGGAACTGGTGTAGGTGCTCGAGGAATCTCCTGTAGATGGTTGCCTACAGCTATGCCACCGGATGGCGCTAGCGGTCTGAAAGCACGTATAGAGCCTGCAGTGCTTGCTGTAACTCGAAGCGAGTCAGATCCAGAACCAAATGCTGATTTGTTACTCCAGTCTGCTTGAGTAATCTTTGCCCTCTTCTTTGGAGCCGGTCCATCTTCTCCCTCTGTACCTTCTTCATACCCAGAAGTGTTGCCTCCTACCTCAGGCCGGGGATTCTTTGGGGGGCGGCCACGTCTTCCCCTCTTGACAGTTGTCCTGGATGCGGGCCTAGCTATCTTCTGTTCTCTAGGAGCAATCGTTACTGGTTCCTCACGCACAGGTGCAGGCGCTGGGGGTAAAGCTTGGTTGTAAGGATTTCTCGGTGGAAGACTTGGACTGAGAAGCTGATTAACCGCTTCCATGGTGGTACCTTTATTATTTGACATAGCGGCCGGGGTTGACGTTCTATTCGACATTTGAGGCGGTGGGTTTTGCTGCGGCTGTTGTATTAGAGAGTTCCACTCGTTCTGATCATACATCGGTGTTGACATTTGTCGACTGGAGTTTCCCATGGAGTTTGTATATTCCATTGGAGATACCATTTGAGGGACCAAACGAAGCTTGACCTCCAAGGTTTCCTTCACTCCATTTGCAAATAAGCCCATGATATTTTTGCATACTCGTCCAGTAACAAGCTTTTGTGATTGATGTTGATTATTCGGCATAGGAGGCGATTGTAAAGCTCTAGAAAGCATTCCTTGTCCTACCAAAGGACTATCGTCTTCAGAATAATCGTAGGCATAAACTGTGAAATCTCGTCCTGGTCGGGGTAGCAGTTCCGGGCTGCATTCAATAATTGCTTGTAAACATGTGTAAAGATCGATTACTCCGATTGAATTCGTTTCGTCCATGGCAATAGATTGAATTTGAAGTACCTGTGGCCATCGTGCCAAGCAATTTGTTTTGCATCCATCATCGAAAGTGTAGAGCACCTTGACTATTGAACCCCCCACTGTAAGCATTGTGATCAGATTAAAGCTTTATAGCAATGTACCTACGTCTCATCGGTCTAACCATGACTCCATTTTCACTATGGTCATTGTTATTTGTTGGCGGCGGGGGAGGAGCTTGATATGGTTGATTTTGTAATTGAGGATTTCCCATTGGTACCCCTGCCGGAGACGACATTGTGAGCTTTCCTCTGCTTCAATACCTAGGCTCCTGAGGTATTGAATCGTTGTGAAAGTTGATCAAGACTGTTGACAAGAATATAAAGTCATCCATTAAAGGTCGTGACGAAACGTGAGGGATTTTGGTGGCTAGGTAAATTTCGCGTCCAAACGTGTGTACCGCTACCGCTATTTACGCGTTGAGAACTCTGTGAAGTTGGCGCTAAGAAAACCGGTAACTTGTAGATTGATTGATCTTCGCTGTATGTAAAACAAAGGGATTTTCAATAAAGTCGGTATTTGTTGTCGATGTCTCAAAATTGTGCAGTCTGCTTAAGCAGAGGAGAAGTAACTAGTAGGTAATTGTGAACATTTAATATATGGGTATCTTGAATGTATGTATGTTCAATTGTATCGAGTACAAATTCAGTCTAGATGTCGCGAATATTTGAAGGACGAGCCAAGCAGGGGTACCCTAGCTATAAAGTTGCCTCTTAGTGCGAGGCTATTGGCCAATGATTTCCAAGCGAGCCAGGTAAGCAGCAAGGCTACAAATATGAAAATTAGAATTGCGTCAGTGGAACACTCGGCTCGCTCTGATGATGCAGCGAAAAGATGATTGAAAGGCAGCACACATCAGCCAGAATAGAACACAAGTTATTCGAGTCAAAATCTCAACCTTCAAATCAGTGGGGGATTTCCGTATCTTTATATACTTTCGGCTATGGAGGAATCTTTGGATCTCCCGTCTAATCGAGAAATCAATGACTCAGCCCCTACTTGATCCGATAGGCTACCATCACATGATGATATTCATCTAATATGATTTTGACATCTTTTTCGCATTTCTCTTTTTTATGCGACCGCTAAAAATTTATCGACATCATAAAATAATCTTGGGGTTCGGCAATGCCTTGTATCCTTCCCACCAATTCACAAATACCCTTATCATACATTACAAACATGTACATGGCTTAACAAAAGCTCTCACTCTGACGATTTAGGACTTGAGATTTGATCTTGTTCCCATTCAAGAAATCCTTGCCCACTCTTCGTAGTTTTTCTTTCAATGATCTCCGTCACCACTTCCTTCACACCCTGTTTTCCTTCCGTTGCTTGTAGGAAGTGATTGACGACTTGGAACGCCGACTTTCCGCCTTGTCTCACAACCTTCTCAACTTCACTTTCTCTTGGAACTCCAAATTGGAATGGATACTCATAATAATCCCGATCGCTTAGCAGTTTTATTCTTTGTGATCCTTCAACTTGAAAGAATGGGTTCGCAATTTTGTCCTCTGGGCTGATATCTTCCAGAGTTTTGGGTTTCCATTGAGGATTCTTATCTTTGCGAATAAGTAATGAATATATGCCTTCAGTGAAATCCTGATGACGCATAAATTTGGCGGCAATTTGGTATTCTCTTTGGAACGTCTCGGTGATTGACCAATCCTTGCCAATGCGCATTTGACGTAGTGCTACATGAACGCTCGTAGGTGATCTCTGGTGCAAGGTAGCAAGAGTCTTTTCAAGCCATGTTTGGAGTGGGTTTTCCAACCCGGTTTCCTCCGATTCAACCTTCAAAACGTCAATCTCAGCCTTAATGCCGGCAATGATTTCAGGAACACTTGATTTACTGAAGTGTCGATCGATAGCCTTTCGCAATTCGCCACTGATAAGCATTGGTTCGTCATGAGGCAGTCCCGTGCAGTATTCCTCAATAGTGCTATTGATCAATTGTGCTCGCTGCGCCAAAGTCTCGAAATCCTTAAATCTTAATTCCGCCAAACGTTTCTCCAAAGCCGGCAAAGAAGTCGAATGAATGTAGTGTGTTGCGATACCAGAATAAAATGCGTTAACGCCCTTCAATCGGTCACTAGTCAAGGCGAGGTATGTTCCAACGGATCCCGCCATCCTGGGTAGAAAGAATGAAGCTCCAACATCTGGGAAGAATCCAATTGTAGTTTCGGGCATAGCAAAGAGCGTCCTTTCAGTGGCTATTCGAAATGGTGCGTGTATACTTAATCCAACTCCACCACCCATTGTAATACCGTCCATAAAAGCAACATAGGGTTTCTGATAAGTTGCAATAAGGTGGTCGAGCTTATATTCGAGAGCGAAGTAATCTGTTGATCGAGCTTGTCCTTCTTCGCCTTCTGTATTGTCCTCAGCGAGCGCTGCCACATCTCCACCAGCGCAGAAGGCCTTGGGTCCAGATCCTTTGATAATGATCACGTTCGCCATGTCTGATTTTGACCATTCTTGTAATCTCGGCACGATTTTTCGAATCATCGATCCATTGAGGGAATGTAACTTTTGTGGTCTGTTGAGCTCGATCGTCCTTACGCCATATAAAGAATTGAATAGAACATCTTCCTTCTCGTCACTTTCCAGCTCCTTGATGACTTCTGCCTGGGCGTATGAAGGGGTATCTGAGGCTGTCGCCATCTATATTGATCATTAGCATTCACTTATAAACAATCGAAAAATTCCCCAAACCTGTGCTCTCCCCGCGAATGCAGGATTGATAACCTTAGCTCTCAGAGGCATAGTTGGAAACCTTGAGCCACAAGAGCGAACTGCCGCTCCAGCTCTACCGCCCAAATATGTTCCGAACATCAAGAAAGAAGGGATACACTGGACTTTAAAGGATTGCGGAGAAAGATAAAGTTCTCAGAACCTCGGAAGTAAAGTCTCATCGGTTATTTTTGTCCCCGCGCAAAATCCAGCCGGGCAGATTTAAGGTTGTGCGCTAAACTATTCTTGGAGCTCGCGACCGTGATGGGAATTTTTGGTGCCTGGAAACTTTGACGACGTAGATAATTGATTGAGTTGTTGATTAATTAATCTACCACATTAACATTTCAATCATGGCAGATGCAGCAAAGATACAGTAGGAATTCCATCCGTCTCTAAACTATGTCTTGCAAATACTAATTGCTTTTGCAGAGAACTTCTCGCCAAGCCTCGCAATGAGCTCACGTATGTCCAACACCTCCCTCCTAATCATCCCCCAAGCTTATCATACTAATCTTTATCAGCGAGTTCGAGGTTGCGCAAATCGAAGAGCATGAATTCACATCCGGTCCCCTCTCTCTTCTCCAAGCTGCTGTCCGTTCGCATGGACAGGTACTGATTTCCTGCCGTAACAACCGAAAATTACTTGCGCGCGTTAAGGCTTTCGATCGTCATTGCAACATGGTGTTGGAGAATGTTAAGGAGATGTGGACTGAGACTCCACGATTGAGCGGTGGTGGAAAGGGAAGACCAGTAAACAAGGATAGATTCATCAGTAAGATGTGAGTATTCTACACTTTTGTCACTTTGATCTCGGGCGGACGGTGAGATCAGGATTAGACGGGGAAACACAAAAGAGAGCACAAAACACCCTACATATCAGGCGATGGAGAGCATTGGGAGATTGCCGCTAACATATATCGATTTTCCAGGTTCTTGAGAGGAGATTCCGTCATTCTAGTCCTCCTAAGCTGAACGGTCGACATTCGCAACTTACGATATATGGATGGATAGAAGAGGGGACCAGCTAAGGATCGATATCTGAATATTAGCAACACCGGACAGGATCTGTGGAGGAAACAAATGTAATAGCATAGGGCGTTGTCAATATCAACGCATACCAAATCAGCTTATAGCTATGAATTCAAAGGACGCATGAGAAAGTTCATGCCAAATAGGGAACCAAATTTTATGGAAAATAGGAATGTTAGTCGAGAAAGAAACTCTCTTTAAATTTCAGATGGGTTATATTGCTGGTGACTTGATTTTGTGATGAGAATATCACGAGTCGGTTCTTTAAAAAGGTTGGTCTACTTGATTCTCTATTCTACTTGCTTTCCTATCTCAGCATTGTGATGAACAAATCACAGCTTTTTAACCCTTAATGGTATCTACATACCTTGAAGACCAAAAAACAACTCTAATTTTTTCCTGAATGCTTTTGAAACCTCACTACCCGTCACAAAACCAGATATAGCGCCTGAATCAAACTGACATTTCAAATACCTACAGACTACTCTCGAGATTATAAGTTTCATGATACATGTTCATTGACCGCTACACACTAGCAAGGCAGAAGCCTCTCCTTTGGAATTTTAAACAGACAGATGCGCAATTTCGAGCTTTATTATCCATATTCATTAAGCGCTACGTTACTAATAAACAGTGAAGTTTTCATCAATTTCAAACCAATTCATAATCCGACTCTCCGAGGCCAGCGAGTCCCAAAAAGAACTCACTCAAACCCCATGCACCTGGATCCGGGACCTGTTCGAAACCAGTACCTCCGATATACACAGTTCTTCCTAAACTAGCTTTCATTCCCTTTGTGCCCTCGGCGCCTTTCCTGGACGCTTCAGCTGCTTTCTTGATATCTCCCGTTTTATTAAGTGTCTCAACAAATGGATGTAAGGCATCTACCAAAGTGCGATCTCCAGGTTTCGCTGGTGTATATCTTGAAAGAGCTTCAGACGCGGAATGTAATGCCTTTGCCCAGACTTCTGGAGTTGCTTGTCCTGTAGAAGCATTTTCGCGGAGAGCAGCCAAAAGAGAATTTAGGAAGATAGCATATAGGGCTCCAGAAGTGCCATCCATGGTATTTTCGACCACTTGAACAATTCTTGCAAGATCGACAACAGCATCACCGGATAGCTTTTCCTTCGAGATTGTTGATAACACAGCTGTACAGTTTGTTAGCTCATAATAGGTTCGCCAAATTGGCACACTTACATTCAGCTCCTCTCTTTAGACCAATACCGCAATCTCCATCCCCAACTACTGTGTCAAATCGAGTGACATCGGGTTCTGCTGCAATGATTCTCTCGAGTCCAGCGGTCAAAGCTTTCTTTGTTACTTCTGGGTCTAGTTTCAATCCACTGGGCTTAACCTCCTCTTCAGCACCAGCAGAGCCGGTTCTAGTTTCTGTAGATTTAGCCTCCCATGTTTCTTTTCTGATAGGAGCTGCCCATCCAGTCGCCTCAGTCGATGCGTCCAATAACTGTAACATACTGGGTCCACCAATATTTGTGTTGACAACATTAAGAAGCGATATACTAAACCCAAGACCGTTCAAACTTGTCATATAAGTTCCGGCAAGGATTCTGACTGGCTTGATATTGTAGGACTTCTCGAGCTGACCTACAACTTCCGCTGTAATACCTCCCAGCTCTAATACGCTAACACCACCAAGATTGTTGACTAGAAGAACGACTTCATTCGAATTCACGTTCAAAAATGCTCGATCCTTGTCCTTCGAATCCAACAATTGCGTAAGCATTCTTTTGACAAGTTCGGGCAGATCAACCTTGGCCCTACCGCTACCGGGCTCATTGTGAATTCCCATTCCAATCTCGAGTTCCTCATAAGCCAGGCTCTCCTCCGAATTTGGATTGGGAGGTGCTCGACCAGGAACATGAACATGATCCAGGGAAGCTCCCACACTGACGATATTGTCTGCTGTTAATTTCCCAACCTTATAGACGTTCTCCAAACTAGCACCCGTTGCTGCTAATGCTCCTGTGATCTTATGTACTAGTACTGTGCCTGCAATACCTCTTCTGCCAACCTTTCCAGCCTTCTCACGACCAACTCCCACATCATCTCCAACTACCAACATCTCGACTTTCAACCCCGCAGCCTTCGCTTTCTCAACCGCCATACCGAAATTCAACACATCTCCTGTGTAATTCATAACCGTAACCAAGATTCCTTTCTCGGTATCGACTCTTGACATTACACATCTGCGAATTTGCTCGGCGCTCGGTGATGCAAATATAGTACCAGCAACAGATGCTGCGAGCAATCCTTCACCAACAAAGGCTCCGAAACTAGGCTCATGTCCACTACCTCCGCCAGATATTATAGACACTTGAGATTCATGTCCTGGTCGTCTATAGATGATTTTGTTTTCTTCGTCGAAAGCGACGGAGGGGTTGGTGAGGGTGAGAGCATGGAGAGCGGAGTTCACCAGGAGAGTGGGATCATTGATGAAATGCTTTGCTGCCATTGTTTATATTGTGATTGAGGATGACAATTGAAGAGTGCTTGCCAGAGTGTGTTTTGTTTAGAGAGGGATAGAAAAGGGGGTAAAGAATAGCAATGGATTATAATGGGAAAGCTGTAAAGTAGATATAGGAAAGCTATCGAGTGAATACTAGGTATATACAGCAGGAGACGGGAAGTAGAAATATAAGAAATTCGAAGAAAAGCAAAGAATAGGAGGGGCGAATGAAGCTAGCCAAGACGGATTAAATATGCATATCTTTCATCACACCACTGCAATCCATATTTGCACAAGTTGGCTCGTTGGCTCGTTGGTCCAAAAGATCAACAATTGGAAGCGGGGCATTCAAGGAAATGCGGGGTGGAAAGCAAGGATCAGCGACAGGCACGTATCTTCTCGTGGGGGCCCGAGCCGGCAAAACCGTGGGGGTACCAAAATCTTTTTCCGAACCACTGAAGATCCTCAATTTCATAAGCTCAATTCAAGCTCCATCCACCACTGCGATTTCTTGTGAGCTTATCGTTCCCGTTCACTCCGAGACAACAGACACACCGCAATGTCACAAATCTCACTCGTAGCCGTGCCAGGCCAGCTTCTCGGCTCTAGCAGCGAATATCTGCCAGGTCCAGGTACACATATCCATTCCTCGAATCTCTACGCCTCGATCCTTGGACCCATCAAAACAGTAGCACCGCCCAAACCCAGCTATCCCCAAAAACGAGCCACGAAGATTACACCTGCGGCTCCCACGCCTCTCTCTACTATCTCTATTGAAAGAGCTACACTCACTGGGGACAAGGCCGAGATTTTACCTGAAGTAAACAGTACAGTTTTATGTCGCGTCACAAGAATTACTCCACGACAGGCAACAGTTGCGATATTGGTTGTAGGTGAAACGGTTTTGGAGGGCGAATGGCAGGGCTTGATTAGAGTGCAAGATGTGAGGGCTACGGAGAAGGATAAGGTCAAGATTTTTGAGAGTTTTAGACCAGGGGATATTGTGAGGGCTGTGGTGGTGAGTTTTCTTCTCGAGGTTTAGATGTCATTTAGGAGAAGTATGTACTAATGCTTTAATGATGGCAGATTTCGTTAGGTGATCAATCGAATTATTACCTCAGCACGGCGAAAAATGAGTTGGGAGTTATTATGGCGACGAGTGAGGCTGGCAATGCAATGTATCCGGTCAGTTGGAAGGAATATAAGGATCCTGAAACGGGAGCGAGTGAGAGTAGAAAGGTTGCGAAACCATTCTAGATTGCGGGAGGGGAGCAACAGGTCTTTTGACACCTGTTGTATGTATGAGCATAGCGTATGGCGTCGAGGCGTTCGTGGACATAAGGACATAAGGATATACCAATTCACACAAAGTTTATGATCCGGTATCTTCTATTTGCTGCCTGGTGCCCACATTTTGTCGGGTCGAGATAATGGTACACATGAATTTGCTAGGCAGCAAATAGGTGGGCGCAAAGAAGATATATTGTAGCTGGATTCACTTCCCAATTTTTGGCGGACTTTGTTCTTCGTGTATGTCCTCAAGTGAGATCAACATGAACGTTCTATTATTATTCCTTATGTTATCCCTTGCGCCCCAAATAATTCATTAGACAGCCATAATCATGTGCACATTGATTCCAAGAGGAAGTCTAGACCACAGGTTGTTTCTGGAAATCCATGTTAAAAAAAAATATCCGGATATCTCATACCGAAAATCTATATTCCGCGAACGCATTTACATTTTTTTCCTTTGGAGTTGTTGAAATATTGTGCATATCCGACAACCGGAAAACTTACTTAGCTATATCCGGATGGAGAGGCGCGGCATGGTGCACTGTCGTATTTCAAGTCGTATTCATGTTTACATATCCGTGTTTTCATCTTCGTCCCTAAGTCTTAGGTCTTGCTTGTTGCGATTTTATCCTTAGCTTAGAGCGTACTCACACTATTTGATCGAATTCTCTTCCAATATCCCATGTGCACAATCGATATCCCAGGTGCCAGAGTAGTATTCATCCACCGTCCCTGCCGCGTTTAGAGAGAATCTTGAACGGTGGTAGCGTATAGTTTTTGAACTTTATGAGGTATTATGGGCTTTTGTATTGAAGAGCTGTATAAACGCAATTATATTATCACGATTGTAAATTCTCTGGGTTGGCAATGTGTCCCAAGTTTCCAAATGTGATATTTGCTGTCGAGTTAGATGTTCATGAGTATCCATCCGAAGGTGATGCGATATATAAAACGCCGATTATGTCAACAATAAAAGTAGGCACTTAAGATATAAAAAAAATCTTGCGTTGAAATATGCCTCTTAAGTAGACACCTTATTTTGAAGTACATAAAGATAGTAAATGAATTTCGAAGAATTCGTAGGTATGCAACAAACCCATTCTACGATGAAAAGTTCCGCTCAGGTGCACTAGTCAGAAGTTATGCTAGAGAGGAAGCTTGTTCTCGCTGTCCCATACTTCACACTCCCTAATTCATTGACCTATTCCACCTCTAAACTGTCATCACCTTCAAGACCAAGTCTTCGGTCCAAAAGTTTCTCCTTCGGCAAGTACTTTTCGAACTGCGGTACCCTGCATATCCATAGTCTCGAACACATCTACATTTCCAAACCACTGTGTTTGTTAGGGTTCCGATATGAGAGAATGGTTCTGATTGTATTTACAGTTCCAAAAGAGAGGTTAGGACTTACTTGAGGTAGTTTAGCATTCGTGAGTTCTAACGTGAAGAAAACGAGAAGAGTGCAGAGGATTAAACCGGTGTCCAGCGCGGCGGAAGTTACGTAGTTCTATTCACCAATTATCAGTCTGTATTCATGTTTGAAATCCCTTAATTCGTACCACAACTCCTGAACCCCCAGATATAACAGAGAGAAAACATACGTAAACTTCCCACCATCCTCTCCATCTTCTCCTAATCCAATACTGGAACACAAATCCCACCAATCCCCAGCACAAATAATTATATCCAGTAGCCGGAGGTATCAGTTGTAAACCTCCGAACATGACAGGGACAATAAGATATTTAAATAAAGAGCGAGGGTACGCTCGCCTTAGAAAGTATGTCAAGATTGGAAGCAAAGCACCGATTAGGAAATAGTAGAGTAAAGGTTGATAGAGGGACTCTGGGGCGGAAAAGATACGCGAGGGACCGATGACGCCCCAAATTATACTGTTGGTAAAATACATTGAGGGGCCTGGGCAGGTGTAAGAATCTTTTTGGGTGCGGGTACAGATTCTGAGATGGGGATGTTAGGAATGTGTTTGTTATTTCTAGGCTTGTAGATGGAGGAAAATACTAACTCTGGAATATGAGAAAGTGCCCAATTCATTACGGCAATCTGTACAATAGATGACCAGAAAGCAGCTACACACTGAGCGAAAAACATTGTTCTGGGAGGAACTTTGAGGTAATGACCTAGTTTTAAGTCTTGTAGGAAGAACTGGGCTTGAGTCATTGTTATGTAGCCTATAATACGTATTAATAACCAGACAGAATGGGAATCCGAATATGAGTTTTGCGTCATATGATTTCCCAACAGGAGATAGAGACTAACCATAAGCTTTAAATAACATCAAAGCTACAGGACGACCAGGCAACATGTACCCAATGACAAACTCGGTAAAGACATTAAGTCCAATTTGGATATTGGTTGTGGCGAATATGATACCGACAGGTACTGTCCAGATGACAGGAATAGCAACACAAACAATGAAAGCCCACCATGGGAAATGGGTATCCCAGACGAGGATGACCACAAAGGACAATGCGAGCATGATGGCTCCGAGAGTGATATACCACCTACGTGTGAGTTCATCAGTTTTATGAATTTTTAATTAGAAATGGGGAGTATAGGAAAGATGAAAGAGCAAAATACCAATCCGGTGCATCTTTATACTTCTTCATGTGTTTCATGTGGATGTCATCATCTTGATCTCGAGCAAGTTTCCATTGTCTCCAGATGTTTTTGCCCTCATATCTACGTAGATTAGGTATCAACCAATTAATTTCCCAAAACTCTGGCCTCAACTCAATTCATCGATTCAAATTTAATAGACTCACAAAATTGTATGAACAATGACACTACTAATAGCTGCAAAGGAGAATCCTACAGCAGCAAAGTTCAATCAACTCCATCCAAAATCCAGAAGCACATCAGAACAGAAACTTACCGTAATTCAACGCAAACCCCGTCGACAAAAACACCGGCGAGTATTTCTTGTACAATTCCTCACTAAATTCATAGTTTGAAGTGAGGATTCGACTGACATTATATGGTTTCGCCATGTTATCATAACTGTGCGAGTCGCTCATGGGAAGATAATCCGCATACCACGTTCCCGTATAATGCACGCCCAGCGAGCTGATGATGACGAAGATGAAAAGCCCGATAAGGGTATTAGCGATGGCATACCAGGGACTATGATATATTAGTATGGGATGAGACTTTCGCAATATGTTCGGTACGAGTTATATCGGTTAAGAATGATTTTACTTACGGTATCAACGGCGAATACAGATATCCACTCACAACAGTCCAATCAAACGTGATAGGAATTAATCCTAGACCCGTCACACCACCAAATAGCTGATTGACAACTGGGTTTTTCGGTGCAATCCAGCATGCAAATGTAAAGTATGAAAGGCCTTGGAAGATCCAGCCAGGGAAGAAGTACCATACGAATGAACCTAGAGTATTGAATAAATACTTTCTATCTACTAAGTTCAACAAGAGATATAAACATACCACTCATGATATACATAAACCATCTATATTTCGATATACTCCAACCATTTGTTTTTGCTGGATCAGAGGGACTGTGATCATGTAGACTACGATCCACATTCAGAGGAAAGAGTCAGCAAGCATCCTCAAACACAAATCCCCGTCCTCAAATAATTATCTCTGCTTCTCCAACTTCCAATAACAAAGTACACTCTTGCGAAACTCAAGGGGAGAATGATAACTTACGCATACATCAACGCACAATTGACCAAATCACTTGGCCAAATCATCGCCGCAGGCCAAACCAACCACCTCCTACAAATCCCCGCCAATCCAAACCCTAACATTTGATTCGTAACCGCAAAGAGAAGTTGAAATGCCCATCTATACAAACATCTTAATATTAGCCCATCTCCCATTTTCCTTCTCACATCCCATAAACCGCAACCCCCAAGAAAATCAAATAGAATAAGAATAACTCAAACCGACAAAACATACCCAAAACTCTGACCATAAAACACCTGCTGCGAAATAAGTATATCAGTAGCATATATCGACGCACCCGCATACCCCGCATTCGCCATCACAACCACAATCGCATGCTCTTTCATATTCCACTTCCCCTCTTTCAAATGCACTTTCCATCTTCGAGCCCCGCAAAAGGGGAGGCGAATCTCGCAGCTCCAGTCTGGCACTATGAGATCCCAGGCTTTGCCTAGGGGCCAGGCGATTAGTTGCACGCACTATTGTGTGGGATCTGCATCAGTATATCTACTTTTTGTATAACTCAGATTTTCAAGCCACGAGAGGAAGCTATCAAGTGCTGAGAAAGACTCTGTGAGGAATCCAAAAAGGAAAACTCACAACAGTAGTGATAGCGATACTTGGACTCCTCAAACTGAATAGACAGTTGATTCCCCCTCCCACCGTCGTAAGCGCCAGCCCAATACACCATGCCCGAATTGTGTTACATGGAAGCGATTCATCATCTATTTTAATATCTTAGCATCGCTTTTCACCTTCAATTCTAAACTTCAATATGCACTTCATGGCTCAAACTAAGATTTGTTTCTTTCAGACCTGTTTCTTTCAAACCCAAGCACAAAGCTAGAAATATGGATAGATAACTACCTGTATTGCGCACCGCGGCGCGGACTTGTGGATACGGTGAGTTTAGGGAGATATCAATAGGTGTTTCCAATACTTTCTCAGGATCTAGATCTGGGGAAATAGATGTACGGGATGGGATTGATTGGATGGGGAATGAATCTGGTAGATTAGGATCGAGCGAGTGACGAGGCGAGGGAAGAATAAGAGGAACCGGGAGGCTAGTTGTGGCTGAGTGAGATTTTTCATCGTGAGATGAGCCCCCATTTGGCGTCGAGCGTTCATCTACTTCATTTTCCTCCTTGGTCGTCTTGGATTTCGAGCGATGCGTAAGAAATGAAAATGGCATATTGACTATTGCGGCACGAAGATGAAGGTGGTATCATAAAATCGCAGTCTGCAAGATTCAACATTGTGGAATTGCACAAATTACTGTATATCAACACTCCCAAACCAGGATTCCGTAGCACATATCACGCAATTACAAGAGAGAATGCGGGCGTTGACCAAAATGTTCATGATGTTCTCCAAGCTGAGATTGACTCGCTATCTACCCTACTTTGAGCAGAGTACCATCTCTGCATTTAATATCTGATTGAGTATATTGTCTTGGGGGAAGGTATAACATCACCAGAAAGGAAGGAAGTTGTGCGATTTCTGTTAATTAATAGTGCGCCATGAGGATCTTCAGAGCTGAAAAGCTGAGACAGTGTGACGCGGGTATTTTGGCAGAATTGTGTTGCTTGTTCGACACATGATCACACCGGATTAATAGGTGCTACTTATGCACGTCATTTGTTATCAGATGGAGGTGCATAATCTCGGGAATCGAAGGATATGTATTTAGCCGTTTTTCCAAGGATTGGGGGCCACGTTGTACATAGACATTGAAGATTATTTTGTGATTTAAAGCATGAAAACACTTTGTGACGTCTGGAAAATTATGGATGATTGCGCGAGCCTGGTTGACAACGAAAAGGAGAAACTCCTACAAAACCAGAATAGCCCAGTTTGTTCAATACTTCTCTCAGCCTTATAACTCTACGGAGAAGCAAGATATCTCGGAAGCCCTAGATCGGCATAGCACCATCGCCCAGCAGTTGAGCAGATGTTACAAAGGCAACTATCTCACCCGCGTCGGCGATATAGAAAAATGAGGCGAACAATGAACATATATTGTGATCAATGCATAAATGATTTACAATCATGTCTCTAAGAGCCTCTCGTCTCCGGGCTTCCCGGCTTCGACCCGCTGGAGGACCTGCCTTGATTCCTTGAGTCTCACATGCACCCCTCACCAGTCTTTTCAACGGACTTACTTGTCTGCGTTTGGAGTCCGCAGACCATAACTAAGTGGAGATTTTATTCCTCAAATCTTACGGCTTGATGTGCCGACGAAACTGATTAATTCCGTCATTATACAATCGTTCACCGAAGTTCTTCATGCTGTCTGAGGGGGAATACAGTCAGCTTATTATACTACATGGGGTTTCATAGATGCCTTAATCGCCTCGCTAAGTACCAATAGCAAGGCTACTACTACAACGCTACTTTTCCCAGGATTTTGTACGAAAAGCGCCCCCAACGATCTGGCCATTAGCAGGCCTAAGTTTTGACCAGGGTCTTGATAAGATTGATAACAGCCATAATGGAACAATTTGACGTAGTAAATAAGCTGTAGACGACAGGAATGAAGGATTACCTGATTGACCGCTATGTTGTTATCATACGAGCCTTTGGCGCAAACTCCTGTTGATATCGGCGAAGAGTGTGGGATTGCACGAAGAATGTCAGCCGTTAAAATGTGACAATCATCAAATCGAGCGAGTCTGATGGATGAAGCTTTAAGAAATGCAATGTAACTCGACGTCATCAAGAGAGCGAAAGGACCCTGCAGAACCCATCCGTTACATTTCTGTTTCGCCTCGAAAGCGATGTTTTATCTAAAGTTCATTCGCCCGGAAACAAAGATAAAACTCCCGGAAACCTTCCAGTGCAGGATATTTCAGCAACTTGAAGAAGCGGTCTGTGATGACCCCCTTGCAGCTGTTGTATTTGTATATCAATAAGCAATGACTGTGTCTTTGAAATAGTTCATGCAATACCGTTAAGATCTATGGATGCACGCAGCAAACTTGTGGCGTGGTCCGAAACGTGGGGCTTAAACTATTTTTTATGACTGTGACGGCGCGCGACGAGAGACCGCACGATATAATTTGCTTGACGCAGATGAAATGAACACATAATCATATCGCTTTTGAAGCTTGGAAGAAATGGCATCTCGGTCAACAGTTATTGTGCCGAGTTGATATTCTGATCAGCCTTATATTTTTTTACATCCAGTACTGATCACTTGATCATCACTGAGGTAGCCTTCTCAAGTTGTTACCCCGCATCCCGAGGTCGTTCACATTAATAAACAATGAAAAGCCACGCTATGGGGGGGGGGGGTTCAGCTCTAAATTGGTCATGGGGCTCTTTTCATAACGATGCAACTTTCAAGACTATCCCGCACGGCATGTTGCCATCGCAAGATTGTACTTCAATCTAACGAAGCCGAAAAGTAAGGCAAAAAAAATAATCGACTCTTGATATATTTGAGGCACACTTGAATGATTACAGGAATATAAGGCTTTTCCTGAAGATTATCGAGAAAGGAAACATGAGACGCCCTGGCTTGACGCTAGCTTTGAACTTCTAGTCAGATCGATTCCTGCAAGTAAGATTTCCGATTTTCACCTTCCCTTCACTCCGTGAAGAATAACTAGGGAGATGATCTTAGATGCAGCTTCCACTTTCAGTAAAGAGCGCGAGGGATTCAATTGGTGCACTTTTTGTGCAGCAATGAATGACGCGACAAGGCTGAATGTTAAAGTAAGCCTTCATCCGTTTAGGGAAAGTCCTTTGAGAAGAAGTTTAGCCTAAAGGTTCTAGAATTGTTCCATAAACTGTAACATTGATTGTCTAGGTATGCCTTCTTTCAAGATGATAAATAGAGGGAGAATAGAAATTTCCAGAAAGCCTTCAAAATTGTGATCGTTTTTAATGTCGACGAGGTTCCAATATCCAAAGAGTAAGCCATGAACGCGTAAAAGATGAGGGCGTAGAAATTAGTTGAAAGAAGGCTGGGTCGACGCCTTCCAAGCTAGCCACCGCAATGCGTTAGAATACTGCTTTTCAGTCAGATTAAAACGCACCCTGGTAAGCTAAATTTGAATGAAACATTGATTTTCTTATTCCCGCTAAGGACCTCGGGGCGTCATGAAATGCTAGTGGTGGTGGTCAGAGATATATTCGTAAATCGCGCAGTGCCGGTGACTCTTGAAGATAGTTCTAATTAGCCAAAAGTATCGGTACACTTACCGCAATGACAAGCAGAAGATCGGACATGAACTTAAGTTTGCCTAAGCCGTACCGCAATATAAAGTGTGCTGATTAGGCTATTGAGCTATTTTATAGTGTACATACACTACGTCAGTTCGGGGCTGATAGTTAAATAGGCTAGAATCCGAGGTGCCAACGCCCTCCAACAAAATCAAATATGTAACCTATGAGTAAAACTTTTAGAGTGGTCTAATGCAACTCGAGTCGCGTTCGATAACTACCATCGCTGCCTATCACACAGAAGAAAGTTTTGGTCGCGAAAGTTGTGGCACGTCTCTAACTACAAATTGAGCCAATGCATGTGTAACATGACAGATTTTGTAAACGCGGTTACATTCGGTTAAGCATCCATTACCCGAATCAGCCGATTCAACCGAAAGTACCGAATTTGCCTCGTCGGTTGGTACTTCGGTCTGAACTTCGCATTTGGTATCCCGTGATTCGGGTGGGATTATTGCAAGGCTGGCCCGCGCTGCTACAGGTGCCCTTGTATCGTCCTACATTCTTCATAGATAAATTTAAAGCTGCTTTATTTGGGTTCATGCTGCGTAGGGTTGCTTGCTGGATCGATCAGTAAAGCAGTTCTCCGTAGAGCGCACAATTCGTTCACAGCAACTCGCTCAAAATGTTTTCACCAATCTTCAAAAATATCAGTATGTGCGTAAATTCATCAATCATGATTCTCATGGCTGCATTAAAATTGAAATATGAGAGCCCAGCCTCGATAGTTAGAGCCAAGAAGACTGAAAAGAAGAATCGAAAAAGGAAACAAACGTATGATATGTTTATGCTCGTAGGAGAGTGAAGATGATCATATCAACATGATTCGATATTTGGATCATGAATGAAACCAAATTCCCCATCCTGACACCAGATAAAAGACCATATGTTATTTGGATGCCTGAAAGCTTGTACCACCACCGCCGCTCACAAAATTGTCCGCGAAGACCACTCGCTGGGCGCTGATATCTTCCATATATCTCAGGAAGTGTGTTGAATGACTTCCTCTGAAGTAATCTGCACATTTCATCAGGCTCAATGTACTTCTGAAGTTGCTTGCTGTAGCACATACCAACAGTTTAGTAGGGTACTATCATCATCAACCTTTTATGGTGTCCTCAGTACTGTAGCTTGCTTAGATTTTGACTAATATCCTTGCTTCCGTCTGCGGCTCAATCTTTTGGTGATGTATCTGCCACAGTCATCGTGGCCGACGACATTTCTTCTTCAGCATCAAGATTAGTTTCTACGGTTGACCAAGTTTCTGTTCTTGGAAGGCTATCATTAGTGGTTGCTGAAGCAAAGGTCATGGATCGTGATTTTGAGAACTCCAACTCTGCATGACTACCCTGGACAGAAAATTCTGGCTTGGAACTATCGAAGATGATCCATGGGCCAGCATCAGCAATGCGACAAGCTAACCACAGTATGCGTTCTTTTCTTTGCTCCAGCATAGATGCAAGCTCGTGATGTTTCTCTTCTTCATCAGTTTTCTCATTGAGAAACCATTTTTCGGGGAAGTATTTTTCTGACCATAATAACCCGCGCATTCCGTAGTCTTCCGGAAATGGCCGGACGTCATCCTTCTCTGGTAGTGGGAACTTATCATCCTCAATACGGCTGAGGGACTTGTAAGATTTGAGTAACGTATTGAGCATGATTGCTAGAGATTGCCATGGAAACGCCGGTGCCAAAAGATCCATTGCGCCCGAAAACTGAGACATGCGAAACAAGAAAACAAGAGAAACATGAATAAAGGGAAGTACATTGGGATCGCCTATTCTTCGTAGTACGATCTCTAATGTTGAATAACTGAGGTTCTGTGCGTGTCTGAATGATATCATAGAAGGAGAGGATTCGTCTCGAGACTCATCCATATCAACGTCGGCTTCTTTAGCTGAGGAAGGCGCAATAGCTGTCATCAGAGGATTTTCTTTAGACGCGAAACCTAACATTGCAACGTTGTTGGAGATAGCAATGTGGCAGCCTTGCTCCATGAATTTTTTGGTTACCCGACCAATTTGGCTATCAAGTAGTGCGAGGAATTCTTGTACTGCGGGTTCAAACCTCTCTATGGCCCTGTTTGTAAATAAATGTCCATGGGCTCGAATGAATGCAGCATCCAAAGAGGGTAATCGACATTGGCCGTGTCCATTCTCAGCATGAAGGACAGGGTCGAAGAGTGTAAGTATCGATTCTCGTGCAGAGGTGAAGGGCACAACAACACACAAAGATTTTGCATAGTAATACAATTGTTGGAGAGCATTTGGGCGTGCTAGAATAGCAAGATGGTGATATAGCCTACCAGTCGTTGGGGCTTTATCGGAAGCCTTCGAATACCAATGACGTGCGACACCGGTCCAAACCTCTCTATCTCTGATATCGTCATCCTCAATGGCCATTCTGTATCTTCCTAGATCTCCCAAGCACTCAATCCAAGTATCTTCGAAAGCTGGCACTGTTTCGTATAACAATGCCATCATGGAATATGCTAAATATATGAATGCAAGCATGTGGTCAAGCGAGGCGGGTAGCCGATGTCTGAGCAATTCTAAGAATGAATGGATACCATGCCTCCACATTCTAGCAGGCATAGCATATTTCGATGCTAGTCTACGTAAAGCAGGACTAGCAGATGGATGTTGAGAGGCTAGGAAAAAATCATGATGCTCGTGAAGTAAAGTGCGATGCAATGCAATGAGGGCTTGCCATTGCTCATTATTAAGCCTCGGTTGCGTAGGAGGATCACCCTGCACGAGCGTAGCTTGCTTGTTATCAACCTCGATACACTTAGCCTCAACCATTACAAGTCCAGCATATATGCCTTTGACCTCTGCTACAAGTTGCTCTTGAGAGATGGGCCTTGTCTCTGGCTGAAGAATTATGTTGTACTCTTCACTTTGAGGTCTTTGTTCAATTTCTGGCACTGTCCTATTGGGTAAGATTGCGGATGGGGTGTTGGCCTGAGCATGATGATGTTGTTGTTGTTTCTGCTGCTGCTGCTGCTGCTGATGGTGGTGGTTCGTATGTGGTACTGATCGAGATGTACTTTGGGGTGTAGATGGTTTCGCAGTTCTTCGATTCGCCGGTCTGTACGCTTGAGCTCGAGATCTTGATGCTTGGATCGAAGCAATGTTGGAGGGATCAAAGGATGACCTTGTGAACGGGGAGTCTTGATCGGGAGTCCACAGTTGTCCCTTGGTAGCCTGTCGCCGAGTCTCCGTGTCTTCTGCGGAAATTGGTCCAGAAGTCGGTCGAGCTAAAGATCTTCGCGGTGGGGGTGAACTTGAGTGTTCTCGGAATGGCGATGCTGAACCTGCTGATATACCATCTCCGACGGCAGCTCTTTTGCGCGGCTGATCTGTGGTGATTTCTTCATCCTCCATCGTATTATCCTCATTTGGTCCCAAGTTCAAAGCTTGAAGGCCAGAAAGCGATCGAGTTGGCTGGGGTGAATTTAGGGGTCTCTTAGACTGTAAGTGTGGAGATGGTGCGCCTGCTTGAGCAGTAGACGCCTCATTATTTGAGGGCTTCCGGGATTGAGCATCGTCCTTCGTTGGTCTTTGTGCTCTAAGTCAGCCTTACTTTTCCATTTTATTGGTAGCACACAGCCTTGCATGATCTCGCCCCCACAGATTTGATTATCAGCGAATCTACTAACCTCTTCAATGCACTATTACTCTCATAAGATTTTCGAAATTGTTCCAGTGCATCTTGATCTGTTGGAATCTTGTCGTGATGCTCTTTTTCTGCATGGTTCCACAAGTCTGTTTCGGAATGACATATCTTGCGCTCCGGACAGTATATGCAGGCCCAGGATTTAGTTGTTTTTGTGTTTCTGCGCTGGTGTTGTATCCATAGATCGCTTACATCTGCTTTTGGTCTGTTCATTTCTGAATTCTTGTTAGTACCATTTCGAGATTGATGTCGTCGAGACATGGTTAGAATTTGAGCGGGTTATTTCAACATGACATTGACATACCGGCCTGGGTTCGGAGTTGGGCGATGGTCTGATAAGTAATTGGACATGTGCCTTGATTTTAAGGGTTTGATAGTGACAAATACATGCAATAGCAGGAGTGAATCAATTGGGTATAAGACTCATTGAATGTTCAAAATGCACAGCGATAGAATAGAGTAGAATTGGCTTCTTGATGAAGGAAAGATATTTAGCTGTTTAACTGACCTTTATTGCTACAAGATTGAGGCTCCATGACAAATATTGGCCGGGCTAGAAAATTAAGGCAAAAATGCGAACCATTGCAACGCATTTTGCAAACCATGGTTTTCGGTGAGGTCTCTCCCCACTAAAACAGTCACCGAGCTATAGGGAAGTGATCACTGCTTGTTAGTCCTAGGTATGTAACTCGTATAATTTGATATAGAATTATTAGATTGATGAACATGAAATACGACATCTGAAAGACTGAATATATACAGAGATATATAGGTATGATATGTATGTATATTTACTAGAAGCACAAGTAATCTGTCTTGAATTTACTCGTCTAGTTATTTTGCTGGTTTGTGGCATGAACATCATTTTCCTTCAATGACTACTACCTAGGTACCTACCTGAGGCTGTTGCTATCTTATTAATATGTGCACCAATTTGCTTAACCGGGACACAGTCTGTCTATCTTGCATATGGACCGTCAAGGTACTACAAAGTTAGGTAATTCCAATCGAGCTCGCACATCTAAACAGCTCTCAGCCTGTCCCCATATTGTGTCAAGTCTGTTATGAAATCTCTTCAGCCTCAGTCTCGGATATACCATCCTTTCTTCCATAAGGCTAAGCTCCTTTCTGTTTTCATACTCAGCTCAGGTTCGCCTCTGCTGTCCAAACCATTGACGTTGTAGTTTGAGGTCCCAAGTCCCGTAGCTTCAGCTTGACACAAGACCTCTATAGATATCTGCCCAAGGGCTCATATCCACTTATCCTTCCTTCATCATCAGATCTTGCCTCTACACATTTCACATTTACATTCTCGCAATCTATTTATCATTTTACGACTTACGAGCGTAGATACAGTAAGACAATCCGCCAGCGAGGTAACTGTTGTACATGCTGTAGCGAAGTAGTCTAGTAAGATGCTCAGCTCTAATTTCATCTTTTGACGCTACACGACTACTGTCAGATCTTTCGTTTACGCCCCTTTCCAACAACATTATCTCACATCTCATCCTCAAGATTGGAACCAACTCGTTGGATTTCAAAATAGTCATTCCTCACGAAAACATAGGAATTGACTCACTTTGCTTACCCACCTACAGTTGGATCGTCGTAGTTGAGAAGGATTCAGATGATTAGGGACGGGCGCCTTGATGGCGGAGTATGTTTCAGACCCATAACAGCTTCCTCGTCAAGGTCATTTCTTCCATCCAAAATTACGCATTTGACACTTTACAAACGCGTAGAAATAGACCATTAATTTCCTAACACTGTTCATATATGGCGTTCAGGAATCCAGGCGCGTTAAGATAAAGTTTCGGGAGGAGTCTTTGCCGAGTCCTTGCCTGGTGACTAGGCGCATCACTCACGTCAAAACTTGATGTTTAAAACACTTACCAGGTGACCAATTTTTCTAAAACTCAAGGAACTTTAATTATGTTGTTTTGTCTGCCTTCAATCCTTCATTACATGTGAGCCTCTGTGAGCAAGTGCAGCACAGATCGCTAAGGAGACAGTGATCGAAGTTAGTGAATAAAGTTTGTTTTCACCGCTCTGAGAATTTGAGTCTTTGATGCTTTATTATGCGCTGGAAATTCATCAGTAGTTGTGGAAGTATCTCAGCTCGGTATCATATTTTCAGACATCTTTGGTATATCATGTCGAAATTAAGGTCGGCGTTGATGCCATGTTTTCTTATTCAGAACATATGAGGCATGCTCCTTGTCCTAAGATCCTGGACTATCATGATTGTTCGCAGAATTGCTTCTTTTCCCGGGGGATATCAGATTGCAGGGCTTAAGCTGAATCTTGGATCTAATCGGACAAAAGTATCTCAGTTGATTAGGAGCCTTGTCGTGATTCATGCGCGGCTCACTCGCCATTTTTAGACACAGCAAAACTGATGATTCAGAGTACGCGCCCGAAGTAAATTCTCTCAGATGATAATTTTGTCAAGCTTCGTAAGCTGCCTACGAAGATATTGAGGCTGGGTTAAAGACGCGAATACCTCAAGGTTTGCCCAGCATTTGTATGTTTTCAGCCACCCACTCACGCAAGTGTTTGACAAAGCCCGATTAAAGATGCAAACGTTTCATGATAGTGAAACTTAGAAGTGGGTTTAAGAATGTTACCTTAGAGATTGCTCTTCTTTCTTTGTCACAACAAACGCGCAGGCCCGACATGCAGATCTATGCGCGTTAGTCCATTCGCACACCGCGCATCTGCGCTTACCCATGTTTACCAGAATTATATTCTGTGGTACAAGTATGATTTCATGTTTCCTAACTGACATCCGTATAACTGGCGCATCAGGTCAGCAATCACGGGAGCATGCTTCTTGCCACTATTCCGTTTGTAAGCTCCCCTATTTATATCCGGTTTCCATTGGAGACTTTCCAGAGCATAAGCGTTGTTTGCCTTACAGTAGAAAGGTGACTTTCGCTTTATAATATCGTGACGGTGGCATGGTAAATATCACCTGTTTTCGCGGACTTAAGCGCACCGGTGAAATCCGGAGGAGGGGAGTAATCCTCTTGCCTAGAATTGCATGATTAATCCTTTATCACTCGTTTTCTTCCGCTCGCTTCCCGCTCCTTGGGAATCAAATATTCCATCTATGCTCGCTGCAAATTCGAAGCACCTTTGCGAAAATTCGTCCGAAGCGAAGTGAAAATTCCAGTTTTGTGTATCGCAGGCAAATGGTAAGTCTACCAACGTTCCCGCGCAACTGAATTACTGGTGTGGCTGTTGGCTGATGCAGGGGTAGCGGCCAATTATATCGCTTTAAATTCAAATGTGGATGAATCATCCAGTGAGGGAACGTAAATATAATTCCTGCTTCGGTACCCCCGACTGAGCCGACTCTGAGGCTGTGTGGGATGGCGAAGAATTTTTGGAGTAAATTTTTGGAAATCTATCTGTAAATTAATATATATTTTTTTCAATGAGACCAATCATGCGACAATCGCGATATTGACAAGATCGCTTTTCCACTTCTACGCTGGTAACCAAGTTCCGCTGGGCTTGGGGTGGCGTTCTCGCCACTTTGCAATGCTCCCCGGGGCCCCGGAGAAGAATTTTTTTCAGCGCATTGGCTTTCAAATCATATTGTAATTTGTAACACCTCTTCGATCTATGAATATGTCTCTGATTACCATGTTGCCCCTCGGTCTTGACTCTATGCTCCCTTTTGGTTTGTCATACTGCATCCTCGATCAGCGAACCAACTGAAAGAAGTTGTCTTAGTTTCTACAGCTTGATTACCGCCTATGGAAAGCCCAGGCAACGTTCAATACGCAATCCTCTGTTTTGCTAACGCTTGTTCTGGACTAATCATGTTCTCAAGACTGTCTGTCTGTCGAATCCCAATGCTTAGATAACTATATTACGGCCCCTGGAGATCAACGCTGGAATGTCATCTTTGTTATTCTTCGGATAACTGTGACCCAGTAAAGTGGCTATCACCAACTTTGTCATCCAATATCGGCTTCCTTGGGGTGTGGCAGAAGATCGTATTCGTTTCAAGCGCGATCAGTCATAGCCAATGTATCAATTTCCCAGACACGGTGAATATCGATAGTGCATCATCGCACTGTCTATGCTTGCTAGAATCTGTTTAGCTTGTTCGCCTTTGCGATACCGTCGCATCGAGATGCCTGTTGCGCGTCGAGGTGCCCTTTTCAGCTGACAGAAATTGGAAAGGGAGTAGGCAACAGCATAGCTAGGAATGGTGTAGGAAACTGGAGACCCTGAAGATCACGTTTATAGGCCTCCCGTCATCTTAAAATTGCTCTCGGTGTTACTTTCTTGGCCAATCTTTGAGCCTCAAAACGAATGATCACCGGAAACTGCTGCTGACCTAGCTGGGAATTATAATGACTCATTCAGGCAAGCTGCTGAATATTCATCTCCCAGGGTCCACAATACGGAAGTCCCATACTAGTGTTTTCAATATGACTGTTGAAACGAGGCCTTGTGTCGATAGCTTGTGGGGCCAGTAGACATTGTGTGGTTGCGTGGAGGATAGTAGAAAGATATGAGATGCATTCATCCGTATATGCGGCTAAGAAATTTCAAAACCCATGCTTTGCGAGTTCTTCAAAAATCCAGGCTAGAAACCCTGTGGTCAAAAACGGTCTTGCTCCTTGGAAAATTGAATTCTTCTGGCTGGCGTTTTAGATTAAGTCAAAATTGAGCCCACTCAGAAATTCATTCACCCATGCTCAATACTTGGTCGATGATCGAATTTCGAGACTTTCGAGACTCAGCTCATGTTTTGTAACACTGCCAATGGTGACGAAGAGCCTGAGATTGCAGGTGTTTGATTTGCCGCCCTGAAAGAGCAGCATCACGATATTGGATCGGGTTGATACGGCTTCGATGACGTCTGCTGTTTTATTTGCACTGATAATATGCTCTTCTTGCTACAACTTGATGCCCGATTGGAATTATAAATTTGCCTCGCGTTGTGTTAAAACAACTCTTCCGATATTGCATGCTTGTGACCGCACTCAATGTGAGAAATGATATGCCCCATCAAGCTGAAATTTGCCATTAAATTACCGGTTATACCACTGAAAGTATGGATTGCGGGAAGTCAAGACACACGCCCCTTTGAAGGATATTCTGCTTTGAGAGCTTAAGCTTCTTCGAAGGAGGATATGCCCAAATATAGCTACCCGCCCTATGATGTTGCCATACGTCTAGCTATAACCTGCCATCATCCCACTATCCGGGACGTGGGGTTAAGCACAGCATCATTCTAGACCTACCACACCAGATTTCGGGTCCGTCTAGTGGCCAAAGTTGATGCATATGGTTCTGGAGTATTAATATTAGCACAAACGAGAACCTGCACAACATAACATGTGCACTACAACTACAGTATCGCATTACACGCGTGTTGAACCAGGATGCTGAGTGCTAAACAACACCGGAAAAGGATTACATTGTACAAGGTAGGACAGTGTTCCCTTAGACATCCAAAAATTGAGACATGACACTCGAAAATGCCTCATGTAGCACCAAATTCTGCCTTTGAACAATTATCAAACCAAATTGCAATTACTGGTGCCATGTAGATATCCTCACAGGCCGACAAATGTCGTACAGTATCGGGTTAGAGAAACATGTTACAGAAGATTAAACCAGTCCGACGTGTACCTGAACGCGCATGAACTCCAATGTTGTGCTTGTGCATGCACAACATCAACGCAGTAGTTATCGATTGAAGATACAAGCGGCCAAGACAACATGAACAGAGATCGTGTGTGGTATAGCGAGACCTCAAAGGTGGGGGTACTCTCGTAATTGTAACCGTATTTATTTGATATCGTGTTCGCACGCCCAAAGAGACGCCCAAAAATGCATTATCGATCACGTGGTTGGCTCATTGGCTCATATTGCCACGTGATTCCAACAAGAACATTTCTTTTGTTCATGGTTTTTAGAAATTTACCCCAAAATCAAAGTCTTACAATGTACTGACGTTCACACACCCACGCTTAGGGCCAATCATATGAATCCTTGCGGACCCCCATTAAATCCTCTCACCTTTCCGAGCCTACTGTGGTACTTAGGTTACTCAAGTTCCAACTCGTGATGGGATATCAACGACCTCACAACAATCCCAAGCACTCCGGCGCAATCAATGCATATGGCAGGATGGAACGAATGCAACAGTTGTTCACAATAAAACATTATTTCTGCATCTCATCATAGTTGGTGAGTTGTAAAATTAATTCACATTTCATTTCTTCTCTGATGCATTCGTGATTTGACATGGCGCACAAGACAGGGCTGTCAACTTGAAAGATAGTTTCCCCTATTCTTGCCGTGAATGGATTGAGAGTCAATTTGCTCTTTGGCATAGTTGTAATTCAATTTATTCGATGAAGTGAATTTGGGTTTGGGAACTCTGATGTTTATGGCCTTCCTTGGGATCATACCATGATGGCAGACATCATTGGTGTTTTCTAGGCTATAAAGGGCAATATTGAATTTCAACGTTGTGACACGAAGTGCCATACAATACATGGCACGACTACACAATATTGACTATATCAAATGCATTTACTATGCTTCGTTGCACTCCGATATCTGCTGGATACTGGAGTGGCTATGAGAATCTCCACTCATTCATATTTGGGCGTTGAGATGCTTACGTTGGTTAGGTACGTTGGGTACGAAGGGGTACCCAAAGAGTTCCTGATTATAGAAAGTATCACGAATTGGATTGAGACCTGATGTCGAATGTTTCGAAGTTTGGCATACGGCAATTGAGCTACGATATTATCACTTGATAATTGGGGCACAATCAACAATCAGCACGTTGATGCAAATTTAACAATCTTTCATTCAAATTTTCTGACATCTTTGGTCAGATTATGCAGTTTCGTATCTGATGGTGTAGCATTGAACATGTCTTTCAATATTAGGGTATTGGGCATCTTGTTGCGAACTTAGGTCAGGGTCTTTGAGACGGTCTCATAGAATTGTACTGGGAACCTCCTCTCCTGAGTGTACTTCCGGCTACGTTGGTTGAATGATTTATACCCAAAACTCTCTTGCAATTTATGATCTGTTCGGAGCCTCATCGGGTGGTTGGCTGCCTTTTTCTAAGAGTGTTCAGTGATTGGCAATTTTGCCCGAGAAGACCACAATAATTCATTTTTGGGCTGAAGCCAGCGAGGAGGGGTCTTATAGTTGAAAGCTTTCTGAAATCTACCAACGCAATTTAGGTGCATGCCTGCAGGCTTTTCTGTTCTATTTTGCAATGTGGCTCGCTGTTCCTGCATTGTTGTCTCGCCCAGTCTCTCACCGCTAGTCTGTGTCGCTTTTCAGATCAATGGCTTCTCCATATTGTGTCTCGGTGTATAACTTAAAGTCATGCATTTGATATCGCCTTAAACATGGACGTGGATACACTGGCTATCGAATTTACACGTGCGACGATAAAATTGGCCTATCCACCGCCATCGCAATGCTGGGTCAGGCTACCCTAAGACTTGAACAGCCTACAATCGATATCTGCGTCCTCGGTGAGTTATTAGGGCGACGAGTAGCATAGCATTACCGTCTCGAGATTAACGATTGCTACCTAGGTAGGTAGAGATCATGGGCTTCGGCCCGAGCCTCTCGAACCGCGGCATACCAGACTTTTGATAGAATTTGAAGACTGCCTTGCTAGAAGTTGAAATAGATTATTGATTAAATTATGAATTTATTAGTTGATGGCAAGGCGTTCGTAAGCCCCATCCTAGATCTATTCCGCATCACGAGAAATGGTCTACACGTGATCTATGCATCATTGATCATTTCAAATAAAGCTTACAAACATTGCATTGGGAGCGTAATACATTTCAGGGCGTCGAATTGACCCGCTATCACCCAGTCGTTCCCCGCAGTCACAATCTGAGTATAATTGCGGTACCTTACACAACCCTAGCTGAACAAGGAGCAGTACTCGAGGTAAAATTAGGGGCGTCACCCAAGACCTTATGAAGTGATAGAAAGAAGTAACATGCAGTGAGGCAACCATTTTATTGTGCCAGAATGTGCAAGTATGGTTCGGTTAAAGACGAGATTATTGAAAGTTAGATGTGTTTGTCTCAATCCCTGCTCCATTTCCCAGCCCCCATTGGAGTATAAATAGGAAGTGTAACTGGTAAATTTCTATGGCTGTATTTTAAGAAATAGGGCATCAAACTGCAACCTCGACAATCACATAAATCGTGGACAATATCCCAAGCACTTTGGCATTGTTTGTGGCTAATGATAGGCTCCTGTTCGCTTCGACAGAAAGATGATTAGAGCCTTGGTTTCAAGAGTGATGCTGGAACTCAAGTTCAGTCGGCAAATCACTGCCTCATTATTCCAGGCCAGTAGATACAATCAAGTCGAATGTAAACAAAACTTTTCTACCAGCACAATAGCATCGTGCATGTTGGCGCAAAGTAAGTACGTAGTAGCATGACTTGTGCAAATATCAATGTTACACGCCAGTACTGCTTCAAAAGCAATATTATGCTAAAAAGCGGGGTGTAGACCCAACTTCTTTTAGTTTATCGACGCCGATTGGCATGGCTAAGATATATATAAAAAGCAGACAGATAACACAACATCAACTGCTGGGATGGTGATGTGCAAGTAATGCGAATCGGATGAGCGCGTGAGAATCGGCCCTCTTAAGCAGTCTGTATGTACCCGATAAAAAGGAATTTCGGTGAATTGATTCAGAACCTTTTGCATGAAAACAGGCCGAGGCCTTGTGTCAAGATGGTCTGGCCGCCAACAGTTGCTATGTGGGTGACTCTCAGCCATCGATATAACATTCTGGAAGAATCTAGTGGCTATTAATTTGGCTAGATGATGCGTCGCTAGGCGAATTCCTCACGCCTGTTTATTTTCTGGGCCTTGAAGGATAGTAGATCTGACCAGAAGCAAGTTATCGCAATCATGAGCAATGATTGGCACACCAAGTCGATGTGTAGGCTTCAGGAGAAAAACTCCCTGCTCGGCTATAACTCGAAAAGATGAGGCTAGAATGTGAATAGCTAGCTTTCGCGATGACATCATGACGCGATCCTCGATCTGATCTCTTCTCTTTTTCCTGTGCGCCGTCGGGGAGGGGCGTAGCCAGGCTCTTTCTCAGACGTTCTTGAGTAACTAAACGTTGCTGGCTTTCTCGCGCGTTATCGGCCGATGTTTGAAAGGCCAGGATCTTTTGTCCTCCGTAACAATAGAACCAAAGGAAGTTGCTTGATAAAATAGATTGCTCCCATATCCTAACACAATATGGTGCAACAGAAGCAAAGTTTCAGTCTTGATTGAATGAAACTTGATTTGTGCTTAGTGAGGACAGGCTGTTGTCCTTCCGAGTATGTTGAAATGACCTTATGCTGGAGAGTGCTAACGAGATAGATCTAAACAGGTATTTAACTCATTCGATGCTGACCAAGTTTGTTGGTCTCCATTGCTTGTATTTTTTAAATCCTTAATTAAGGTATCATGGGATGACCTTGCTCAGATCGATACCTCGCCAGTATGGACCTTCCATGACAAGACCCTCGAGTCATTGATGGTGAATATCGAGACCACCAGTGGATGCATGGAATGACGGGACACTCCAAACTATCAAAATTTATAACAAATTCATTCTTTGATTCTTTTGATGTCAAAATTTATGGGTTAATTGTCTCATCTCAAATGAATAATTGTAACAATTCCTAAAATATAAGAGCTGATTTTTTCAAGAGATGTTCATAAGTCCATTTTTGCAGTGCCCCTTCAGTCCGTATGCTACTGGTGGACTGATGAGTAACATTTGGACTATAGACAAGTGCCATGAGACAAGAACTCATCACACTCTGAGTTGTAGCTAGAGAATGGGGCCATAATGCCAGTGATTGTGCGCTCAAATGAATATGGGATGCAAAACAAACAGAGAGCCCTCGGTAGATACTCGAAAATAAGAAGAGATGAGACTAGAGATGAAAATTAGAAGAAGCCGAACACTTGATCGTAACCTGTACAATTATAGTTTGGCCATTCCCAAACTTCTTATGTCTTCTCCTTTGTAAATTCTTCTCCAAATTCAGAGTATTATTAGTATGTATCTTGAGAGTTAGAAGGTGCCTGGAGCTTGTCGCTAGGTTGTATTCGGGATAGGTCCGTTTATTCGTGATGTTTGATTTCCCCGGAACAGAAAATATCTGTCTCCCAAGGTCCGCGTGTATTATTTGAAAGCGAATCCAAGATTTGCTCCAGAACGCCGAGGATACTCGGTATTTAGAACCTCCAGTATCGCTTCAAGTGAGACGGTGGTTCATGGGATTCTTCCCAGTATTCAAGGAAAGCTCTCGCTTGAACGGAGGGCCCCTTCTGAAGGCTAGCACTATGTAATTGAAGTGTTGTTCGTGGAGAGAAAGAGTATCTGCGACTTTGAAGTCTAATAGAATCTGTTTTTTGGAAGTGGTGCTTATTAGGCGCTGAGTGAGTCCGAACAGAAATCTCGTTAAACATCAGAGCATGATGTTAATATGACGAGGGACTTGGATTTCGCGCCGTGGAGGATGGGTGAAGAAGGAAGAAGGAACTTTGAGCATCGATAATATGGAACGCTATGAACAACACGTCCTTACATCATAAGGCTGGGTCTGACTACCAAGAAAACATGAAGCCATGATTATATAAGATTGTGTGGCAGTTTTCGTGTAGCATCAGCACTTGAAGAATATTCATGCTATGCTATCATGGTGTGTAGGGCCGTCGTTCTGGTTCATTCCATAGGAAACCACAGTCTTGAGAGTTCGTCATAAGGTATCACAAGATTTCTGTGTTACGAATCTTCAGGCAGTCGTTAATAAATATTACACAGGTCGAATTTGATGTTGTGTGAAGCTCGCATCAATTGTTCGCTTTTAGAGCTCGTGAAACAGCAAGCACAGAGTTGGCGCATATTATCTGAATGATATGGTTTAAGATAGACTTGATGTTTTCAGATGCACCCATCATGAACGGCCCTGTATCACTCAGATTATCGGGAAAAATCATGTCAACATCCCGGTAAGTTCAATGTAGCATGTCTTTGAATAAGTCTGCACATGAAAGGTCGAATGTCCAAATATTTTCCTGTGGCAGTGCCTTTAGATAGTCAGCACACAGACTAAAAGGCGTCATTTCACAGAACATCTTATCAGATTTAGTCATATATTATGAAATCGATATCCAGGTATGTATGTACTTCACCTATTTAATTCGATTTGTAAACATTGAAATTCCTTGTGACTGTATGGAGAACTTCATGTCAATTTGAGAAACAATGCCGCAAACTACACGAGAACTCTGACGATGAACATCACTACCATAGGCAAAAATGCCCCATTGTGTAGACATGCCGACTAAGTGATGATATCCTAATGACCAGAATCTTTGCTAAATATGCTCTGTGCCATAATACTCAAAGTTTCCCATATATATAATCACATTTGGTCCACTGTGTTGTTGCTGTAATGACTGTCATTTTTATCAAGCGTGATTTCGAAGCCAAAAAATCCCAATCTACGATTTATGATAACAATCAAAACGCCACTCCACGGGACATAGACTATACTTATCTCCTGAGTAGAAGAGCAAGCATCTCACCAGGCTCCGCCCATTCCATCTCTCATCATTCATCACCTGAACATATCCATTTCTCTCCACCCCATCCTATCTCGTACCAACTTCCCCAACGAAACTTCTCTCTAGAAAGCATAGGAAACTTCTTGCCAGAAAGCATAGGAAACTAAGGATATACGAAATGACAAAGGGAGCTTGAAGGAATGAAAGGTACCCAGATAATGTAGACTAAATGGCTTACTGTGTTGTACAAATCTCACTTTTCGCTTAGCAATAAAGATAATTTGAAATCGAGGAAATTTTCAAGTGGAAGCAAAGACGTGAGGGGGTGATTTTATTTAGTCAAATTTGACAGAGCATCAAGTACAGTCTCATACTTGGCATATGAGTTGTGTTGTCAGATGAATTAGAGAGGTTGCTAGAGATGCAGGCAGCGAGGGTGTGCGAGGAAGGAGCTCAGTCGTACCTTCTTGTTTAGCTCGGCCTTGCTCCTTCTCTCGCAGGCTATTACAGAATACCATGCCACCTGTTCGAGATAGATAGTAAGAACGGACCCATCTATGGAAAAATCTCTCGGCACACCAAAACCACTGATCTTGTCCCGAGAATGGATAAGTAGTCTCTAGTGAGCATTCACCGAAAGCTCTCAGGCTGAGCACCAAAAAGACTTCCACGGCCCGAACTACAATTTCTTCATTTGTGTTCTGGGAGAATACTTGAGTCATCTATGAGCGAATAGATTCCGAGGGTTCGAAGTTCATTTCAAGGGCTTGGATGTTGGACTTAGAAATTTTCTGTCGATGAAACCAGCGAATTGACGTTTCTCAGAATAATCTCAGCTAGCTTAGTAGCTATAGCTAGGTCTATGTGATCTTAAGACTATTTTTCTTACTAAAAAATATGAGCTTCTTTGATAGTGTACGATGATTGAATACGTAAACGAATGTCCATGACTTGACACTTGTGCTGCATGTTGAACATTGTGATCAAAGTCTATAAATCTCGAGTCAGTATTTGGTATAGTTTACGTTCCAATGTTGAGGATTCTAATCTATGGCATCAAGAAGATGAGTTCAAACCTGAACATAATGCAAGCAAAGAAGCCCCAAGAGAAGGTAATTAGAAACTTGACTTTCAATCAAGGTAGAACTTGATACAACTCGATGATGATAACAAAAGTTACTAACGGAGAATCTTGAAGATGAACTGAATCTTACGCATCGCTTTTGTCTATGGAGTTTGACGGAACTCAAAGTATTTGGCCTTATTTACTACATTTGTATCGTAATTTTTCGATACAATATCATCTATCTTGGAAGGTAAAGCCCTTTTTTGAGACTACCTCCTTCTAGTTCCATGGAATAGATTAGATTTCATAGGGAGGGAAGAATATAACAAGAGAGTATGGAAAGACAAAAGTGAATGAAGACTTAAATGGGATGAGAAAGAAGAATATTCCAAAGTGAGGAGCACAAAAAAAATAACGAGAGAAGAAATTGACAACTCAGTAGGCCGTGGCTGATCTTGAATAAGTGGTTTAGGACCATGAAGTTATTCCAAACTAGTCTTACGCGCAACATAGGCAGGCAATGTGCCCGTTTCTGCATGGAATTTATCCTACCAAGTTTGCTATGCCCAATGTATCGTACTTCAGTAGATGTTGGATATGTATAAACTTAAGTATCTGCACTGACTTTCAAAGGTCTTCTATGAAACTCATGCCTATATCCCAGCTTGTAGTTAATAGAATGGCTCTTGTGTATCAAAAGACAGTTGATGTCGAGGTGTTGCAACTTTCATTGTTTGACATCCTCATCACCCCAGTCCGACAAAAGCCCAAGATGAGATTGCTTAGCCGTGATTGAAATACAGTTTGGAAGAGAGTCCTTTTGGCATATGAATTCCATCCGAAAAATTGAGTTCATCTGACATTGACTGTAATTGGTAGACGCAACTTTGGCATCGGAGCATTTCAAAGAAGCTTTTGAAAGTTGAGAACCGCTGTATCTGAACTCAAAGTCTCGAAGCCTATTTGAGCGCGTACGTTCGCACTATCGTTGGATTCAATGTCCGATCCCAAAACGTCCAAACATCACATTACTCGAAGCGAGTAGTTCGCAGATCCGGTCTCGAGCGGGACTGTGGATATCGAGTCAGCATGGATTGGGCTATATCGTTCCGTCGTTTGCTATAGCATGAATTTTCTTGCCACATCACTTCAATGCAATTCTCCAATCAAGAGGAAACTTTTCGTCACTACTTCGTGTTCGTCATGGTTTCAAGTTGCACAGCCTTTTTAAATTATGCATGCAATGGGTTTATCATCAACATAACTTTTGAGTATAAATTTTGTACGAACGTGAAATTAATAACTTGAAGCTCGAAAGATACCTTGCCGTCGAGGCAATGTGTGTTTCCCTGTGGTATCTGGTATCTCAAGTTCACGGCAAAGACCATCCCGTCTTGAAAAAAGAATAGTCAAAAATAGCCCATCCAAATTTCCGCTGTCCTCCGCGCACGGTCTTGTATTGGATAAAGTTGTCTCCACTGTCCATGTTTTTTGTGTCTTTGATGTCGTCCGATGCTACTTCGGATGGGGACAACAAGCAATTTTCTGGTGAGTCTGGGCACCTAACCTTATTGCGTTAATCTTCCGAGGCTATTGAGACCCGCTGCTATCTATCTTGATTCTTATAGAGATCCGAAGACTCTTCCAGGAGCACCGACAGCATATCGAGTGGAATATGTAGGTCTACAAACAAAACGTGGAGAGCATTTATTGTTGTTCATATCTCGGTAAGAGAAATGAACCAATGAAGGGGTAGAGAGTCAGAAAATGTGTTGCTCAGACCTCCATACCATTGCTTTCGGCACACCTCGGATCGGAAACAAATTTATATGGCGTCTCCCACAAACAGCCATTTATTCCATATCATATACTGGTGACACGATTCTACCGAAGATGATGCATAGAATGACTTGTACTAAACAATTTTCCGTTCTGATGGCGCCTCTAAGCTTGTTTCATGCGAAAGTGTTTTCCCCACAACCTATCGGTATTTTTTCCCGAGCCAAGCCATCATCGTTTCATGTGGTGGCATTTGTCTACCAGCCTGCCAGGAGGTATTGAACTCGTGAAAAGATTGTGAAAGGGGGTCGGATGTCACAAATTGACGTGGTCTTGCTGTGAAAAACCTCTAGATTCGGATCTTTCTGTCTAGATATGGATATATGTGATGTGAATTATAGGGGATGTATAGCCTTTCAGTGTTTGTGATGAATAAGAGTGGGAGTCTCGCCAGGAGTTCCTAAAAGTTTCCCTGTCGAGAATCGTTCAGTTGATGGAAAAGAATGTTACTCCGCAGAAATCGAAAGATCCGGGTATATGCTCCTGTATCGTTCTTGCACCACGGGGTAGTTTGGTTTGCTTTGCCGGAATTGCATTTTCCTTTTTCAACCTGACTCTGAAATAATCCCAGACTTCTCATCGGTGCCAGAAAAGCAATTTCTCATTCAGTAACGAAGGCCGTCAATGATCTGCCGCGAAACAACAAAGTTTTGATATGTATGAGCTTTGTAATTTGTATTTTCTCTTTTCGGGAGATATTCATTTGGAGTTATAACTAGATTTGAAGGACCAGTTTTTAAGAACAAGCTCAAGAAGATAGTTTTGACCCCAGTGATCCTAGTGTTTTCCAGTAACCAATAAAGTCAATGTGCCCTGTATGGAGTCCTAAGCGGTAAATACAGGGTCATGAAAACATCCGACCTCTAGAACCCACCAAGCCCACCAAGCCCATTTACTACACTCTCTTTCAACGTCTGTCTGTGATATCACATAGGGTCTAATTGCTAAGACTTTCTTTCTTTCTTTCAAAAAGAAATAATCTTGACTGATTTCAGACTGAGTCTACGGAGTTGTATGATCTCGCCCCCTGTTCTGTATTGTAACCTCATAATACATCCATTATATTAATAGCTTTCAAGTTAATTGATGGATGAGGAGGATAAGATCAATGTTGCATTGGCTCAGTAGATATCTAAGAAAAGATATAAATCATCAGGATGTTACGAATAGTTATGTCATTCAGTACAACTTGAACCGCTTTGCATAGTATAAGCAAATCTTAATGGGTTGTAATGGCATCTGAACGAAATGATGGGAATCCTTTCTCGGATCCTGATCGATTACCTCATCTCATATCAATGACACGGGAATTTGTATTTAGGTCGTTTCAAGATGTTTATCTAATGTTTGTGTCTTGAGCTTTGGAAGCCATTGGATTGGTCGAGATGTCTAAATGATCTCCATGGCTCCATCAGAGGGGCTGTGCAAAAAATGATGAAACACTGATCACATCCAATCGACTCCACGAACCCCGTTTTATCGAATTTACCTTTTCCAAAAGCTAAAAGCTCATCGACCCCTAAAATGTTCTAAATGGCGCTCTCAACCTTGATTTGATCCGATCATGATTGTGATTTATCCAATGATCATATCATCTGAGATCAGGAACCGCTGTAAGCATCTATTTGTGGGTCTAATCTGATTGATCTAAGCCAAATCGAATACCACCTCATGGCTGAATCTCCAACCAAATTAAATGGGCAACTGCTTCCAGATACCCTGCATAAGCGTAAAGTTCCGAATCGGGTACTGAAGATACGTTGCATAACTTCTTCAATATTCACCATCCAATCATTCCTTTGCCGCTCGGCTGTGTGTTAGCATGTATTCAGGCACACTCTCTGAGCGTCACAATTCTGCAATACTCTGAATGAATATGTTGCTGTAGAACATCATGACTATGAAATACATACGCTCGAGCTTCAGGCATACAATATTGACAATTTCAAAGAAGGTCGAACTACCTGACCTCCAGATCGACCCCAAAGCAAGCAAGGTGGGATGATTTATGGATGTATACTAAGAATATGTATTTCTTTTGTCCGAACTTTACATCTGATTGAATGTAAGCAATAAGCATTGACCTTGCGAATTCTGGGCATCATCGCGGTGCACGACTAAATACGAGGGAATAATAAACCCGTCTCTAAGTGTTGCCCCTGACTAGGACAGTGTACCTGCAGTAGTTCGCATGTTCAAGTTTCACCTGTTCTTTTCCGCATCTGCACCCCTCGATTAAACAAGCATGGCCTTTTTTCAGAGACCATCTTGGCACAGCTTAACCAACTACATTTTTTTAAGCTAGGGAAGCTCAGACTCCACACCAAAAGTAAAGGACGAAATGGCGCGCGCATGCATGGGTCTGGAAGGATATGGCCTTGTCCAGTGTTAGCTTCTTCAAAGATTCTCCTCGTCTATAGAATCCTTGATGATTGTGGGACAAGGTTCTCATCTAGGTTCTAAGTGATCCAACACGGAAGACCCCAAGAAAGGGATCGAGGCTATGTGGAAAAGGTCATGGCCCAACCGTTTCTCAAGATATAACAGATCCTGAGAATCCTCATGTTAGATTCATACTCCATTCATTACGATTCTTCATTTACTCATTCTCTTATAATTATATCGCCGTTTGAGAGTTAAAGTCATTCACTTCTTTACTCTCTATCTCTTTTCTTCGGCATCAAAAAATCATTCGTTATTTTTTATATATTTTTTTCGTTTCATACCAACTCTCGTTGATCAACTTATTATATAATAATGAAGACTCAAACCCTCGCCCTTGCGGCTTTGGCCACCGGCTTCCAGCTTGCTGCTGCCACCGGATGGGCAGACAAGTCTAGCTTTTCTTGTCCTTCAAACACCAACAATGAGTGCTCTTCAACTCAAAAGAGTGGATGGGATTTCAGCGACCTCACATCTGGATCTTTCAGCAACTATGACGCTTTCTCCTTCTCTGGATTCACATGCTCAAACTCTTTCGGCAAGCGTGATAACCCAAAGTTCCCAAAGAGAACTTCCGGAAAATGTATTTCTGGTACAGCTTCTTCAGACCATGGCTCATGCCCTCAATTCTCCTGCGGTAGCTCCTCCAAATCTGGCTCTTCTAAATCTGGATCTTCCGGCGACATCTCCGCTTTCTCCATCTCCACCGTTCACGTTACTACTGAGTTCGATTGTGATTTGGAATTCCACTATGGTATGGGTGATGGATCTACTTGCAAGCAAACTTCTCGTTGCTCAAGTGGAGGCTCCATCATCTCCAACTCTCAATGTGGTGGTGCTAAGAACGTCACCGTTGTTTACTCTTCCGCAAGTCAAACACATACTGCTGCTACTGGTAAGGCTTCTTGCAGTGTTGGTATTAGCTCCATTGGATTCGACTGCAGCTCGGCATCTACTACTCAACACCCATCCACCACTGCTAGTGCCAAGACCTCTGTCAAGACTACTTCTGTCAAGACCACCTCCAGCGAATCTTCCAAGTACACTTCTGTTGAATCTTCCAAGACTACCTTAGTTTCCTCCAACAAGGTTACCTCAGTTAAGAGCACTCCTTCCGCCACCGGTACTTCATACACCCTTGTCGGAACTGGTTCTACCAAGTCTTCGATCATTGGAACTTCAGTTAAGCCAAGCTCAAGTGCTGCCACAAGTATCATTGGAACTTCTGTTCACACTTCCCCAGCCGGTACAGCTCCAGGAAGCTCTGTTCACACTTACCCAGCTGGTACCGCTCCAGGAGCCTCTGCCTCTTCTATCATTGGTACATCCGTCACTGGATCTGGATCTTCATCTGTTGTCCAATTGACCACTTCTACCATCTACGCTACCTCTGTTTCTACCATCATTTCTTGCGCCGAAACTGTCACCGACTGCCCAGCTAGATCAACTGCTTTGACAACTGTCGTGTAAGTTCAATATATCTAACAAATTCTGAGTTTTATCTAACAAATTATATAGTATTGCCGTTTCTACCACCATCTGCCCAGTCACCGCCACTGAGGTTCCAGGTTCATCCGCTGCTTCTTCCATCATCGGTACATCCGTTGTTTCTTCCCCAGCTGCTTCCTCCCCAGGTGCCTCTTCCCCAGCTTCATCTGGTGCTTCTTCCATCATCGGTACATCCGTTGTTTCTTCCCCAGCTGCTTCCTCCCCAGGTGCCTCTTCCCCAGCTTCATCTGGTGCTTCTTCCATCATCGGTACATCCGTTGTTTCTTCCCCAGCTGCTTCCTCCCCAGGTGCCTCTTCCCCAGCTTCATCTGGTGCTTCTTCCATCATCGGTACATCCGTTGTTTCTTCCCCAGCTGCCTCCTCCACTGCCCCATGTGTCTCTTCCGGTGCCGTTCTCTCTGGCCAAACTGCTTGCCCAGTTTCTTCCGGATCCGCTCCATCCTCCTCCAAGGCTTCTTCCATTATCGGTACATCTGTTGGAACTGCCCCAGTTTCCTCCCACGCAACCACTAGCGCAACCAGCCTTGCTACAACTGCTTACACCACCGTTATTGTTCAAGAATCCACCACCATTTGCCCAGTTACCTTGACCCACACCACTGGAGGAGTTACCAGCTTTGAGACCACTTCGACCACCTCTACTGTTCGCTCTTCATCCACAGTTGTTACTTCCAGTGTCATCACTGTCACTGCCCCAGCCAGTGCCGCTTCTTCAACTGTTCAAGGTGTTACATCTGTGCCAGCTCTAAGTGCTACTAGCGTTCAAACCACTGCTTACACCACTGTCGTTGTTCAAGAATCTACCACTATTTGCCCAGTTACCTTGACTCACACCACTGGAGGAGTTACCAGCTTCGAGACCACCTCAACCACCTCGACTGTCCGATCTTCTTCTACTGTTGTCACTTCCAGTGTCATCACTGTCACTGCCCCAGCCAGTGCCGCTTCTTCAACTGTTCAAGGTGTTACATCTGTGCCAGCTCTAAGTGCTACTAGCGTTCAAACCACTGCTTACACCACTGTCGTTGTTCAAGAATCTACCACTATTTGCCCAGTTACCTTGACCCACACCACTGGAGGAGTTACCAGCTTCGAGACCACCTCAACCACCTCGACTGTCCGATCTTCTTCTACTGTTGTCACTTCCAGTGTCATCACTGTTACTGCCCCAGCCAGCTCAGTTGAAGGTGTTACTACCACCGCTTCTGCCACTACCCCAACTGAGACCGCTGCATGCCCAGATGTCTTGCCACAATGCTTGAACACCTGGATGTACTTGGTCGGTTGTGAGTCCAACACTGATTCAGACTGCTACTGCCCAGATACTGCATTCATTAACAGCGTCTTTGGATGTGTTTCTGCATATGGTATCTCCTCATCTGACATTGATGCTGCTCAAAAGTACCTCCAAGGTATCTGTGCCGCTCACGTCTCTACCAACCCAGCTATTGTTACTGCTGCTTCTACCGTCTATGTTCCAGCTGCTTCCAGTGCCGTCGCTACTTCATCTGTTCAAGGTGTCGCTTCTACCCCAGTTACCACTGTTACTCTTAGCACCACTTTGGTTGTTCCATGCACTGAGTCTACCGGTTCCCTCTCTGGATCAGTCATTCCATCCTCATCCACCACAACCACTATTTCCACCGCTATCACTGTTCCACAAGTCGCTTTCTCTACTGCTCCAGCAGTTGGATCAGCAACACCTAGCGTTGCTCTTATCCCAGGTACCGTTGCTGCTTCCCAAGCCGCAGGTTATACCACCTCTGCTCCATCAAGCACCACCAAGGTTGTTTCCGGTGTCGCAGGAGCTACCAATGTTCCACCTGCCGCTACCACTTCGGCCACCGTTCCATTCACTGGCAGCGCCATCAAGAGCACTAGCAGCTTTGGTGGACTCATCGCCGCTGCTCTTGTCGCCATCTTTGCTTTGTAAGCAATCGATTCGATCTCATTCACATTTCATTTTTGTTTAAGCACGATCATAAAAATCATGCATAGCATCAAGTCCGGGAGGCGTTCAATTCGATACCAATTTCATTATTTCACTCACACCTGATTTTCTGTTTGGAGGAAAAACATAATCAGCTTTGTTCCATCTTTATGGACGTTACGCCAGTCTGGCATGGTACACGGTACACACGAGGGTTGGGAGGGTATGCTGGATCGTAATATGATCATGAGTAATGGTTGAGGAATTGAAAAGAAAAAGTGTTTGTCAACACTGTAATTATAGATTTTTCCTTTGAGAGAATATATAAAGAGTTACCTTTTAATTGATTGTGTGTTTTGTGTAATGAAAATGCCTGTCTATGTGTGATGTGATTTGTTACGGGGTATTGGTCTATGAACTGGATTTCTGTATAGGTTAAACTAGCGTATAGATAAATAGGAAGAAACTGAGGATATTCACAATTGAATGATTTGAGAAGTGGAAAGACTTGAGAGATTTAAAGATTTAAAGAGACAAATTGCTTGACTGAATGAAGTCAACTTGCCATGAGATGATAGTTCCTAACCTGCGCTCCAATACTTGACTTATCAATTAGGTAGTTGAGGGTATGATGTTCGGTAGTTCTCTAAATGTTTTCCAGCTCACCATGAATTTGTGTTTTGTAGATTATGTAGCCATTGTATCAAATGATTGCTGATAAAGTAAAAGTATCTTAAAAACCTTCAGCCATGCTACTGCTTTGAAGTAGCTCACCAAGAACTTGTCAACAGTGTTCCATATGAATTTGAAAGATCGGATATTAGACTTTTATTCATAGATGTAAAATGTCATGAAGATTGAGGGGTCTTCGCCTCGGATAGTACCGATCTCATAAGGGGTCAACCATTTCAAATTGGATTTTACTGACTGGACAAACATTTATGGTATGCATGTTCAGCTTCACTCTAACAAGTATCCATGCTGAGGCGTATTATATCATGATTATTCGCAAATCTCACTGAGTGACACACCAGAACGCCCAAAATATACATCCTATCTGAATATATCTTTACAGCCCCCGACTTCACATCCATCTTGTCTCGGCACTCCCTTTAATGATGCCATCGAGCTCACTCGTAGTCCAACCACCATAAAAGTCTCCAGGTTGTGGTATAACTTTCTCTCCATCCACATAACAATCCCATGGTCCAGCATAGAAACTCAAATAACCTTTCAAATCAGCATACTGAGGTGTAGGAGATTCATATGACCATATCCTGTTGGATATTTCATGCTTTCGTGGCTCGGATGATTTTAGTTGGTCTTCAAAAGGACAAGAAGAGGCAGGAGAAGGGGAGAAAGGTGCAGGTAATGAGATCGAGTAGTATGTGGCCCATCCTTTGTATTCACAAAAAGTGGATTTGTTGGTGGGGGTCAGAGGAAACTTTGGAGATAGGGATGTGGCGGGGAGGTAGTATGCTGTTCTTGTGTTAGGTTATGGATTGAGAGAAGAGAGAGGTTGGAGTGGTCATGAATGGAAAAGGGGTATTAACTGGGCGAATGATATGTTTCCAAAACCCAATATGCATCACTTGTTTCAGCAATGGTTTGACCTCGATATCTTATAACGAGATGACGAGATGTTTTCTCAAGGAGAGGTGGACGTGGAAAGTTTTGAACGTTAAGCTTTGGTTTTGGAAGCATGTTGATAGAAAGTCCCTTGGTGGATAAATATGTAGATCAATACAATTGAATTATATGATTTTCTAGAAAGACATACAAGACGTCAACACTTTTCCATGAATGGAGGGGTTTAGGTTTCCTTCGCATGCATATCTAAAGTTTAAATGACTAAGCAATCTAAGGTTAAGCCTAGCGCCCCCGCAATCGTCACACATGTGCAAGATCCAAGTTCGCAAGGCTAGGTAGAATTCCATCCATCGACAAAATATCCATCCAAATTCTGTCTATTGTCATCGCGATACCCTTACAAACACATTCTGCGGCTTTTGAAGATCATATCTACCATTCATTATCATCATGTCAGGACTCGAGAAAGCCCTCTTCAATTTGAAGGTACGTCATTCTGCTTATCTTTCCCCCAACATCGCACATCGATCGCTCTTCAACGTCAACTGTTCTGCGCATATATATAGCCTCAAACTAACTCAATATTCAGTTCACCGCAAAACAAATCAACCGACAAGCCAACAAAGCTGGACAAGCGGAAAAAGCCGAGAAGGATAAACTCAAGAAGGTACATTGCGCCTTTCCGTCTCACACATATCCATACAAATACAGCTCGTTAACATCACTCTACAGGCAATCCAACAAGGCCACCCCGATATCGCAAAAATCAATGCCGAAAATGCCATCCGCAAACAAAATGAGAAATTGAATCTACTAAGATTAGCCAGCAGAATCGATGCCGTGGCCAGTAGAGTACAGACAGCTGTTACCATGAGACAAGTCACCGGCAGCATGACGAATGTAGTAAGGGGGATGGATCAAGCTATGAAAGCTATGGATTTGGAAAAGGTCAGTTTCCCTTCTATCAGTCATCAGATCTCTGCACCCAACCCCACTTTTAACTTTAACTGACAAAATATAAAATCTATAGATCTCGGCAGTAATGGATCGATTCGAGACACAATTCGAAGATTTAGATGTAGCAACCGGTTATTACGAAAATGCAACTACATCGGCAACAGCAGTAGCCACTCCTCAAGAAGATGTTGATAGATTGATGAACCAAGTTGCGGATGAGGCTGGAATTGAGTTGAATCAAGAGATGAAGAGTCCGGAAGCGGCTACCCCAGTCAAATCTAATCCAACTGAAGTAGAGGAGGATGGATTGGGCGAAAGATTAAGGGCCTTGAGATCGTAGAAGTCTAGGCTGAAAGGTGGGAAAGATATTTGGGTATAGGCGTTGTGGATAAGAACAGAACAAAGATTGGCGAATTGGGTGTCCTTTTATTATTCGGGATGTATTTATCTGTGGATTTTGAGCGTATTCACATTATAATGCTTATGAGAAACTTGAGGATGTGGGTTTATGCCTGACTTTGGTAGGAAATCTTCAGCGATGTATATTTGCCTGGTCTATAATCCAAGCGGTGTACTTATATCAAGGTTGTTAAATTACAAAAGAATCACCATTTACGGAAGATCGAAGATGGTCGGCGATTCCAGCTCCACTACAAGCTTCAAGCGAAGCTCCTTGATGCTTCTCTTTTCATTAGAACTGTTAGATACTATTTATATGTCATTTTTACCTATTCGCTTTCATTTCTCAAACTACATATTCATTTCATAACTGCTCTGTTCACATCCTCGATCTTCTTACACTCGACATAGATTGGTATGTTGATCCCATAGATTTTAGGATTTTACTTCTTGAATGCTATCATGAATTTTAAAGCATGTTCTCCGGTTTCTGTAAACCTTGAATTTCTTGTCCCTGGTAATTTCAGAATAATAAGATTCTCTCGTCATAGAATGTTGATGAATATCCCAATTTTCTTAGAGGCTGTATGTGGATGTTTCCGGCAAAGAATCGAAGCAAGTATATCAAAACCTCTGGGTAGGGGGCCAGAATATAGATGGTTTGTGGAGATTTTGACTCTGAGCATACCATTGGACTTTGAGCCAATAGCTGCTCATCCTTTAACATGTGAATTATTGTCAACTTGTCACTTACAGAATTTTCCCGCGTAAGTTTCGGATCTTGACGATACCGCCTACTGTAAACTCCTTCCAGCGGTTTCAGTACCAATCGTTACATTTCTCTGGTCTTTACCCATCTTCTTCCTGTCATATATCTAATATCGCATACTATCCCGAAGAAATCGCGCGAGTATGCAAATATTATGAGCAACAACCAAGGTTTAGAAAGTGAATGCACACATTCGCTGGTAAGCTACCTTGTCATCTTTGCGGGTTTCAACACTCATAGTTAACGGTTCGGACTTTAAATTTGCATGGAATATAGTGCAAAGCATACCTACTTACTTGCAACTTCCAATCTGCCTTTGACAACTTATTGAGATCAGGATATGCATTGACCTAGAACGCTCACATCACACAATTACCAACACACATGCATAACCATTCGACAAATTCTATAAGGGAGCGAACTCTACTTCATGTTTCCCTCCGTGTGAGATAATATAAAACTATTTCCTGGTATGTGATCTGTAATGTCCAATGTAATATTTAAAAAGGTACTGTAACTAGGTAAGTGTTGGATCACATATTACTGTATGCGTACTACGGTTGGTTAAATTCACCAGATGATCATCGGTCTCTGATGCCATAGATTACATACAGACCATACCTTAAGATTTTGGTAATGGTATTGGTCTCCGCAATTGCATGACTAACGATGGAAAAACACCTCCATTCATGCAGATACGGTGTCAAGTGGAACAAGGTACAAATTGATGTGATGCACTAGGTCCCCAGGAACAGGAAACGAAGAAAATCGGGGGCATTTACTGGGGTAGCTTTCAAACAGCGCAAAGGATTTTAGATATCGATCTACATGATGGGGAATCAAATTTCATTTTTCAAAACTATGAAAGAATCTCCGTCAAGGTTAAAGTGTAGGTCCGTATAAGTCGACCAACTGTCTCGCATATCCGTCCGAATTGTAATGTCCAATCCTCATGCTCAGACCCAACAGTGGGGAGAATGACTGCAGTACTTCTCAAATCCTATCGACCATGTAGCTTTACCTTTATATTTCGAGGAACTGGTGTTGACGACTTGATTAGCTTTGACGATATTCGGTTCGATGGAAGGGAAGGGAGTATTAGATCTAGGGACTATTGGACATGTGATGCATGAACAGAACTTTCGACCTTCTCAATCGTGCTTCATGATTTGCCACTAAAATTCTGTACCGCACATATATCGATTTGTGGATTCAGTTGCATTGTCTGAATATGTTACGGCCTGCTTCATATGAGGATTATTGTAAATACAAAGCGGAACCTTGGAAATATAGTCTACGGATATTGCGCCATCATCTTGGTGAATCTCGGACATGGTGAGTTCGACCGGCTTTGTATGCTGATGGGTATGATAGATCATTGTTCTGATAACTTGCCTCAGAAGGAGAAGGAGATTCGTTATCTCCTGGTTCGTCAACATCAAGACCGAAAAACTTAGACATAGTTGATATGTGATGCAGGCGCTGGTATTAGGACACATGTCTGGGCTAAAATATACCCGGCATAGCTTCCCAGATTTCAATGTGCATGCCTCCCTTGTTGTCAAGTCGAACAAGGACTATTAGCCAGCATCTTTGGTTCTTCTGGCAACCTAAATGTCGTGATTTCACCGCAGTGAACAGCAAATGTTGACCTCAAATTATTCACTACAGAAACCTATGACATCGCATATATTCCAGGACTCAAGAATTTCTAAAATCCGCCATATATCATTGATATGGATATAAACAGCCGCAAGCTTGATTGTGGCAGAGTCGAGATGTGAAGGGAAGATTTCCTCATGGTGTACGAGCAATGAATGGCACACCAGACTTGGATTACGAATACATCTGCTATATGATATGGCTTAATAAAAAAATGTTGTCTTTCTTTACGTTTACATGATATGATGGCTAGAAGTTTATATTGCTTGTAATTAGATGATTAGATGAATAGTGAATTTGCTAACTTAGGTCCATATAACCTCTCCCATAGATCTTTCCACTAAATAACGTCAAATACAGAAATATACCACTCCATTTACAACACTAAAAGATGAGATTATCTAGACGATCATTCAATACCAAACAATCAAGGGATCTCCAATCTTTTCAGAATGGCTGGATCGTAGTAAAGATATGGATCATCATCAAATGAACAAGTGGGGCAGCCCCCCTCTTCTCCACCAACAGTGAATAGTTTGTATATATATTCAAAACCTCCATCAGTCGTCAACATATACGGTGAGATGGCCGAGTTGGTCTAAGGCGCCAGGTTAAGGTGATTAACTCTTAACAAACGGTTGTTTACAATCTCCTGGTCTAGTAATAGGCGTGGGTTCGAATCCCACTCTCATCAAGTTTATTCTCGCAGTTTTTTTTTTGTGTTGGAAGTGGAAACTTTTTTTGCCTAGCGCGGGGTAATTCTATTTTTTGACCTACATACAAAAATAAGAACAAAATTGACTTGACATATTTTTGCTCTAAAATTCTATACTAGGAACTAATGGAAACTCTAGTTCTATTCTGACATGCATCTTCATACAAATCGACGAAATCATGGCGTGGAGCGCTTCACTGATATCCCCTCGAGGGCCAGTTATCAAACTACCAAAAAAATGGTAAAAAAGGGGAAAAATGTAGATTTCTGGCAACGGACTCAAACCGATGATACTCAGGGTAACTCCCTACGTAGGGCTCGAACCTACAGCCTCAAGATAATCTTTAAGGAATAGAAGTTCCTATTAGAAGTCTTGCGCGCTACCATTGCGCCAGCAGGGAAATCTTGTGATGTTGTATGCCGAGTGATGTTTAAGTCAGTATATGTTTTAGCAAACAAAGAAAGGTGGAGAAAAGAAGATAGACAAACCCAAGACCTAAAGTAAAACTCTGGGTTTTGGGTTGTGGTGTTTTGACTTGTTGGAAAATTCTGATGAAAAAAAATTAGACTACCGAGAAAATGAAGGGGTTGAGCCGAGACGACCCCACTATCTGCGCTTTTTTTCTGCCCCACCAAATCCACAAACTATACAGTATGGGTTTTCAATCACTCCAACTTAACTGAGTATATATTTTCAAAATTCCGCTCACTTCAGTATACAAACAGGCCGGATGGTGTAGTTGGTTATCACGTGTCCTTAACAATTAACACCTGTTAAATACGGACAAGGTCCTGGGATCGTGCCCCAGTCTGGTCATACAAAGTGCCGCAAGGCATTAAGTTTTGTCATTTTCTTCGACTTTGGCAGGGATTGAGATCTAGTCATTAGTCGTCGATCTTTTGCTACAGGTCTCATTTTTTATCCCAAGGGAAAGTAGTAGTACATTCATCTATACATCTCATCATTGTTGTATGTTGCTGTCGAAAAAAGCCGAAGTGCATTCGTTGTTGGTGGGGTCTGTGGACCTCTATTTTCCCTCATTCGTTAGGGTTTGCTCGCCAGCTATGATCTAGGTTTGTTCGAATTTCCGAAAAATACCTCCAGCTCTGGATATCCTACAGGCGGTATCATCTTATTATATTCACTGTTCAATGCTAGCCAATGCTACTAGTCTCCTACAAGGAAACAGGAAGTGGTGTGAGAATTGAAAGTTCGAGTGCTCGCTTTGACACATCTTCTTTAGTTTCGGTGTCTATAGGTGTTCAATATTTTTGTCTCCCATGGAATCTGGAGCTTCATTTATGTTGGTAGGAAGAACAACATTGTTAAATCTCTGTGCCCCTAAAGATATAGAGGTGTGTTGTTGTCTGACGGGAAACGACCAGAGCAATTTGATGGCCTGAGAGGTAATATAGAATGTCCTTATGTCGAGCTCTTACGTTAACCCCTACCTTGACTAAAATGGTTTTGTAACTTTATAAATGTCTTTCTAACTTTCTTTTTGTTCCTCTCTTCTTTTTGATGGTGTTCCAGAGAGGAACATGTCTGAATATCTGAATGTCTGTCAGACATTGTCTGATATTAATGTATAGGAAGTTCGCTCACAATATCGTTAGAAATTCTAGAGAAACTTGGATAGCGGGCCATTTGTGAATTGTGTAGTGGAAATACAAGTAAGTACCGGATAGATATCATCTAAACAATAAAGAAAACACGTATATCGGTAGAACTTGAGATGTCTCGGGAAAGTTATTTCGACCCGTATCAAAAATTTCTGATGTCTCAATCTAGATTGTCTCGAAGGAAGTACGACCACTACTTACGATTCACCATGAAATGTAGAAAACTTAAGCCACTTCACATACCACATCTCACCAGAGTGTGAAACTGAAAAGATCCGTTTCAATTTCTGAAGCTACCTCATTTGAGCAGACAAAAGTTGGTAAACGCGGGCCACGACCTATGTTCCATCGCAACACATATGAGATCCTACCGAAAGCTTCATTCCTGTTTGAAATCGATCATCTCCAAGTTCAATCATCGACAGAGTTCATCTGATGTATCTTATAGACATCTATCTAGTACGCCAATAGTGCTGCGGATAGATTTTGGAACGCTTTCATTTGCATATGGAAGTGCAAGACGGTCGTTATACGTGTAACAAAGAGAGTTTACTGGATTATTAGTTAGCCTCCTTATTGGGCAACAGCGACATCTCGTCTGATAGCCTCGAAAACAAACGTCTCCAGAAATATTGAAGTGGAGAATGTGCCCTTAAGTACTTTCATCATACACCTTCCGAAGCTATTTTCGATCGTTTGCAAATCCCTAGTGCGCCTCATCAATGAGCACACCCAGCCCCACTGGAGCTTTCACCAAAATTCACCGAAAAGTTACCTGATCCATGAATACCGAACATCAAACATCCCGAAAGACTTGCGAGTCTCCGAACACCATCGGCGGAGCAAGCAAATCCCCTATTATCAAAATTTCAAACGAAGGCTTTCTTCATCCCCGCCATTTTCTTTAAGCCTGAATACTCTGCATACTGTTAGTACGGAGCTACTGCTGGCTCCCGCTCCAGAAGTGGGGGCGAATCCCGCTAGCTACTTTTGCAAGAAATCCTGGAAAAATTCCGTAAAATTTCACAGGATTTTGTCTTCGTGAAAGTCAAGCAAACCCCGCCGCCCAGTCTGTTGCAATTTAACCTGAAGAACTCTCATGCAATACTATATTGACGTTACTGAAACGCTGTCAAACGCGGCTAGTATGTCGGGGTTTCGCGGCATAACTACTGATTGTTTGTATATTGGTTCAGTATTGTCTCACAGCAACGTAAAGATTCGCACACTGTGGAAGGGATGAACTGCAAAGTCAGAAGTCCATGACGTTGGTATCAAAAAGTCCATGTTTGAGCTTCTTGTGACATGGTAGCACTGCGTTTCCGACATAACAATGCATGAGAAGGCTGAAAGAGGATGAGGCTTACACTATCGACTTGATTTTGATAGTCCCATGATTAAACATTCAGAGAAAAGTGTATTACGAAGAGGCACTTCTGTCCAACAAGGGTCGTGCAGGCATCCGTGGTGAAAAAGTAGGCTCAGATAATGTAATTAACCGTTGGAGCAGGACCATTGATTTGGGATTTTTCCAGCAAGATAAGGGGCGAATATATTGCGATGATGGTTTGACAAAATGCGGGGTAACAAGCAAACGGTCTCGGGGTCCTCGCACAGCAAGACGACGAGAGCACTGCGTAGGCGGTGTGCAGTTATGGTATGTAGTGACCTCATCAACTTGATGAACTATTCGTAGACGGCACTAGACAACGTATTCAATGAGTGCCGATACCATTTCATGACGCTTGAACAAAATCTTGGAATCCGGAGTGAAAACAACAAACACTCGTGGTCATCACAATATCTCCTCCACACCTCAAGAGCATATGCACTTCAATGTTCGGTGAAAAGGAACTTGAGCCGAACGGAAGGTCTAGAAAAAACAGACTTAATAACGGAAGGCTGGAAAGCAAATTCCGGATGCGCATATAATTACCAGAATGGTTTAGATGAGAGCCTATTGAACCCCGGAAAACATGCACGATTCTGCACGAGCGACTCTTCAAGGAAGGATTGTCATTGAAAGTGTTCGCTCCCCTAACATAAATCCAAATGTGAAATTCGTGCTATGCTGTATTGATGTATGATTTGATAGTTAACTCTCATCGTCGATGATAACCGTTACTTCGTTCCTGAAATCTTGGAGGAGTAGGCAAGATATACATATTGAGTAAGGGATGACGTTAACATGTGTCGATATACATCGGAGATTTATAGAATCTGGAAGTTCTCCCTGCGTACCCTTGTACTCCTGGGGATCTTCAAAAGCTTCCCGCTATTTCGAATTAATGCTGCTTTGATGCAATGTTACTCTTGTTAGCAACTTATTGATGTGACAACCATATATAGAATGAGGGTGATTGGTGGAACTCTGTACACTGTACACTTTCACACACCTTTTACATGTGGAAGCGGCAGTCAACGTCCGTAAGGACTGTAAGGATAAAATGGTCCTTAATAAGCACCCGGAACAGTTAATTAAGGCTGATTCGGCTCGGTCCGTTCTATCAATAAGGGGATTTAGGTTACATAACTAAACGAATTAGGATCGAAGCGGTTGGTTTAGACTAGCCACTCCAGTTCTTTTTTACTTCTTCCTAGTTTCAATTGAGGAACGTGCATGAAAACATCAGAAAATCAGCCCATTATATGAAATTCTCGTCAGTTATGGCATTTAAGAAGTTACATCCTAACACACTTCGAGGTCGACAATGTTTCTAATCCAAGTAATATCCATCGATTTTCATTCAAAGAGAAGCCGAAGGCATGTGCCTCGCCCTCATAACTTCATCCTTAGAGTATACAACCTTTTGAAGTACCCAATCAACGCTTTGCTCTTCTATGCAAACCACACACAGAGTCAGTCATAGACACGGCTCCATTGTGGGGTCTCGATGACATTCGGGGAGCTTTACGGAATTGGATATATCCATACGGGATTGGGGATGGTATGCGCACATCTAATTCCGAAATATCCAAGCAACTCAACCATGAATTGCCCAATTTGTTGATTGATTCATTCTCGTGCTTGCTCAGGAGCTTGGGAAGCTTGATATTGATGCATAAATGCAGATCTCCTATCGAATCATGTTGATGCAGTATGAACCCTTGGATGCATTTCTATCTATTACTATTCTGGTGCTACTATATGCTCAATACTAGGCTTGCCATTCTATTCCATCTAATTGCCTTTGCCCGTCCAATACATTAATTCTAGCAGTGCCCAGTTGTTTCTCTGTTGCTTCTCAAATTGTTTCTTACATCTTTTTACCTTCCAATGTTGCCGGAGTCCCCCGCCTACGTTCAATGAACAAAAATAAAGTCTGGATTCGGCTTCGATCTCCACAATTCATTCTAACATCACATCATACAAATCGTGATACTCGTATGATAACGAAGATGAACCGGTACTGAGGCTTGAAAGTTTGGAAACGTCTTCTTACCACATGGTCATTCCGAGAAATTGATACTTTTCAAATTTTATATCAAAATTGTGAGGATTCACCCCCCTCTACCATTCTATTTAAAGGTCCATACCCCAAATACTACCAACATTTCTACGTCACAACCAGATCATAAAGATATCAAACAATCACCAAATCGAACACGTTATTTGACTTCAAGGATACCTAATCCTTTACATCGTCCATATTATCAAATACCTTACTCACAATCACTTCCTTTGTCGGGCTTTGTATTAACAACCTCGGCATTCCCTTAACAACATAGCCTCCGATATATTCTTTCAGAGCTCCAGTTAACTATAATAACTATCAAGGTGTAAGTTTCGACTTACTTCAAACTTCAAACTGGTATCATCAATCTCCCCAATGGCAAGTGTTATTTGCCAGAAGCCTGCCGTCGATTACTTCTCATTGTCACGGCAGCAAACTGAAGTAAGTAGAATACAATTCCTTCAATACAAAAACATCATGAAGTCAATGATGGCTACGAAGCGAGCACTTCTTCAAGTTACCCGGTTCTTTCGGATATGTCATGTGGATAAACTCCACCTCTTGCAGTTGCTTTCTATTCGTCTTCTCTTCAACAATCACTCCACTGCAGCATTGACTGACAGCCAGTTCTTATAGCAGAGTACTTCCCCATTTAATTGGGATAGTGAGCCTGCACTCGTCAACAACTCAGACTCTTGTGACTCCATTCTTCCATCACCAACCTCATCCGACCCGATTTTTTCCAAACCTTCTTACATACTCCCAAAAGAAGAACCATTCCAAAATACCAACCGCAAGTCATCCACAGGTCAAGCATTTGACTTTGGTACCTTCGAGGATTGGATGCGTTGGGACGACCCAAGTGAAGCAGCCTTGTCACCTACGTCAGATTTCTTCCCAGAACTCAAAATTGAGCCTCTCTCGCCTAATATGAGCGGTCTCGAGCTCTCCCGCAATCTTTCTAGCATCGACGAAGCAGCAGTATTCGGTGACGATAATTTAGTCGACGCAGGAGAACAACTGTTTCAACCCACACCAAGCAATCTCATGAATTCGCCGATGATCGATATTCCATCTAGGGATGGTTTATACTCCACTCCTCTATCCTGGGCACGACCCCAAATGAACTCAAATATTAACCTCCGTCGCGCACAAACCATCCCCAATCTTCAGCAGCAGCCTATACTCTATAACCGTACTCTCACCCCCCAAGAAGAAATTCAACTTCGCGCTATTGCTATGCCTCAACAAACTCAAAACACCTCTGCATATCCCACTTCTCCTACCTCATCCAGAAGTTCGCCATCGCATTCTCCAATCTCCAGACCCACACGCCAGTCAATGTCAAATTCAAATCATTCTAATAACTTGAAACGCAAATCATCAGCTTGTTCTTCAGATTCAAATTCCGACGGTGAAGATGAGGTACCCGCCCGTCATCCACCCATCAAGAAGACCGCCCATAACATGATCGAGAAGCGATACCGAACGAACTTGAATGATAAGATTGCTCTACTAAGGGACAGTGTACCTAGTTTGAGAGTAATGACCAGAAAATGTTCGAGGGGACAGGAAGATGGCGATGAGCATATTAATGGGGATGATGAGGAGGAAGATTTGCAAGGTTTAACACCAGCACATAAATTAAATAAGGTATGCTCGTTCAGAAATCTGATTTGATGAAACTTGGAATCTAATAAATTTAACAGGCAACTGTATTATCTAAAGCAACAGAATACATCAACCACCTCGAGAAACGCAACAAATACCTTCAAAAAGAAAACGCAGCTCTCAAATCCCGCATCGAAGCCTTTGAAATGTTGGTCATGTCCAGTCAGTCCCAAAATGGGGGCCCGCAACAAACCAACGGAATGCAGAGAGGGAGATATGGATCGTGAGCGCTAGTGTGGGGCTCGTAGATTATGAGTGCTGCGAGTTCTACAAGTTGAAGTTGGAGGGGGTAATGGAAACTTGGAAGGAGCAAGAATTGTAAAAGAACGAATGGTGTCTGGAGCGGTTTTTTCCAGGAAAAAAAATCGAAAATTTCATGATACTTTGGAACAGGCGTTATGGAATAATGATGAAAAGGGAAAGGAATGGATGGGTTAAGCGCAACAGCAGAAGGATACCTGGGAATTTCTACAAAATTTTCAGAAATTTCAGTACAGTTGTTTGTTCGCTGGAAATTTTGATGAAGAAAAATCAAAATAAAATCTAAATTAGATTCTCAAGCATATTTTCTCTCTCCGCATCTACTAGTTTTTGTGATTACTTTATTCAAATGGTGATACTGTGCTCTTGTCGTTGACTAACTAACTCAAGCCGATACAGCAATGAATACTCTAGTGCTAGAAATAAAGATTTAGACGTTTTACCAGCCATCAAGCCGAGTTCGTCGTCTTAAGCCTCTATGCTGAGAATCATGCTTCCCTTTTAATCTTCCAAATTCCCTAGCAAAGCCGAGATACTCATCTCCTCTCAAGGTTTCTCCGCTCTAACACTGGAACGAACAGAATGCAAAAATACCCGAGAGCTCATCTAACGATCAACACCCAACAAACTGCTATTGTCTATCCCCTAATAATAGCATCCTTTTGTCCATGCTCCCACATATACACAGACTACCTACATCTCACCATGTCATACTGCCATCCATGACTCCGCTAGCAGTTACCGACATACATGACATCCATTTCTCCCTAATCTCTACTTAGCCAAGAACTGGCCCGACCCGCGCAGCATTAGTTCAAAAATGCAAGTGATCCGCACATCCGCAATTCGAGTAGTACTCCTCCAATCTGCAACTTTAACGCCACCCTCTCACCCATCACGTCAGTAAGACAAGCACGCAAGCTAAAAAAGCCGAAAGCAAGTACCGGCGCTAAAACTGCGGAAGCAGCCAACCACGCAAATACCAAACACAAAAAACATCCACCATATTATAAGACCCACTATGCCCATAACCCTTCATCGGAAAACTACGGAATGCACCTCCCTCCCAACAGCTTCATAGGTAACTTTCGGATCCCTCGCATCCGAATCACGTTATTCACAATCCCCTCATCTTCCCAACCTTCAGCTCTTCACACTTCGTAAGACGGACTTCGCCTATGTGGATAGCTATTCAGGAGATGCATTCTGTTCCAAGAAACGAATTTCATTCTATACGAAGCGTGCGGTATAAAAAGGGGGCTTAAACAATGTTACAGACGAGGAACTGGTATCGTTCGTTACCTTATTAAGGTACTGTAATATTAGATGAAATTTCATGCGATACGATGCGATGCGATGAGACGTTGTATTTTATATCCTTTATCCATCCACCTATTGTTATGAAACGGCGACCTTGCATGTGTCAATAATTCTCTTCAAGACGTTTTCGGACCCGAATTTTCTTACAGGGTATAATGTGAGTATCTCCTGAGGATCATCTGATTCTCGAATCGACTTTCCAATTCGCACTCGGGGAACAAGAAAACGAAAATTCAAGTACATGCGCTAGGAGATGGATAGATGTTTTGAATTTCTCAATTTTGTGGACCCTTGATTAAGATGACTACCTAGTATATGCCGCGTATGCATGATTATCTTTCTTTCGTTTTTTCTTAATTCCTTCCTATGATACCCGTGAAACGTCCTTTATGTTAGCATTCCGACGAAGTTACAAACGCCCTGCATACCTTCCTTTCTCCCTTCATTCAATAATACAAGTCCCCTGAATAGCACGATCGTCATAGCTGCACAGTCAACCTTATTACCTCTTCTTCCCCTGTTTCGCCGTCATCTTTCTAAAAGCGTCTACACCACCCGCACCAATAGGTCTGGAAGATGGATCCAACCCTCTACTTGGGTCGAAGTTACTTCTAGGAGCGATCGAATAACTGGTATTTGAAGTTTCCATTCTAGCTCTGTTGCTAATGACTTTTGGTGCGAGAAGACGTTGACGCTCAATATCACGAGCCGTGAGTTGTGTTCTTTGGGAGGAAGGCATTTGCGAAGATTGAGAGCCGGAAGGACGGATCGCAAGTTGTGCGGCTCTGAAGTGGATGTTAGTAGATACAACATGTGTTGAATTGAATATACATACTGGAAATCATAATCCTTTGTCGCGACCTTACGCTTCTTATAATCGTCACTTCGCTTCAAAATTGGTCGTGACCATTCTCCCAATAATCTTTCAGCGATTCTCTTGATTTGAATTTCTGGCCTCTTGCTCTTCGTGTAATATAGAACGACCTTACCAATCCCACTGCTTAGAAGTGCTTCCTTTTCGATCGGCAAACGCGCTAGTGCTTGAAAGAGATCACGTTGAATATTGTATGCCGGAAGACTTCCATCATTTAGTGGTTCCAAGAAAAACTTGACGGACTGCAGGAAGTTGGTATCGGGGTCGACGATGGAATGTTGAATGGTGTTTCTGTTGAGAAGCGCGACCACTTCTGGTAACATTTCAAGCTTTCTAGTTGCGGGTAAATTGGCATCTCGAGCAGCATTATCGGCTTGACATGCTTCTTCCATTCGAAGCTTCAAAGCTGCAATTTCATCATCAAAAGCTTCTTCCAAATCCTGCCACAAAGTTAGATTCAATATCTTTCACGACAGAAAACATGTACATACCACTTCGTCCTTCTTTCTTCTTCTCTTGTTTGGATTCTTAAGCGCAGCATCCATAGCCTTATCCAAAGCTCTACGTCTCCTCTCATCTGGCGTAAGATTTTCATCATTTTCTGGTTCTGGTGTTGCCTTTCTTCGTTCCTTGGTTCTGTCCCTATCCTTTCCCTCACCCTCAACTCTCTTGGGCTTTCTGATTCTCTTTCCATCAATCTCCATTCCATCGGGATCCTCATCTGAGTCTCTGCGCGGCCTCTTCTTTTTGTCTCGCTTTCCTTCCTTTGGTTTCTTTGCTTCACCTTCCGCACGCTTGCGCTTACTGGCCTTCAACGTCTTCGCAATATCTTCATCGATACCAACCATGGGTCTCTCATCTAAAGCAACTTTACTTGCATCGAAATCATCAAAATTGGCTTCATCGACATCAGAAAGATCAGATTCATTATCGGATCCAGCGCCGCCATCCTCTGCATTATCTAAATCATCCATATCGAGATCTGGGTTGGCCACAGGAGGTTCTGGTGTATCTCGTTCTTGAGAAATGGGCCTGTTTGGATCTCCAGCATCGTTTCCAGCTTCCGGGAGGGGTGTGGTCGGTCTTGAATTGAGGTCGGAATCCGACATATTTGCAGATTGTGAAAAAGGACAAAGGAAGCTTGTATTATTATCTATCGAATGTCGAATTGTTTCAAACTTTTATCCGCGTTTCAATCGGAAGCCGATTGCCGATATGGTATCGATATCGAGTCGTAGTGGTTGTTGTAGAATTGAACAGATGCGCAGAAATTATATGAATTGTTTCGTCGCAACCCGCGTTGTACCAAGCTGAAGTTGTATATTAATTGAAGCTTTGTCAAATACAGCTAGTGGATGTTAAGGTTAGTGTTGAATCGGAAAAATCTTGGTTGCCTCAGGAGCGACGATTCTTTGTTTACTTTGGATTTTCTAGATGCCGTATCACCTCACTTCCCCATATCTTCACGTTTAAGCTCCAAATTTTGCTGTCAACGAGCAAAGAAATACAATGTGGAGTAACACTTCTAGAAGGACAGGTGAAGGTCCTATGGACTTTGAATGGCAGGAGAAAGGTGGCCCTATGGATCCAAAATCACCGTTTCTACAATTCAAAGCTATGCAGCTTGATAACAGTGAGTGTCTTCACTTTCGTACCATCGAACAAACAGTAACATGTGTACTAATAAGGCAATTAGATTCTGCCAAACCAACCAATTCTTTTCTGGCACAGAACTCCACACCAGCTCCAGCATTTCGAAATCCAGCATTCACAACACCCCGCAAACCATACAATTCAGATATATACTCCGAAGCTTCGGGAATTGAATCTTCCCCCGGCGAGACTGCCGACGCAGAAGATACACCTGAAGTACCCAAAACCTCCAGCAAAACTATGACGGCTTTCTCATCAAATGCTTCTTCACGCAAACCGCTATTTGGCAAATATGGCACAAACTACAAAGGAACCAGTCCTGGCGCTCGTAATGATTTGCGCAGAATGAAGTTAGGAGGTCAACCTATAGCTAAAAAGCGAAAGCGTCAGCATCGGGATGAACGAGAAGATGAAACGATGGGGATAGTGCGACATCACAGGAAGGAATCGGCTTCGGAATCAGAGAGCGAATCAGGAGATTCAAGACCAAATAGTCGATCGACCAAAGGAAGGCAAGCGGGCAACACACCAGGCTGGTTCTCCTCCTTCCTATCCGGTATCGAGTCGCGACCCAATCTTCCAAACATTCTCTCTTACTACGCTCAATTAACGCTCAACACTTTCGTCGTCGGACTAATAATGTTTGGGGTTTACACATTCTGGACTACAATCCGAAGCGACGTTGATCAAGCATCTCAAAAAGCCACCGCGGAAGTTCTATCCGAGATGGCCAACTGCGCAAAACAATACACAGAAAATAAATGTGAACCAAGCATGAGACTACCTGCTTTAGAAACTGTTTGTAATAACTGGGATGCCTGTATGTCTATGGATCCCAATGCTGTCGGAAGAGCTAGAATCAGTGCGAAAACATTCGCAGAGATTTTGGATAGTTTCATCCAGCCTATCAGCTATAAAGCCATGGTACGTTCACTCCTACAACCCCCTACCTCCTCTTCTATCCGCAAACTAACAACCACCTCTAGATCTTCGTCGCCCTAATCTTCACCCTCTCCATCGCCGTAAACAACATGGCCTTTGGAATGTTCCGTTCTAAACCCCCCATCTTTCACCCCGAACCCCAACCTCACCCTCAGCAACATCTCCCCCAACACCCCAACTATTTCGGGCAACCCAATCCCTGGGGCATCCCCCAAACCCCTCAATCGCATTTCGGTCCTTATGAACCCTGGCCCACCGGAGCAGGAACTGCTCAAAGAGCTCTATTCCAGAGAAGCACTTTTGGAAATCGGGAGCGAGAAATGGAATTTAAAACCATCGAGAGGAGTCCGAGTAAGAATCGCGGGAGGAGTAAGGGGAGAAGTCCAAGTAAGGGAGATAGGAGATATTTGGGATAGAGTTTTACTTGGGTAATCAGGGGTAGCGAGATCAAACATGGCTTGGGATAGTTTCTTGATATTTTGGTGGCAGGTTGGATGGGAAAGGAAAAGAAAGGATAGGAGAGGAAAGAGACCAGAATACATGGATGGGTGGATGGGTGGGTGGGAATGCACGAAGCAGGTTCTTTATATCGTCCTACCTAGATACCACAATATTAGCCAGCACAGGAGTCAAGGAGTTAGGAGTTGTGAAGGAAGTGCAATGCTAGCTTGTTATTTCATTTTATATGCTAGCGTACTTTATATTATATATGTGTGTGTTTGTATATGTATATGTATATATGTATGTGTAGGTGTAGGTGTATGTGTATATATGCGTATACTACACATAACACCAAGCACGAAACAACAAAAGAAGAAAACATCCAGCCAGCCAGCCTACCTACTCCCTACTCCCTACTCCCTACTCCCTACTGTTCGAATCAAATTCCAAATCACCCATTACATATTACATGTTACATATCGTAAAGCACACATACACACTAACAAACTCACACATCCAAATAACCCCATCCCATCCGCATCCGCATCCAGATCAAACATATTCATCCAATACATATATATACAACCATCTAAAAATCGTCCTGTATATTTTCTACCTATCTACTACCTACCTACTACCTACCAACCTATCCCAACACCCCATAAGCTAAAACATCCTCCACACCACTCACCACTCTCAAATTAATCATCATCACTTATCAAGAGCGTATTTAATATCAAGACACGATAAATATCTCCTTCACATCATATAAATTTTCCCTTTACCTATCCTCCTCCCAAGAATCCATCCATTCATTCATTCATTCCTCCTTTCCCAGTCCAGTCCATACCATTCATCCATACGTACATACAGACATTCATCCATAGCATCCTATCCCCATCCCATCCCATCTCATTTCCATTGTCGTTTTCCACCTCCACCTCCACCATCTCATCTCATCTCATATCTCATCTCACGACTCATTCAAACCAATATGTGAAGAAGAAAAAAAAGTCGTGGTTCGTGATACCATACTACATGCATGACAAATGGCACCGCCCCATCCATCCCATCCACCCTAGACTTTAATTGCGCGAATCCAATCCCATAAGATGACCACCAACAGATGACCCATCACCCAACCCACCCCAATCATCTGCGCCTGAGTTTCATGAGAAAGGAATTCCTACACTCTATCATTCTCGAACCTCGCGAGTTCTTATCTCTTCCTGACTTCATATGCCCACCCCTCAATTCCTTCGCCCTTGCTCCCTACTTCCAAGCCTTCAATCTTCACCCCTTTCATACCGGCTGTATCTTCCAACCACGGTGCACCTGCCATTCCTCCAGCATTTGCCCTCTTCTCCGGTGTCAACTCCAACATGGGAGTTAAGAATTCCGCAATTCTCTTCGCTTCATCTTCTTTAAAATGGTACTTTTCTTTCAAGACATCCGGTAAGGCCCAATGTCGTAATCGGTGGATATTTCGCAGTTCGCCCTTTCGGTTAAATATTTCTTGTGACCATTTGCCAGATAAACAAAGGGATTTGGGGAAGGGTCCAAGGAGTTCGATTATTTGAGCAATGTGATCGTCATCTTTGCCATATTTGGTCCCGGATTGAGGATCGAAAAGATAATCACCAGTGATAAGTTCGAAGACCTAATGATTGTAAAAATCAGCTATAGTGTTGGGAAAGGGCAAGTGCATCAACATACCATAGCAGCCATACTCCAAACATCTGTAGAAGCACCCCATTTGGAGCCCAGTATAACTTCTGGTGATCGATATTGCCTTGTTTGAATATCATTTGTGAAGTGATGTCCAGTCCAGCAAGCATTTCCCAAATCGGCAATTTTGACTGATATGATATCGAATTGATTTGCATCCTCTGCCTTCTTCTTTTCGCCCGAGTTTTTGTCGAGTGATATGCCCGAGACCTTATCTGTGAGGATATCGCTAGAATCAAGTTAGGGGCGGTATATGATGACATGAAGGTAACTACTTACGCAGTCTTTTCTCTTGTCCCGTGATTCTCCTCATCTGCCTTTTCTTTTTGAGGTGAAGAATTGTTCGAACGACCTATTGCACCAACCATTAGATTGCTGTCCATTGCCAGGGATTTCCGATGGAGTATATTTACTATTATTGAGCATTTCATTTATACTTCCATGGGAACCTGGATTACTGCCAGGAAACCTCATCAAATCTGCGTGGTTGAAGCTGGCATTCAACGGACTTGGTAAAGGTTGACTTCCAGTAATGAGAGTTCGCCGTCTCCTTCGACCATTTCTATTATCTTCCTTGTCCTTACTCGTATCCTCCTTGACGAATGTTTTCACAATCTGTTCCACATCTCCGATTTCTATCAGGACGTTCTCGGGCTTCAAATCTGTATGTATAATGCCGCACTCCCTATGTAGATAATCCAGACCCAACAGAACCTGTTTTGTAATTTGTTTAACCAGAGGCATGGGAATTCCGCGGTGGTTCCATCTTTTGATCAACCCCAACAGATTCTCTCCCAGAACCTCGAAGACCATGCAGACATGTGTGCCATTTGGACCCTTGTGTTCAAAAGAGTCCAACAAACTAACCACATGCTTTCGACCTGGATGATCTGGCTTAGCACCCACGATTTTATTGAGTAATTTGATTTCGTCTATGGCCGTTTCCGTGTAATGCGCTGCAGATCGTACAACCTTCAAAGCAACATGTTTCTGAGTGACGTTGTCTTTGGAAAGCCATACTGTTGAGAAATGACCCCATCCTAACTTTCGAACCACGGTGTATTTGCCATCTTTGAAGTTTTCACCGACTTGTACGGGGTGATAACCTCCTTTGCAGTAATCTTCAGAGTCTTCTTCGTCTGCCGTCGTTTCTGCAGCGTCTTCTCTCGAGGAAGAGGATGACGGATCGCGATTTGTTCCTGAAGCGGATCTATTTCCATCATCGATTCTAGTCAGCAAGTTTTGAAGCATTGAACTCATCATCGTGAATGAAACTAAGTAGAGTGCAGCAGCATTTTTGCGCGACCTTGTTGGAGGGGAGGGTGGTTTATATTTTGAGGCGCTGCACCTTAAACACAGAAGGAGGGTTGGAAGGTCAGAAAGTGGGACATTTTTGGTGACTTACCCTGCACGGGCTTGAGCAGAAGCCATTTTGGAAGATTCAGAGTCTTGCTCGGTTGTGATGATTGGCTTCAATGAGTCTTTCTTTCTTTTTTTCATAGCATGCGCATTTGAATTTTTAGTTATCGATTCTTTCGCTTTAGCAATTGCAGACGCCTTTATCCGATCGCCGTTCATTATTCGGTTGTGGGTTGGTGGTGGTGGTTCGATGGTGGGTTAGTGTGAAATTGGGGTGGAATTTGGAGGGTAGTAGTGTATTGGTGAATTGTTTTGCAGTGGATTGAGTGAGTGAGTGAGTGATTGATTGATTGACTGGTTTTGTTGATGGAGAAAGGGAAAGGATTCGGAGGGAGAATGGGTGTGGATGATAGATAGTCAAAGGGTATTGGTATTGGTAGTGGTATTTAGTCTGGTTGGTGGAGTTGTTTCTGAGTGGATTTGGAAGTGGAGGTGGGTGGTAGGTCAGAGGGAGGAGGGAGGAGGGAGGAGGGAGGAGGGAGGAGGGAGGAGAAAGTAGTAGGAGGTGAAGAAGTTAATGGAATCGATTGAAGAGGTGTAGGAATAGATGTAGTCGGAGTAGTAGTTGTTGTAGTAGTGATAGGTAGGTATAGGTATAGATAACTAGTAATAGATAGATAGGTAGATAGGTAGGTAGGTACTAGATAGTAGACAGGCAGGTAGATAGACAGGCGGGCAGGTGTAAACTGTTTGCCATATATGTACCTAGCTAGCAGGCCGGTACTGGGTAATATTTTCCAAAAAGGTCTTGAATATTTTATTTACAGGTGGTGGAGGAGGTGGAGGTGGAGGTGGAGATGGAGATGGGAGTTGATGGTGGTGGCAGTAATAGTAGTAATAGTATCAATAGTAGTAATAGTAGTAAAATAGTAGTAATATCAAGTAGTCGTAAATTGATACTCGAGTAATCAAGAGGAGGAGGAGGAGTTCCAGTGAGTGGATAGTCAAATTTTAACTTGCTTGCTTACTTGCTTATACTTGCTTGCTTGCTTTGCTTCCCGCCAAATTATGACGAATTGATAGGAGGGGGCCGCTTCGACCCAAAAATTAAATAAAGTTAAGTCGTTTCCTGTCCTGTCGAGCCTGTCTATCCATCCATGTGTTTGTACTGTACGTAGTAGGTAGGCAGGTAGCGACTGGGTATGTTCCCACAGTATGTATATTCTTTTCTTAGGCGATTTGGGTGCCCAGCCAGTCCAGCCAGTCCAGCCAGTCCAGATGGTTTTGATGAATTGATTTTCTCGAATCTTTGCCTCTCTAGCCAAAATTGAAAGATGGTTGGTTAGAGGTGGTTTTTAATCTAAATCTCAGATTGATCTTTCTAGATGGTAATGTAGGTAATGTAGGTAATATATAATATCACCTATGCCTCCTATTGGATTGATGTGATTAATTATAGAGTAATAGGTAGATAGACAGGGAGGTAGGTAAGAATCGATAATGGTCAAAGAATAATGTAACACAATCTAGGTATTTTATCTGGGGTTTAATAAGTATATAGAAATATATATGGTAAAAGTTCCTAATGATAACTAACATATAAGGGGGGTATAAGATGAGAGGGGGAAGGTATCAAGATATCGGAAGGAATTGAAATATAGCCAAGTAAAGAGAAAAATAATAAATGTCTGTTACAAGAACAAGAACAAGAACATGAACAAGAACAAGAACAATAACAAGAATCAAGAATCCATCAATCATTAATATCCCATTTCAATCTATTCAAAATCCATATACCGCCTGGTACACATCAAGATTTCGGTGAATCAATTATGGAGCATTACATCAATTGAATGGATCAAGCTGCAGAGGATTATTGAGAAGAAGGCTGAATGAAAGGAGAGAAAGGATATCTATCATACGGTGTAGTAGTTTTTCGCCGTGTATTGAATGTAGTAGGTATGGATGGATAAGAGATGGGTTGAGATAGATCATGGATAGGAGGGGATGGGAGAGGATGGAAGAGGAAAGGATAGAAAGATTGAAAGGCTGGAGCCCCCAGTTAGATGATTTTCATGGATGATGTGATGATGTGATGATGAATCGAATTTGCTAAATTATGTTAAAATCATAAATTCTATCTAATGCCTGGCTATTGTGCTCAAAAGATCGAATACCACCTGCAATGTTCAAAACCTGTAAAGTGTCTAGATTTCAACTACAATCGAATCTAGATTGTTGAACACGAATGGAGACTTGGATAAATTCTGATATCATCGAGTTACCTACCTAGGAGTACCTAGAATCACCTGGGCATTCCCTCCAAACCCAAAGAAAGTATGGGGGGCGGCAATTCAACAACTTAATCTCTTCAGACTAAAGGGGCTTCGGGAACGCCATCTTAGAGGGGAGAAGGGGAGGAGGGGTAAAAGCGTAAATAAAATATCAATGGAGATGTCGATCTATCTACTTACTACCTGCAATAGATGATACCTTTCTTCGTGCCTGGATATTAATGCTTGTATACATTTCATTTCAAATAGAGTTACTAATATCTAATTCTCTCTACAAATTTCAAGACTCAATATAAAAACGAAGAACCAAAGACTTCAAATTGGAATGCTACACAGCACTTCCATTCGTACTAGCGAGAATGTACCCCTCACTCCCCCTTCGTACATTCAACACTCACCTGGGCAACACTCATTCATCGCTCGTCCAAGTCGATCAAAATAATTCATCTCCTCATTCCATCTCTGCTCAACCCTTTCACTTGAATCCCCATATCTATTAACATCCAGTATACCCATCAAACACATCGAAACCTCTACCCTCATAAAGGTAGCCCGCCATCGATGCTGTCTCTGCATAGCATCCCTGTTCCATTTCTCCATCAATTTACAAGCCACACCAGTAACCTCACCGATCCCGGAATCCTTCCCAATCCTTTCCCATCCATCAATTATTTGACATCTTCATTCCTCGAATAAACCGCCACACAATAACAGAAAGATATCCATCTCTCCATCACCCCTTCCGATGATGGATCCTAAAATCCTAAAATCCTAAAATCAAAGCCTTGCCCCTCAATCTCACATCCGAAGAGGGGCAATCCAAGACATACCCAGCCCAGCCAGCCCTGTGCTGAAAAAAATGTCGAAAAAGCAAAGAAAAAGCATGACCACAAAAGCAACCACCTCTTCCATGTGCAGTCCAGAATGCAAAAACGTGCTGGAAAGCGTGGACTACAGCTTTTGCCGCATCGCATCGCATCATCTCATTTGATAAGATGTTATTAGGTAGGAAAGTACACCACAGACTTTTTATTATCTAGGCGTGACCTGAAAATTTCACAATACCTATGTCATCTCTTCCTAATGAGGATATCCGTGTTCTTTGGCCGATTTGGTGATTGATTTCCAAATGGGTTTTAGGTGGTTAGAAATACCATGAGTGTGGCCATTCGAAATCAAAATCGTCCAAATTGATTCCAAGACACACGGACAAGGTGCACCTGACATGTGAAAGTCACTCATGACCCAAAGATGATCTGAATAATTAGAACTTCTCCAGTAACTCAAGTCAGTTGAATGTGAGAGGTTTATAACAGTTTATATATGCCCAAGTCTTTCGAGCAACAAGTATCACAACCCAATCATACACCCAAACAGCTTATATCCACGGTGATTTCTCGGCCGGACATAAGCTACTGATATCTTGATGTCTTCAAGCACCATCTGATCCAAGCTCACTTCATCTCGGTGTCATTGTCCCTGCAATCCCTTTCTATGCACAAGCTAGATCGGTTCCGTGTATTAAAACGGGACCGACTTTATGTCGACGGCACCGATTTGTTATTGTCACAATACGGATTTAACAGATGTGCAGCAGGCAACAGAGATGTCTATTTGAGGAATAGTTCTACCTTGATGTATGGATATAGGGAGAGTACAAATACTTTCAACATCAGCTTCCTCGACTTCTCAACTTTTATCATAATTTCAATTCAACTTTGAATTATCGCTGTCGTTATCGTCATCATTGTCTTTTGCAGTGTTAAACTGGCAACACGTTAAATTGCATCGCAAGTACCTCCTCCATCGAACATACCAACTCAAGAATGTCACAACCCAAAGTCCTAATAGCAGGAGCCGGCCTCGGCGGTCTCTGTCTAGCTCAAGGTCTCAAAAAAGCCGGCATAGATTTCCACGTCTACGAGCGAGACCAAGCATCAGATTACAGATTGCAAGGCTATCGGATCCGGATTCATTCCGAGGGAACTGATGCCCTCCAACAATGTCTACCCGATGACATCTATCAATTATTTGAAGACACCTGCGCCGAAATGCGTCTAGGGCCCGGCTCCCAAGCAGATCCTCTGACGGGCGAAATCCTCCCTCCTCAACCCCAACAATTTGGCAAAGGACCCCCTCCCATGTTTCGAAATGCTCGTACAGTTGATCGTCGCGTCTTCCGCGATGTTCTCCTGACAGGATTGGAAAATCACGTTTCCTTCGGAAAAGAATTCTCCCATTACACGACAAACAACAGCGACTCCATAACTATCACCTTTTCGGACACCACCTCCGCAACCGGTACTCTCCTCATCGGCGCCGATGGCGTTCACTCCCGCGTTAGGAAACAATTCCTCCCATCCCACATTCCCCTCGACACAGGCGGTCGTATCATCTATGGCAAAACTCCTCTCTCCACCGAACTCACAGACAAATTCCCACCCGAAATGCTCAAAAGCATGTCCATAATCCGCGATCCCCACGGCCCCATCCCTTCCACCACCCTCCTCGAACCCATCACTTTCAAACTCCCCACCGCCTCCTCCCCTCCCCTCCCCATCGCCCTCCCCCACCCTTACATCTTACTGGGTAACCTCAACCCAAGAATCCGATCTCGCTCGCCTCCCCACCCCCCTCCCTCCCCACCCGCTCTCCCAATCCCTAACCTCCCACTTTCCACCCCTCCCTCCACCCCCTCTTCACCCCACCAATCCCCCTCTCAAACCTCCCTCCTCCCCATCTCCACTCATCCCTCTCCCCTCCCCACCTGGCCCACCATCCCCACCATCACCCTCCTCGGCGACGCCGCACACGCCATGCCTCCCACCGGCGCATCAGGCTGCGTAACCGCGTTGCGCGATGCGGGGAATCTCGTGCGGTTGCTTGAGGAAAGGGGTGTGAAAGATGGAATCAAAATATACGAAGAGGAGATGAGGGAATATGGGAGTGCGACGATTGAGAAGAGTTTGGAAGCGGCGGTGAAGATGTTTGGGTTTAAGGCGAGAGAGGAGTGGAGGAATGTGGAGTAGGTAGATTGGTTGAGTATTCAAGTATTAGTATGATGGAAATGTATTTGTGTAATTTGTATAATCTGTATACGCATAGTGTTTCTAGAAATACTATGAATACTCGGCACTACACCCACCTACACAATGATATATAACATTGATTCCTTCCTTTCTATACTCATAATCATTCAAGAACATCCTATTCTGGATATTCATCTCAACCTCTCTAATCTCACCTCTCCTCATCTCCCCAATCAAAAATATTCTCCCACCTCTATCTCTATCCATCCTCACCACCCTCTAACCAACCCCAGTCCTGAATCCCACGCAACCCTACTTCCCCAAAACCCCTCTAATATACAAATCTTCATTTAAAAAATACCACCACCTCTCGAGTCATAACGAAAACCAAACTACCTTCCTTCCACCAATCAAATCAGATCAGATCCATCACCTCCAAGTCCCAATCGCCGCAATCCATTGTTCCTGATCCTTTCTACAATTCAATTCATTAGCAAACTATCCCTTGATTCCAAATAGATAAATTCAAGAAAAAGGGTCAAACATACTTGTCCAACTGGAATAACGATTTCAGAATCGACGTGATCAAATTCTCCTGAATCTTTTTATTCTTCTCCAATAAAAAGCTCAACAAAACCGCCTTTGTGTATTTAACGTCTGTCTGTGGGTCGACAACAGCATCTTTCCTGCCATTAGCCGGGCTCTTTGATCTTCCCGAATCCATACTTGTTCTCGAAGAACCGTCGTTCAATCTGGATGTTTTCGCCTGCAATAATTTGACTTCTTTTTGGAGTTTCTCATATCGTTGATTTGCGTCCTCGAGAAGCTTTCCAGTATCCGCCTTCTGTTTCTCGGCGACACGGAGTTGTTTTTCAGTACTGTTTAAAGTATTCTGGAGTTCGCTCATTGCTAAGCGTGTCTCTTCAGCTTCCTGGGATGACTTCTCGGCTAAACTCTCAAATTCATCACGGCGTCTCTTGAGCTCCTTTTGTGATTGCTCAAATTCATCTCGGTCATCAGTTGCTCGTTTAATATCCCTTTCGTAATCTCTGATCTTGGTCTTGAGTTCATCTACTTCTCGAGATCTGCGACGAGCATTGGTACTGGCTTCATCTTCTGCTCGATCACGTTCTTCTCTCATTTCGCGAACCCTAGCTTCAGCTTTTCCTTTCTCCTCTTTCTCAACAGCCATGAGCCTACGAATAGTCTCACACTCTCGAACTCGGTCGTTTAGATTTCTTTGGGCGTCCCCGAGCTCTTCTTCGAGACTCTCTGCCTCCTCTCTCTTCTGCTTCAATTGTGCAATCAGCTCCGCTTCTTGACTTTTCAAGCTATCAAGCATTCCTTGCACGTTCTTGTATTCAGAACCTCTTATTTCGACCACCTCCCGAAGCTCTTTGTTCTCAGTAGCTAGTTTTGAAACTTGTCCTTCGAGTTCATGAACACGAGTACGTAACTTTCCGGTTTCTTCTTGGACCTTGGATAGTTCTCCCCTAGCCTTCTCGCCTGAAGCTGCCAATTGAACCTTTGCGGCCTCGGACATCCGTAGATCACGACGTGCGGTGGAAACTTCATTCTCGGCTCGAAGTCGGGCATTCGTCTCTTGAACAACCTTCTCATTCAAAGATCGGATCTCATCGTCTTTCTCAGATGCTTGCTTCTTGAAGCTAGTAAGTTCACCCTTCAAATCCTTCTCGCGTGCTTCTAATCTTCTCAGTTCAGAGGTACGGGCGTTCAGCTCGTCCTTCGTACTCTTCAATGTTGCATTCTCAACGCGCAGAGTCTTCAATTCGGGTTGAGCACTCTCTAGGATTTGTTTCAAATCCGTAATCTCCTTATAACGTGATGTGGCCAATTGCTCAGAGGCACCAAGATCCTTTTTCATCGTACTGAACTTCGACTCTAACTCTTCACACTCGGATGTTTTGTTCTTGAGGTCTTCCTCCAATTTGACTAAAGTGTTTTTGTGGCTTTCGACTTCGGATCCTAAGCTGACGATCTTTTCTTCAAAAGCAATCTTTTCTTCTTGTAATTTGGCTGAAGCGTCTTTGTGAGTTTCAATTTCAGACTCCAGGTTGGCTGAAGCTGTCTTGTGGGTTTCGATTTCAGATTCTAATCTTCCAACCTTTTCTTCAAGAGCAGCCTTCTCTTCTTGCAACTTAGTCAATTTTTCTTCGGCCTCCACGTTGGAATCAACCTGGGCCTGTAGCTTAGACTCCACTATGGCAAGCTGCTCTTTTAGAGCAGTTTTCTCTTTTTCCGTTTCTTCTGAAGCTGTCTTCCCATTTTCTTGACTCTGTATCTCAGCCTCTAACTTGTTGGCTTTCTCCTCAAGGTCAGATTTTTCTCCCTGTAGTTCCTTAACTTTGTCCTTAGCAACTACACATTCTTGACCAATTAGAAGCAAATTATCTTGAAGGTCTTCAATCTCCTCCCTGAGATCATCCTCGGTCTTGCGCTTAATTTGTAATTTCTCTATTTGCTTATCCTTGTCAGCAATCTGGGTTTTGAGTTGGCTGATTTCAGCTCGCAAGAAACCAGCATCGACACCGGGTGCCATCCCAGAGACGGAAGTGGGTTCTTGGTTAGCAGAGGTAGTGGCAGGTTTCTTGCTCTTCTTCTTCGCCTTCTTCCTACTGGATGCAGAAGGTGCTGATGTCGAGGCTGTGGCCGGCTCGGATGTAGGGGGTTCTTCATTTGCTGGAGATGCCTCCTCGTTGGATTTGATAACTTCGATCTCATTCTCAAGCTCTTCAACGCGCTTAGTTTTGAGATCCCTTGATTTGGTAAGCTCTTCAATTTGAGCATCGAGGTCCTTCTTCTGTTGTTCAGCCTCTTTTCGGATATCAGATTGAGACTTTAACTCTTTCTTCTTGAATTCATTAAGTTGATTGATCTGATTATTGAGGAGCTTAATTTGATTTTCAGCTTCTTTACGGGCATCCGACTCAGACTTGAACTTTTTCTCTGCTTTGGAAGTTTGTTCTTTGAGTTGCGATTGCAGAACTGAATAACTATCTGAGCTCAGCTTCTTTTGCTTTTCCAAGTTCTCCTCAAGTTTGGCTTTTTCGGTTTCCGCAGATTTTAATTTCCTCAATCTTTCTGAATGTTCTTCCTTTTGAGTTTCCAAGGACTTCTTGGCTTCGGCAAGCTGTTTTTCAGTGATTTGCAATTTGTCTATACTTTCCGAATACTTTTTCTGTTCAGTCTCTGAAAACTTCTTGGCTTCGGCAAGCTGTTTCTCGGTTGTTTGTACCTTTTCACTAAGTTTTTTATTCTCTCCCTCCTTGACATCTAGTTGTTCTTGGCGGGACTGGGCAAGATCGGTAGCCTTCTTGACCTCCTTGATAGAATCATTCAACTCAACTTTTACTTTTTCCAAATCCTCCGTTAACCCAGAAGCCAATGCTTTAGCAGCGGAAAGATCCTTTTCTGATGAAGATAATTTTGATTTCAAGTCGTCGATTTCTGCTGACTTAGCTTTGATCTCCGATTGCAATTTTGGTAGTTCATCGTCGCGCGAGAAAACTTCCTCTTTGGTATTCTTTTCTGGGGTTTCTGTGGAATCCGTGGTGGGACTATCGCCAATAGTAGAAGCGTTTCGAAGCGATACGAGCTCGTCCCGAAGACTAATATTTCTCTTTCCAGACTCCAGGTACTTCTTTTTTTGATCATCGCGATCTGCAGTTACACGTGCAAGTTCTTCCTTCACCAACCTGCCTTCTTCTTTCTGTGCATTGAGATATCCAGCCAACAAATCAGGTTCTTGAATGGAGCCGATAGGTGTGTATTCCTTGAGGACTTTTTCGAAAGGTTCAATAAACTTATTACGAGCATGTGCAGTTCGATAAGAATCGAGGAGAACTATTATGTGGCATTAATAATCGTAGACTGAAACCATATGAATGAAACACACTCTTATATTGACCCTCAATCTTTTCCAGCTTTCGCAACTTCTTCTCAACTTCTATTGAGGAAAGCTCAGCAGAAGCTCTTGGAGTGGCATTTGTTGTCTTTTCACTGCCATTGGTCGCAGGAGAACTGCCGTCCAACAGCTTATTCGCATCTCCCGCCATTGTCCCAATTCGAGTTGAAGGTTCAGAATCGTCCTCGATTACAAAAGTCGATTCAAACTCTGCCGGATCTGGATCTCTGCCACCTATCTCATTATCATCCTTTGGCCGTGGCTTTCGTGGCTTTCTTGAAGGAGATTCGTTGGCAGGCCGTCTCGAAGTTGAGGATGTAGAAGCCGATCTTTGAAGATTGGGATTGGTTGCGTTCAATCGTGCCTTTTCTTCTTCGATACGAGTATCTATTTGAGCTTTAAGTCTCTTTTGAATTCGTCAGCTAATTTATCTGCAAGGTTGCGATCCATATTTAAAGAGTGAACTTACCTGGAACATTCTTTCCACATGTGGTGGGTTGAGGGCGTCTTTACTTTTTTTAGACTATTAATAAATTATTGTAAGGTTGTATGAGAACTTTGGACGCAAGTGAATTCGTGAAATATTAATGATCATAATCAGCCGTTTAGAAGGGAATGGTATTGCATGGGAATTGGGTAAGAAATTGAAGATATAATAATGATGACAATGATAATACCTACTTGTCAACTTCTCAAACTACCTAGGTACATGAGAGACAGATGATCGTCGTAAAGGACAAAGCGAGAACCTCGTAGCCTCATGGCCTCATAGCACGTACAGTACTCAAGACTAAGACTGAGCCTCCTCTTACCCCGTATCTACACCCCTACCTTGCTTGCTTTTTATACCTACTCGTATACAGTACTATGTAGGTAGGTAGGTACGAGTAAAGCTAGATTGGTACCCAGGTATATATGGGCCAGAAACGCAGCTCAATACGAGTGCTCAGTACATCAACTCAAAGAGGTAATGATAATGCTTGTCGTACTCTTTCGAGTCCTTGGGTAAGTTTGGTGTAATTTGGTGCCATGTCGAATGCTTCTAAATGCTTCTAATGCCCGTAATCATTACCCACGAGTGCATGTGTTATAGGGGTGTCACGGCCGGACGGGCTCGGCGGGCTCCATAGCCCCTAGTAGGTACTAGGTAGTAGAGAGTTTAAACCAAATTCATTCAAACTTTCCCCCTTCAAAGTCAAGCCCCTCTCAAGTTCCTGAGGTTGGATCTAGAGTAGCTAGGAGCTAGGTAGTCTCCGGAGTACTATATATAAATTATACGGAATTATATATACACCTACCTAGGTAGTATATACACCTGCTGGGTATGTACAATAACTACCAAGTTTAATTGGGCTAATTAGGTTTCCTTCCATCCAATCACCGAAATTACCTTGATACTAGGAGTAGGAGTCAGCAGCTTGCTAGCTTAGCTACAAGAAGTGACGAAACTATTACCTTGGAAATTTACCCCCTCCCACCAAGAACACTCTCGCTCCTTTCCTCTACCATTCACCTACCTACCTATTGATATGAACTTCAATATGAGGTGACCTACAACTAACTCCTCTTACTATCATCAAATTCCGAATTCATTCTCTAAAATGGTTTCACTTTGGCCCTGGAAGGTATGTGAAGCTTCCATTTAAAGTTGTACGTTTAGGCCATTCACTAACCTGAATATTATGCAAAGCGCGAGGATAATTCTCCTGCCTCCTTTGAAAAAACACTATCTGCTTTGGCAGAGAAGATTTCAAAATCACAATCACAGCTAGATTCTCGAAGGCTTCGTGGCAGACGTGTGAAAGCATTATGGACATTGTATTCGAGCTTTGCATACTTGGTGGTGTTCGTCATAGCAATTTTAGTGATCGGTTGGAAGGATTTGACAGTCTTGGAGTATACTGGTCTTGCGGGAAGTCCTTTGATGTTAGTATCACCAAAGAAACATATTATCCTGATCGTATGCTGATTCACTCATTAGAATCTATCTCATTCGAAGTGGTATTACGAGATATTATGAATACAGGGTTGACTCTATCGCGCGTCGTCTGGAAGAACAACAAGCTGAGAGAACAAAAACCATCGACAAATTAAAGGCTGCCACGAAATATAACACCACACAAGAGCTTCTAGAGAAATACGGTGGCGCTCCACCAAAACCTCCTGCACCGAAGAGAACTGCATCTGTGAAAAAGACTCCAAAGAATAAAGATGCGCAACCCCCACGAACAAGCATGGGCCCACCTGCGACAGCAAATATACCCCGCCCTAACCAGATTCCGAGTCAACCTTCCACCCCTCAACCACTTGGTAGCAGGACCCCTCCTTCATTTGTCGCTCCATCTCCATCGCCTATCGCTCCTCGAAGTGAGCCAGGCCCTGCTGAATTTGCACCAAACGCATTTTCGGGTCCATCTCAATATGCACAAGGTCAATATGCTCAGAGTGGAGAGTTCGTCGCTGAAGGACACTGGTACGATCGAGTATTAGATTTGTTGTTGGGCGAGGATGAGACACATCCAAAGAATCGTATGGCGTTGATATGCAAAAACTGTCGACTTGTCAATGGTCAAGCACCACCTGGTACAAAATCCTTGGCCGATTTAGGGAGATGGAGATGCTTTGGTTGTCGAACCTTGAACGGGGAGGAAGATGAAGCTGCAAAGGCCGTTCAAGAAATGAAGGAAAGAATCCAGGATACCAACGTAAAGGAAGAAATCCATTCTGAGCCTGAAGATAGAAGTACGGAGGATCCTGAAGACACACCTGGGAGTGAGGATGTTGATCACGATGATATCAAGAATGAAAAGGAGTCGGAAGAAGAAGGGGTCGACGTCAAACCAAAAAGGGGACGGCCCAAATCAACCCGCAAAAAAGCTTAACTTGTGGCCATTGATCTTATTTCATTATGAGCTATCTACATGCCATATCAAATCCCTGATTCCCTTTTGTACCTTATCTATCAGATGGCAATTCGCCCGTCCCAAAAATCATTATCACGTTATTCTTAGCCGATTATTTCCATGATCATCAAGTTGTGATATCCATAATTCAGTCACCGTTACTGAATTCTTCCTGAAACTATAAATCATCCTCTTCGTTTTTATTCAATCTTCGCGAATTCTCCCCTCTAGCTGAGAATTTTCCACTTCCACTTGGAGAAGAGAATCCCTTGCGGTTGGCAAAGGAGGATTGATATTTCGGAGTATAAGGTGGGATTGTTGGCCCAAACTCCACATCATCCATTGCGGCATCCTCAGCCTCTGTCTCGCGTCTCTCCCTCTCCTCCTTCTCCCTAGACTTTCTCGCAATACCTTCTCGCAGCTCTTGTTCCTTGGCTGTCAATGGAGCTTTGAATGTGAATACATCACTCTCTAAACGCTGTGGTGTATAAACAGGAGCACGGTTCGAACCTGGTTGTTTCATTACAAGCTTCTTGTTCTCCGCTCCACTGCGTCCGCCTTTCAACCCCATGTATTGTGCAACGTTTCCCCATTCCATATATTTTGCGGCATTTCCCCACGGCTTTGACGACGCACTTACAGTACCATAACCAGGATTGAGAACGCTGCTAGAAACACTCTGTCGCGCAAAATTACTTTCCGCCAATGTTGGTTCTAGGTATTCGCTACCTTCTAGATCATCTGCTGACATTCTCATCGAACTGGGTGCGCTTGGGATCGATCGATTGGGCGGTTTGGAAGAAGCAACGATGGGAAAGACGGGTTTCGGTACGGGTCTCAAGACTGGTCTTGGATAATCAGAAGAATGAAAAGAGACTTGCATTCGCTCCATACTCGGAGCTTGTCTTAATCTTTGGCTCGATTTTTGTCTTTCTGTTCTCGGAGAAACCAAAGCGAAATCTTGCATGTCATCTCTACTGGAAATTCGTCGTGGTTCTCGTGGGGGTTCTCGTGATGCACGTTGAGTGTGTGATGCACGTCGCGATTCTGGTTCTGGCGATCGTCGAGAAACAATAACAGGCACCTCCATCTTCTCCATGCTGGGCATTCGTCTAGTTGTTCGACTTGCTGCTTGTCTAGGGATTTCCCCAGGAGCGTCTCGAGATTCTTGCTCCGGCGCCGAGTTGGATCTGGTCAACCTCTCACTTTCCTCCATAAACTTGCTGTGATAATTGCGATACATGGCTGCTTTTGTGATCGAAAATTTGTTATCTCTATTGAGAATATGCGGCTTTGATGGCGGTGGAAATGATTGATTATAAGAGTTGAAGAATAGTACCTGGACGTAGGAACTTTGAGAGGGCGGAGTGGTAGTTTGAGGGCGTTTGTTGCTTGAGCTTCTCTTTTGTGAGATATTGTACCGTAGGTATCGAGGTTTGGTACGGTACTCGTATTTCTTCTTTAATAACTTTATTCTCTCGATACAATGAATTATTTGGAAGAATAAATATACACCGCAATCACAGTCCAATCCAATCAATACCTGAGAAAACTGCACTTGGTGATCTAAATAAAGTCTTTGAAAAAACACCAAAACGTCTTATTGACAATTTCAATACGGTCTGCAGTATACTCATAGAAGCACACACATCTTTTCTTCTTGAATGTATAGTATGTATGTTCAATATTACTATGAGTGTCTGTAGTTGTGGATGATATGTGTGGTTATTGTATTGTAATGGATACCTACCTAGTTTTGAATAATCATCAAGATTCCGTTCTTCTATTGGCTGGAGGTTCTCGAAGCGAGAATGAGAAAGGGGTGAATTGAATTGAATTGTTTGGTTTTGCATACCTAGGTATCAGTGTGTGGATTTTGAAACTTATGGTTGGGTGACTGGTTGACTAGAGTTACCTATGAGAGGGAGTTACATGGGAGAAATTTTATAAGTGCTAGTGAGTGCTAGTGAGTGCTAGTGAGGTCTTGGGGATGGGGAGGGGAGAAGGTATTGGGGTTTGGGCATGAATTTGGGTTGGTTTGGTTTGGTTTATTTGGTTTGATTTATTTGGTTTGATTTATTTGGTTTGATTTATTTCGGTTTGGTTTGGATGGAGATTTATGCTGAGATTTGGATGTTTGGGAAAGTGTGGATAGAGGGTGAGGGGATATGAGATGGAAAGTGAATTGAGTATTTTGGGGCATGGAAATGTGATTGATTCATGGGGACAAAATGTGCTGTGAGCGGTGTACTGTGCTGTGATTCTTTTGTTAATGGTTGGGTTTGGTGATTGTGAAGATGAAGGTGAGGGGGGTGGAGACCTGTGAATAGGATAGGTTGGTGTGGGAGGCTCTTGATTGAATGGCTGGCATGAGTGGATGCTGGAGTGAGTGGGATGGCGAGGAATTGTGAGTGTGAATATGGATCTGTGGTTTATGGGTTCTAATTTAAGGATTTGGAATAGATATGATGAGGTGGTGAAATGGTGAAATGACGAAATGGGGAAATGCTAAGGAAAGTGAAGGACTTGGGGTGAATACTAAATGCGTGGAGTCATTTTGTACAGAGATGTCATTGGAATGGATCTTTTGTCTTGCTGGTATTGGTAATGACATGAGGAAGATAGGAATTTTAGTTCCAGGTTGTTCTACGAAGATACTCGAGTTATTCAAGAAAGGAGATGAGCAGTTTTTTCATGCAAGAATTACTTGAACGATGTGATTGCATTATCATTTTTGATACTGCAAGCATTTCTACCTCTCTTTGACACTAGTGCAGGTGAAATAATGATCTTGGCGAAATGGCTATTTAATAGATATCTAGATTCCTCTCATTGTGCCTCGAAATCGGTACTTGAATTTCTTTCAAACACACCTGACATCGTCATCATCGCACTCCACAAGAAGCTCTTCTTCCTCATCCATCAAGATCGCCTATACCAGCCTTACTCTCTTTGCTTTGTCTACGATCTACGCTTCCCTGCCTGTGGGTCTTTCTTCTTCTTTTCCTCCTGTTCCTTCTTATACCGCTCCCCATATGCTTGAGCTAATCTATGACCTCCTGAATCCGGTCCCGTGTATGTTGCGGGATCTAGATTCTCATGCCCCCATCGTTTTTTCTTGATGGTCGGGACGAATTCTATCTCCTCCATAGCTTTGTTTGCCTTTTGGGTTTCTGCATCTTGACCGGATGATGAAAGAAGCTCGCTATCCTTAGTTGATGCTGATTTTGTTGGTTGGATGACTTGGGTGGGTTTTCTTGGGGGCTTGGGTGTAGATTTCTTAGGCTTGCTGCCAGTGGGAATGCCGGAGCTGGGATTTCTACCTGCAGGCATTTTGGTTGAAGGATTGGGTATGTAGTATATGGCGTGAAATATTGTAGCTCAGTGTATAGTATATATATCTATGGGACGTTTGTCGATCAGTAATCCTATATGCAAGACTGTTATATATACCTCTTGCCACAATTACGGAGACGTACATATTTTGGGCCGCCCAAACTTCAACCCCAGCGTTTCCAATCTTGACATGATAAGTTCGTACGAATGGCTTATTTTACTCTTGGCGGCCATATTTAAGGCTGGTTGGAGTTCGATGGTCGAAGTCGCCGTGTATCTTTTGTATCATTCATGGCACTGTGTATGAAAATTTTCTCGTATGTATGTTTGTCCTCGCAACATTTTTGCAAAGTCTTCGATGCCACTACTCACCATTTTCGTGTTCCCGTTGTGTTCCTTTGCAGTAAAGTTTCCCATCAACTATGTTCCTCATATTTATGCATATCTGTCGCCAATCTTCAACTTTCTGAACAAGGTAGATGGTGGTAAAGGAAAGCCAGCGAAATTTCGCTGTTGGAAAGTTAGGATGTAGGCCATGGTCTTGACCGAAAACTGTAGCCCTCACCAACATCAATTTTCAAACGGAATTGGGGAAATCTAACCTATTCTTCTTCTTTGGTCCAAAAAAAAGGGCCCAGATCTGTTGTAATACTTTCACTGAGTTGTTTGTTAACCATTTAAGAGTTTAACCGACCCCAAGCCAGTATCATTCTTCATTGCTTTTGCCTATGTTCTTGTACTCTGTACTTCTTCCCATCTTCTCCGTATGCTGAAGTCACTTGTAAATTGTAATCATAGTATCCAGCGTCTCGTTTATTATCTTAGTCTGCGAGATATCTTCGTAGGGCGCAAGTGCCACCGCTGCCCTCATTATCTGAATTTGTTCTTATTCTTTTAGCCGTTGCTTCTTGTTCGCTGTCTGAATTGTTGTACACTTTGATTTTTCGCTGCTTTCGGAGTCTTGAGGGGTTTTGTTGTTGGGCTCCGCTGGATTGTGTGTCGTGTATATTCGTGCTTCGATCGAAGTATGAGGATGCAGCTCACTTCGAGCTTCTATGGAAAATATCGGCAGTGCGAAGATCAGAGGACGTTGATTTCTCACTTTGATTATTATCCGCTCAAATCGTGCGGTATTGGGTAGGCTTTTGATGGTTGTCGTGTCGAGGGCGGTGTCGCAAGATTATCGAATAAGCGCTGCAAATGCCACATGATTAGTGTGATTCTTCGATGATTCTAGCTGTATTTGTAAACTTGGAGATTTTACTAACGCTTTGGAAGTTTGGATTGGGAGTTTGTATCAGTTTTTCTGGCGCATCATGGTATGTTCCGTATGCGCTGAATTGCGAAGCAGTTTACCTGGTCGGGGAAAACTCCTGAACATAGCGCAACTTACTCGCCTCAATCCCTCCAATTACGTTCAAAGATCTCACACTGTTTTGAAACGAGTAAACCAAGAAATAACACCTCATTCTATGACAAATTTTTGATACTGCATAATCTGCATCAAATTCCTGGTATGGCTGGTCAGAAAATCTTGACACTTCATTGGTGAGTCCCTATTTTCAAAGCCAAAATATGGTCAAATTAAGCAACTTCAACCATTTCACAATTAGCAAGATATGTTTTGAGAGTTCCTTTAATTGAATAGATAAGGTTTGAATGTGTCAAGTATTGAAGTGATGTTGGTGGTTTGCCCTTCGAGTTCTCGCTACCCCGTATCACGGGATCAAAAAACAATGAATGACAAAACAAGGACAAAAGCTGTTTTTGAAGATTTTGACGTTTTGCGTACGTTGTGTGATTTTTTTTTACTTGTAAGGCTTGAAAGAATACTATGTGAGTCTTTCAATCCCCAGTATTAAATGATTCTCACCAACCTTGACATAGTTTGAGTATAAAAGATTACTTCAATCTAGAGCACGCAAAATTTGAAGGAGAATGCGCGAAGCTGGCGAAGCTCCGCACCATGACCAAAGGAACTTGAAATAGCCAGAATCTAGCTTTCACTTCTTGTTGCTCACTGTTATAGGTCCCATAAAGTTCTCCACGTCCCATGGATAGCTTGAGTTTGTGTAATGATTAATGATAATGAGCTTGAACCTTTCTTTCGCGCACAGTAAAGCTTCAAAGATCACTTATTAACCATCTATTAATAATAATTTGAGCTAATTCTCCAACTACTGTTAAATGGTAAACTCCAATGTCCTCCCCAGCGTCCAATAACATTACCTTTTAGAATAAATGATCCACCGTAGTAAAAAATAAGGGACTGGAAGAGCATGAAAAATGCAACAAAAAATGGTACCCATTAACAACAACATACACTGGGATAAACTGTACGATTAGAGTCTCTGGCTTCAGCAGTAATTCAAGGGCAAAGAATCCAGTGTTTATCATTGATTGGCATAGAAGAAGTTGACTAGGACCTCATACAAAATTATGGTGAAGATCAGGAAACACATTCTAGATTAAACTGGAGGGTAGCAGGCATTCAACTATATTTCTACTATGATTTGGAAGGAGCCTATATCTAGATACTGTACAGCTACCCATCGAACCTGCGTTCCTCCTTGTGTCCCGATCATCACTAAAGGACCAAAAATTCAAATCCAACTACTCACGGAGACCTTAATCCTGTAATTCGATCAGAATGAGTACCCATTCTGTAGGTGTCGATGAACATCAGCCGAAGGTGTAGACCAGAAGTAGCTCCACTCTTCCCGCTTGGAAGCCCCTCTATACACCTCCTGCGTCCAGTCCCATCACATGCCGCAATCCAGAAGTTCCACTTCTCTCGAACTCTCTCAATATCCCATCCATTCTAACCAATGCTCATGTGAAAAGACTCCACAACTAAGAGCTAACCAACTACGCCGTCGCACAGAAAGAAGTCCAAAAATCTAAAAAAAATAATACAACGGCAATTTGGTATACACTTGCTCACTGAGGCAGCGTGCATGTATATCCCAAATTGCGTATTATATGCCAGCTTACTGAAAGATATATCTATGTGGATCATGGTTGATTTGCGGAACATTTTGTTGAAGACACGATATAAAAAACTTAAACACCTTAATTAACCGCTAGGAATCGACATGTACTTTATTTTTAAGTCTTCACTCTCTTTCCTTCCTCCTCTACCAACCACTCATAGTATCCTTTCCTCTTCTCTTTTCTATTTCATGAAAACGCTAAACATGTACGATCAAAAGACTTAGATTCCAACATTGAGCTTCAAGGTATATTAACAATTTGATTTGATATAATCAGCAACCAACAACCCATTCCAAGCTACGCCGATTCCATCTCGAAATATATAAGCATAAACGCAATAGCAAAAGAAAGCTCCCTCCTCACTCTCTAACTTTATTCAATACTAACAAACCATCACATACCAACATAGTCCAACCCACACTACCTTCAGGACTCCTTGAGTCAAAGAATAAAGAATCACACAAGCCTCAAACGAACCCCGCACACCTCAAGCCAAATATAAACACCAAGTACGATAGTTTCCTCACAGATATTGCTCCGAGCCTCATTTCCTCAAGATCTCCACAACTGATACAAATAACCATACGAAGACATACATTTGGAGAGAATATCAAGGGAAAAGTTAGCCGCAGGAAATAGAATCTCCCACGTAAAGGATAGGGCTACGAACAAACTTAATACAAATTGACACTCAACTTCCCTATCGTCAAAGTCCATCTCACTCAAATCCCAAAGAATTCAATCATAATGAGCCTGCAAACCACCTCGCCCTTCTAAAACTATCAAGAGCCTCAAAAAAAATATACAAATCTCACACAACAAAATTTCCCATCTCAGAAACCCCCAACTGTCCCCCTATACAATTACTCACCCAGATTCCAACACCAACAAACAAAGCAGAAGACTAAACTAAACTAAATCAAACTAAACCCACGCCAAGAAATCTAGCATCCTACTCAATCCAGCCTTCAAATTCCCACTACCTACTAGGTATTCAACCTACCACACTACATCCTATAATTGAAATTTCATACACACAACAAAACCTACTTAACAAGCTCTAATTCGATTCGAGTACAACACCCAACCAGTCGTTCTACTAAAATCCTAGCTCGAACTTAAACACGACATAATCCAATACCACGCCCTCTCTACCTCTCTACCTCTGTACCTCTCTCTACCTTCTCGTAGAAAGCTCAAGCATCAAATCTATAAAAACATACCAACCCCTTTCATATTCCAATACCACAAATGAAGTATTGCCCATGTAGCAAGTACGACTACAGTAGTTCAGTTCAGATTACTTTATTCTCGTTTAGCTCAACTGCACGAGCTACGCAAACCAGAATCACAACACAACCCTAAATACAACGACGAAGATAAATCAGCTACAGAATTATACATGTACATTCAAAAACACCTACCTCCTCCCCTCTCCCCCTTCCTCTTTCCCAGGATCCCACTCTCCCAATTTTCCCTTCATATCGCTCGACTACCGAGTCCCTACCCATCGCTTGCTTCAGAAACGATACTCAGCGCCAAATTATACCATATCGACTCATAGCCCTCATCAAATAGAACCGCCTCTCCTCTTGAACTTAAACGCCCTCACAAGAGAGGAAACCATAGTATAATTTCATACGATCATCATTAGACCATTCCGCTACCGCATCGCTCATCTAGCATCTACAATATCATTACCTATCCCCTCTCCCTCCCCTCCATCCCCTATTTCTTTCTTCTCCCCTTCTCCTCTCCCACCAAACTCTCCCCCTTCACCTCAACTCCCATCTCCCACCTGCAGCTCCTCCCCATACAAATCTTCACATCCAAAATTCAGAATAAAGATTCAGTCTAATCACATCCTGATCCTGATAAGCATTACAATTAATTCTAATTTTTCTATACCTCAATTATCATACTGATAATAGTATACTAATCTAACCACAGCTAGGCATCTATACTAAACTCTAATCTTTCTATTAAAAAAATAATGTCATCAGCACTAGTCAATACAATATTAGCCCTCTCAAAGCACTTTACTCTTCCATTTCCCAGTCTCATAAAACACCCGATCCCCGATCCCCAATTCCCAATCCCAAGTAACCGAGTCCCCAAGCACTTACTTAACACATGAAATTCCCACCAAAAGTATATACATAATCCTAATCCTAATTCCAACCACCCAAACCCACAAGTCATGACCTCATTACCCTCCATCTATTCCCAATATTCATACACCAGCCCCTTAACCTAAAGAAACACCGAACCATCACCCATTCCACCAACACTCCCCCCACCCTCATCCTCCCCCATACTTCCCCCCGCCATCGTCCCCACACTAGCAATTCTCTTCCGTCTACTACTCAAAAACATATCCACCATCTGCTTACTACCCACCTGCTGCTGCTCCACCCCCAACCCATTCGAACCCACCACCCCACTTCCTTCAACCCCATAAACATCATCCACACCCCCTACAACACCACCAACTCTTTCATTCTCCCTCCCACCAGCTCTCACTCTCGATCTTCCCGTACCATGCAAACTTCCATTCGCATTCGCATTTGGCTTCGCATTCGCGCTCCCAAACTGTCTCTCCACCGCGGCCCCAATACCCGTACCCGGACTACTCTGCGGCGTAAAGTTATACACCGGTCTCCCACTCCTCTTGACCAATTTCGCCGGGCTCGTTGTAAAGCTATAATTTTGACTTACACTCGTATCGAAACTCTTCACGCTTCTAATACTCTTACTGCTTTTCATCGCGGCATCCGAGATGTTTCGTTTGTGGAGTACATTGCGCGTACTCTGAGTCTGTTTTTCTACACCATGATCGGGTGTTGTTGGTGCGCTTCTGAGGGTTGTAGATGAGAGACGTTTGTGCAAGACGTTGCGAGCCTTTGTGTTTGGATTCTGGGCGTGGGTGACGGAATTTGGGGTTGCTGGTACATGTTGGAAGTTCGAGGTACTTTTCAGACTCGACTTGCTTTGTGCTGGTCTTAATGCCGATCTAATAGGAAGCGGGGGTGGAAGTAGTGGTGCAGGAGGAACGACGCATGGTTTTGTGTTGTCGATGAAACCATTCTCAGCCAAAGATGTCGTTGAGCGATTTTTCAGGATCGGCTTCAGAAGAACTTGAGCATTAAGATTCTGTTGAATGAGACCAAGCGGTTGTTTACCAACAGAAAGTTTTTTCTGAGCGATATCCGTATCATCATCAGCCATCTGGGCCTTTTCTCTTCTGTGCGCAATGTGAAGGGAGTTCGACATCGTAGGCGTGGGTGACAGTGATCGTTCGATGTTGCTAACGCTCACTCGATCATTTCCGGGTGGTCTTTTCCAACTTTGCCACTTCAGACGACATCCATTTTTGCCATTCAATCGAACCACCGGAATTTTCACCTCGTTGTCTTGGATTAGTTGGACGATAGGTTGTGCTGTTGATAATTACAGCACCACCACCACCACCGCCACCATTGGGGGTTGAGCTATCGACAGGCAATGACGGCATCCGGACATTTGCGAGTGGTACCGATGTATCACTACTCATAGCCTCAGAAAGATTACGGCCAATACTTCTAGAATAAACACTCTCGCTATAAACATCATCATTCACCGGTGCCATGCTCACTCCGTTGTAAACAGCAGAATTATCGCTTTCTGCTAAAGCACGACGATACGGACTGTATTTCCGGCTCTATCGATTGCAAAGGTCGTGCCTCCGAAAAATGCAGACCTTGCCTCGCGGATGACTTTTGGTTTTGGAACTATAGGATCGTCCCGCTGTGCGACTTGCTGTGGAGTGAGCCCTGAAGGGTCTTGTACAGGGTCGTATGCGGCATCAATATCGGATAAGTGACGTCTGTGTACAGACTTCGAATTACGCAGGTGAACACGTTGATGAAATGAGTTGTCTTGATGAAATGAGTTAACTTGGTGGAAGGAGTTACCACGACTAGATCCTAGGTGTGAGGAAAACACATCGTCTTGATTTTGAGGTTGTGTATTACATAATGGTAAATCTGCCGAGTTAAATTGATGCTCAGAGCCAATTGCCTGACCAAATAGTTCTTCGCCGCTCGTGGTGGGTATTGGGTCAGCATTGTTCGAATGGTATAATTCAGGAAGTTGATTTTGGCTCTGATTGCTTGAGTCACAATCAGGGGGGACCTGTCGAATCCATGGCTTGGGCTGTGAAAGAGGATCGGTAAAGGAGCTACTTCGTCTGGGTACTTTCTCAAGTCCGAGAGTATCAGTACTGGCTTTCTTTGACTTTGCGAGTATTGCTTCTGGGCTATTCTCGTCGAGACGCTTCATCAAAGCAGAGCAAAGTCTGGCACTATCTACACCTCCTGGTCGAATTGATTGGACATGGCCAGGGCGATGAAATGCTGGGTAAGCCGGATGTTGATTCTTTACATTTGGGCGATGGAATGTTGCTTTAGAGATATGTGTACCTGATTCATTGATGATAGAAAGTCTTTGATCTCTGCTAGGCGGAGGACGCAGCCCTTGACTGGTGACGGTATTGTTAGCTGTACTATTGGTCCAGCTTGTTACTCTGGACTTTTCATCACTATGATCACTTCGTAGGCTACGAATACTACCACTTTGTGACCTAAGTCTTTGACTTGAGGCAATAGCACGTAATGATGGGACTCTAGCTGCCACATGAGAAAATGCGGCCTCGTCGGGTCTAGGAATATCATCGAATGACTCATGATCTGATGATAATTGCCCACCGTATGCTCGGACGTGAGTCTCAATGGCGTCAACCTGTTGATTGGGGATAGCGACGGGCTCTTCTTTGCTGCGGCCAAATACTCTCCGGAGTTTGCTTTTTAATCCTTGGGACACCTTGCGAGCTTTGGCTCTTAGACCACCCTCTCTTATAGATTCGGCCGAATTGTAGGTCGCTGCAGACTTTCCACTGCTACTTCGAACCGACTTTCGAAAAGGCCTTTCCTGCCGTTGCGCCTTCGACCTGAAAAGGAAAGATGGCTGCTCCCGAAGTCTTTGTTGAGTGGCTTGAACAAAGAATCTATCCCTGGCCATTTGGACGGCATCGTCATTTCTTTCGCAAGACGATGTAGATTTGAAGTAGTCTCGCCCCCCTCGGAGGAAGCTCATTGACTTTGGAGCTCGCAATAGAGCATTGCTCTCTAGAGTCCGCGGAGTGGATGAACAATTGGTGCGGTCAGGGCTACCATTGCTATAGAAGACGTTGGTTGGCGCCGACAAGGGGCTAAACATAGACTTTGACTTTCTGATTCGGCGATATGAAGATGGTGTCGAGGCTACATCATTCTCTTGTGTATAGTATTCGTCGAAATCCAAGTTGGTAACGTAATTATGAGCAGAGTAGTCCCGAACGGCTGATTTACTAAGTGAAGCTTTGCCAATTGATGAAGAACGGCTTGGTGGACGATACGCTGCTGGGACTGGAGTATTTGTGGTCATCACAATAGGTCTCAAAGTAGCAGTACTTAGTTTCTGGTTCAGTCCTGGGGGATCCGTTCTTTTTCCCGCTGATTGGCGTCTCTTTACTGCATTTGGACCTGCAAACCGAACACTCTGCTGACGTTTGAGCCCTGGGTTATCAAGACTTGTAGAACTATTTTGTTGACTCGATCGCCATCGATTTTCTTGACTTGTAGTATTGCTTCGTGAAAGTCCGTTCTTGTTTCCAGAACTGGTACCATTCCTTTCTCGGGCCCTATTGAAAGCATGCATTGCTGCAGCATGAGCATGCATACGAGACTCTTCAGGGTCGACAAAATCGTGTTTTGGATAGGTTGACAATGTTGATTTGCTTCGACTAGGTCGACTAGAACTATTTCGACGGAGCATATCCTTTATGGAATGCTTACAAAAGGAGGTAATTTGAATGAATCGAAATTAAATGCGTGATACAGCTATTACATGCATGCATGTATTAACCAAAAGTTGATTGAACCCAAAAATTGTGAATGCCGACTTTCAACAGAAGACAAGACACGATATATGAAAAGGAGAGATTGACTTGGCCATTCGAGGGGAGGTAACAAGAGCTCTTTCCGTCAACGCTGGTTGAGGAAAGAGGCATGGACACAACGGCCATTAGTGACTACATCAAACCATTTTCAATAAACAAATTCCGGAAGTCCACTATTCAGAAGTCACGAAATAATAAATTATCATGATAGGTATGCTATTAGTGGAAATAACGAGTTGATACAATTTAATACAAATATTGGTCTAATTAGTCTTACGACGAGACCCCCTTAATGTGTTCCTATCCGCAAACGCAATGAAAAATCCAGTAATCAAAAGATGCATATAGAAACATCCATCCGGCTCCAACCCATGACCATCATAACAAACTCATAAGGAAATAGTGAAGGACAATGTCCATCAAGATCTATGCCAAAAAATGTGGCGAGATGGATCTAACTCTAAGAGCTGAACTCCTCAAAAAATTCGTTGATTTCTTCATCAACCATCTTTTGAATCTTCTTGGAAAGCTTCTCGGTCTTAGAAACCATGGACTCAGTGCCCTTGACAACCTTGCCAGAGAGAACATTGAAGTCGTTCTCGATGGCCTTCTCCAAGAGTTCAACAGTTGTTGGAACTTCCTTGGATGCCTTGGCAACGTATCCACCAGCCTTAATGATGGAGCTGTAGTTGGAAGATCCACCACCGTTCCATGCAAGAACGTTCTTGGTGTTAGATGGAACGTCAGAAAGAGCACCCTCAGTAGCAATGGCGATGATGTTCTCCTTCAACTTCTTAGGGGTGATCTCAGCAACGGCATAAGCAGAGTCGCTAGATGGTTGGAGAGAAAGGTAGTAGGCCAAGAGACCAGCAATGTGGGGAGAGGCCATGGAAGTACCGGAGATGGTGTTGACGGCATACTTGCTACCAATCCAGGTTGAAAGAATGCTCAAACCAGGAGCAAAGATGTCGTTGCAAGTACCATAGTTGGAGAAGTAGGCACGGGAATCATCGAGAGCGGAAGCACCGACAGTGATGGCGTTCTCGGCAGCAGCCGGGGAGTAATTGCAAGAATCGGCGTTATCGTTACCGGCAGCGACTGCGAAGTGAATACCAGCATCAACGGCACCGTTAACGGCACGGTCAAGAGCTGGGGATTTGCCACCACCGAGAGACATGTTGGCAACAGAACCCTTGAAGCCCTTCTTTCCCTTCTTAACCTTTTCGGTGTGGGCGTTGGCAGCCCATTCAACACCCTTTACAACATCTGCCATAGTACCGGAACCGTTTGATCTGAGGACCTTGACGGCGTAGACATTGGCCTTCTTGGCAACACCATATTTCTTACCAGCAACGGTACCGGAGCAATGAGTTCCGTGTCCGTTTCCATCCTCATCGGCATCGCCAGTTGGGATGGTCTTGCCCCATTGTGCACGACCTTCGAAATCAACGTGTTCAGTGTTGGTTCCAGTGTCGATAACATAAGCATCGACTCCCTCACCAGCATCAGCGGCATACAAGTATTTGTTGTATGTGCTGAAGGTCAAGGTATCTCTGTGGGAGATACGAGCCAAACCCCAAGGAGCGCTCTTCTCGACCTCGCCCGATGGGTCTTCTAATGTGTGTACGACGGAATCCTTCTCAACATATTCGACCTGCAAGAGCAATCATTAGCACGATTGTTACGTAAAAAGAATGTACCATGAATCGACGATGAGCCATCACGTGCGGCCTTGTCACTGTGCGTGATTGAGCCGGAAACAATGGGCTTGTGTGGGCTTTGTTGGAAGTATGGGGATAAAGGGATTCATCAAGATAAGGATGTTTTGAATCCAATTGGAAACGAAATCCGGAGTAGAAAGCACGCAATCGGTGCTGCAATGATGAGAAGGATTGTACTTACATCAGGATGTCTGCGGACCTCCTCGATGACCGAGTCATCAAAGTGACCGGAGTAACCCAAGAAGTCACTGCCAATGTTGTATGTGTGCTTGAGACCCTCGAAGATATCGGTGGTAATTGGGAATTGACCTCTCTTTCGGAGCTCGGTTCGTTGAGCTTCGCCATTTGAGTGGATGTCTTGAACCCAGCTGTGATGCTCACTGGCAGATGCGGCGGTGACGTGCTTCTTGAATACAACAATGTAGGAGGCTGGAACCTCTACAGAGTTTGCTGATGAAAGGAGAGGAGCAACGCCCTCGTGAATGGTTTCGGTGCTGAATGTTGGTGCCGCAGAGACCAATAGCGGCAAAAGCGATACGCTGAAGATTCCACGCATGATGAATAGATGTGATGTATGAGAGAAAACAAAGAGTTTATATGGAGCTTGATTTAATATCTAGAAATGACAAGAGTGATGGACGAAGAACAGTGATAATGCTGTCTTCGAGATAAAGAGTATTGATGAGAAGAGAAGAAGATGATGAATGATGAGTGATGATGGAGGGCTTGAGAGGTGTTGAAGTACTACATGAACTGCGAAGCTCGGGGAAGCGACAAAATTGCACTAGGCAACTACGGGGGCGATGCTCGTTTGGGTCTAAACCGCTTTGGGAATTAGCGTCTGAGTTTATCAGTGACGAATGGATCACGCAGACCGAACTGACGAAGCGATAAGGGAGGGAATTTGGGGAGGCTTGTCGGCTTGGAAGGAACAGTATGGTGTGGTGTGGGTGTGGGTACGGGTAAGAAAGCTATCGTAGCTCTAGTAATCCATTAGGGTGTGAGACAATCCGATCATGTAAACAAAACAATGCAAGCGGATGGGGACAATAGTGAATTATGGATGAGAGATCCTAGTTTCTATGTTGTCTTACCTTCCAATGTAGGTATTGTTTCTCTCTTCCCTTTCGTTCCTTCGTTCTTTCCTTCTTTCCTTCTTTCCTTCTTTCCTTCTCCCCCGTACTTTGGACCTTTTAGACCGAAAGCTTACTAGGTCGATACGGATCTGCAGTATCGTGATCTATTTATCCATCGTGTTATCTATGGTTGCAGGTGTAATGATCAAACAATGTCGTGAACTCAAAATGCCGTGGTGTGGTATGGGAAATGTAATAATGGTGGCGCTTTATGAACGGTGTATGTATGCAAGAGATGCATTGATTTTAGTCTCTACCATAGAATGAAGATCTCGGGATGTGAATCATGTGATGGTACCGCGGCAATGATATGTATTTTATGTATTATCAACATCCTACAGGATGTGCGAGTAAGTCATTCAGTCCTATCCCTTGAATCGTTAGATAGGGAAGTTGCGATGATCCTGGTTTCAGACCAACCTTGGAACGGTTGAGTTATCCAGCTTTTGGGAGCTTCCCAGCCCATGTCTGTTGTGATTATGATGATAGAGTTTAAGGCGACCAACAGCTTGCGCTCACTCAGGGTCTCAACTAGCCGGTCTTGAGCCAGTCAGCTAGCAGCATCTAACCAGGTACGTACTTTATTTATAAGCTGGCTGGGTCTCCACACCATCATTCAGGTACGAGAAATGTAGCGAAACTCGGGGTCAATCAATGAAATTGTACCAATACCGATGTACACCTGCGGTAGGAACCAAAAGAAACATCCGCCTATTCTCGAGCTATTCTCAAGCTACCGATGCAGCTATTCTAAACAATAAGGCGGTCGAGGCGGTGTCATACCTTGTGTACCCTACCTACTTGTCAATTTCATTCGGTGTGGCTTTCTCCGTGATATGAAGGCAAGATATGAAGGATATGAAGATATGAAGATATGATTGATAGCAAAAAGTCTCAAATATCTCACATATTACTGGAAAGCAATTCACCACCCATTCGGTATTATTCGGCGTGGCTTTCTTCATGATGTGATTGATCTTTAGTTGATAGTCGTCGAGGTTGTGTAGCAGTGTCGCTGTAAAGGAAATCCACACGATCAAATTGAAACGGTCAAGCTCACACGAGACCACTCAAATGTATGCATTTCTAGTCATCGCATACCGGTACCTCTTAGCTTCCTAGCCTCCTATCTATTAATCCCAATCCTTCCTGTATCTGGTCTTCTGAATTCACCCCCCAGTGAGACAATCCTCCGCATGATTTCTATCACTATTTCTATCGTAAATTCAATATTGAGTCAGAAGCGCTGAGCATGTGTCAGAGCACATTCCGGCTTCAGGCTGATTGTAGCGCCGACACGTGATCCCTGATTTGAGATTGTTGATACCGGTGGCTCATAGCTCAAAGGCTCCGAAAGGGGTTTTGGCAATGGCTTCCGGAATTAAATGCATATATGATTGACCAGGAATTGTTCCACGACCATAAACTTCGATGCAAGCAGATACAGATATCTTGAAATCCCAAAAGAATCAAGAAAAGAATCGTTCACAGTGCATTTTTGTAGATTTCATTCTCACCTCAATCATGACTGACATACCATATCAATATTTAGGCATTAGTTTTAAGGCTACAACTTTTAAGCTGGCTGGCCTTGCCATTGACGATGATGTTCATAAGGCTGACATCATGAATTGAGTGAATAGCAACAACCTTGGACCTATTTACAATGAACTTATGGTAATTTGACAATTGAGACTATTTTCACTACATCTCACATTTCTTCACATTTCTACAAAGTATCAATATTGGGTTGATACCGTTAACCCAGTTTCGTGTATCCCCACCTCGCGTACCTGTATCAAACAAAGCCCAACTTCGATGCAAGTCAACCTTGATTGCAACTTATTAGATTCCAATATTTCAAGAGGACGCAGGATCGAACGAAATCTTTAGAAACCGACATCATTCCAATAACTAATGCGGGGCAAGTAGAAGGATTGATCCCCCAAGCTGGACATAGGCGGGGTGGAATATGTCGACACGAGGCCGAAGACATCGCTCGTCGACTGCGGCATCAAATCCACCTGAAGCAACAAAAGCTACCGCAGAACTACAAGTCCTCCTAGATGGTCTATCTACAGCCCTCCAGAAGCGTCTTGAGAATGCATATCCCGATCTGCCATCAATTGTTGAACAAGTTCAGAGCATTCGGGTGTTTCTAATAGCATCCTCGCAGACATCGCGATCAAAAGACGACTTTAGACATCTCCATGGATACCAAATCCTATTGAGCACCCTTCGAGCGTTCTCGGGATTCTATAATCCTTTCAAGAGGAATCAGCAAGATAAAATTCGATTCTTTGATCTTCTCGAAAACATATTGGGGGTGTTGGCACAAACATTTCGTGATCATCATGGGAATAGGAGATACTTCAAGCGCCGGGTGGAAGGAGGAGGATGGGCTGCTTTAGAGCAAATAATAGCTAGTATTGGTATTGGTGGTAGTGAGTCTGATATATGGACCGAAGCACAGCTTTTTGGGCGGCTTCTTGCATTCGCTTTGGACGACAAGAGATTTGAGACTTTATGTCAAATTGCTGCTGAACATCATCCCTCAAGAATCGAGTCGAATGATCTCGTAACATCTGAAGATGTCAAAGACACAATAATCGCACCCCAAGATCCGGAACGCGAGTCTGAAAACATCAAGAGCGATGAAGAAATTCTCGAGTTGGTGGAGACTCGTTTACAAGCCATCCTGCGCGAGAGTTCGTTGCTACATCATGCAGATATTGTTCCGGTTATCATAGACTTCTGGAAGACCATTCCTCGGGTTTCCAACGCTCCGGTAAATCCAGCTGCATCGGTTGTTATTCTAACATTGTCCAAAATTTCTTCAATCTCAAATCACAGTTTGTTGGCTTTGCATTCGACGGGAGTACTATCCACTCTGCTTCCGCTTGCTTTCGATTCTGATTCTCCCCTTGCTACCACCGAGAGACAGACCGTCGAAAACTTGTGCGGTTCTTTAATGTCACTCGGTATAAGCTCCTTAAATGATGCCCAATATCTAGTCTCTAGCCAGTCTCCTATTGCCAGCGAATTCTTGCTTCGCACGATGAAGAAATCTCACACTCCTGCGTATATCCAATTTGACCTTTCTTTAAATGGCTTTGCTTCAATAGAACTTCCCACGCTAGCAAGATCTTTTCCACCACCATCAACGGTGGGAGGTTATACCTTCACGGCCTGGATTTTCGTGGATAAATTTGATCGAAATGCTCATACAACTATCTTCGGGGCTTATGATGAGACTCAAACCTGTTTTCTACTGGCGTATCTTGAGCAGGATACTCACAATTTTATTTTACAAACATCTATTTCCTCATCGCGACCTAGTGTCAGGTTCAAATCGACAACTTTTCAAGAACGCCGTTGGTATCATATTGCAATAGTTCATCGACGTCCTAGAACAATGACTTCGAGTAAAGCAATTCTTTATGTCGATGGGGAATTCGCGGAGCAAGTCAAATGTCAATATCCGGCTCCTCCACCACCCACAAATGCTAGCACAGAGAGTTTCGCGTCCTTCACCTCAACCAGTGCGAAGGCACACCCAGTTCAAGCCTTCCTTGGAACCCCTCAGGATCTCTCTACTCGTCTCGGGCGTGGTGTTGTCTTTTCTCGTTGGTCTTTGGCTTCAGCACATCTCATCGAAGATGTGATTAGCGACGATTTAGTAGCTGTCTACTATCGCTTAGGGCCAAGATATAATGGAAATTTTCAAGATTGTATGGGATCGTTCCAAACTTATGAGGCATCTGCGGCTTTGGGAATGCGTCAGGAGCTTATGCATCCCGGAAAGGAAGATAATTCAGACATCCTCAAGGCTATACGTGGAAAGGCTAGCATATTAGTACCGGAATCTCGCATCATACTAAGCATTCTGCCTACTGCTATTCTTGGAGAGGAAGACCGACTAAAAGGACCGGAATCTCAACTTTTAAGGGGGCTAAATCGAACAGCTTCAAATAACTTATTCCAGTTGACACACAATAGTGGTACTTCCATAGCTATCAATGGATCCACACCTGCCATCAATGATGCCTTGACTAGAGCTCATGGCACTGCGATCTTGACAGGCGAACCAGTAGTCATTGTTCCCCAAGCTCTGGACGATGCAATGTGGAGGCTTGGAGGGTTTACTGCAATTGGACTGAAGTTAGTCGAAGCCGCCAACACGAAAGAAAGTATTGTTCGGGCTGTCGAAAATCTGTTCGAGAGTATTAATGCAAGCTGGCGAAACAGCGAGGCTATGGAGCGAGAAAATGGCTACGCAATATTGGGTGCCCTTCTTCGTGGCAAGATGGGTGCCGGAACCGTTATTGCGACGAGGACAGGTAACTCGGACACCTCGAACATGAGCGAAGATGATCGTAATAAACTTGGTTTCCAATTGCTGAGCTTGGTACTGGATTTTGTTGGCTATAGCCATGAGACACCCGAGGAATCATTTATAATTAACCCCCTTGCATACCGAATCTTACTCGTCGACTTTGATATGTGGCGAAAGACAACTTCACTCACCCAAAGGTTATATTATAAACAATTTATTACGTTTGGTGTCAACAGCAAGTACCATGAATTCAATTCCCGTCGCTTGTTTCGAATGCGTAAGTTTACTACACACACTTGGAATTGATTACCTTGGCTAATTGTCCTCAGGGATTGTGAAACGATTTTTAGATGCTCTGAAGGCCGAATTGTTCCCCGCGGATGTTTTTCCTTCTTTTATGGAAGCACTCACCAGTTTAGTGAAATGTAATATGACGGCAGAAGTCTTTCGTTCTCTTGCTCTTTTCATCACCTATGCATATCACAAGCCTACGGGCTCTGCTTCGAGAACCCCTAAGAACCCTGGGTCAACGCTTCCAACGCGATCCGGCACAATATCAAGGGGACCAAGAAGACCAACCATTAGCACTGTTTTCGATGTGAATGAGATAGCTTCGCCGACAATGACTAAGAGACAGCTTGGAAATTCAGTGCTTGGAATGTATACTGAGCTTTTGTGTGAGGAAGGCACCACTTCAAACATTCGAAAATTTGCTAGGACTGTGACGAATAAGGTATATATTCCAAGTTTGTACTCATTGACAATTTTTCCTAACATTATTAGTGGCTTTTACATCTCTTAACGGAGGATGACCCACAGGTTGTGGTTCTTGGCTCAAAGATTTTGGCCCGTCTTTTAGTGGTCCATGGCTCTAACTATGCGTCGAAATTCTCGAGTAAAACTGGAGGCTTTACCATTATGCGTCATAGGTTGAAGAGGTGGTGGGATATCCCAACATTATGGCCCATTTGTTTTGGTATCTTATTTGGACATGACGTCGCGAATATTGATTTCGATCAGCCATTTGAGTTATACAATCTTCTGGAAACATTTGGCACAGGCAAAATTGTATATCCTAACGTGCTGCCCGTAATCATGGCGATGATGCAGCATGGTCTGAAGGATGTCTTACGGAACCAAGATGACCCTGACTCGCCACTTCACGACAAGGGCAATGGAAGAGATCAGGATTCACCAACAGATACGCTTAAGCCCCCAACTCGACATAGATCAATGTCTCTTACGAAAGAACTTGAATCTCGACGTAAGTTTGTTGCTGGTTTTCTTGTAGGACCTTATACTAACCATGGAATAGAATCTCAGCAGCCTAAAAGAGAACGATTGGCAGAGCAAGTTGTTATTCTACACACAATCATCCGATTTCTCGCAGACTTGCATAGCAAATCTCAAGACTTTAGGGATTTCGCCTTATCTTCAGACTACGTCAGGTATCTGCTTACCGTTTTATTCCCCGTAGTTGTTAGTTCGGATTCTGTTAGTCCGGAGACGGAACTAAACTCTCGTGACTCTGCATTGACTTTCGAAGGGGACGATGTCATCATAAGACCGGTGTCTCGCGTATCAGCCATGCCTACACCTATTGTCCGTACATCAACAGTAGAGACTCTCCTTCCACCTAGTCCTACAACTCTCAAAGCAAAGCCTCTTCGTCGGGGATCATCATTCGTGTTGTTAACATCTCGCCCCTCGGAGTACAGCCCGTCTTCTGCTAGACTTAGTTTGATCATGTCGCCCAAGAAAAGGATCGCCGCACAAAAAGTTAGTAACGCAATAGTTGAAGGCATGTTAGAACTAGTTGTCAATGTCTTCATTGACCAAGTAATGGCCCGTAAAGAGTTTCCCGGATTTGGATTGTTTCTCAAAGTTCCTCCCGGCTTCCAAGAACACCAAGCGTACTTTGAATCATACCTGCTGCGTAACATGATATCCCAGCTCGGGACTACTGTTCAATTGGATCAAAAATCATTATGGGAGCCTAGAGTCATCCAGAACATGGCTCGTTTTGTTCTCCATATTGGTGAAGCTGTATTCGAAGGCTGGTTTCTTGGCGGAGCTGAAACACTTTTGGATTTCGCAGGAACAATACTAGAATACTTGGAGCGACCCGAAGTGTCCAAGATCAAAAGTGTCCGCCTGTGTAGTCAAGCCATTGCTTCGATCAAGAGTGTTTTCCTTCGAGTCGTTTTACTTCGTCTGTCTGAGCTTGATGTGCCAGAAGCTCCCGAGTCGGAAGCATTAGCATTTATGGATAAGCTGCTCTATTGGCAAACCGTAGTTCTGTCTGCCGATGTAACTGAAGATAACTTCTTGAAACTCATCTGTTACCAGCTTTATGTCAAATTGGTTGATAATAAAGAAAGTATACGTTTGGCGGCTGCAAATCTTTGGCGCATATTGCTTGTTCAGAAGCCCGAAGAGACATCTAATATGCTACGTCATGCTATGCCAGGCCAATACAAGCATCTAGATTCAGGATTTAAGAAGCTTACCGAGTTAGATAATGAGACTTTTGCGGAATGGGTTGATAGCTACAGAGCTGAGCTTGATGCTCTGTTCTTTGGTGCAATGTCTCGTGCTTGGGAAGACTTCGTTAACGCGGAAAATGAAAAGAACGAAGATACTCTTAAGGTCCGCGTTACTAAACGTCGCGAAAAGCTCAAGCAGTGGCATGCAGATGATCTTAATGATGAAGATATATTGTTTCGTCATGATCTCGCATCAAACTTATGGATGAAAAACATTTATGCATCCGAACATCTTAAGCACCAAAGAGCACAACAAGATCAGCAAGATAATTTCAGTTTCCTCGTTTCTACCTTTTCGAGGATGGATCGAGAACTCCATAGACCATGTGCTGTATTTGATCGCGGGATTTCCTTGAAGTGGAAATTGGACAGGACCGAGGGTCGGAATCGCATGCGCCTTCGTATGCTACCTGATCGCGCTGCTCCAAATTATGATTACAAACCCAAAAGACGTCCCACTGATACAAACACAAATGATCTGTTACAGGTTAACACTAAAGTTGGAGGCCTCGCCCCTTCTCAGCACATCGATTCGACACCGAGGTCTGCAGTGTCACCACCTAGGGATTTTGATGGCCAAAATGGAACTGGGAGGAACACTGAGAATCCATCAGACGAAACATCAAATGAAATTCCGGATAATGTTGTTCAAGAAGAAGATTTTGAGCTTGTTGATGATCCTAATGAGCCTGGCGACGGCGATGATGGCTTTGAAGACAAAAATAGAAAGGTCATGCGTAGTCTTCAGAGAGGAGATTCAGTTCAACACGTTTTCAATATCTCTAGAATCATTGGACTAGAAGCAGTTGAGGGCCTGTTGATTCTAGGCAAGGATTCCCTGTATCTGATTGATAATGTCTTCCAAAGATCTGACGGAGAAATCGTGAATGTTGCGATGGCTCCTAAAGAGGAACGAGATCCTTATCTACAAATGATTGCTGGTCATAAGGCAAGCGAGAAAACGACCCAACCTCTCAGAACTGAGCAAGAAGCAAGAAGTTGGAAGTGGAGCGATGTCATTAGTATTTCTAAACGTCGCTTCTTGTTTCGAGATGTTGCAGTGGAAGTCTTTTTCACAGATGGCCGTAGTTATTTGCTTACAGCTTTCTCGGCCACTCTTAGAGATGATCTATTTTCAAAGCTTTCTTCAAAAGCCCCACATACTAATGGTAGCTCTGGTTTACCAAATCCAGAAGATGGCTGGCGTCTTGAGGCTCTCAAGGTATCAGACGATACACCAACTACTTTTGGCTCCAAATTTGGCAACATCTTCAACTCTTCTGCTTGGAATCCAGCAATGCGACGATGGGCGAAAGGAGAAATATCAAATTTTCACTACTTGATGCTCGTCAATACAATGGCTGGTCGTACTTTTAATGATCTTACACAATATCCTGTCTTCCCTTGGGTTCTGGCCGATTATACTAGTGAAGAGCTAGATCTCAAAAATCCTGCTTCATTCCGAGACCTATCAAAGCCGATGGGTGCGCAACACAACTCCCGTCAAGCGGACTTTATTGAGAGGTATAAAACATTTGCGGAAATGGATAGCACTACTCCCGCCTTCCATTATGGTACTCATTACTCATCAGCCATGATTGTTACATCGTATTTGATCAGACTTCAACCTTTCGTTCAATCATACTTGCTACTTCAGGGTGGTAATTTTGACCATCCTGATCGATTGTTCTATTCCATCGCGAAAGCTTGGGATTCTGCATCCAGGAACAACATGTCTGATGTGAGAGAGCTCATACCGGAATTCTTTTACCTTCCAGAATTCCTTACGAATAACAATGGATACAATTTTGGCTTGCGACAAGGGGACGGTGGGGGTATAGATACTGTTGACCTTCCACCATGGGCTAAGGGCGATCCTAAAATATTCATTGCTAAACATCGCGAGGCTTTAGAAAGCCCATATGTGAGTAAGAATTTACACCAGTGGATTGATCTTATCTTCGGTTGCAAGCAACGTGGAGACGCCGCTATAGAAAGTGTGAACGTATTCCACCATCTTTCATATCACGGTGCAAAGAATCTTGATACTATTGAAGATCCAGTCGAAAGGCTAGCTACGATCGGAATCATTCATAATTTTGGTCAAACACCTCATCAAGTATTTTCTAAACCTCATCAATCTAGAGAAGATATGCGTCAAAAAACAAAGAGACTGGATACCTCAGCAGATTCTCTGACTCGACTACCATTTCCGTTGATAGAAAGTCACGAGCGTGTCGCATCACTCACTTACTCCGCTAAGCTAGATCGACTTCTCTGTTCCACAGCATTCCGTCTAAATCTTCCTCCAAGCTATGATAAATACCTGGAATGGGGCTTTGCCGATAACAGCGTCCGGTTTTACTTCAACGACTCCAAAAAGCTCGCTGGACTCTTTGAGAACCTTCATCAAGGTCAATTATCTACCGTCATTTTTGCCTCTTCACAAACACTCATCACAGCTGGCGAAGATTGTGTCATTTCCGCTCATACAATCATAACATCCTCGTCGAAAACTGTTGACCTCCAACCTCGCTCTTCTCTCTTCGGACACAAAACACCCGTGACTACTCTCGCAGTCAGTAAATCCTTCAGTACAATGCTCAGCGCATCATCCGACGGTGTCGTCCTTCTCTGGGATCTTAATCGTCTAGAATTCGTTCGCAAACTTACTCATGGTCGTGCTGTCGAATGCGCACGTATTAATGATGTGACTGGTGATATCATGTTATGTCGCGGTCAAAAGATTGCTCTCTATACTTTGAACGGCGAAGCACTACTCGAGCAAAATGTCTGTACAGATCTAGGACATGATGATTATGTACATAGTTGTGCATTTTACGAAGGTACTGGAAATGAATGGTTGGAGAGTACATTATTATTCACGGGACATAAAAGAGGAATAGTATGTATATGGCGTAAAATTGTGGGCAAACAAAGTGGGAAATGGGAATTAGAACTGGTGAAGAGATTAGATCATGTGGATGAAGTAAGGAGAGATGCGAGTGTCAATAGATCGGCAGGGCCGCATGGAAGAAGGACAACGATCAATGGAAATGTGGAGGCGGGTATTACTTGTGTGGTACCCATGGAGAAAGGAGTTTATACTGGGGATGAAGAGGGGAGAGTGGTGAGTAGAAAAAATTTTCTCTTCGTTTTATGAAAGTGCAAGCTAATTATAATACTAATAGTATGAATGGACATTGGTCCAACGCGAACGATAGACTAGCAAGGACAAGACAGAGCAAGATACACAGTCAAGTATAGAATTGATTATATCACGATAGTCCATACATAGAGCAGAGATGAGGGAGGTACTATGGTATTCAAATCTTCACTGCCTAGAATAAAAGAACAAAAGATATCATGAGGATTGCGAGGCGTAGGGCGTTTGTTTTCCTTTCTTTCTCCTGGGTCTGTGTATCTGCAAAAATGTAATTAAAATCAGTACAAACAACCCTCTTGTTTATAGTAGATCCAGGTTCAACTCCTAGATTTTTGATGGCCGGTGGTGGATGGAGTGTTTAGCATTTGTTGGCATTGCTTCATGAGGCGATTGTAGTGGGAGCTGCGAGGAGAGGGAGAAATTTATGTATGTAGCGTGTGCTTTCTTGCATGGTGAGGAGATAGATAGATATCTAAAATTATGAACACGTGTATCTTCAAAATTGCTAGTCGTAGCTCTTTAGTTATTCTTCTTTGAATTTGATGCTCGTTCATTACCCAATCGAGCCAGTATTTGGTATTGCTTTTCGCATTTACAATTTTCCCTTTCACGGCGCGGCTCAACTCCGGCTACTCCACTCCCCTTACGCCTCGGCCACCTACCCCGCCAAAATCCTCACCAAAAAGATGGCAAAACCAAAACAACTGCACTCAAATAGTTAAAAAAGATGTCTCTCTCTGTCTATCTCCAAAGATGGGAGAAAATGCAAAAAAGGTAGATTCCGAATCCGGGAATCGAACCCGGGGCTACTCGGATCTGGATGAGAACCATGAAAGCGAGTTATGTTAACCCCTACACTAATTCGGATTGAATCATTGTTGTGATTTGTTGGGAGAAAGTGAAGAGTTTTAAAATATCAAGGGTAAAAGTGTGGGGAGTGAAAGTTTGTTTCGTTAGATGGGTATGGGCTTTTTAATATCGCTGTAGTGTTTATTGTTTTCTTATTATAAGAACATGCTTGAATACTCTGGGGGTTAGGAAAATTTTTAGTATATTGATGGTACCAGGGGATATCTGGATTGTATTTATTGTACATAAATCAGTATCTAGCCTCAAGGGATTGTAGTATATTGATAATGATGGGATGATGTGGAAGTTGGGATATTTTCTTTGGGTTGTGGTATTGGTGAAATGGGTTTGAGCAACAAAAGTACATAGGTTTGTTGAACGAAACAGCTTAGGGATTCACACACAATTCCATGCTGTCGAGTCGCAATTGGGAGTGTATTGAAAGCCGCTGATGATATGTTAATGATCTGCCCATGAGACGGAAATTTTCGAAGGATAATATGAGCTTCACTATAACAAACACACAGAACTGGCAAATAAATGTGAATCATCAATTATTAATTCATTATTTAATATCGTCAGATCCCAATACTATATCTCTGGAATCCCTTCATTCATTGATCACTGCCCTTTCACATCCAATCGTTTGGATCTCGTTTTTAAACAAAAACCCCATAGTTATCTCTTTACAAATAACTGCTGTCAACCCACCATTCGTTCAAATAAGCACTTCCCAAAACGGTGGTGATGGGAACGGCGTTGCTGATGGAGGAACTGAAGTTTGCTCTTGGTCCTTCAGAAGAATTGGAACCAGGTCCAGTGTTGCCATATCTACTGAGTGTTAGTACTTTTCTATGTGAGATAAGATGAACGACCTACTCTTCAAAAACAACATGCTCAGTATTAGCGGTAGAGCTACTCCAAACACTCCACCCAGCAGCGTTGATGTTGTTTCCCAAGTAAGAGTTTTGGAAAACGACTCTGGCATAGTTTTGCCATGGACGTCCCAAGTAGTTGTTGTAGGTGGTGACGCTGGAATCGATGTTTTGAATGTTCGAGTTGTTGATCACATACCAAGATGGATTACTGTCAGAGGCACGTCCGGATGCAGTGATGGATCCGGCGGCAATGGTGCGGATGTCGTTGTTCTCGAACCAGGCTTGAGCGGTTTGACCGAAGATGAAGTCGATGGCACCGACGACGAGACATTTGGCATAGAGTTGAGTTCCGGTGTTAGCAAGAATAGTATCCTGGTATCCGATGAATTGGGTAGCATAATATCCTTGGTTTGTGGTGTCCTATGAATAGCGTGAATCAGTATTTATCTCTAACGAAAACATTGGGGCTTCAATGTTGAAAGATGATAGACAATAAAATTTCTCGTAGAGAGGAACGATTTAGGACGGATTGGGTGAAGAATATATTGGACCAATGAACTTACGGGCAGAGATAGCAAGATTTTGACCGTTGGTATTGACATGTCCGAATGTGTTCTTAATAATGAGATTGTAGACCTTGGTGTTCTTGTTCCATTGACGTAAAGTAGCTGTCAAATCATCGGAGGTAGTGTCTTTGAGTGCAAGGTTGTAAGTCAAAGTGACTTGGTTACCAGCATAGGTGCTTGCATCTGTAGTATACCCCTGGATTGTGAGGTTGGATTTGAGTGCTGGGACATATACTTGTTCGGTATAGGTTCCAGGGTAGATGAAGAGATATTGAGGTGTGGTGGTAGTGGTGGAGAGGGCATTCACTCCTTTTTGAAATGTGTCGTATGATCCTGATGTTTCGCCGGTTGCATCGACAATAATAGCACCTGATGGTGCAGAGGTCCTGGAGACCGCTCGTGCCTCTAGAGGAGCGGCAGAGACTGCTCCCAGAAGAGTGGCCGCAAATGAAAGGATTGGGATTGAGAGATACATGATTAATCGATGTATACAAAGGGAGCAGTTGTTGTTGAGAATGGGTTTTTCCTGAGAAGTTCTTGGTGTTATATACTTGGATACTTCAAACCATGTCTTCTATGATTGGTGCAAGAAAATTGATGAAGTTATCACATGCACCGCCAAAGGAAGTGAGTATTTTTCCGTGATAGATTGATGACTTGGCTGGATAGATGAAAGCATGCAAGAGCAATTGAGGGCTTCCTCTGAATTGCGACATGGGCGTGGCCAGACTTGAAGCCGAGTCCTCGTCTTTCCGAGCTTGACAAACTTTCAAGTTAGAATGAGTGACTGCAGCACCGTTGTGACAACAGGCAGGCGGTGCTCGCAGCTGCAAGGCTCATTGACATGAAGTGGAGCGCAAAAAGTATTGGAGCTAAATCCCAATCTTTTGGGACAAGACCCTATAGATCTTCTGCAATGCAGATTACATGATAATCCGCTAGCAACTTTGCAAGGTAGGACGCCACGGAAGCTAAGAACATCGATATGTATGTCACGCTAACATGTATTCATCTTTGCCTGCATGAAAAATATGCTTCTCGTACGATATTCTTCATCTGATGATGTTTTCAGTGGACATATGGGTCAAAGGCTTGTTTTAGAGATGGCTTCAGCGTGTAAAGTATTGCACCATTTTTGTCTCCCCGCCCTAAACTGGCAAGCGATGGCTTGGGTTTTAAGGACATTTCATTAGTTCCGTAAACTATATCATTATACTTTTTTAACAATAAAGATCTATCGTAGACGCTGTCTGGAAGTAAAATGGTTGAAGAAAAGAGACTAACAATTTTGCCGGTACCGAGCCTCATAAAATGCGAAGTCTTGCCTCGGCTCTTCCCGAAAAAATCCACCTAGGTTACATGGGTTCAGCCGAACGTATATTGAACATGCTGTATCTGCTATCGCATCCATCATGCACATCCGATGTGTGTTAATCTGGTACGAGATCCGATTCGTCCCGGTGGACAGCAGGATCTCGTCTATTTCCGGAGGCTCCTCATTGTAGCAACATTCGATCCCACATTTTTGTGAAAATCCTTCATTACCCACGTGTTTGGATATCAGTTCGAGCCAATCTCAACTTTCAATCATTGCCTAGACCACATTTAAATAACTCACCATTATTGTCGATGGGCGATTGCCGCCGTGGAATGAGGCATCACCATTGATTGAAGCTATGACGGATACTCTGTCCTATTACCTTCGATACCACGATATCTTGCTCATCGTAAGCAGCCCCTCCCAATCCTTATGCCCATGGGTGCAAGAGTCTGCCATGATCTTCATACCCTCCACTGGCCTATCAAAATCGGCGGACATGATGGTGTCGAAGTGCCACAGGAGAAAGAAACCCCACAGAATTTGCTCTACAGCTCTTTGTGATCCCTCATCTTCTTTAATGCTTCGCTTATCCATTCTGTAGTGAGATAAGCAGCCATCACATACTGTCAGTGCCTTCCTCTTTCAGGCTTCAGCTCCGTTCCTCACATCTCTGTCCAAGTGGACCTTTTTTAATCAATTTTCAATATCAAGAACTGATGCATACCTCTGCCATCCTCCACAAAATCTCAAAAATTGACATCTGTTTTTCTCTCACTGCAATGTTATCATGGCCACGATGTTCTCGATTTCTTGGCGCCAATATACTTTTGAGATATAAACTAAACATTCCTAAGTACCGACGTCCAACCACTTTATCGTTGAAAGAAGTCTGGGCAGTCAATCCCACTCGGTGACTCGGATTTTAAGGCCAGTTGCCTTGAATATAGCAAACACAGGACAAATATTAACATAATCATATAGCGACATTAAACTGTGCTGTTTGAGAGGAGTCTGTAATAAAAAAGTCCTGACTAAGAGTTTGAGAATGATGTTCTCCAAGCACCATCCATTCTTCGTTATCGCTGTTGCCACCAAACTTTGATTCATAATTTATATCGAATATTGAACTCAGATATGACGTATTCACTCATCCACACAATTAACTTGGTTGAGGACTTGGATCAGTATGATATAGTGAGGACCCTCTATGCTACGACTGCAAAAGTAGTGAAAGGGCGTCAAGTCCACTCGGAAAGCGTTCAAGAATTTATGTTAGGATTTACCAAAGGAGATGCTTTTACCTTGGGTTTTTCAACACGACTTCAGAAAATAGACTCTATAATAGGAGGCCTTCGAAAATGAAAATCATTACTGGTACTAGGTTATTCAAACACTCAAATAATCTCAAATCCTTCATTGCTATTCATACATATTTACCATGATATGATCTCTCAAATCCTTTTAGAGTCGTGGATATTTCAGTGAATTGGAAGTACCTTCATACAAGTAAACTATTTTAGACACTCAGTACATCTCAAAACTGAAGCAACTTCGGATATTCAAACCCTCTCGGACGATGCAATTATTATAGGCGATTGAATCCTCTCCAATAATCAACTTTCCTTTACATGATGAATCATTCTCGGGCACTCCTCCCATGCCAATTACTCATTCCCCTTCAGGTATTCACCTTATTTCAAACCTGCCCAACGCGGACGTCCGCTTCACAACAGCTCTCATCTTGAACGTAAACTACATGTCAACAGCCTGCTGCTAATCTATTTGCCAAAGTTTTCGGACTGCACAACCATCTTTCTAGTAACCAAATCAAAGCAATCAATCTACTCAGTATCTTTCAATATCCGAAATCTACATTCTTATTTTCCCTGCTTGTATCACCCCCCTCGAAGGTTTCCCCCCCTTTTTTTTTGTACCTCTAACAAAACATTCATTTCTCCAAAGCAAGCCCCCATACAAAGCCTATTCAACATTCTTCAATATCTCGCATATCCTGAGTACATTCGTCTGCATCTCGATTACTATATTCATTATTACCATCTCCCAGTCCTCTATTCTCATTCCATCCAGCCAATTCCATTCCTCTATGCCTCAATCTTCGCCTATCTTCACCCCGGACACCAAAAAACAATAGATCTAGATGTATCATGACATTTACTCTCCCCTTCCCTCTACTCCCCCCAACATCTTCTCATCATTCGAATCTCCCTTCACGTCACCACCAATATCATAATAGCAAATTTCCCCAAGCTAAAAGTTAAAACCCCACACCTAGCCATCTCAGGCTACACCTGTCTTGATTCCCAAAATTCATATTCCAGGAGCTCAGAAAGAAACCAAAATGATCCCCTCAATCTCTACATCATATGCCCTAGCCATACGAAAGCGTAATCGTACAACATTAACATATCTCATCACAATCGTACGGACTATCATTTATTCTACGCCTCTCTCTTCATTCTACACACCGGATCCTGCACCCTCTATCCCGCTTAACTCAGCGCACAAATCCCCCTCTTCATACGTACATCTCGATTACCACACTACACCTCACCTCTGCCCAAACCTTCCTAAGACCTGCCCAAGCTTAAAAAAATAGGCTTCATAGCAATCAGCCTCCTCTATCGCACACCAAGAACAACTCACATATGAAAAATCCCATGCCCATCCATCAATAAGCCCAAAAATTCACATTTCAAATATTCTCCAAACCTCATCTCAATATCCATCCCACCCCCTCCACAAAACAAAAACATCAGCCAACATCCATTTCACACTCGACCTATCCTCCAAACTTTCCTAACCCCTGGTACCTGCATACATCATAAGTAGATAAAAAATAGATAGTGAACTATCGTCTCCTAGCATCTACGTATCGTACGTCAAAGAGAACATTACGACACATGTGTTATAACAGTGTACGAGACCAATGTAGAGGTAAGAAATGCATATATATATACGTACAATGTAAATGGATTGAATTGAGAATAAAGAAGGTAGAGAAAGAGAATGGAGTCAAGTACGCGGCCAGTGAAAATGGAGAGGAATATGGATGCCCAGATTGAGTTTTCCATCTCATGTCTTGAATTATTGCTGGGTTGGAAGGTAAACTAGTTCACCAATTTCTGCTTTATTGAATCAGTGTAGGAAGCATTGTGAACTTTAATTCAACTCTCCAAAGCAACATACGAATGAAATTGAGTTAAATATGGTATGGAAGGTACTGAAACATTCAAAGGCAATAGACGATCGCTTGATATATTCATACAATTGACATGTTACCAAAAAAAAGTCACTAGTTGCTCATTATCCGACCCTTGCCCCCCTTGAAACCCACATGCCATTTCTTGCAATCCCGTCAAACTCGCCATATAAACTCCCAGGAAACCTCTTCCCAAATTCACCTTCGATTATCATAATTGTGGCAAGGTCATTAAGAAGAGCCGAGACCACGTTTTCAATTCAATTGAATTTAACTGCATTCTTTCATTTCATTGGTTATTCCTTATCTTCCCTGACAACATCTTCGTAGACTGGAGGTGGACCTTGGTGTTGGATGAGACCTTTCTCTTCTTCGATGCCTGATTCAACACCAGCATCTTCTTGCTGAACCTTGGTGTATTGGCTTTGAGATCCTCTACGGAACAATAGACGCCACATGAAGATAACAAAATGGCCGACGACCATACCAACAAGACTGGCAGTAATTCCTGCGACGACACCAATGATAACTGGAATGAAGACGTGTAGGACAACACCTCGCAAGAATCTGGCGATGCCGTGGTGTTTGTGAGAGAATCGATGAGGTCTACCATGAGCGCCATGGCCACCATGACCTCTGTGGCCGCCGTGTCCTCCATGATGACCGTGAGGATGGGGACGTCCATGGCCTTGAGGTCTGTTGTCGTGAGAAGTTGGTTGGGCTTGGCCACCGCAGCCTTTTTTGAGAGCTGAGAGTTTATCGGCCATAATTGCTCTCCATTTGCAAAGCACCGTCGTACATTCTTGTCCATCATCAATTGAATTAGATAGATGGCTCTTCGGTGGTGATGATACAACTTGTGCATCGCCAATCATCAACTTTCCACTTGGTGTTGTAAGAATCTTGAGTTCGATGTTATTAACGGTATCCACGAATGTATTTCCGACTTCGAGAATCTCAAGGGTTGCCATGATCAGATCAATTTGATCTTGTTTAGAATAGGATATTGGCTTATGGATGCGTAAAGCATAGCCTAGGTCAGGCTCTGCGGCTTCGATCCATTTGTTGTCAGTTGTCTTGATCATTTGTGGAGCTGAAAGACGTTCGAGACTGGAGTCCATATCGATGGGATAGAATTGGAGTCCATTAAGAAGTACACGATCGAGACCATTATCGTGCGAGACGGAAAAATTGAACATGAGTCTATTCAATACCTTCAAACCGTGTCGACGTCCCTGTGCATCGAATGTGTCGGCGGCGATTGGACAACCAGGACAGTCGACAGCCAATATTCTGCCTTCTGCCTCGATAGCAGCATCAAAAGATAAAGACTCTATGGCATCGCTGGCAGATTCCGAAATGGCTGGAGGCAATAGAAATGCTTGACTAAGGGTTGCAAGAGCAGCCCCCGCTCCGAGGGTGATAAATCGCATAGTGATGTGGATCGATAGATTGGGAATATCGTGGGGTAATGTTGTGTTGCTTGTCGTGAAAGGGAATATATATTGTCGAAACCGGTAGACCTGCTACTTTATGACGAGGTCTGGTAGAATATTCTTTCAAACAGAATATGTGAGATTTTGCGAAAATAGTACGAGTGAGTGAGTGAGCGAAGTAGTAGATTGTTGTGTTGATGATGAAAAGATGAAGAGGAGTTATGGTTTCATGTCAAGCCTGAGCGTCTCAAAGGGACGATGGTGAAAGGAAGCGGCGAGGTTCCACTAGTGGGCACAGCCTTCCATAAATGTCACTTCCTACCAGGTGGTAGGTACACCGTAATTAAACCATATTATTGACTAGTAGATTGAGCACGGGGTTTTAGCGTACCTATAGAAAGGATGGGTTCGGCATTTGCTGCTTGTGGTACACGTGATGTGGCTGGTGGATTTGTGGCTGCCGATAAGGCACGATTATATCATCATTATCAGCAATCTCAAGCGAGCTACCAGAACAAATAGATTCCGACTCGCCGATCCTCTCAAGCACAGAGCTCGGCTCGCTCAGGTACTTTGTTTTGCATTGCAATTTGAAATGGAATCCCACGATGCATGAATCTCAAGATGTGATTGACTACATTTGGGTCTCGTATTATTGAAATGTACTATCGGAGGTATGTACCTCGTACTCGTCACATACATAAATACAGTCATTCAAATCCCAGCGAGAGAAGTAATGAGTCTGGACCCGTTGGGCATTTCTCTTGCAAGTATTGAAGCCTCAACAATCACATCTCACGATGTATACCCTCTTGACCTTTTTTCCCTCCTACTTTTGCCACTCTTTTCTCCATATCTTTTCCTCATTCTGGGGTCTGGGCATTGAGCTTCTTTTGTTTCCCTTGCTTTCGGTGTAGCAACACTCAGACCGAATCGATTCAGCAATGGGCGACCCCCACTGAAATACCAACTGTATCCATTATGAGTGGAGAGATTTGGGGAGCTGCACTGTCAGATGATGTCAACAACCCTTGGTACATACTCGTAGTAGGTAGCTATCATTTCTGTTTTCACTCTACGTCAAGTACCAAGGACCTTCTTAAACTAAGTACCAATTTTCTCGAGAATCCTTTTCATTTCGTACAAGAGCATTCATTGTCCATTCAACCTTTTCACTCTTCAATTGACTTTGAACGAATATTTTGGAATATTGTGAATTTAGTGCCCTTTTTATAACTTGATTCAATTATCTCAGCCAAATCAGATATTCCGTTGTAGAGACCATCTAGCCTGGCCGCCATATTTTGGATCTTTTCTTTCAACAAACACGTCAACGATGTTCCGATCACAACTTCTTAGACATACAGCTCGTGCTGCCAGAGCTTCAACAAAGGCAGCTTCATCTCGCACATTACCAGCTCTATCCTCAAGACCAATTCACAGCACAGCTTCCCTTCGCGAGAAGCTTGATGATCCACCCCACGAAGGTTCTTTTGCACGAACCGATTCCTCTGTACATGTCGAATACCCAGAAGAACATGATTTGCCATCCAGTAAGCCAGTACAAGGCAGAGGTGGGCTTCATTTCAAGCGTACACTTGCATCTTTCTCTTTGGAAGGAAGAGTTGGTGTCGTTACCGGAGGTGCCAGAGGCTTGGGACTTGTCATGGGTCAAGCCATGGTTATTAGTGGTGCTGATATTGCAATTGTGGATATGAATAGTACGTGCCATCAACGAATGTCAAGCTGATGCTGTGCTAATAATGCAACAGAGGAAGAAGCCGAAAAACAAGCAGGAGAACTTGTTGCTTCATTCAAAAGGGAGAACCCAGGAGCAGAAAAGTAAGAAGAGCATTGCTACTTTGATCTTGTAACTAAAGGCTTACACATCAATTTAGGGTTCCAAAGGTTACCGCTCATTACGCAGACGTCTCTTCTCAAGAATCCGTCGATGCTGCTATTGCCGAAATTATTTCCCAGCATGGAAAAATCGATAACTTAGTGACATCAGCCGGCTTCACTGAGAATTTTGAAGCCATCAACTACCCAATCGATCGAGTTAGAAAACTCTGGGGTGTTAACGTGGATGGAACATACCTATTTGCAATTGCCGTTGCAAAACACTTGATGGAGCGTAAGTCTCCAGGAAGCATGGTGTTTATTGGCAGTATGTCCGGTGCCATTGTCAATGTTCCACAACCTCAAGCGCCGTACAACGCGGCCAAGGCTGCTGTCCGACATCTCGCTTCATCCTTGGCTGTCGAATGGGCTCACGCTGGCATCCGAGTCAACTGCATCTCCCCTGGATATATGCTGACTGCATTGTAAGATCTGAACCCCAGAAAGACCCCGTGGGGGTTCCATTTTTCTTTCATGTAAGCCAATACTAATTACGGAAACAATAGAACCAAGAAGATTTTGGATGAAAACCCAGAACTGAAGAAGCAATGGACTTCCCTTATTCCCCAAGGTAAGATGGGTCAGCCCGAAGACCTTATGGGCGCCGTCACTTTCCTCTCGTCAGACGCATCTAACTACGTTACTGGAGGTAAGAACATTTTTCTCCGCAGAGTCCCTTTGAATCAACTTGCTGACACCACCCCAGCCGATTTACGAGTAGATGGAGGTTACACTCTCACATAATCGATCCTTGTTCTTCAACGGGTCATCAAGTGTGTTTATAGCGCCTTTTCTTATGTTCACAAAAGCATTAGATCTTCGAACCCGAGTCATATAGGTGGAAATGGCTTACTGCTTCCTTCCCCTTCCCCTTCCTACTCGGCTTAATGTAGCATGACGAACTTATGAAATTTCTTTACGCATCCTACCTACATACCCGCTTGACACTCGTGTAACCTTCCGAAATATCACAAGATCATCCATCCATTCATCTATCTCTATTTGACTCCTGCAACCATGCCTCACGATATCACGTGTAAAACCCCACCTAATATCACTTTTCTTCCCCATTTCATTGTGCATACAGCGCGAACTACAACATCACACCACATTACACAGCAGCAAAAAACAATTCTCTGAATGAACTCGTGACTTTTTAGACCCTTGAGGGTCAGGGGGAAGAGTGAATTATTTTTTCTCTCATGGAGGTTGGTGCTACACGGAGTGGTTTTGGTGTTTTGGATTTGACTGAGTTCTGGGGGGTTGCAATGGATGGGATGGGATCAACGAATGAAGGAATCAACGAGTACGCTATCGATCGCAATAGATCTTGTGAACTTGAGGGACAACTAGGTAGGTAACTATGTAGGTTACCTATATGAATATTCAACTGGGGATTGCAAGACTGTAGACTGGAGAGTGAGGGATGTTGAATATTGAATTTGATTAGGATGGATGTTGAATTGTGAGAAATACTAGTGGGTTTCCAGGTGAGATGCCTACCTAGGTACCCTTTAAATCCGAGTTACAGTTACAATTTACAGTTACAATTTACAGTTACAATCACAGTATGTACCTAGTATGTATGTATGTATTGAAAAATTCTAATATATTGATTCTGAAACGGAATATCAATATTGCTACTCGTGAGCTTCCATCAGCAATTTAAAAATCAAAATGCCTAGGCACCTATTGAAATACCTACCTAGTATTGAGATAAGTTGATCTGGTTTCTAGAGTACCTAGGTAGGTATGTAGAACACAAAATTTGCCGAATCCGATGATGCACACACATCCATCCTTCGTACAGACATACAAAGCTGTTCCAGTCAGGTATTGCTGATGATAATGTTGTGGAATATCAGTTACCGATTGGTTCGATACGATATCCCTGGTATTTTTCTCGCTGGCACAAAATCTACCTGCGAGCCTGCCACTGCATCTGATTCTCAGTATGCATCTGCAATGTGCTATGTGCTATGTGCTATTGGCGGGAGCAGAACAAGCAGAGTAAACCAAAAAAAAACCCCCATCAAAGCCATCCAAAGTTTTCACCGATAGAAAACATGAGGCTTACCCCAGAGAAGAGACATACCTATGTACCTAGGCAGAGCATATCCATATCCACATCCACATCTACCTTCACATCCACCTTCACAATCACAATCACCTTCAAATACACATTCACAAGCGTGCGCTTGGTAGACAAACACCACACCACACCACACGCAGAGAGATGACAAGATTGCTGCCCAATCCCCAACTGTGTTATCCTGACTTCTCTCCCCCTCCCGAGCCCGCCAGCTGTACCAGGGGCCAGGACGAAGGAAAAAAAGGTTAATATATTGTGAGGCTTGCTCTGCGCCGAAGAGGAGCACCTACCCCTTCATCACACCACGCCGGGGCGAAAAAATATTGGGACACCAGATAGACTCGCCAAAAAAAAAACCAAGCCCCTTTCAGTAGAAAATGGCTTTGTTTAATAATCACATAATGCTATGGAAGTATAATTCTAATATAATAGGATTTAGAAAATTCATTAATCATGCGCTTGGAAATATTCTTTGATAGATTTTGCTTCGAAATACTGATGAGATGATTTGATATATGATTTTTGAAAAAGGGAGTGAGATTTTGGAATCCCCCAGTAATCTTTCGTCCTGATGGCGCCACCCACGCAGAAAAGAGCAGCGGAAAACGAAAAACGAAATTAAGAAACACTTTTCTAGAAGCATTTTAGTGAGTAGTAGGAAGGAAGCTAGAAGGTTGGAAGGAACAATTTGCGTTTTCTCGGGTCAGGATACGTGAGACATGGGTGGAGTATAGAAAGAGCGTGCGTGGGCGAAAGAAAAAAAAGGGCAAGGAGCGGCTCGGCGGCATCGCTTTGGATGGATGGTTTTCCCCCTGAGTTTGGCACACTTTTGTTTTGCTTTGCTTTGTCAGATTTTGGGTCGTGTCATATGATCTCGGACGGTTTAGGACTTTGTCGTTGGGTGCTGTTCCTCTGAGACAGTGATTTGGTTGATTGGAATATGGATTACGGGCCACGTTTTCTGCTGGCCTCGGGATAAACACGCGGGATGGGTGGTTGGATGAGAGAGATCCTATTTTCCGCCTTGCTCAAGAGTAATTAATGAGTGCATGAAGCTTGAGGCTCGAGGCTTGAGTCAATTCCCAATAAAGGTTTGATAGACGGTTTATCCTGCCAAAGTTGCTTTTGTATGGTACTAGTTCACAACTCCATCACTGTTCGTTGTAATATATCGTACTGTAAGTCATGTGGTGTGGAGAAGTACCGGGTAGGGTCCAAAATCCGGGGGATTGGTAACTTTGGTCTAGATACTTAAATGTCTAAATGCAATATAAAAAACTTTGTGCGGATATACAGAGTAGGTGTCTACCTAGGTATGTTCCCATGGATCCAATTGAAACTTCCTATGGTTAGTGAAAAGAGTCGTACCGGATCACAAATGTGTTTCGTTTGTTGGGATTCCAAGTTCTGATTGTTACTCTAGATTGCCAGTCTAGATTCCTGGATTTGGAGAGAGTAACACAATACCATCCCCCATCCTCAGACCAGTAACGATGAACGTCACACGACGCTTCCTTAAATTGAGGCGGAGAGATAAAAAGAGGTCAGATGTTCACAAACGGTTCCGTACTTGGATATCGGAAAGGGTTCCGCGACGTTTTGGAGTATTGCAGATATAAAAAGCTGGACGAGAGCTACCTAGTACCTTGTAGATTAGGAAGGTAGGTAGCTTTTTTCTGTTGTGCTGATGAGGACTGAGAGATTCTGTTGTCGCATGGAGAATGCGTGTGTTCGTTGGGATTATTCTCTCGGGTGGAAGGATTGGCCTCGTCTGGTTCGTTCCCTTTCCCTCTCTTGCCTTGACTTTTGCTTGTTTGCTGGCTTTTGAAAACAAGCAATGACTCGTTCGTGATCAGTGATTATATGCGTTTTCCCATAGTAAGACGAATACTAGAATCCTGCGACAGCGGTGAGTCCGAATAGTCGCATAGGTCGGTAAGATTGAGTATGAAGCGTGCCAGCCCAACTGTAAGACTTATAAGAGATGTACTATGAGTATAATACCAATGCGAGATTGACAACGCAAGAACTATGAGTCGTGCCGTAGATTGTCACTGCCGGGTCGGTTTCAAGGCTAGAAACCGGCCTCGCGTTGTATTCCACTCATTTTGCCTTGCCTCGTGCCTTTATGCATGTCGCAAAGCCCCTGGATATAGTTTGAGCTAGGTAGCAACATGTTATTTACCGATTTCGAGTACCACATGGTCATCATCGGCTTATTTGATATGGAATATACGGAGTACGGAGGGTGAACTCCGTAGAAGAACTGGGCCGTGTTTCTTGCACGACGATGATGCGGATGTTCTACATTGAGAATTTGAGACAAGAGATGAAGCTATTCTCATGTCAATCTTATCTCATCTCATCTCACCACGTCCAATTTCCCTGCATGATCTTCCGATGGACAAGTAGTACTATAAGATTAGGTATGTATAACATATCAATACTTTTCAGCAGTGTAAGGGCAGAAAAAGCATACAGTGCAACTTCATATTTCCCGTAGGATGGCTAGATGCTCCTCGAGCAAGTCATAAGTCATGAGTTTGTAGCAATTGCCACTCAACACGGCATTCTTTTTGTTGTTTGTGACACTAGGATTGGATAGATATTCTCGGGCCCATCAAATGTTCTTTCCAAGTACATACCTAAGTCGCCCAAGCAAGTCAAGAAGATGGAGCGGCCTTCCAATCCTTGTTCTAATGTCCACGCATACTTCGTACAAATGAAGTGAGATTCTTAGGTACTAGAAAGCATTCTAATGTATGTCCTCTTCCTACCTAGGTAGGCATAGCGCAATCATGTTATGTTAGATGTGTACGCACGAAATAGTTATTGTGACAATCGAATATCCTTGGCAAAAGAAAGGAGCATACATGAGTGGTACCGGTATCGAAGGAAGTTGCATCCTGGGAAGAGACAAACGGTTTTCATTTACACCTTCCCTCCCTTACCCGACTTTTCTCATTCCTTCTTTTTGCAACATCTCACCATCCCCACAGTATTATATAAACGAATCACGATATCAATGATAACCATATCTCTCCAAGAGAAGGAAAGAAGAGATGATGGCCGAGTAGAATGTGATACCTAGGTAAGAACCCTGGCTTAAGTTCTCTACTAAGCATCAGCACCGGCTACTCCCATAAAGTTTCCACCGTTTTAATTTGATTAAAAGCTAATATCCCATGAAGAACACTCCAAACCCATAATTGTTCTCGTGAGTGAGTGTTGTTGTCGGAGGAGAAAAGTTCAAGCATTCAAGCATTAACAAGAGCGAAGGAATGAGAGAGAGAAAGAGAGAGAGGACTAGATGAAGTTCACTACATAAATGATTGCTCGTCACATTACCTACTGACCATGCTTTACGGACTCGAGAAGTCTTCCGATGGATTGCTTCTGCTTCGCACAGTAGTGTACCGTTTTGTACAGACATGATGTAAAAGCCAACGCAAAAAAGTCTCAGAGTCTCCAACAATAACAACAGTCGCCTTGTCATATCCACTTTATATGATCTACCAGGCTCAATTCCCTTTCATCCATATCCATGATTCCATATCCATGATTCCATATCCATATTCATATTCATACCCATGCCCACCAGGTCCATCATATCGTACCCATCCAGATCATACAAACAGACCGAGAGAGAGACGCTACCTAAAGTAGGTTATTACTTCCAAATTAAAAAGAAAAGATTTGCAAAACTTGATTTCCATTTGGTCTCCTTATTATTACTCTATTCCTATGGTTCCCCGAGTCTAATTGCCGATCAATCAATCAATCCGTCTCATAATTCATCAAATCCTCTCGACTAATTAATTATATAAAAAATCAGGACTGCCAATGAAATCCTTCCCATCTACTACCGATATCTAGCCACTCGAGTTATTGCAGTTTGCTGTGTACGTACTGTACCTACTGTACTTACTTACTGTCTTCGTTCTCAACAGAGATTCAAACACACGCAGCTTCATATAAATCTGCTGGTCGGTACCTACCTATTCTATCTGGACTGTGCTGTGCTGTGCTGTGCTGTGCTGTGCTGTGCTGTACGGAAGCAAAGAAGCAAAGACGCAAAGACGCAAGTACCCCGTGCACGTTATACGTTATTCTGTTCCGACTGACCTGACTGGAGCCAAAATGAAAACAATTATAAGAGGAATAATGATGATTTATTGCATTTCATAACAATACCGTTTGTCGTTTGTGCCTACATATCTACACATATCTACACATATCTACACATATCTACACATATCTACACGTATCTACACACATATCTACACGCATATCTACACACATACCTCCTCCCTCATCAGCCTGCCTCCTACCAGATACCTACCAGGGACCTTACCGTACCAGCCTACCCAATGGAAAATTGGAGAATTTTATCTTTCCAACTCGAACCTTTCTTCCCTCGAATGAAAAAGTTGCCCTGTGCCATTTGACGACAATCGATATCGGTACTTGTCTACTTGTCTACTTGCCTTCTTGTCTCCTTGCCTACCTTCCTACCCACCTACCGACTCACCTAATACAAGTCAATGGTCTCAATCAGAGATACTTCACATCTTATCATCTCACCCATCATCAATCTCTATTCACATGCCATTTCTCTCTCATCGACTTTGAGATATCGTATTATATATTCAGAATATTCCCTGGTGTGAACTCGAAATCGAAACTCCCTACCGACCTTCCTATCTCCTCCTCCTCACATCAAATCAAATCCACACAAATTCACAAATTCACATATTCAACAAATTCTCATTCCTCGGATCATTTCCGAACCAATAACATTTTTTTTTCTATCATTTTAATCAACTCCCTCCCTTGGTACGTACAAAAATGATACCTACCTACCTGCCTACCTACCTAAGTACACATAACCAAAAACCTTAATTTATTAACCCTCTTCGATTCTCTCTGCTTTGCTTTGTTATCCCCTCGGGCTCGGATTCTTATTAATGAAAAGCTTGGAGAAAAAAAATACTTCTAGAATTTCTATTTTCTATTTTGGAATTTCATAAACTAAAATCTCATACTATCTTTCTTAGCTTCACTAGCTTTTTTTTTCTCATCGTCAATATCCTGGATCTCTTCCTTACAACCTTGTCTTTCCACAGATTTACTTGTCACCGATCTCCCGTCCCTTTCTATAACCGGCCAATACTTAATCTTTACCAAATTTTAATTCCTTACTTTAGTTTTCAGCTTTCTTAGCTGTTAAAGCGCCTTTCTTCTTCACGGTGACGCAGCAACTTCTGGGTAGGCTAGCTGCCTGCCTTAGAAGAGCTGCAGTCGCTTTACAACTTTAGGTTCTGGCGACGTGAAGAAGATGGCATTGATATTGCCCAAGGGCATTGTGGTCAATTCTCCTCAGATTGGAAGCACCATTGAGAGAATCAAGAATGATCCTTTGGATCTTGCAGATATTGCCAGATTTTGGAAAGGTACCTTACATATCTTGATTGAAAAGTAAAAGCATCAAGCTTATTGTCTTCTAGTCTATACCACAACAAAACGAAGACTTCTCGACCCTACAGCTGAGCGTTTAGAGAATTATTGGTGGCGAATATGGGGGAGTCGAAGTCGAGAGTTGGATGCTTCAACTGTTGCTCGACTTTTCGTCCATATCTCAGAGGGTGACACTTTTGTGCCACTCAGAGGACCGCCCAATCGCTATGAAAATGAGAAGCCAATGGTATGCAAACCTATTGATGAACCGTGGAGCCCCATACTGAATTTCGATGATTAGAATAGTGTAGCCTGTATTGGAAAGACTGCCTCGACTACTTCTGTTGCTCGTGTTCGCAACGATAGCCGATCAAGTACAACGATGACATCAGTCGCCCGGGCACCTGCTCCTATGCCACCTCCAATATTAAAAAAGACTCGAGGTCCTTCTGCAAACGGTCCTCGGCCGACTGCACGATTCATATCCCCGCCAGTTTCAGAAGACGAGTCTGGTAGCACAAGCACAAACAAGAACGTTGTACAATCACCTTCGCCAATTCTTGAGCATACCGCTACTATTGAGGAAAAGGTCGAGAAGGAGAAGATTGATAGAAAGTTAATGCCTGCACCGGCAAGTAAGAAATTTGTTGCTTCAGCTTCCAAGAAGAAGAGACCAATTGTTGTCAGGCGACAGAGTTCGCAAACTTCACAGTCTTCGAACGATAGCTCGGCGAGGGTTCCAGGCGGACAAGGACAACAGAATAGAACTTTGGGGAGGCTGCCGACGTTATCTGTACTGCCAGTCAGAAATCAGAACACGCAAGAAAACGTTACAACGCGAACCACAACCTCGCCGACCAAGCGGAATCCCTCCAGATCGGCCGCTCCAACTGTGGGTGGTTCGCGCAAACTTGCAAGCACTCGCGAGGAGAGTATTGAGATTGAGCCCACTCAGCCTGAGCCTTCCAACAACCTTCAGACACTAGCAAACGACCAGGTTTCAGTACCTCAAGTCAGTGAGGCTGAGTTCAAGGTACAAAGAATGCTTCACGACAATGTTAAAACAGCCAGCATGTTACCACCTGAAACTTCAAGTCCAGATTCTCCGGCATCGACCACGTCTAAGGATTCGAGCAATGGCAAACCCCCTGGTTGTAGGAAAGCGAGTGGGAAAAATCTTTTACAACACCAGTCTAAAGGCATGGTCAGCTCGGCGCCAACATTGACTGATGCAACTGGTCACCTCGATCTAGGAAATGGTAACCAACTTGCAGCAGTACCCGCGTCGCCAGAGAGACCAAGCAAAGGCAAAGCTCGAGCTCTTATGAAAGATCTCTTTACAAAGAAATCATTTTCACAAGCGACTCCTCCTAGTCCTATATCAGGAAGCTTAGCATCAAGCCCATCGGGACCTTTAAGTAAAAGCAAGTCACAACTTTCGCTTCTGCTCGAACGAGATCAAGCGAGGAGTTTAGAACCCAGGACATTACCGAAACATGAGCGTAAACAGTCCATGAAGTAATTTGCATGCGATATACGAGAGATCACCGCATAGTTTGTACATATATGATCGATTGGGAGGAGCATGATATGCACGATGAACAAAAGTGTTTCCAAGGCGCATCGTTTCTATCACTGCATCAGAGGCGCGTTTCTGGAACAGGATTGCTATTGGTGTCATGGATATTGGGGGTCAATAGGCTGCACATCTGGCTACGGAGTTTTTGGTAATGATTGCATCTGGGAATGGAGCTTTTGAAATACCTTTAGAAGGGCTTATTATCATGATTGGCGAGGAAGATCGGCACCCCCATGATATATATGCAATACAAGTAATTGTTAAGGCCTGGCTGGTGAGCCTGTGCATGGTTGTAAATAAAAAAAATAAAATAAAAAAAGGTAGAGCGTAAATCATCTGGACCCGGACTATCTAATCATGTTATGTATCAATATTCTGAGGTACATGATGAGTATTTGTATTTGAAGTTTTTATTTCAATGTACTCCTTATTAATAATATAGCAAGTAGCAATTGTACAAATTAACTCGACTGCATGTTGTACATATCCGATTGGCAGAACGGATAAAAGCACCCGAGTTCTCCCCCTGGATGATCTCTTGGCTTCAGCATTTTTTATATTGCGAGTATATGCACAGCATAGAATACAATAATTTTGATAAATGGATAGAGAATCTGTTGTTACACGATGTGCAACACTATTGTGTACTGTGTGCATATAAAGAGAGAGACCTCACTCTTATATCTTAGACATCAGGAGTCTTTCCATAAGTATTAGATTAGATTTACCGTTATTCGGCCCATGCCGAAAATCATGTAGGGAACGACGCTTGGGGAATTAATTAACCTTAAGTCCCGAAAGTCACTAAATTTAAACCATTTGGATGGATTAACGTTTGAACGTTTGCTTCAAAGTCCACTTCACTCCACAACATCTCTTCATTTTAGTGATGAAGCAATCAAGTTTCCTTTGCTGTGTACGGGATTATGAATTGGATGTCTGGGAACATGGTTGAATTCGGGGATTGGGGATGAGGGATCTGTCTCTGTTCGTCCAGCCAAGGTAAGGATGAGTGGGGGTGAGATGGAAGGAGGCTCGTCACTGTAGATAGGGTGTTCAAGGGGTTCTTTGATGCGAAGTTTTTTGTTCCTTTTTTTCGGTCTGGGATGGGGAGATGATGGTGGGTGTGCGGCATCTTTTTCGTGGGAATTTTCTCGGTCGGTCTTTCATGCGCTTGCTTGGCTCTTTCTGATAATGGGTGCGGGTTGTAGGTATCCATACAGATATGGAGCGGTTATCAGTGTAAGCCCGCCACACTCGATGCTCGCAAAGGGTAAAGAACTAGCTACTTGTGGAGTATGTATGTATCTCTGCGGCGTGAGAATTGTATTTCGGGTAATGGATGGAATTTGACGTAAATGTTACATTGGCATTCCCCCTTACCTGTACTTACTCATCGGATTCTCTTGTACCTTGATTTTTTTCTTTGAACGTTGCGCATTCCTTCTCATCTTCATGCGTGGAAAGAATCGGGATCAATATGGCGATTTTTAACGATCTGGCCATGGCGACTGCGCGACGTTCTCATCCGTTTGTCCTCGCGCTTCTTCTCACTCTCCTCGTCTTCCTCTATACCACGGGACCCCAAAAGTTGACTCCAGCGCCGCCTCCACGAACATATACCCCCACTGTCGGCCATGGATCGGATGTGCAACAGGATTCGGAGTATATCAGTGGACGATTTGGATTCGACGGGACGTGGAATTACACGAGAGATTATCGGAATCTGTTCTTGACGCAAGAGCAATGCGATGTCGCATTCCCGGGACTGTTTGAGGAGGTGGAGAGACCGGTTAAGCTGAGGAAGAATAAGAAGGTGACGAGGAAGGAATTGGATGATACGCCGGCGCTGAATGGGTTTATCCGGGCCATGATTTTTGATCAGCAGGTTTGTGTTCTTGGTTCTTTCTCTTTTGACAGTCTTTTAGACAGTGAAAGAGGAGTTTGACGAGATGGACATAAAAGTAACAAGAACACAGTTATACATAATCGACACCTACGGCAAAATCTACTCCCGCGGCATCGCCACCCTGCATGCTCTGCACCGCGCCATGCTCACCTCCCCCGAGCCCCTCCCCAACATCGAATTTACCATGAACGTGGACGACAAGATGGAAGGACATCCTCAATGGCTCTACGCGCGACAAGCCAAGAATCAGGAAACATGGCTCATGCCCGAATACGGGTTCTGGTCGTGGCCCGAGACGAAGATCGGTAGCTACGGAGAAATGCAAATGAAAGCCATCCTGACCGAGAGCGAGTGGTCGTGGACTCGGAAGATTGATAAATTGTTATGGCGCGGCGTGACGATGAATCTGGAGGTGCGCAAGAAATTTATCAATGTGACGGAGGGAAAGGCGTGGGCGGATGTGAAGACGTTGGATTGGCATAATGAGGGGAGTATGAAGAATGATTTGAAGAGTATGGATGAGCATTGTCAGTACAAGTTTCTGGCGCACACGGAAGGAAACTCCTATTCCGCGCGGCTGAAGTATCTGCGCAATTGTCGATCGGTGATTGTGGCGCATGAGTTGGAGTGGATGGAATTTTTCCATCCGTTGATGAAGAAGGATGGGCCGGAACAGAATTATATCGTGGTGGATAGGGAGTTTGAGGGGTTGGAAAAGAAGATGGTGGAGTTGGTTGAGGGGAAGGATCAGAAGGGGTTAGAGGAGATTGCGGAGAGGAGCGTGAGAGTTTTTAGAGAGAGATATCTTACGCCGGCGGCGGAGACGTGTTATTGGAGACGCTTGATTAGGGGTTGGAAAGAGGTGATGGGGTTCGAGGTGGAGTTTTACAATGTGACGAGGGAGGGGGAGAAGAAGTGGAGGGGGGTACCGGTGGAATCTTTTCTGTTGGAGAGGAGGTTGGAGTGGGATCCTTATTAGTTTGGGGGTGTGAATGAGGGAGGAGAGGGGGTGTAAATGAGGGGTAAGATGCATATGCATATGCATGATACTTAATATTTTGTATTCATTGGATTATGGTATCAGTTATGACCATTGGGGTTGGGGTAGACAAAGCTCTCCGGAATGAGAACGTATGGATATTTAACACAGATACTCTTCATATTATCGTCATATAATGAGACGGAAATGAAGATATGGATAGAAACAATATAGAAGGAAACCTGCGGAAGCGATAAGGTTACATGACACGTGCATATGCTCGGTTCAATCCAAGACTTATTCTGTACATTGATGGAATCGATATATTTACTCAAGAATCATCTGTTTCGTGAAATTATCAGCTCGTGAACCCCTTATCGCCTAATACCATAAATTAACTACTGTTTGTTACCTGGGCATATAAAACTAATTATCCGATTTAATATTATATCATGCAATAAGGTAGGTAGCTACAGTACCTATACGACATACAAAAACATACATACTATCGATACCGCAACTCAACCTCCGAATATAAGGACTATCCGCAAACCCCAGGTTATATGATTCCAACACGCTGCAATACGTATTTACATATGTACATCAAGTAAACTAGGTAGACATGAGGAGAAAATAAAAATAACAGATACCCTTAGTTACGAGAGAAAATACCGTGTTGTAACGTACCGTCTACTGTCTCATTTACCTTCCATCTATTTCTAGCAGATGCTACCTTGTGCGCAATGCGAACATGGTTTGCACGTGGCATTGCAACATTTGCATCGGATGATATGCATGAGAGTTTATGGTTGTTTCTTGGCTGGAATACTCAGATTTGTTTGTTGTAGATTGTTGGGTATGAGGGAGAGTACTTGGATAGGGGTCAAAGGTTGTTGACTTGCGCTAGTGAGATTGCTTAGATGTTGAATTGAGGGTGGATGTTTGGCTGGCAGATTGGAGAATGGAATGAGATGAGATGAGATGAGATGATTAGGCTAATGTTGCATGCAATAACATCCTGAAGAATGCAATATCGGGAACCCTAACCCTAATATTTGATACCGCGTTATAACGTGTGAAAATGAAGTATGACGTATGGTTGACAGAAAGCATTAGTGGAAAGTTTTTCCAGATGCAGAACTCAATTGCATTCCAAATGAAGTCCTCCGAGGAGATACTTCCAGGACAATGAGACTGACTCACAACTGTAGCTGTGATATACATCCGATTTTCCGAGCAGGACGATCATTTGGCACTGAAAGATACCCTGTCCAGCGCAAGCATATCACCAAGTTCTCGGCGAAAAATCCCAAGAACCCCAATTGAAACCCGCGCGATTCGATTGAGCGAAGAAAAGAATCCATACACAGCTCAAAGATGAAAGAATTGACGAAACGATGTGGAAGCTAAGACTAGTACGTGACACGACTTGTACATTGCATTTGATATGTCCGGAAGTGGTGTTTCGTCTGGGGTGAGGGTCATCACCGGAATCCGAGTAACTATACCCCCAAGGGCCGAATTTCAAGGCTGCTATCCTTACACAGCTTTTTGGGACTGGGTGAGGTGATGTTGAGCTGAAGAGGGCTGGACATTCGATTAAATGAGGCGAAGGTGCATGTGTATGACGAAATAGACGAGGGATTACCAGATGGGTGGTGTGGTGGTGTGGTATAGTGTAGAAGACAGTGGATAGGGAATGAACATTGTGTGGATGGAAAATCGTACGAGAAGGTGGGAGAGAAATCTGCCTAGTGCTCCTTTCTGTTGACAAAAGAAAGATTCTGGTGTGGGATTGGATGGTCAGAGGAATATTCTCCTTCAAATCTAATCCATAAGGAGTTTCGATTGCAGATTCCATCCATAATCCATCACATCACGGGAATGGGATTGTTCTATTCCCATCCACCTCCATCTTCGCTTCCTTGTACTATTCGACCTCCACTCCAGCGTTCCTCCAAAAATAAAAATTGAAGAATAGAATAGAACAGAACAGAGACACAACGTGGCGTCCAGGTTTCCTCGCCGTGATGTGATCCATCGTTAGGGCTGTGCATGTTACCCAGGTAAAAAGAGGTTCCCACCAGGGGTTATGAAAAATTCAGGGTCCAATACACACGTTCCCGGGACCCCCGTACCTGAAAAGTGCATTTGCAGATGCGACGATAAAATGGTTGATAAGTACCTACCTGGTACTCGTATGTATCTCGGGTAATACAATCGTGGTATGGATGAATGAATGGATGAATGAATGGATGGATGAATGAATCGAGAAGTCGGTCGGTATCGATTGGCACGAGAGAGCACATGGATGATTAATCGTAGAAAGTTAAAGTTGAGTAAGGTTTGAGTCAAGAGAGGACAAACGAAATAAGGGTCGCATTATGAAAAGATGTTTAATTTTTGTGTTTAATTTCTTTTGAGGATATCGTTTTTTCTAGTGTGCTTCCTAATTCACTGGGTTGGCGTTGGAGAAATGGGTAGGTGGCGTCGACTACCTCTTTTCATCCAATTCTCTATTTATTTGAAGAAATACACTCGAGTATTGACTGACTCTATTTGTTGTTATATTTGCCATTTTCTTCACTCCTAGATCGCTTCCTTTGAGATATCCCCTTACTCCTTTTTTGAGCTGGTGAGCTCACTCTCCTATTTATTCATAGACACAACATCGAAACCATCATCTGTCTCCGATATCTATATCTATCTGACTTTACAAACTTCTATTCAACACCCGGAATATAAGAGAATCTTATTCATACATACTTTCATACCGACCGACCTATCTACCTGCATTTGCCAGGCCAGACATACCAGTATACACCCGCTCGGGAGGAAAAATAGATGATCCGGATAAATTACCAGCTACTGCAATCAACTGCACCACCCCCCCAAATATCACATAACACATAAACCACCGGGCAACCCAAGAGTCAGCCAGACGAAACGGTGCGGATTTGGGTGCCTCATGAATGATTCGACTCGATCCTCTTGATATATCATTTATTACCTATCAAATATATACAATCCATATATTTATATGTGTATATATATAGACCTATATAACTTCACCAATCTTCCCTTTTCACTTCCTTTCACTTCGCTTCGCTGTTAATTTTGGTCTTTTGGTCTTTTGGTTTTGGTCTTGGTCTTGGTCTTACGAAAAAAGAATACGTACCTACAAGAATCTTTTACATAGGTACCTACTACCTAGGGATATCCTACCTGCATATTATACATCCATCCATCCCAACCTTCCATATATCCATATAAATAAAACCCTCCGAGTCCGAGGCATTTTTTATAGAAAAGGCGAAGATTTCCATTGCACCACTCACCACTCGTCACTCACCACTCACCACTCGTCACTCACTGCTCACCACTCACTGCTCACCACTCACCACTCACCACTCACCACTCACCACTCACCACTCACCACTCACCACTCACCACTCACCACTCACCACTCACCACTCACCACTCACCACTCACCACTCACCACTCACTAAGCTTGAACATTCTTACTCAATCAAACACTTCCCGACCTACGGAACGGAAACAACCTGGAAAGATTAACCGCGGAAACTTATTGGCTCATCCCAATTTTGGAGGGGGAATTCAAAAAGAAGAGCCCTCGCTCACGCAACGCGTCAAACGAAACGAAACGAAACCAAACGATCCTCTCCCTCACATCAACATTCAACGTCCAACTTGCATATATATTACTTTAAGCCACCAACAAGTGCTGTTGAGCTTATCGACCCTTTTTTTGATTATTCTTACTATTCTTATTTTTATTTTTACCATTATTCCAACCCGTTTGGGTTTTCTGTACTAGACTTGAAGAAACGTTACGTTACGACTCGATTTACTTTATCTACATATATATTTAAATATTTTTTTCTGATTGTATTTTGGGGGGGGGTACTTGACGTTACTAGATCTCTTTACACCTTTTTGCTTTTGAGGTGAAAAGTGGTGGAAAAGGATTTTTTTTTGTATGCGATATTGTTTTTATTGATTAAGAGGGGAGAAGTGAAAAATCACTAGATATTGGATCGGACGTCTCGTGTGAGTTTTTTTGATATCTTGGGAATATTTCGTACAGACGTGGATACGTGTGATAGCTAGCTATCTATCTATCTATCTAGGTATCTATCTGTATAGATATATATCAAGAGGGATCGGAGGAGGAAAGACAAATTATCAGATTTTAATTCAAGATGGCGACGAGGAATTCACAGTAAGTTTTTTTCTTTTTTTTTTTCTTTCTTTCTTTCCTTCCTTCCTTTCTTCTTTTCATTCATTCTTGCTTTCTATCTTTTTTTTGAGGTTTGGGGTCGGTGGTTGGTGCATGGAACGCACGGAGGTATGAATCAGGGGTAAAGTTTTAATATTCGGGAGGGTGGTTCGGAAAAGATAGCTGGCTGATATGGTGATTGGTGGTTTTTAGGAGAACTTATCATATTGTGGTTTTGGGTGCTGGTGAGTTTTTCTTTCCCTTGATATCCTTCCCTCTGCATTTAATTGTTCAATTCAAGAGAATGATCGATTATAGAGAAAGAGAGAGAGAGAGAGAGAGAGAGAGAGAGAGAGAGAGAGAGAGAGAGAGATGTATCAATTGAAGATAGAATGTTGATGGCTAATTATTTTTGTTCGTCTGCAAAGGTGGTGTTGGCAAGAGTTGTCTAACCGGTAAGGATCATTTTTATTTATTTGCCGAGACCTTGACCCACTCTCCTCCGGGGACTTGAGTTGAGTTTGAGGGGGTTGAAATTTTGGAAGGTCGAAGTGGGGAGACACGTGAAAGGAACGAGAGATGGAGATTCGGGAATTATCAGGAAGGGATTGTCAAAATACGCAGTGAAGATACTGATATGTGATTTGTGTCCTTTTAGCACAATTTGTTCAGAACATTTGGATCGAAAGTTATGACCCAACGATTGAGGATTCGTACCGCAAGGTTATCGAGGTTGATGTGAGTATTTTGAGATTTCTTCTCCGTCTTGGCATGGAGGTGGAGACACATGATCAGGATGCTAACGCGGCCCTTTGGTTCGATAGGGACGACAATGCATGTTGGAGATGTGAGTTTATCTTATCCCCTCACGGGGTCAAGAAGATGTTACTGATGTGGAGAAATGTAGATTAGATACCGCGGGTACGGAACAATTCAGTAAGTTCTTCTCATCTCCCTTATCACATGACACATGAACATAAACTAACACTCTTCCAGCCGCCATGAGGTACATACCAAGCAATTCTATTTTCATTCCTCTCTTCCACTCATCCTTTCCCGAGCCCCCCACTCACACATTCTCCCCAGAGAACTCTACATGAAAACCGGACAAGGATTCCTCCTCGTCTTCAGTATCACCTCGCAAAGCTCCCTCAATGAACTCAGCGAACTCCGCGAAACCATCATACGTATAAAAGATGACGAAAATGTCCCGATAGTGATTGTCGGGAATAAAAGTGATCTGGAACAAGATCGGGTGGTCAGTAGACAGGCGGCTTTTAATGTTAGTCAGAGTTGGGGGAATGCGCCGTATTATGAGACGAGTGCCAGGAGGAGGGGTGAGTTTCTTCTTCTTCTTCTTCTTTTTCTTCTTCTTCTTCTTCTTCTTCTTCTTCTTCTTCTTCTTCTTCTTCTTCTTCTTCTTCTTCTTCTTCTTCTTCTTCTTCTTCTTCTTCTTCTTCTTCTTCTTCTTCTTCTTCTTCTCTTCTTCTTCTTCTTCTTCTTCTTCTTCTTTTCTTTTTTCTTTTTTCTTTTTTCTTGTTGAGACGAATATGGTTTCGAGAGTGAAGGATGAAGGGTGACGAAAAGTGGGAATGGGAATATGAGAAAAGATGATAGAAGCTAGCGAGAAAAACAATACTAATGGAAATGGAAAACAGCAAACGTAGACGAAGTCTTCATCGATCTCTGCAGGCAAATCATCCGTCGGGACAACAATCGATCGACGCCAGAATTCGATGATGAAGTCAATTCGCCGGTGGAGAAAAGACATCATCGGATGAGACGGTTGGGGAGATGTGTGATATTATGATTATCTTTCCGGGATGGGCGTCAATGGGTGATTGTGGTAATTTGATGATTGGCGTGTCTGGAATGGAGGGGATCGGTTGGGGGGTGTTGTATCATGGGATTGTATGTATGTATGTATGTATGTATGAGTGGATATAGAAAGGATGTGAGGATGTGGGGATTACGAACGGTTGAGGGATGGAAATTCTTAAGATGGAGAAGTGAGTGGTGGAAGGAGGAAAGAGGAAGGAGAAAAGTCTTTTTTGATGTATAGAGTCTTGAAATACAGATGAGATGTTGTTGTGATGATGAGAAGGAAGATCTTTGGTGATTGTTTTTTAATTCTGCATTTTTTGGAGCTTGAGGCTTGTGTGCTTAGGAATGGTTTGGAGGAGGGGGGATACATATACTTGTACATGTGTGCATGTATATATATCCGACACCAGGAGTTCTAGGCGGAAAATAAGAGTCAAGCAAAGAAAGAGATTTTTTGCCAGGCTTTGGGATATCGGGTTGAAGAGAGCAAGGGGTGGGGGGGGGGGGGGTAATCAGATGCAATCCTAGATGAGAATGAATATCGAAAACACAGTTGAAGAAGAGAGATAGAGAGCGTGTCTGTTGCGCGATCTCCCTACTATAAGATTGATATTTGATATCAATAAGAATTCCACGAGAAGCACTTTAGAAAACTCAATCGAATATGGATATGGATATAAATATAAATATGAATATGATTCTGGACAAGGAAGCGTAATGAGTAATGATAATCATTATATATTATGGGGATGGAAATTATCTATCTTCTTTATATACCTATCCCTCCCATCCCACGCCATCCCATGTCATCAGAAAAACATCTCAGGACCGTTAGGTTAGGTCAAGTCACATCAATCAACCCCAAATACGATAGATATTGCGGAATAACAAACACTTCGACTACCCCACCCGGTATACCGATAGATCTGCAGAAACCAAACTAAAATAAACAAAATAAATCAAATCAGAGTAATATGTAATATGTAATGTGTAATGAGTAATGTGTAATGTGTAAACTGCGACTGGAATTATATATATCCATCCATCTATCCATCTATATCCATCCAATCCATCTATATCCATCCAATCCATCTATATCCAGCCAATCCAAACTCCAAACTCCAAGCTCCAGGTTCCAGTCTAGACCTACCTAGACCCAGTATCCCGATTTCGATTTTGATATCGAGTTCGATTTCACTCTCAATGATCCTCCTCGCTCTCTTAGTACTGTACTATACTGGTGAAAAGACATATTGGTGCTATAGTACCGCCGCGATGGTATAGCATATATCTATCTCTTCGAGTTCATAGATTTGATTTGATTTGATTCTATTCGATTCGATTTATGAGGTATGTATGTATGTATGTATGTTTTGAAAGAAGGCATGAGAATGATACTGTGTAGAGTTTGAAATTTCGAGATAGGTGGAAGGAGAAGGGAGGATTATGTTGTTGAAATACCTAGTATTTTATGGAGGTAGGTAGGTATGTATTCAATATTTGAGGGAATGTTTACTTTGACTTTGAGTAATTTATATATACATATATATATATACATAGGTATACATACCAAGTCCCCCTAACACTCCTGCCCCAAGCAACCAATCCACACTATCTACCGGTAGATATCCCCAAATAAATCTACATTCCATCCATCAAATCGCGATACAAGCCATGAGATACTGTATATCTGCTACCCACCGCATCAAGAAACAACGTCGGTACGCATTCCACACCCTCGCACTCACTACATTACCACCATCCCACTACCACCAAAACATACCGTTCTTCTCCTATCATAGAATGAATAGAATGAAAAGAATGAAAGCATCTACGGTAACAAGTTAAAACTATCGAACACAATATCACAAATTCGAAACTCTAAATTTTTTTCTTGGGAAGAGATGATATGATATCGTGTAGCCAGCCCACGACTCACGAGCCATCCAATGTACAAACTACTGCGACAGCGACACCTGGGTCCCCCCACTTGGAGAGTCTGGAACGGTGATTTAACTTTTCCTGAAGATACTGGTATGTATGTACATATCGTGTTCGTCTGTCTCAATTTTGTGACCTTGAAATTCGAGGTACAGTACAGTAGATGTGAAAAACCAAACTACCCATTGAAATAACATGCAAAACATCTCCGAGTAAAATCTGAATAGAGAAAAATGAAGTAACATGCAATAATATGCAATAATTGTAAACTCCAAAGTACGTCGTAGATCTCTGATTGTTTTACTGCCCAGATATCAGCCGATGCAATTCGATCTATCATCCAGCTCCCCACCCAGAAGATGAAATCCCTAAAAATTATTGCAACATACTCAAATTATGGAGCTTCATCTCTGCTGCCTTGAACTCTGTCTCCAAAATACACAATAAAAACAAAAAGAAATTGCAACTGCCGTGAATCGAACACGAACCTCCACCTTGGAAGGGTGGAATCCTAACCATTGGACCACAGAAGCTGGGTAGGAAATCAAGTTGTTTGCTTGATTTGATGTCCAGTCGACGTTAGTAACAAGATATTAATAGAGTGGTAGACAATGAGAATTTGCAACAAAGAATTACTCAATCAATTGTTGTGATTGGTTCATTGACTCGAGTTGTGGATGTACACCCAACGAAGCGAGTCACTAGGCCAATTTTGTGATCGAGGAGTCTTTGTGAATGCAGGTGGTTTTCGAAGCGGATTTTGGGCCAATTGCAGAAGAGTCGCGACAAAAATGGATGGAAGGGATGGACGTATATGATTCTTGGATTTATATAAGATGATTTTTGCGAAATATATTGAGGATGGTTATGAAAGGGAATGTTATCATCCTTCTTATCACATTAGATAACGAGTAGATTGAGATGTTTGCGAAAGACGAGAAAATAAAATAGTTGAAGCTATTCGAGCATTCCTAATATCAATTTTTCACTTGAACGTTGTAGGTTCTGGTTTCACGATCGATGTGAGCACTAAACTGTTTCAATGCTTTCGTTTTAAGAACATTGGATTGCAGTGACCAATAGCTGTCTGTAAGATATGGAGATATGCAGGTTCTCATCTCACAATAATAATGGCAGTCATGACTATGTGAACATCCATCTCTACCGATTGAAGGGTTTGTCTCAATTTTGTCAGATGGTGACATCTTTCGAATGTAAAGTGTCTGAAGAGCCACTGGTGTGATTGATCGTGTAGTGCTTGGAACTCTGGATCTCACTCATTCTCCGAGGCATATTTGAACATTGATTCAATATACGAAGCAGGGGAGGACGAGATGGAAGAAGCCTACCAATCACATCAGCCACACAATGTCTCGCAATCCCAAATCCTATTCCCGGGAGTGAGTTTCTGAAGGCCAAGAAAGAGTTCGAAAGCCTTCACTCAGGGGAAGAGTGGATGGACATCCGGAGGGAAACTATCGTCAGCCGCAGCTGACACCAATGACGATAAGCTGATGCAGAGAATACCCCTCATATTCCCATCCCACTCGAGCCAACCGCCGCTGTAATTTCTTTAGCTTTCGCATTTAAGAAAAGGGTAAGCTCGTCAATGCACTCCAGTAGGAATGCTGGAAAAGAGATGGTAGATGTAGGTACGCACCCGCGTACCCAAACATTGACCATACAGTGATAAGTGATCTAATCGTTTGATCACTGTAAGAAGACGGACCTTGGCTACAGTAATATTCGACAATCGGTTTGCATGCTTGCTTATTATACTCCAAAAGTCTAGACCAACAGGACCATATAAGAGAACCGTTTCAAGATGTTCGTCATATCAATCTATCTATCAATCTGTCAATCAACTTATCACCAGATCAAATTTACGACCAGAACGATAGATTCCAGAGTGGCGGGATAACATGAATTCTTCACGGCCATTCATAACCATCTTGTCGACCCAACCAATTTGTTTGTAACCACACCCCTGTACTCTGTGTCTTCTCAAGCCTTGTGTTACATAGCATCCACCATCGCCGTCGAAAAGGATATAAAAAACCAAGAAATTGAATGAATGGCAAGGATGGGTACATCTTCTGGTTGACAATCCTTGAACCTTGACATCTCTGGAAAGGGTTTAGTAGAGATGGGTGAAGCTTGCATCTGCAGGGTTTTTGGTGGGATGTGGGACCAACATCCTTTTTCCGAGCTTTCGAGCTTTCGAGCTTTTGATTGAGTCGGCCGTCGAAAGGTTCCAAGAGTCAAAGCTCCCTCGGTCCCTCGCTCCTTTTATTATTTGTGTCTTCCCCCCACACTAATCACATCTCAACGATCCTGATTCCTCACATCTTTTCCACAACCAGGTGTTTGCCCCAATTAAAATGGAGATAATTGTTCCGTAGCCTCCGTTAGACTTTTGGCAGAGATGAGAATGAAACGGTCCGCATATTGGGACGTGCGAGATAGATGGATGATTCATTGTTGGATGGATAGGCTCGAGATAGGTATGGATGAATGTGATATCATCATATTATCATCACTAGCTAGATATCGATATCTTTCTGTCTGTCTGCATTCACAAGGCATCTTCTTTCTTTCCTTTTCTGATCTTCTCTTTGGTTTTCCTGTTCGAGGTCGAGTTTGAGATGCAAGGTTCGTCTTATGACATCAAAACATACTTCACATCAAACTTTCCTCTTCCTACTCCTACCCTGAGAAACTCAGTTCCAAATCAAACGAAGAACGAATAAACTTTTTAACTTCTGAGACACTCCCACGGGTTGCGACTCCATGCATTCATGAACCCTAAGAGCTTTAACTCTTGAATTGCGTTCCCCTGGTCTTTGAGAGCCAATCAACCTGCCAACAATGCTAAAGCGTTTATCGAGAATCCGTTTGGTGTAACGGTAACAAACAACTTCTCCCTCCTGTTATCACTCGTGGCATCCTGGCTCAAGTCGAGCTCATCCCCAGAAAATCATTAAATGCACGTTGCCTACACCTGCAAAGAAGGGTTGGATCAGCAACATTTGTGAGACACGAGACCAACGTATCATTGCGACAAATGGTTTGAATAGCTCTCAACAAACGAGATCCCATATTCATTTGAGAGCGAGACTAGTCTGGGTATTTCAATATCTCAAATGTCCAGCATAGGATTAAATTTTGATTCAACTGATATACTTGTCTAGTATTGAAATCTCCGGACTACTCAAGATGGAATACTCCCACGCTAAAAACAATTGAAACATCGATTGAAAAAAATAATAGTCGAGGCCCGAGGGGTGTCGTATCACAAAGGAAAAGATGAATGACGGATCTCTTTATTATCCGAATTGGGACGAATTGGAGAAGAAACCAACTTTTTTTCTATCAAGTTTCCGAGAATCGACTAGTTTCACAACCTCGAGATATCATTATTGACGATCATTGGAGATTTCGAAGATGTGTGTTGCCCTGCTTCAAGGGTCCAAGGATTTCAAGGATTTTTGAAAAGGCTCGTAAAATTACTGGATGATGAGCGGAAGAAGAAAAAGGGTTAAAGGGTTATGGGTGTGTACAGTAGAAGCAGGTATCCGACCGGCTTCTATTTGTTCCTCTCCTTGAACGGTAATCGGAATTATCTGATTTGATTTCAATACCTACCTAAGCAGAAAGATAATTAACAGAAACTTTGGGGAGATGAAATAAAAAGTAGAGATTTGATGATCTTGTCTGTCTGCCTGTCTGTCTGTATATTAAAAAAGACGATCTCTGCATTGACCAACCATCTAGAGCTCCAACAAGTTTCCCCATATTCCAAACGAGTGAGCATGAGAATCAGACAATCAGGAACATGGAACATGGAACATGGAACATGGAAGACTGGGTCCTCTATTTCTTACCACGTAGACCTCGGAGAGAATCGATAGGAGCAAGGAGACCGGGAGGAGATGAGAAAAAGGATTAGGTATAGTCGGGTAGCTTTGAATGCTACCTCCTCGTAGATAGATAGGTCGTGAGCTAGCATATACTATTCCATTCATTAATGTTTGAATGGCATATAAGATTCTTTAAGACCCTACCTGGACACTTATTACTCGTGGATATAACATACCCAGATTGAACAACCTATGAGAGACGTTACCAGAGATTCATTATTAGGTATCGATTATAACCTAGGATTATTTTGCACCTTTCACCTCACTTGCATCCATTCCAACTTTGCATCCAAATCCACAACTCGTGCATCTACATCTACAAATACGCCATCCGCATGCCAATTCCCATCTCATCCCGCACTTTCCAATATGAAATGGCTATGCTGTCTTGTCTAGGTAATCACTTTGCCAGGCTCAGGTTATTTCTGTTTGTTTCCCCTGGCGCGATGAACAGCAGCTTAGCTTCGAATTTACAATCATTGATACGATTGTGTCTTTTTTCTAGGAGAGGGTTCTCACTTCTTCTTACCCTACCTACTTACTTGCTTGCTTACTTATCTACCTAGGAGATACTCTTCCATCTTTGTTTTCACATCTGTCTCTCCCTGCAGTGTCTGTGTGTGTGGGTGTGTGTGTGTGTGTGTGTGCAAAGAAATCCCGCTATCTGCATGCTGCACGAACTAAATTAGCTTCAGTGTATCTTATCGAGTATAAACCAATAGAAATTCTTGGATTCTTTCTTCTCCACACAATCTTCCTAAAATCCCCAAAGTAATCACCTAGAAACCCCCCTCTCCCCCCCCAATTTCGATCATTGAATAGACCACCTACCTCAAACCTCTTTTTCCCATACATCACATCACATCACATCATCTCACCTTACCTTCCTTACCTTACCTTGCCCTCACTATCACTACCGACAAAAGTCATAAGAAAGAAAAGAGAAAGAACGAGAACGAGAACAACAATTCCAATCCTCCAGCCATTTCCTCATTCCATTTGCAAAGAAGAAGTCTTTTGATGCCAACCTCCATACTTCTTTTAATTTCATCGAGTCACACATAATTCTTACCTCTCAATTCTTCGTGTCCATCCATTCTTTGATTGTAAAGATCGAAAAAGGCTACCACCACCAGCCAACTTTCTTATCAATCCATCGCAATATAATCTCGTCATTCTTACATACTCTCGAATGCTTCATACAGTACTTTTGATCCCAACCTTTACAATTAAATCATACACGATTGGAAACCATCGTCTAATTCAAGTCGCAAGATACATCTTCTCAAATTAATATAAACATTATTCCAATTACATTCTAATACACGCGCGCGAAAGGATAGGAAAGTTTCCTTGGGATAGTGGAAACCTACCTAAACTTCCTCGTTCGGTCGGTACATCGCACGGTCATCATTCATCGTCAGGTACCGCATATTTGACAAGTCAACTCGTACGAATCTTATTATTCCAATAGAAAGAAAGAGTTCCAACGACTAAATCAATACAATTACGATATTTGTACAAAGAGCAACGAGATCACACAACAAGGCCTTCTTACCACACTTTTTACTCTTACCTTGCCATCATCTATTGCGCAAATCTCATCAACCCGCAATAATACACACACCTCACTCACTCACTCACTCGCACCTCACCCACACTCGACTTTCATCCCACACTTCACTCACATTCATCATACATACATACAACCAAGAATTCCAACCAACCCATTTGCGCGAAAGCTTCCTTATCGTTACGATTACCACTCCACTCTAATCTTATTTCGATAATCAACCTTCTCACCCGCATCCGCCCCCTACCACTTTCTTACCCGAACACCACATAACCTTCGAGCGAGCGCGTCAACCAGCACTACGGTCGCAAAAGTATCCAAGCCTTTTGTGATCTTCCCACACGTTCAAAACTTATTATCCTTCTGCAGAGAAAGCGTTGAAACAAAAATCCAATAATTATTCAGATTTCGTTTTCGGCCCATCTTCTTTATTTGCGACACCTCGAGTTTCTAAGCAATCACAACCCTCAACCTTTTAATCACAAAACCACCACTTAACACGATTTTATCACCAGAGAATGCCATGAACGCCCAGGTGTTTGTCCCACAAGGCCAGGCCTTTCGTCAATCCAATAACAACCAACAACCATATCAATCCTTATCGATGGCTACAATGAATGCCTTCGCATTAGACACTTCGTCGCAAAATACTCCACAATCAAATGGTGGCGCATCATTTACATCGGGACCGTGTTCCGTTTTAATCCGACGTTTACCATTGAATACCACTGAAGATGCACTGCGATCAATGGTAGTATGGTCTAAAGAGTTTACTGAAGCTGAAGTACTGTCTCCAGAGAAATCTGATGATGCAGGATTCCGAGCTGCTATTCTCCACTTCAAGTCCCATGCGGGCGCGCTCGAGGCTAAGAACATGCTTGATGGAAAACCAAATATTGCAAACGATGCGAATATGGTGGTGGAAATATTTTATGGAAGTCCCACTACCGCTCGTCGATATACTGTCGATGCGAACACAAACGCTGGACCATCCAGCTCCACTTCCTCCACGGCTTCTTCAGCGGGTCCGACCCCTCGACAATCTTCAAGATTCAACAACTCCTTCACATCTGCACAAAGAGTTTCACCCACAAACAACAATGGAAACTATGCAAACAATGAATTGCCAAATCCCGAGTCGAGTGCTCGCTATCAAAATTTATTCTCTCCGCAATCTCCTATTGGAAATCACCTCAATGACCGCCCCCGCATCACAGGCAAGTCATTGATTAATAACGATTCAGGCGAAGATGACGAGACAGGCGAACTTCTCAAAGATCCCGTGGCTTATGCTGAAAATGGAGCCGCATCTATTCAAACTCGACGCCCGACTAACCCTCAAATTCCCATCACCGCCCGTATGGCAAGCTTATCTCTGGCGACGAACAATGCTGGAGGTCCAGCTGCTATGTCGTCTTACGCGTCCCAGCAGACTATGCCAACCATGGCGAATGCGAACACCATGTCACCGGTATCACAGCCACCTCAACACTACCAACTTGGAAGTCAACACTATCACCGCCATAATTTCCCACCTGTCAATCCTGCTGACCAAAATCCTCCATGCAATACTTTGTATGTTGGTAATCTTCCAATAGATACTTCAGAAGATGAGCTCAAAGCCCTGTTCTCAAAGCAGCGTGGATACAAGCGCCTTTGTTTCAGGACCAAGCAAAATGGTCCAATGTGTTTTGTGGAATTCGAGGATACGTCTTTTGCGACGAAAGCTCTCCATGAACTATACGGCCATCCTTTGCACAACAGCATCAAGGGCGGGATTCGTCTGAGCTTTTCGAAGAACCCTCTTGGTGTTCGATCTGGTCCAGGAATGGTATCGCCAGGTCCTGCAAATGTACCAGGCGGCATACATGGTATGAACGGCGCTATGATGGGCGGCTTGGGGGGATCTTTCAGCACTGCGAATGGACCTCCTCCAGGTCTTTCTGCACCACCTGGCTTGGGACCAGGTAGAATGGGTTATGCTGGTGCAATGAGTTCTGGCGTTATGGGTGGTAATCAATATGCTTCTAATACTTCATTCGGGGGACCAAACAATTGGAATGGCCAAGGTTTCACGTCAGCCATGGCTGCTGGTGGCCCAACACCAATGATGAACGGTTCTAATGGCGGGTTTCCTCCTGCATATATGATGGGACGATAGACGATGGGAATCACTGCATGTGCTGAGAGTTACTGGTGTAACAATGTAGTTGGTCATTTGTGGGAGTTTGTTTGCTGCGATTAATTATTTGCACCTATCGTGTATGGTAGAGTGATGTCTTCGATTTTATCTTGTACTAGGGTTCATCAACGGGGAGTCCATCGGTACTGCATCAGGTTGCATTTTACATTTTTGTAGCGGGGTGTTTATGATCATGAGATTCCCCATCGCGTTGTTGCAATTGTGGGAGTTGCAGCAGAAGCTGGCAAAGGGAGGGACGCATTTGGCATGGTGTTTTTTATGGACTTTCTTTATGATCCCTTGTATTTTTGCAATCATTTATCGCATTTGGCGTACTTTTGCGATTTCAAGGGCGCAAGCTGGCTGGCCTGCGAGAGTTGGTACTTTTCAGCTCATGATTTGAGTACAGTTACCATCAGTCTGGGTAAACGGGATGGATTTCATGCATAGCAAGTAAAAGAGGGGATGGAAAAGGCGTCGGAACATTTCGTCATTCATCTGGGCATCTACATGAAAGGAACTTACCATGTAATTGATGGCATATCAAATTCAAGGCCATGTGTTTAGCTTGGCATATTTTCACAATAATGGGCGTTCTGGCATTCAGGGAGAGGATTTCATTGTTGTATCTTTAGAGTCGGGTTCACAACAAATTTGATCTTGAAAATGGATCGAAACAACGCCAAAGATTTCTACGAGCAATCCTTACATCTTTGTTATTGCATGGTTAGCTTTTGAATTAGCATATTTTACGATGAGTTTGAACATTTTTGGGCTTCACAACGTGAAACAAATATCCATCTAATGAGGATATAAGACGAGAGTACCGAATTAACCAAGTTATCTTGAAGGGAAGTTCAACAATTACAGGGTTCTAAAAGCTTGCTTCGGCTGGCTTTAATTTATTTCTTATGTACCTCGGATTGAAGCCAAGAACGATTGCAGGGGTGCCTACATTTGATTTTGTTCATGTGATACTAATGGAACCTACCGGCGCTAACCACTTTTTCGCTTAACTTTTTCCTGTGCTCAAGCTCTTCTTCAATTCAAATTTGATTTTTTTTTTCTCCAACAGAAAACTTATTAAATACACAACGACACAATCGTCCTCCACCACAAATCGTGGTAGGAGGACTCTTCCATCAATGGTAAGCTCCCTCATTTTTTATTTCCCCTCTGCAATCATTCTATGATGAACATCGTGTCGCCCCTATCTTACCAATGAGCTTTTGCTTCCGTGGTGATTAACCTGTCTTAACCAAACGGACTTTCTGATAATTGTTGCACAATTCTTCTTGTATTTGACCTTTTGTTATAAATACGGGATACTAATTGTCTTGCAGATCAGCAAACGGATTTCATACACTCGTGCCATCAATTCACGGATGCACCAACTTCGGTTTGTTATTGCTACCAACATTTCCACGATCCCACCATGCGATGGCATATCAACTGTACGTTACATCCTATCTTCTTGTTCAACGGTTTCAACCAAAGTACAGTGATGAACAAAACATGTACTATCAAATACAGATCAACAATGACGAATAAACTGGTTCGATTACCTGATAGTACTTTGGTTGAACTCTTCTTCAACACCGATTGAGACAGGTCCTTGAATACAATACTAATATTGGGATTCATAGAACTTCTAGCACAATTTACACTTCAACTTTCGACATATTAATCAGGTAATTACAAACTTTTCTCTTGTTCAGATTGAAATGGATAATCATCCATTTGTCGATGATGCAAAAAACATTCCATGCTAAATCCGATAGACTTGTGTCTAATGCGGAAGACAACGTAGACTTTTCATCTTTCACCTGAGGCACTTTTGCTATCAGCATACTTTATGTGGTTTTATCTGCAACTCATATACTAATATGTTTAATAGATATCTAGCATTCATATGGTGCAATGTCGCCTTTATCGTTGCTGATGGCACAAACAAATGATGGTTTGAGGTAGGAGTTGGAGGCTGAACATGGTGCGCATGGAGCACCTGTTTCTCAGGATGGCGCATAGATGCAATGCTTTTTAGTGTAAGCCTTTAGGCATCAGATACCATAATTTAATTCTTCGTTCAATAACTCGTTCTCTTCCAACCTGGCAAGCAAAAGTGAAAGTGTCATCATGCCAAATATTTTGAGTTTAATGGCTCGGGAATCAAAGTCTTGCAAAAGGTCTGCCAACCGGATCTCGGTGATGTGCCAGCTTGAAGGTCTTGAAATATAGTGGTCTATCAATGTTCTCAGGTTCCTGACCTCAAGCCTAGACTTGAATGAATTACATTATGCTAGCCATGTAGAGGGTGTACTGCAAATCATTCGAGACATTCCATATATATCTAGTAATCTGCCTAGACTTACTTGGATACGTCATTCTACATCTATTTCCTCATTACATCCAGGCTTTGACTGTGATTGAATCTCTTTTAGCAAAGTAGGTGGCAAAGACCAGCGTTGTATTTGTTGCTAGCGATATGGATTTCTGGGAGGGAAGTTGATTGGCTGGCTTTTTTGCTTGCCAGCTTGCCAGCTCTCTTGCTCTGCTACTTTCTGTGTTTCCTTTTCATGAACAGTAGATGGGTGCGGAGATGGATCATGTTCGGCGGCAGCCAAGCGTCGCAAATTCAAGTTGATACATTCATTACGATTAGGAGTCGCAGAGCATTGGTTGAGTATTGGTTGAGCATTTTTTGGATAGGTAGTAAGTGATAGTTTGCTCGCGTGTGGGTTGTGTGTGTATATGATCGAGTGAGAGGACATCGCAGAGACAATTGGGGTTGTGGTGATGTGGTGATGTGGTGATGTGTGGTGATGGGTATTTGGTGAGGTTTGTGAGTTTTGTGTAGATGGGGATGGAGGATGGATGATGGATGATGGATGATGTAGGATGTAGGATGTTCATTCCCCTGGTGGAGAGGTTGCTGGAGTCTGGAGTTGTAGTTTGCTGTGTTTGATTTGATTTTTGGGGTGTGAGAGGAGTACGAGGATGCTTGGATGCTTGGATGCTTGGATCTGTATTTTGGAGGGGTTGCGATGTTGTAGGTGTTCTTGTTCTTTCTTTTGAAGTGTGGATTTTGTGAATGGATGGGTGGGGAGTGAATTATGGATGGGTTGGGATGGCATGCTAGATGGGAATTTTGGAATTTGGTGGTAGGGTGGTGGTGCTGTTGGGACTTGGTTTGGTTTGGTTTGGTTTGGTTTGGTTAAAATCTGGCTGTTGATTTGTTGGGTTGCGTTGGGGAGGGCTGGGAAGAGATGGGAAGAGATGGATGGTATCGAAGGGATGATGGAGAGTGAATACCAGGGCGATGAGTTAGATTAGGGGAGGGCAGGATCTAGTATTATGTAGTACTGGAGTTAAACGAGTAGTATCCATACTCCCGAACAACCAGAACAAAACACAGGTGTTCAATTGCACATTCGATTTAAGTTAGACCACCAGATACCTATTCGGTTTAGAAAACGACAACGGAGCTGACACGCACGCTCTCCATATTCTTATTTCCTTGCTACCTTGCTACCGCAGAGCGAGGAGCACGCTTTGAACTCATTACCTCTTTCGAATGGTAATTTATTTTCCGAAGATGTTGTTCTCATGGAAGATGATGGTGCATCCTTGCGAAAGAAATTCGAAGGGCGTTGATAGTTATGGTTTTAGTACCGATGCACAGATGAGGGGGTATGGTAGGTATACTCTTTCCTGCATCTACAATGCGAGCGGAGCGTCCTTGAAAGGACTTGTGAAGTATAATAATATATTGTCATTGACCTTATAGCTCACACTCCTTGTTCTCTGCATCTCGATACAATTTCCCCTGTTCTGACTCCAGCATCATCGAACACCGCATCGTATCGTCGATTGCGGTATTATTGTTGTGAGGCTTGGGGATATATCAATGCCATTATCCACAAAAAGGATGTTCTTCAAGTTCACAGCAGAATTCCACGTCAAAAGTCCGCGGATGAACAAAAATCTCATTATCGTAATTACAAAAATATCTATCGGTATACTAGCATTTATTCCCCAAACTCCCTTTTCAAACCCCAGAGTCTTCTTCTCTGCTCTTCGTCTTCCATAATAGGTGTAAATATGCATTCATTCCGTTCCAATCTCGTTTGTCTCCAGATTAGACCCGACGCCTTCAAGCTCCTAGTGCTAAACCAACGTAGAAGTTTGATATATTGATGATTAAATTTTCCGTCTCCCCGATCCGTCTCCTCTATAATCCGAGCAAAATCCGGGATCTCTCTTACACTTTAGCTCACAGCCTTAATCCTGACTTGTACTAAAGTAATACTCATCCCACAACCACAAATAATCCTCGACCACACCTCCAATAAAACTTGGCAAACGGTTACTTGTTCTGTGCAAGAATCCCTTGGTAACATTTTCATAGAAAGCACCTCGTAAGGCCCACCATCCCATTGCCCAGCCTCTCTTATTCCACTGTTCTTTCTCAAGAGGAGTAGTTCTATAATTCTCGCTGCGGAGCTGGCGTGCAGCATATTCAATGCTGAGGCCTATAGCCCAAGGTTTCCAGGACTTAGGATTCTTGCGGTAATGGGAGAGAGCAATGGCATAGATGACGGGTTGAAGAATGTGCATGTATTCTGCATATTGAGAAGGTAGAGTAAGGGGGTTAAGAAGCGAGATTGGCGCTTTGATATCGTCGGCAACGAGAACTTTGGAAAGTAGATAATTTGTGACGTCGCTTGGATTTGGAAGATTTGGAAGTGTTAAGCCTGTTCTCTTTAATTTGTATTCCTTTCCCTCGCGATTCTTGCGGAGCTTCTCTTCTTCTCGCATGGCTGCCGTGTCATCGGTATCGAGCCAAGGGGGTATTTCCTCGGTTTCCGTAAGTGATTCCTCGGGTATGATATCACGTTCGGGAAGAGGTGGTGTAACAAGTGGTCGTCCTTTGGTGATTCTTAGAAGTAGGAGTTTACAGATTGCCTTGATAAATTCAAGAAATACTACCACTCTCCATCTCATCTTCTCTCCTTTCCTTTTGGCCATCATCTCCCATAATAACTCGGTATACTGTATCATACTCAGTAACATGGCAATTCTTCTATACATCCGATTGCCCTTGACCCAATATTTGGTATATCGATTATGTGCATTTTGTCTGGGCATACCGGGGAGTTTGGATAGGGCGCGAGAGAGAAGGGTATCATGATAAAGTGAGAGTAACTGAATAGAAGAATGTAGGGATTCAGATGCGAGTTCGGCATCCCGAAATCGACCGGGTATTATATATGTCAGAGAGCGCAAAGCCGATTCGATTTGGGTAACGGAAGATTGGTTTTTGAGGATGAAGTCGGAATAGAGGTGTAGCGCGTTAGGGACCTTCTCCCGCACACTTTTTAGGGAGTCCATGATTGAGATCTATTCATGAGATAAGATGATCGTTGTGACTGAAGAGATTTTGTGGAGAGAATGAAGATGAAACGCGCTTGTTGGTAGCGATTGAATGTTGGATTTGGATATGCCGTCGCAAAGGGGGGTTGGAGCTTAATTTCGATCCTCAGCCTCGGCCCCAGATTTGGACACGCACGTGAATTTTAGTGGTGGGTCGGCGATAAGTTAGCTTCCGCGTTCCTTTGCATTAATCCCTGTATATCAAAATTGATAAGACGAAGCGCGAGGGCAAATATTGAGATACATAGGTAGGTACTGACAATGTACTGAAGTAGAGAGGTGTATTAGATTTTGCCCTACGGTTTCCCTTTTGGAAAGTTTCATAGTACACCATGCCCAAACGCCGAAGATCAAGTACGTCTCAAAACGATCTACCAATAACGAAGAAACATTGCCTCCCACGGAATAAACGCGATCACATTTCTCATCTGTCCTCCGAACTTCTCATCCGTATCCTTCATCATCTACCAATTGAGACTCTCCTATCCTGCCACTCTGTTTCCCAACATTTCTATACTCTTACTCACGATTCTCAACTATGGAAATCATTATATTATTCTCGATTTGTGTTACCACGCGCATTGCGCATCCCGGGGATTAAGAGCAGAGAGAAATCGAACAAAGAAAGAAGTACGGGAGAACTGGGGGGAGAAGGGAGTAGGAATAAATCTGAGAATGAAGAAAGGTTTCGGTTTAGTTCGAGGAGGAGTAGATGGTTGGATGAGGAAGGGTTGAGAAACAGAGGTGATGGGAGAGAGACCAATTGGAAGAGGCAGTATAAACTGAGGCATAATTGGGCGAGGGGTGCATGTGAGGTTAGAGAGCTCGAAATTTCGGAGAGAGGAAAAGTACCGACTATATTGGTAAGGTTAGCAGGAGGAGTGGTAATTACGGTTGGTGAGATGGAGGGTTTGAAGGCTTGGGGTCTTAAGGAAAGGGGATTGGTTACGACGTGTGGATTGGACGAGGGAATACCTACTTGTTTAGCCGTCGATGAACAAGATGAGGAGAAAGGGAGATTAGGGATTGTGGTAGGATTTGAAGACGGAGGCTGGGGAACTTGGGTACTCGATGTGGAAAACAAGATATTTGTGAAAAATTACAGGCATCCGCCGAGCAGTAACGGGATGTTAAGCGCTATAGCTTACACACATCCATACATATTGAGCATCACGGAAAGGCAGCTCCTTTCGTTCTATACGCTTAGTCCTGTCGGGCCAATGCAAGAGTCTGAAGATAAGGACAAGATCACCAATATTCAGGAGAATGTGGAAACCCCAATCCGTCCGCATCTCTTGACATCTCTCAAATCACATTCTTCGTGGCCACCACTATCCCTATCCATCCGTCTCACCTCATCCACTATTATCGCCTCAGTCGTTTACACCCTCCCAACCTACCTAAGCGGACACACTATCTCAATTCAGGAACTTCACTTCACTCTCTCCTCACTCGAGCTCCCAACCCTAACAAACTCCCGCCTAACCTCTTCCTTCCCCTCTGGCTTTCAACCCCTAACTTCATCTGCCCCACGCGCTTCTCTCCCACGTCCAACATCTCTCTCCTACGCACACCCCTATATTCTGGCAACACATCCAGATAACACACTTTCTCTCTATCTCTGCACCAGTACACATACCTCGCTTGCTCTTTCCTCTCCCCAAAAACTATTTGGACATACAAGCTCGATTAGTTTCGCAAGTATTACCAGTAGGGGTAAGGCAGTGAGTGTTAGTGAAAGGGGAGGAGAATTAAGGGTTTGGGAATTGGAACCAGGGTTGTTTAAGAAGGGAGAGGGCTCAAGGGTAGAAAGGAGTGTGAGGGTTGGCGAGGGGAGAGAAAGGCAAAATGGCGATGGAGGTCGAGAAAGGGAAGGGAGAACATTCAATGATACCGAGAAGAGGAAGATGAGAGAGGATCTGGAAAAGAAAATCTGGGTTGGTTTTGATGAGGAAATGGTAATAGTGCTGAAATCGAGCGAGGAAGATTCAGGTTGTGAGTGCGAGGGCGACGAAGAGGAAGTGAGTCACGGGCAATTACTCATCAATGCGCATGATGAGAACGGATTAGCTGTGGGAGAGGCTAATAGTAATGAGGTCGGGAATGGGTGTACACAGCAGAGACTGGTTATATATGATTTTACATAATGTTGTACATATATATAAGGATGTGAAGGATCTGGAGTGGAAATTCGGTCATCATATTACTCATTAATCAGCGCAGATCTGCCATTTCTACACATTTCACGTGGAAAGAGGGGGGTATCATTTTCTTCCCCTCTACACCTCTCAAGATTCGAATACGTTGAGACAAGGCTCTCGTGAGACAACTTTTCTCACTTGATGGACATTAGAAAATACTTGGCAGACGTCAAAAGCAGGGCTCTCCAAGGTTTCTAATTCAAGGTTACGCAGATAGAAGTCTATCTTCTATATTCATGCCGAGTGGAACCGGCAATGCTAGTTCCATTTGATCGTCATGGACACGTACGGTTGTTAAATTTACACCTACTTTGGATACAGCTGGTATGACTAGTTGTATATTATACAGAAATGTGGATCGATATTGTCATCGAATGCTCACAGTCGCTCCGCGTCTCAGATGTACTGTAGCCTAGTAGGCTACCGTGAGTAATATCGAGAGATCGTACGTGAAATATCTAGAAGGGTTATACTAGGCTCTAGCTAAGCAAGACTGAGAGTTTAATATATTAGATAATTATATTACTGGAAATAGAAATAGTATAGTATTTCAAATTCAATTTAAAATAATCTTTGAATTTTATATTTACTATTTACTATTTACCATTTACTATTTACTATTAACTAGTGAATTTCGGATTTCAAAAACATTTTAAGTTGAAAAATTCATATGAAGTGCTATAGAATAGATAAGAATAATCGAAATGAGAAGTAGTATTCTTTCTTTGAGATGGGCGAGAGAGGAAGACAAAGAAAAATGACTAATAACAACAGACGAGACTGAGCAGTCTCTGTTCTATACTTCTTTATGAGAGGGATAGATATTCTTTGTTCTTTCATTCATGTTCTTGTCTCTCTAAATGGCATTGTTTTTTGTAAAGTTGAGGTTCTTCTCAGAGTGTGGTTTTGAGAATCTGGCTAAATGTAATTCTTGATATTCCTGTACTCACTCTCTATTAGAAGGAGGGACAGGTCTACAAGCACGATCATCATGATCTCTGCGAACGAAATATTATCAATGGCTATTCTTCCACTCTAGAAGTTTCCTGAGTTCACTGAACCAAAAATTTGAACAAGGGGAAGCATAACTGAATCTATCAGTTTCCGATACTTCTGTCGCTACATCCACTACACATCCACAAGACCTTGACCTAAACTCAGATTACATTCCAGAATGTACTTCGGATATTCATCCAAATAGTTTCATAACTCCAGATAGATTATACAACAAAGAGAAACGGACTACACGTTCTGTTAAGTGGAAGAATGAACAACTCCACTCCCACAAAAATCTTAAAGATCTCAGAACAACTCCTCAACAACACCTCTCTCGAAGGTATATACATCCCCTCAATAACCCTATTCAGTCTTCCTCTTCATTCGCTAAAACACATACACATACATACATACACACACCACACTTACACACACAAACAAACAAATCAACCAAAAATGTGCAAATCCATCAAAACCGTTTCCAGCTGCGGCCATCCCAGTTTCTGGGTCGACAGATGCAACCTCGCTCGCCGCTCCAACATCCAACCCACCACTTGTCCTTACTACCATCAGGATGTTGTTCGCCAGAACAAGGTGTGCGGGGGATGCAAGGAGAGTGAGAAGAGGACGAGATAGGAGATTAGGAGGCTAGAGAGGATGACGACGAAGGTACAAATACAATGGTAATTTCTACCAGCTTTCTTTTGTTGTAGTAGACTGCGATTCTTGCTCTCCGTGGTAAGTGTTTTGAATTAATTGATATTTTCTTCTATTTTGCAATTTTGATGGACTTTTTGGTGACTTGATATCAATGATTTGACTTGACTAATTGATTGTAATATCCACATGAATTTAAAGGAATATCCAGAATAGAGATGATGTGATATGAACTTGGAATTATATATCTATTCTCTCTCATTGTGTCCCCTTCCAATAATATATTCTGAACTTTCATAGACTCTATTTGATATTGAGTTCTCACTTCAAACTTCGAGGGTAAATGTGATTAATTCTATGAACGAGCATAAGAAGCAATCTTGGTGGTCAGGATTCTCTCTAAATTAGAAATTGGTATACATACATTGGGAAATGGGAATTGGGATATGCATTTAGACTTCTAATAATATAAACACATATACACCTTCCTCCCTAGGTTAACGATACATACACAAGCGACGAAACATAGGAATTCCAACCCGAAGGATTTACTCGATCTCAATTCATTACATCGCAAGAACGCATAAATCCATACATACTCAAGCTTGCTATAAACCCTTCTCTTCTCATTTTGCAGGTTCAAAACGTAACATTGTAGTACGTATCCATCTATCTAGATGATGTAAAGAAGATGATGAATCAATCCACTATAAAACCACCCGCTCTCAAAATCCAGAAGTTTTATAAACAGCGCGAGCTGCGTCTTTACAATCAAATACTAGCTAGATAAATGAATGAATAAATGGAGAAATGAAAATACAATCGATCAATCAGTTCATCTACTTAGCTGCTTATTTATTTCTCTTCATCAAGTGACGAGAAAGAAATAGAAGGGGGGTAATTAGGTAGGTAGTTACTAGGTAATTAAATAATTAACTCACCGACTAAGTACCTAACTTCTTGACCGCTCCCTCTCTGCTCTCCTCTCTCATCATTCTCAAAACTTGAACATTTTCAAAAATTCGATAAAACCCATTCATTAGCTCACAAAAAAGAAAAAATACATCCACTTTTCCATTCCAAATCCAGTTCTAATTCCAAGTCCAAATCCAACTCCAATTCCAAATCCATTTCCATTCCCATTTCCATTCCTTCCAACTTTTTCTTTACTTTGTTCTGCCTTACCTTTTTCTCATCAATCTATCTAACCCATCTATCCATCCATTTACCAATCCATGCATATACTCACAACATAGACAAGCCATCCCCGTCACTTTTCCTTATCAATCAAACATTTCTCGATTTTTGCTGGGGGGCATTTAGAAAAGTTACCCCTCTATGCGCTATGCGATTAGAAAATTACCCCTCTATTTGTTCTTATCGATAAGCGTGGCGAGCGTGGCTGGGTGGGATGGCTGTCAGCTTTGCTTTGGTAACATGGAAGGGTTGGTTTGGTTGGTGTTGGTGGGCGTTTGCGGCGGGGATTGGGATTGGGATTGGGATTGGGATTGGGATTGGGATTGGGATTGGGATTGGAATTGGAATTGGAATTTTGGGAGTTTACAGTTTGGAGATTTTTTGGGTTGTTTATATGCATAGATTGATGGATTGATGGATGGGTAGGTAGGTAGGTAGGTGTTTAAAAGGAGATGGTATAATGGTATAATGACATCTATCTATGAGTGTTTTGGAAATGATAGTAGATGATACCTACCGTATACTCTAGGAATGTTTCGGGGTACGTGTGATCTTTTTTGGGGGGTGGGTTTAGATGGGGAATGAATGTTCAGCTTGGTATGGGATGGTGTGGTATTGTGTGTGATGCTATGCTATGCTATGATATGATATGATATGATTACGAGTATACGAGGTATGTTACGAAATTGGGAGGGTATGGGATGGGATGGGATGAGATGATTGAGGATGTGAAGATTGAACTTCATTGTCTATCGACGGATTATGATTACATAGGAGGGAATTAAGTTCCGAGAGATAGATCGTAGATAATGTAAGCGTAGAAGGCTACCTACGGGAAGGAGATGGATGGCGATAGGAATCTTACCTAGCTACCTATGCAAAGCTGATATATGCATGCCATGTATACTGGATCTACTGGACGTGCATGGGAAGAGATGTCGTGTTTATGCTTCTGTGCAGGTTGCAGCGGGCGAACTAAGAATGGATGGAGGAAGTGGGATGTGCAACTGGGTGAATGGGTAATGTATGCACGGAGATGCTTTTGTGATGGTTTGGGTTGTGTTTGGGGTTTGGGTTGTTTCATTTAGATGCTTTGAGAGGTGCATGTTTCAGTCCTTTTCGGATGGGTTCGGGGAGGAGAAAGAGGGGTTGGGGATACGGGATGGGAGGACGGGAATACGAAGGTGAGGGCGGCGAGAATTGGAGACATTGGAGAGATTGGGGGATGGGGAAGAGGAAGAGGAAGAAAGTTAGTTGGAGATGTGCTATGACTTCGTAGAATGGGTGAGGTGATCATGGTGGTGAGTTGATGACTTTGTATCATATGATCGGGGCGATAGAATGGGATGGTGGGGTGGTGAGACAAGATGGGATCGCAATCTTTGCATGTGATGATAGGGATGATGGTCTCTGCGTTGATTTAAGATATTAGCAAGAATAGATTCTTGATTCATGAATTGAAGAGACATAATTGGAGGTGCAGATGACCCTTTTATTGGTGAGGAAGGGGGGGGGGAAGGGGATTTAAACCTTGCACGGTAGATTCAAAGGGACGGATGATCAATTCATGAGAACCTTCTTCCTCAAACTCATGATTCGTACCTCCCTAGTCTCGAGTACATCTATCTATAGTCAAGCTTATCCAAATCGCACCAAGTTCTCTCCATCCTCGAACAAAGTTAATGAGCAGAGCACGCAAGAAAGGGGGTGTGTAGATAAAAGATTCATGATACATTCAAACTGCATGTACGAGACGAATAGTACAGCATTCTCCACCCCAGAGCAAAGAAGCGCGCATTTGTCACCAATGAAGAGAAGCGATGCTACTCAAGCACGGTAGGAAAGTACTGTGTTGTACACCACAAGTGATTAAGTTCCTGTAGAAGAGTGGGGTACGTCATGATGATTTGGAGATGGGACATGACATGAGAGAGATGCCAATTGCGAAAGTCCAGTTGTTTACGAAGGACTCTCGTATGTGCATCATTGGGCTTTCGGATATCGAGAGAAAGGAGGATTAGGTAGATGTAGGTTGATGGCTAGTCGGAGATGATTGGGAATGGGGTGGAAACACGTGTACGAACGATGGTCAAAGGATGAACTCACTAGTTGGTTCGGGTGCTTGGAAGGCGCTGTAAGGTTGAAACACGTTGAAGAATGGAAATGAGGGAGGCTTGTAAGTTGTGGGATAAAGTAGAAGAGGGTAGAATAGGAGGGGAAGAGACATTTGTCAGAACTCAATTGCGAATTGGGTTGAGGATGATGTGGAGTATGGTTGTAATGAAACTGGAGATGATTATGCTTGTTGAGTTGTGAAAGGACAGGACAGGACAGGAGAGGAAAGGAAAGGAAAGGGAGGCGAAGGAAAGCAACGGAAAGCAACGCAATGGAAGGCAAGGCAAGGCAAGGCAAGACAAAACATATATCTATCATAGTTCTAGAACAGGATAAAGTCAATTGAGGCGAAGTAAGATAGAGTGGAGAGGAGGTGAGGACTGAGGAGGCCATTGGCGACCATGAGGAGAGATAGACGAGACACATTCAAAATTGCATGAATGGAATCAAGACTTTGGACACTCTTGATTTCAAATGATGGGATGTCTTGGACCAATTGAGTGAGAACATGAGCCGATGATGGAGTCAAATTGATACGTATACGAATGATGAGAATGAATTGGATGATGATTGAGACCATTGTTTTCCAACTGAGATGAATTGAGTTGTTATTCACCATTTCTTCATGATGAATGAATGAAGTGAAGCCTCATGTAAGATATGATAGAGTATCGGCTTTCCCCACATGCATCTTCATCAAGCATCTTCATCAAGCATCTTCACCATGGGCAAACACATCCAAGCCAAGCACGCAAGCAATCAAGCACGCACGAGCAAGAAGCAGCAGCAGCGGCAGTAGTATCATCTAAGCATTATTTTGGTTAATTCCCACTTATGCAATCGTGCCTTTTCATTTCTCTTCTTCTACCAACATTTGCCCGGCTGGAGGTGTATACCTACCTAGGTAGATAGGTGTAAATATACAATTGCATAAATTTATCCGCGGCCGCCGCTTCAATCCATCTGTCACACATTCTCACCCAATCTCTGATGACCCCAAACCCAAAAATAAGATAACCGGCCCAAGAAGATGAATTTCCCATAATTTCCATTCTTTTATTTTCAGATTTGGGTGCATTTCCCTGGCGCATTTCCTGGTGCATTTCCTTAGTGCATTCAGATGTCAGCCTGACCTCGAGACTAAGCCCAATGTAGTATCATGTATCATCTCACCAGCCAATTAATGAACCAATGAATTCATTATCCCACCAAGCTAAACCCAACCATGAACTTCTTCCAAGTTCCCTCCAGGTGAGTCACATCTTCTGTTACACATCTTCCTTCACTTCTTTCGCCTCTTTCATTCGACCAACCCATCCATATTGACCAACCACACGTTTCAATTGTCTTTTGGGGCAACCCAACTCATCTGAAGGTCTGCCACCGTCTCCATCCATGAACGGAAAGAAGAAAAAAGAGGGCTCCAGGGCAATTCTCAATTGGAGTCCCCGAAGCAATAAGATATCGGTAGATGATCTCATTGAGTCTAATGAGAGTTTGACTTATCAATTGATTGATTTGTATCCATCACAATGAGACAATTGAGTGGTGAGTATCAGAGTGCGTGCGTGTGAGTATGAGGATGAGGATGAGGATGAGGATGAGTATGAGCCCCTAGGTACGACGATGAGGGTGAGTACAGTAATTGCAATCCATCTTTTATCTCGTCCCCCCTTCTACCTATTAAGTTCTCACCGACCAAGTGAGCTACTCCATATCTCACTCGACAGTTGTATTTATTTTATATTTATTTTTATTCTTATTTTGCCTGTCAATATATCTCGCTGACGAATGATTGGAACATTGTATCATCACATCACGATATGATTGGCCAATTGATGAATTGTAGTATCCTTCTGGTAACTTCTACCTGAACAAAGAGAAAAAGGCAAGCAGCAGAAAGGGATCAAGGTATCGGTATCAAGGTATCTAGCTCTAGCAATCTAGCAATCTAGCAATCTACCTCTCTAGCACCGACGCATCTTGTACTATTGAAAAAAGGACGCATGTACCTCTTCTTCTTACTATACCACCCACGCTTCCCGGGACTGCCCGCCTCCTTCACTAGTACACGCAGACACAGCTACCGTCACTCCAAACAAAAACAAAGAATCCCAGGTAGGTGAGCAAAAAGAAAAGAAGAAAAAAGAATCGGGCAAGACCAACAAAGATCAAGACCCATTGGCACCAATCAGCATGGTGGAAATCCGTCTAAGAAACATCCAAGTCTAACCGCTGCCTGACCTGGCCAAGAAGCAAATTCACTCTAAAACAGCATTCACAACCTACCTAGGTACCTCCTTTTTTTGGTCATTATTTGATGATTATATTATCTCTTGTCTCTGTCCCCGCCGTTACCAGAGATTTAATTAATCTTATTGGAATTGGAATTGGAATTCTATTTCGATTTCTATTTCTATTTTCATTTTTGTTATTATTATTATTATTATTATTATTATCATTATTATTATTTTATTATTATCATCATCATCATCATCATTATTTTTATCAAGAATACTAAAACTTGATAATCCTCACACCCAAGAACTAGGATAACACCCTCCATACCTTTAACCAAACTACCATCTTCCAATTGCGCTTATTAGTGCATGACCAGTTGAATTGATCACCTCGTGGCAGGCCTACGAAACCGTCCGCTGCGTATTTTGGAATGGAATGACTGGTTAGAGTCATCCGCCTCCATCCATATTCATACACACTCCATACACACTACACACACACTACACACCCACTACACACACTCTTTATACTTCTTCTCACACCTCCCTCCTTTTTCCATTCAAAAAGAAGGGTACCATACCATACCATACCAGGCCATATTTATTATACTTATTGTTCATCTCCTTCCCCCTCCCTCCCTCTCTCTCTCTCTCTCTCTCGCACATGCAATTCGTTTTTCTCCCATTGCTTGCTTCTTGTTACTTAACTCCTCCTCATCAAGCACACATACATACATATCTCAACTCAAATCATTGCCATCTACTGTGTATTTGATTCACAATTGCTTGCATTCCTCTCTACATTCACCAACAACAATAACGCAATACCCCGCCATACCTCAATTGAAATCCCATTTTCAATAAGCAAGGTAGATCACCGCTTTGCATTGAATTGGGATCAAACACAAAGAACTCTCCAGCCTAATCCTCAGCTGACCAACACGACGCAACACTTACATATACACAGCCTTCTTGACGATATCTACGATATATCTGTCTCAACCCCCGAACTTTCTCTTTGGCACAAAAATCATTTCGACGGATTTAAGAAGCGGGACATCCGATTTCCATTTGCTTGCTAGACCTAGAGTGGCGCGGGGCAACGAACAAACGATTATGGATGACAAAACATTCACCTCGATCCGGCAACCTTCTACTACCTTCGATTTTAGACACTCACCAATTACGACAAAACCATTCATCAATTCAACAACCTCCACTTCGACACACCCAACTCAATCCATCAAGCCAATTCGTGCAGCATCTTCTCGCCCCATGAGTATGGAACGTAAGAATAAGCTTGATCTCGCCAGTACGCTTATGTCACCTCCAGAGCCACTTCCTCTCGATAATTTTACACATTCGTGCCTGCCATTCACAATGGATTCCAAGATGCGAAAATTACATTCAATCGTCGGTGCGACGTTTCCCATATCGCCACCTGTGTCTCCAGAGACCAAGGCTCGGTCACCAGAAGAGCCCGCTGGTTCACAAGCAATTACCGATCCAATTCTATACCCACTTTCCGACAATCAAAGTACATCTGCCACTCAATCATCCCTCTTCGCAGACAATGATGATCCTCTCATTACACACCGTGTAGTCGATGGACATGTTGCAGCCAGGAAAGCTAGCATGTTCCGAGAAGCCTCCCCTCCACGCCGCGATGAGTACGAGCTCGCTCTCGAATTCAAATCACAAGTTGTTAAGATTATGTCAAAGGATCCGGCTCTGTGGTTACGAAGGGAGATGGTTTATCTAAGGAGAGATCGTGAGTTACAATCTGGTGCAAGACGATGGACAAATATTGCACCTGCCGTGGGAAGAAGCACAAGAGTTTTAGGCAACACTGCTACGAGAGTCACAAAGACAGTACGCCCTCCTCGACCTACCCAGACACCTCGAGGTGTACGTACAGTATCCTCGACAACCCCTGGTCCCGATGTCAAGCGAGTTGCTCGGGAAGATAAGGATTTTGAGAACCTTCCGGATTACTGTCCACCAATTACCAGTCTTCCTAATAAACCCAATTCATTGAAAGTGGATTGGAAGGGTGCCCCAATCGATCTCCGCAGTGATCCAAATGTCCACCATCTCCACCCGGATGAGGTCTCTCTTGCAGCCAATCTTCGTCTTGATTGTGCAACTTATCTTACATCCAAACGCCGAATCTTTATGAAAAGAATCGAAGCATTGAGAGTCGGGAAGGAGTTCAGAAAGACAGATGCTCAACAGGCATGTAAGATTGATGTCAACAAGGCTAGCAAACTCTGGCAAGCATTTGACAAGGTTGGCTGGCTCAATCCATCATGGGTCAAGAAGTATGCCTAGAGCGATGACTCTTGTCGGCTGATCAAATTTCGCCACTCAACACTATCACCTACCACTATGATTCTACTGGCATTCATACCAATACACGAGCCACGATTACGACATTTGCCTGCCTTTTTTTTTTCCATTCATGAATTATTTATCGTTCTTAACTGCATTGCGACGGTTATTCGCTTACACCGAGACTCAACTTTTCTTGACATCACAGTTTACAAGCATATGGGTCCATTTATTTTCTTTCTATTTTCCGCCTGGTGCATATCATACATACATATCAACATCATATTATCTTGCATCGGGCTGCTTTGATACCCAAGAGAGCCTGCCCAGCTCCTCTCTCACGACATCTTTTTTTCTTGTTTCATCTCTTTTGTTATCCATAGCAGGGGAATATTACATTCCAGCGTGTCTCACTTCCTGCTTATTATTCTTTGACTTTAAAGTCTGGATACATACATCTTCAACACCGTGGATGGATTTCTCCTTTTTTTCATTTTTTAGATAGGATGGATTAGTTTGTTTTATGGAATATGATTGACCTCCTGGATGGTGGGATATCATTGGGCGTTTCTAGTGACATATGAGTGGTATCAACTCTACTCATGGACCATGGATGGTCTGGTTGTGGGGGTATGGCATGGCATGGACGGGCTTGTTTGGGGATTGGGTGGTTGCATTGGGTATGGGGTGGGCGGATTTTTTCCACGTGCGTACAGATTGGATTGGATTGGAAGATTTGGGAGCGAGAGGAACACAACACTGAATGCACAGTGTGGTCTGACATGGCATGTCATCATATTGAATAGTTATGGCCTTTGAAAACTCGAGAATTATCTTGTATGAAATGGGATGGATCAATGAAATTTGAAGATGGATGGATTGATACATACAGATATAGAGTGTCGTAGTGCGTAATAAGTGTGTTGTGGGTTGGAAAGTTAGATAGCCTCTCTTCCATGAGAATTCTGGAATCGATATATTTTAAAGCAATTCTGACTATGACGATAGTGTTTTTTGTTGTTGTATATTGTACAGTATGTTCTTGTTACTTTGTGATCTTTGATGATTGAATGTGTGGATGGATGGATGGATGGATGGATGGATGAAGGGGAAGGGATAGCGAGTTGATGATGTGTTGATATTGTATTGTATATATGCTTGGTCAATAGTGAATCAATCGTAAAGGCATGTATTAGAGTAGTGTGACTTATATGTCTATACCTATGTATGTGTGTATATAAATGTATATATAAATAAATGTATAAACATCTGCTATAAAGCTTAAACAGATAGATAGATAGATAGAGAGATATATTGTCATTCTATCCCATCCCATCCATTTTAGCTATCCTATCCCGTCTATCTCAGTTAATCTTATTACATATATTATATTATATATAGTATATATAATATACTATATATAATATATAACGCAAAATATATAGCATATAGCAACATGCTATATAGTATATAATATATAACACAATACACACCATATAGTATATAACATACATCATATAGCATATAACACAATACACACCACATACCACACACCATATACCACACACCACATAGCACACACTACATAAAACATAGCTAATAAGCTAATAAGCTAATAATCTAATAAACTAACAAACTCAGTAGCCGATAACCCCCCTTCCCACCCCCCTTTACCCCCCTTTTGCTTGCATTGCTTGCAAGCGAGAATCGAGAATCGAGATGAACTGGTTGTTATGAGTATTGTGGTGAGTAGTGTGGTGAGTATTGTGGTGAGGATACACTAATGATAGATACACTAGAGTCTGGATCTTGAGGTGGGTTTAATTTTATTTTGGATAAATTATACGAATAGATTGTATGGATTGTATAGTGAGGTATGCGTGTATTTCTGTCCGTCTATCTGTCTAACTGTCCTTCCTGCTAGTTAGTTATGTATGCGTTCTTTTGTGTGGCTCGCGGGATTGTATGTATATTATGAATACCTAGGTAGGTACCTAGTAGGTAGGCAGGTGCGAAAAATCAGATGAGATGCTTGTTTGGCAGGGTGGGATTGAGTGAGTGAGTGGTACTCTCATTGTTATGGTATATATAGCTAGCTGTCATGTCACATTTTCTGGTATAAAATTGTACAGTAGATAAGTATTCAGATAAATTCTTCTTCTTAGATAATAGCGAATCTATGCTTTCTCTTGGCATCATTATATCGTACCCTATCGTATCCTATTCTATCCTACCCTATCCTATTCATCTTGCAAGAACAACCATTCATTAAATATTAACCTAGATTCCCACGCACAATCAAGCCATTCCCTGCCCAGAATTAAGTAGACCCTCTCTCTTCGCTTCATTAATAGCCTTTAACTTTGCCGTTCCTACACCCGCAACACCAGCCTGTTGATCTTTGCCCAACCATGGTTTGACCGCATCTCCCAACATGCTTCCCGAAAGGAAATAGACAAACAATCCTAGGATAATTAACACAAATGCAATTGGATACAAATAGTAGATGGTGTATCCGAAAACATTGATACCAATAACCACACCCCAGAAATTGGCCGTGAGAAGCGAGATGTCGAAGAATGCCGCAGATGCCATTCGTAGGATAATAGGAGCTAGGGTATAGAAAAGTGCAAGAGCGAGTGTGTATCCAACAATATAACCTCCGACTTGGCCGTCCCAGACGGCGTTTTGGAAAGAGTGACGATCAAATATGGCAGCTGTGATACCGTTGATGATGATACCGAAGAGACCAAGCATGCCTAGGACTTCGTACATAGGCCGTTTAGAAACGAACCATTCTTCGAAAACGTTTGAAAGACCGTAGAGGGTAGCGCCTGCTAATGCAAAAAGATCACCCTTCAACATGGTAGGTGGGTTGCCTCCATTGGAACCAGTGATATGATCAGATGCAAGAAGAATACCCATACCACCACAGCAAACGAGAATGGAAATGACTTGGAGCCACTTGTATCGAACACCGAGGAATATGAACGAGACGATTACAACGCAAACGATGGACCAAAAGTTGATGAGTTGAGCGCTGAGGACATTGGCTGTAGGATGTTAGTAACTTTACACAATACATTTGTGAGAAATCAGGAATACATACTCCATCGATAAGCCAAAACTGTGAAATAATTTCCCTCAACATCCATGAAAGACAAGATGACATACTTCCAGCCATCTACCCAGAGAAGCTTGAAATAATCTCTCCATCCATACTTGTAGATGGTATAAGTCGTGTAGATAGCGCACAGCACGATGTAATTGAAGAGAGTCTGAAAGGCTGGGATCGAGGTTCCCTTATTCGCAAGGAGTGTACTGAATGTATTGGTAGCCGTGATGCAAAGTGAAAGAATTTGTCTGTTAAACGAATAGGTTAGATTTGAAAAAATATGCTAACATTGATTGGCATAAGATAAGACGTGAGAAGTCTTTTTCAGGGCAATGGTGTTAGTTGTCTCATGGCTTGGTCTCCCAGGCTCTGAAGTAGCAAATACTTTATAAGTTGCACAACATCATATGGACTCGTCGCCATCTCATGCCAAAACAGCGGAAGCAGAAAAACTTACCCAAGAATTAAGACAATCCAGAAGTCTCTTGTAAGCAAATAAGCCCACCACTTTTTATCTTTGGTCTCCAAGTTTTCAATGGCATGTTCCAAAATCTCTCCATCGACTTGATCACCCGCGGCTCTATCGCTGGCCATACCAAAGCTTCCACTGCCCTGAGCGCCATCGCTGGATTTTATATGTCTGTCCCCTTCCAAAGCATTGACATTGGTCTCTACTCCGGCAACTTTAACATTATTTCCCATTTTAGAACTCATGTTGTTTTTCCCGATTCTTTCTGTATCGAATTCCAATTGATCCTGGCCCTCGTCTTGATATTCAGAATTGACGTCTGAGCCCGAGTCTGAATGAAAGGTGTCTTCTAAGAGTCCGATTCTCGATTGTAGATCCACGATTGGTGGTGAAAAGGATTTCCAGTACTTGATTTGACGAAAGGTGGTAGTTTGGGTAGTAATGACGTTGATCGAATGAGGGGCTGGTACTAGTTATGGTCGGCTTACCGCAAAGTCGATTTTCCCAATACGCAAATTAATTAATAAGTCTTTCTACTCCTCCACCGTTGTAAATTGTGAGCGCAAAGACTTCAAGTCGCTCACTGTGATAATTATCTTATCTGGTTCATTGACCGATGTCGTATGCACAAGAGATTCAGTGAAGAGCAAAAGAAAAAGAAGAGAATCAATGATGGGAATTCAGATTACTTTAACTTTTTTGATAAGCCTCCATTTATCAAATAGTGGGGCACAAGGTGCATAGTGGATCCATCCGACAAGTAGAGTTCGTTAAAGGGAAGTTTATGATTGGATTGACGTATGCTAGTGCCAGGATCTCATCCGAAGCTAAGGGCGGGACAATGTGAGCCTAGACTGGGGTCGGACAACCCCGATGAAGAAAAATGAAGAGTTTTTTGGTAGTAAAATTGGATTAGTGGATTGGATAAGTTTGTGAATACATTGAGAAGTGGCAGGACGACGTGGACGGTGAAGAATGTCTGACACATGGGAATTGAGAGGTACGTGGGATATCTAGTCTCCAAAAATATAATATATACGCCACTTTTTACAGCTCCACAAACGCCATCAAGCCATGCTTCGTCTCATTCGTGATATACACTTGGGCTTTGAAGATATGTACATGTGCAGTATCTCACTCAACCCAAGAACTCCTTCAATGGCCCGCCGACATGTTCTACATCCAATAGGAATGTATCATGTCCAAATTGGCTCACGTCTTCTCCAAGCTCAACATGACTTACTTTGGTATTCCCTGCCTTTCTCAGCGTGTCAGCAATCTCTCTTTGCTGCCATGCAGGGAACAAGATATCGCTAGAAATGCCCATAATTAGAGTAGGATGATCTTTCATGGCTATCATCCCAGATACCAAGTCCGCAGGGGGGCCTGAAGATGGCTCAATGGGTGTATTGATACCTGTTGTCCCATTTGCTTCTGGCTGTTCCTGGTATGGGCTATCTGGGAGGGTAAGGCTGCAAGCTGCATCTCCAAGAGAAGATTCAAATTCAGCCCCAGTTCCCTTGCGGGCTAAATGATCTGCTCTTCGTGATGAAGCCGCCAGTTGATTTGTCGCTCCAAGGTCAAAGAGATCCATAGCTTTGCTGACATATAGAAGACTATTTGGATCGTACTCCAAAGAAAATTTCTCGCCTGCATGATCTAGATAAGTCTCGATAAGAAAGTCTGGACACAAGGCAGGTTGCTTGCTTGGATCTGCTCTTCGTCGACCAAATCTTAACTCCCATTCAGGCCCCGAACGGTATGTTACAGTTGCAATTTCACGCGCAAGTTTCATGCCTGCGTGAGGGGGAATATGATCGTAGTAAAATCCTCGATTCCAATTCTTGTCCATCATCAACACTTGCCGTTGAGTATGGCGCATTGCAATGCTATAAGGGTGGCTTCGTGCACATCCAGAAATACTGGCCACTCGACCAACTCGTTCAGGAAACAGAACCCCGGCAGCCAATGATTGCATACCGCCCATACTCGAACCAACACTCGCATATAGTTTCGTGACTCCTAATCCATCGAGTAATCGAAACTGTGCCCGCACCATGTCCTCCATGGTAAGAATTGGGAATCTCGTCGCATATCGTTTTCCGTCTGCTGGGTCGATTGTCGAGGGTCCCGTCGAACCATAACATCCTCCAATAACATTCGTGCATATGATATGATATTTATTCGTATCAAGACTTTTATCCGGACCTATAAACTTTTCCCACCATCCTGGCTTAGGATTCGCTTCTGTTGAATGTGCATGTGAAGATGCAGACAATCCAGTGTGCAGTAAAATGACATTCGACTTTTCTGCGTTCATTTCACCCCATGATTCATAGGCAATGTCGAATTCTCGCAAGACTCCCCCCCAGTCAAGCAATAAAGGATCGTCGCAGTGAAATTTAAGTGTTACTCCGCTAGTATAAGATGGTTCTGGGCCACTTGAAAGGGATCGAGCTTCTAGAGTCGCAGACTTGGTTTCGAGAGCATCTAGACAAGGGAATGCCATTGCCGGATTAGAAGCCTCTGCCAATGACGCCTGAGTAGCATTTCGTGAGCCAGACCCATGGTAGGACCTTGAGATATTTTGTGAGGATGTTTGGAGAGGGGTGATAGCTTCAAAAGCCAATTGTCTTGTCCAAAGTCTTGGAACAGCTTTCGTACTCCTCACACCTGTTCTCGCAGTTGCGATAAGACTCCTGGCAGTATTCATCTTTGATGGTTTGTAGATTAAAAAGAAATCTTTGTTTTACTGAAGCTTGAGAAATCAACTTACATTTTAGAATTAATATGCAATTTTGTTTTGTCAGCGATTTCGGTCAAAACAAAAGCCGCCACTACTGGCTTACAATGCAGCTTCTACTAGTAGATAGCACCATTGTCTCTCTCAGCCAATTGCGTGCTAGAACGTGACATCTAGCTGAGTACATACAAGGCTGAAGCCTTGCGTTTTTTCCCCCATCTAAACTCTCTTGTAGCCTTACGCTAATGCTCGGACCCCTGAAGTGGGTACGTCATGGAGGCAACATCCATCAACGAAGCAGCCTTGGACGTTCATTTGTGGCACAGCTGAACCGGCACAATGACAACCTGCTACCTTCAATACCCGATTTACCTGCAAAAACATGCTTCAGTTTGGGAAATATTTCTACAATACCATTTCCAACATAATGTCAGGAACAGACCAAAACAAAGAATCAGAGCTACCCCTCAACATGCAATTTTATGACTCCGAAAGATATCAGCCATCTTTAGAAGATGTGCTCACTGTTAAAAACATCCTCTTCACTCTACGCCCAGAATCACCGCTACCTCTAGAGCTCATCGATGCCATAATTGACTTATCCGAATATTGGCCTCATACAACAACCAAAGGATTTTTCTTTCCCGGTCAGGAAGAGGGTGACCAGAACGCCAACATCAGTAGACGAGAAGTCACCATCAGAGCCGGTGGCCCATCAGAGAATAAATTCCTTTTACGGACCCTTCCCATCGGCTATCTTCCATCTCAAGGAAACAACAATGATTCATCTCTTGAAATACATTCAGAAGATCAATGGAAGTTTTCTAAACAGACACCCAAGCCTTTGCCAAAAGATCGAGAAATCCCACAAGATGCCACAGAGGAAGTCCTCAATCAGTGGGCGGAGAGATCACGAATTCGTGGGGAACACCCTTGCAAGAAAATCGTATTTCATCTCAGAAGTCACGATCAAGGATGGGGAGGTGTACGTACAGACAAAGGGACATACAGAGGATCATACACGTGGTTTGACGTTGGCCTGGAAAGAACATATGCCACGAGGAAAGGTAATTCAACATGTTTCTGCAAGGCTCGCACCAACAACACATCCAATCTTCAAGATCTAACAACAGTCAACCCAGCAGAACACATCCCTGAAAGCCCCTCTTTCCGTCTCTCCAGCTCTGATTCCGACACACGAGATTCGACGAATGAGATTAAATGCAGTACACAAACAATCTTCCCCGATATTCAAAATAACCCAAGCTATGATCGCGAAAACGACGCGAATCCGGCCACCAAATACCCACAAATGTTTGTACATGCACTCAACCCCGATAACAAGATCCTCCAGAAAAACAAAACTGCAACAAGGGTTTTTGAGGATCATAAGATAACATGGAGATTCAACGATAATATAGTTCCAGAAAGTCTCGAAGCAGACGAACTAGAAGCTCAAGGTAGAGGACGAGAAACTGCTAATGGTGAATTTGTTCGTAACCTGAAAATTGGTGATGTGGTAACGCTTTGGGCGAAAGCGAGGTTTCCAGGTTGGGCTAATACTGTGGAGGATGTAAGTATGGATGTTTATTATGCGGTTTAAGTGTGTGTACTATCTACGTGATGATCCAGTGTTATTCAGGAATCATCATGGAGATTTTTAGGACCGTTTGGAGGAGCTCACACCTGATTTTTCCAAGGTGTTGTTGAAGAGAAACTGAGAAAGGTGGTGAGTCGTTACCGGAGATGAGATTGGTATCAATTTTGGCATGAGGTAGGACGTTTGTCGAGGATTATATTGTTCGCGCGGCTTTGAAATTCATGAGCAGCGGGCTGCTTGCCCATGATGAGATGATAGGATAGGGTCAAATTGATATACGAGAGGGGTGACTGATGAATTGGCTTAATGATATCATGATACCAACCGCACACAGAGAAATTTACATTGTTTCGAAGAGTTGTTTCCATCTTCAGTATCCAGCCCTATATTGTGATGACACTTGTTCCGATCTGTCTTGGGAAACACACTAGCACCCGTTCAATACTAATTGTTAAAATCGACCTATTTTGGAACGATTCATATCTATCTTAAACCCCTGTAAAGATATACACATAACAGTTTACGATGAAATTTCATTTATGCATACCCTATACACTTTTAATTTTATCATACAAGTAGTCCCCGCATCCATTTTAACTACATCACTGAATCTTCTTTCCACTAGTCGTCAACTTCAACGGTACAGGCTTGCTCCATAACCAAAGAGCGACGAATGCGATCCATCCTGTAACTGTGGCGCCGATTCCGGCAATCCAAGGCCAGGCATTACTGATTGCCCAACTTCTGGTGTATTCATCATGGGCAAAGTGTCTTACTGTGACGGTGTTCTTTTCCTCGATAGTGGTAAAGAATGGTCGCTTGTAGTTGACCTTGAAGTTAAAGATACCGTGTTGGTCTGGAAGCTTGAAGCTTGTGGTATATGTTTGAGACTCGGAAGTGCTAGTTGACGGCTTAAGCACAAGACGATGGAATGGTGAAAGCATAGAGAACTCGAGTTGGAGGGAGTCTCCAGTTGGAGGGGTAAATGGAACCCATTTGTCCCATGAATACTCAGAAAGCTCGATTTCGTATGTCTGTTAAATTGTAAGTTATGTTTCAATAATGTTTACTGCGTTACTTACCACATCGTTCTTAATTCTGTAGATCTTTGGGTTGGTGTCATTACTCTTGACACCATTTTCATGAAGGTAATGCTTGATGCTTCCAACCTTAAGGACTCCAATTTCTTTGAAGGTCCAGCCGGTAACCTCTTTCGAGAATTCTTGATTGGCAGTTTTGGTCTCCTTGGCGTCAGATCCAACACCTCCCATTCCAATGCTACGCTTGACCTTAGCATCGAACCATGTATCCTCAAGAATCTCTGATGACCCAATAACTGTGAATCTAGCAGAGTTTCTAGCTTGCATGGTGGTAATGAGTGATAATTGTTGTCCAACGGCAAATGGGTCTTCTACACCCTCGATATCCTCCTTGGGGTTGTAAGAGTATGCGGTTCTTGGAGCTCGGAGTAGTGGAGTCAATAATGGACTGGTGTTTCCCAATGTCTGTCCAACAGCTCTTGGGAAAGCAATGACTTCCCCGCCTTTGCCATCTCCACGGAAGTAGTTCTTAACATCTGGTCTGACAGCGTCTGGTCGTGGCAGAAGAACAACGTCGTGCTTCTCTGCGGCACTCAATGTATCATAGTTGAAGTGATCAACAACAAGAGAATTGCGGTCCGTTGGAAGGTGGATGTCGAGCTCCAAGAGTAATGAGACAAGGGCAGTGGGGGTAGGGTGAGATGATGAGAGTGTTAATAGAATATTTCCGCCCTTATTAATAAATTCGAGAAGAAGCTTTGGTGTCAAAGCTGGTCCCAAACCTGCTACGTGTTAATTGGGCTTATTCCAGTGAAGTAGGACTCGTACCTTTTGACTTGGATGGCAAGATGAGTAGATGGTCGAAGGAACGCTCTCCCAATTCAAAAAGTCCCAATTTCTCGTTTTTCGGTGACTCGTATGTTAATTTGTATCCTCGTGCTATTTGCGCAGATAATTCAGTAAAATGAACCTCACGATTGTAAATTCGCTACCACAAATAGCTACGACATACCTTCAAGATCTCCAAAGTATTTCGAGTATTTCGACTTCTCAGACAATTCCTCCAATACAACTAATAATTTGTTTCCGCCAGCACTCAAAGCTGAGACGGCACTGAGCAAGCCCAGCAATAGAAAAGAAAGAATCCACCTCATATTTTTGTTGTGGTTGACTTCAATATTCTTTCTTTCCAACTTGTGAATTGCGCGGCTTGGAAGCTTTAGGAAACGTATGCAATGCCAAGAGTTTCCCACGGCGACAGGGATTCTGATTAGTGTCTGATAGCTACACGTGATTCTGGTAAACTCACGACATCAACGTCGAACTTCCAGCCCCGAGCGATTTCAAACCCCGCGGAAGAAATCAGCAATAAGAAATTCTTGTACGTTATCTGATATTCGATCATTTGAGAAGAAGGAGCCATTTTATTTCTAGTAACATGCTAATAATCATAGACAAAATGTCGTCCACAATACCACGATTCTTCTCTCAACCTTTTCGCTACATGCGATGGGCAGCCATTGAAAAGCCCGCCATCTTCTTCTCCATAGCCGTCGGAAGCATTGGACCAATTCTTGTTCTCACAGTACCAAAGATCCGTCACAGACTCGGGGACGGACCAAGACCGCAGATTCCTTTGACATATCCAAGTAGGTTGATGCACAAATTGTTGTTTAGAAGCCAGTAATGTTTGCAACTACTAATGAATGTGTTTCGCGCAGTGCCTTCTGGACCAAGAAAACCTTTGAGTGGTTACGATGACGAGTAAAGTTTTTTTGGGGTTAGGGGGGTTGTCGGACGAAACAATCGTGTTTGTACATAGGAATGGCGTCAATGAATCGAGGGAATACCTTTACAAATGATATCACAGTGATATATTGTCAAAATGATCCGATGATCAAGTCCGAATCGACGCGACTGTTCAGCAAGAAAACTTGAGGTAGGGTATCATATTTGTATTCCTAGTGGAAGACGAAAGATTGATCTTTTACCCCTGCCTCAAAAAAACGATCGCATTTCTCTTTTGGCTATGGACGACTCGAAGCTTTTTATCAAGAGCCCAGTAACAGAATCTTAGGTACAATGAATACCATCCACTGGCTATCGACGTGAAGAATATCATAACTGTTCGCAAGTGCTGTCCTCGAAATCGTTACTCCGAACTGTCGTTCTTGATATTTGCAGCGTATATCATTTTGTTAGTTGCTCAACGCCTGTTCAGTCAGCATGACTTCTCTGGCTGTTTATTAAAGTAAAAGTAAAGTAAAAGTAAAAGTAAAAGTAAAATAACTGCGTCGAATTGTTGGAAGAGAAACATCCGCTATCTACATGCACCAGGCAAGTGGAGTACATCAATATCTCCTACATAGTTTATCAAATATGGCCTAAAAATGCACAGCTGGAAGAACTTCATGATCGTTTTAATTTCACACAATTGTTCACACATACAAACAGATAGTGTCAACCAGCCCTCCTCCGTATTTTGTGCTTCCAACTAAATGAATAGAAAGCAATCATCATGATTCTTCTTTCCTCCCCAAAGAAGCAACCAGCCAGCTAATCGATTTTGCTTACTTGGAGGGCAAAGTTGATTATGTCAAAAGATTTTGGTCAGACAGGCAAAACCTCAAACTCCTGGATGGAATTTATGAATTTGTGAATTTATGCGCTCCCTAGTCAGGGAATACCTCGTCAGGTTGCGTCTTGGAGTTCTCACTGGTCCCAACACCCTCGATTTCAAAGAGTCTAAGTGTTGTAATTAAACAGAATGTAAGGTCCTGAAACTGACCACTGGACCAAGAGGCCCAAAGGTCAGCGAAATTTTGCTAACTGACAGAGGGCCGCTTAATTTATCTTATATAGTAGATTGGCACTTCACTTCTCCTGATTTGATAGACCCACTCATGAACAGATTAAATCCTCATGTTGAATTTCTTCCCCCATCCGTTATTATTGCAGCCTCCAAAAGTATTCAAAAATTCTGAGGCTTTGGAGAAGCAAAACCTAATTGATACCAGAATGGTATCCCTCCTTCTCAATTTGTGAGTGCCCACGTTGGGGCTCCACTTTGAGGTTTTCCTGAGGTTTATATCATTGGTCCCAACACACACTCTTAACATCGAGTTGAAAATGTTGTAATTGACAGAGCCGGAGTCCCTAGCCACTGAACCAATTCAAAGGTCAAGGAGACTTTGCTAACTGACAGATCACAACTTATTTCACATCATATACTTAGAAGCGTGGTATATTCACTTGCATCGATCTAGTCAAGATGAGGCCCACTCACAAACAGTAGTGAATCTTCATATCGAACCACATTACTTTCAGAAGTCTTACTTATCAAAGAAGCAAAACCTACAAACCTCCCCCTATATCACACTTCTTGTGGAAGCGCAACTCGAGAGGGGGTTATCCTTGGCCCAGAAGAGAGGGTTTTCACTCTCTCGATCCTGTCATTGACGAAGCCGGATTCCCTAGACAAACCACTGAGCCATAAGCCCAAAGGTCGGAGAGACTTTGCTAAAACTGATGCAGTGTCGCTTGTTTCACATAATATTGTCATCTCCCTCAGTCTGAATTCTCAACACGCAGCCCCACTAGTCACCTAGTAAAAGAAATTTACCTACAAAAGTGTGAAATCTTCATGGGAAGTCTATCATTAACTGAAAAGCAAAACCTAATTCCTCGTCGCAGTGCGGTGAGGCCGGAAGTCATATATCCCAACAAGCTCAGCTTTCACTTCGGTGTTGTAATCATCAGAGCCAGTGTCCCTAACCATCGAGATATGCTCTCATTAGGAAAGGGAGACCTTGCTAACTGAAATGAGATCATTAAGTCAGATTATATAGCAGAGTTTTAATTCATCTTTATCTTGATGTCAATGTTGACCATTATCCGCACCCGAGTCTTCATGAATATGTCTACGGTCAAGTTTGTCTAATTGAGATTGAGATTCATCGTTTCGGCTTCTAAGCCATGCGCTGTCTTGCAATGAGCTCACGATAACGTATCAATGTGGCTCGCAATCAGAGCAAACTCATCGATTCTTGAGTTATTAGGATATGTTCTCAAATATCTTGCGCCCCAAATATCTTCATGTCATAAGTTCATATTCATACGGTACTAAAAGCCCAATTTCGAGACATCAGCGCTCGTAGGCTTTCCTTGTATCATCTCCGCCATTACTTTCCCAGTACCCAAGCTCATGCTAATACCCCAAGGTCCATGCCCTGCAGCAAGCCAGATTCCTCCATCTCTATCATTCCTGGTACTCATTCCACCCAGATTATCATCAGCCACCTTTGCCAAAATCGGCGTTCCCCTTTTCGTAACCGGTCGAAAGCACAAACCCTTTTTAACGACTTCCATTTCAGAGCTTTCGTCAAAACCAAACATTCTTCTCGCCGTGTTCTCTAATCTCTGTATAGCGTCCTCTTGAAACTTAGACTCCGTTGCAAGTTTTGGTAATGGTTCAGTCGAGGAATTTAGACCCGCGACATAGATTTCACCACCCTTCCTCGAAAATACTTCAGGACAATAACCCTCCTCATCACTAGCAAACACAGCTTGACATTCTTTATCTTCCAGTTCTTCGTTCCAATTTGGTGTTCTCACAACCAAAGAATGACCAGCCAAACTAGTGATAGGTAATTTCAACGTTGATTCTGGGAACAAGGTAGAAAATACCTCAGGTGACCAACATCCTGCTGCTATCAGAATTTTCGTACACGGAATATCTGATTCAATATTGGTAGAGGTGTTCAAGATACGTATACTAGATATTTCGGATCTCATATCTTGGTCAACGGACAATGCCTTCGCAGGGTGATGAAGTTGCACGCCGCGCTCAAGACAGCTTGCAAGAAGGAACTGACACAACTTGAGCGGGTCCACTTGATATGTTAGTGTGATTCTGCCAATGGATAGTGTTTTGGATGAACTCACACTTGAGCTGTACTTCCCTCTTTACTAATAGGTTCCATTTCATCACCCTCATTCTTTTTGAACCACTTAGGCCACTCTCCAGCAGTACTTGCCGCTTCCTTCACACCTACCCCATCATTACCACTAGCAGTCTCAGCCCTGCTCCCGCCCACTCTCAACCAATCGTCTCCTCTGACTCCCTTCTTCCCGCTCTTTCTCGCCTTTTCTGCAGCAATATGACTCACAAAATTTAAACTTCTACTCACACTATATCCCCATTTCTCAGCACCAGCATTCTTCTCGGCAAGTATTTTATGTTCCTCGAAACTCAAGAGCCCCAAGTCAGATGATTCATCACAAAACCAATCGCGAGAAAGAAAGCCAGCTGCGTAGCCTGAAGCGGATGAGAAAAGTGTGGGAGACGGGTCTACCAGTTGAATCGTGGAGGGGTCCTGGGAGAGAGAGAGATAGTATGCGGTTGAGAGACCGATTATACCGGTGCCGAGAATGACGGTGTTGGACATTTTGAGTATTCTGAGAGTGGGATTCTGATAAATCAATATACAAGTAAGATTTGAACTTAGCAAATCATACAGAAATGATAGATGTTAAGTAGGTGCTTCAATGCTGCATGTCGACGACTCCCTTCTGTCCTTCTCCGCAATCGGCATGACGTAATGGTCCAATGATAGCGAAGTCTTCTGATTTATATGAGTTGAGTGTTGGAGACAGTGGAACAAATATGTTAGCTGATAAGTCTGCGTCGAGTAATTCTAGGTAACTACGAATAGTTGAACTTCTTCTTATCTCAAACTTCCCATATGCAAGAGTGAGCAGTGTTGAAGCTTCAGATTAAGTAAACAGAAGATCTCAATTGCCCCACCAAAAGACATCACGCTTTTCTCACCACTCTTACACCCATACACAATCACCACACCATATACCACTTGAAGAACGAACGCATAAAATCATTAATACAGGAATAGAGAATGACACCAAGAACGATTCTTCTCACAGGCGCAAGTCGGGGAATTGGCCTTGCAATTGCCCAGAAACTTCTGAGGGAAAAACATAATGTGGTACTTGTAGCTAGGACTGCAGGACCCATGGAGGAATTAAAGAAACAGTATCCGGAACAGGTGGAAGTTGTTGTGGGCGATTTGAGTGATTTCAAGGTGGGTATTAAGGAAGATGTTGGCTGTTGAAGATTCCTAGATTTGAATGGTTATGGGTTGATCGTTGTACTCTAGTGAGGTCATGGTTGGAAGAGCAGCGGCAATTAATTGCCTGCTTTGACTACTTCTAGTGATGTTTTGACTGCAGTATTCCTCAGTTGACAATATATCATAGATATATCGTACCTACCTGTTCCATTATTTTGTTTCCTTCCTATAATCCAATTTTCAAGACCCAAGGGCCTACGACTGACTAAATCCTCCATTACCAGGTAGGACCACAAGCCGTCGAAACCACCATCAAACGCTTCTCAAAACTCGACAGTCTAATCGTCAACCACGGAACCTTGTCCCCAGTAAAACGTATAGCTGACAGCACCCCCGAAGAATGGCGGGGTCTATTTGACATCAATTTCTTCAGCGCGCTAGCATTCGTTCGTCTCCTTCTCCTTCTCCTCTCCTCTCCTCTCCTCTCCATACTCCAAGATCTAACCATACCCCAGATAACCCCTTCAATTCCCCATCTGCGCACCACCCGCGGCACCATCTTGCTCACCTCTTCCGGCGCAGCTGCTTCATCCTATAGCACCTGGGGCCCCTATGGCTCCTCCAAAGCAGCTCTCAACCATCTCGCTCAGACCCTTTCAGTCGAAGAACCATTAATCACCAGTCTCGCCATTAGGCCTGGAGTTGTGGATACAGAGATGCAAAAAGAGGTACGTGGTCATAGTACTAGCGGCGTAATGGATAAAAAAGATGCCGAGAAATTCATTGGTTTACATGAAGGGGGAAAATTGTTGAAAGCAGAACAGCCGGGTGGTGTTATGGCTGGATTGGCTAGCGATGAAAAACTGAGAGATGAGGGACTAAATGGCAGGTTTTTGAGGTGAGTTGTCTAATCTCGAAGATGAAAATGCAGCTAGGAACTAATGCGATTCAAACAGTTGGGATGATCAATTGTTGCAGAGATATCGGGAGTAGGTTCCGAGTCATATGTGATGGAAGGCGTAGATGGAAAAGGGCGGATGAAGCATAAATATAGAATAGCGCTTTTCTTTTCATGAAAGACTAGAGCACGATACATGAACACAGTCCAATCATAGTTCACCAGCAAACACGATATTCACTTTTGATGAAAGGAACCAGCCAATTAAATGTTTGTCCTTCACTTGGAAAAGTCTTGTTGCATATCTGAAATAATTAATTATCGTGATTTTATTGACTTCAATCGAAAGTCACAAAATGCGACTTTTCTTCTCGACCTCAATTAGAGTAGTATATCTTTCTCTCCAACATATCACCTTATCTTTACAAGAAGCATACCACGAACTGCCTGAATAAAATCCATCGATATGGAACAAATGTATAAGTTTACATCTAGCCAGCCCTCCGGGTATCATGCAAAAAGGCACCTACTCTTCCTCTTTCAACAACGGCTCTCTCCCAGCCTCCCCACCATCCATTATTGTCTGCTTTCAAACATTGACGTGGCGAATGCCAGGATAGAGTCTCTGGCTCATTGTTTCTTCTATGTTAATCTGAAGAGGCAGAGTTTACACTCACTCAAGACGAAGCTCCTGGCTTAGGACCACCCTGCGCGCTTCCGCCTCGCTTCATTAACCCGGCAAAGAAAGATGCTAATGCTTCGTTTTGAACTTTGCCTTCCACAGATGGATCAGTACGAGTGCCTGGTGCTGCTGACTCTGGTGAAGAATATGCTTGTCGGTCCTGCGCCCGGTTAGTTTTGCCCAAAGTCGCCAGGTAAGGAAAAGCACTTACCCGTAATCTTTGCAACATATCATCGGCATCGACCTGAATACCGCCCATATTAAACTGTACCGGGCCGATATGCTCACTAACTCTTCCTTCATCCGATGCTTTGTCCTCGCCATTCCCATATTCACTAGACACTTTGCGACCATTAACCAGGCGACTACTATCTACACTCGAGACATCTGGCCCTTGACTGATTGTATGCAGAATTTCGACTTGAGAAGCCAGGAAACTCTGAGCATCAAGACTAGATACTTCCAACTTAAGACCTTGTGATTCTGCAGACGTGGCTTGCAGGGCATCGAGACTGGGATCTCGAATAACTTCTTCGTATGCTGATACCGCACTTTCAGGTACTGGCAACGGTGGTTGTGAGTGTGTACTGCTATCATCGCTAGATGAATCTTCTTCGATATCAAGTGACCAGCCTTTGTTCACTTCCTCTACGTTGAAACCTTCGCGCAGGACTCGGATTTTACCCCAAGAGTCCCAATTTGGCGGCACAACTACCTTGTCGCGATCAATAAGATTGTGTCTGATAGGCTGCCTTTTGAGGAGAGAATGTATGCCGAGAGAGGAGTGTATTAAACCTTGCAGAGGACTAATAACCCCTGGTGTTGTGTAAATGAGGGATGCCCCATCTGATATAGTTAGCATATTTGTTTGATTGTTGTAAATGTATAACTTACGCTTGAGGAGAATTGTGCGCAAATACTGTAGAACGTAATCAAACTCATCTTCTCTCCACGACCGTTCCTTCTCCAGCGTTTTCGATTTTGTCAGACTAGACACCTGTTAATATAGCAAATATGCGCCTGCACAAAAGAACCTACGTTTGACAAACCACGCATAGTGGTAAACCAAAGCCTCTTCCCATTCTCCAGGACCCAACGGCAAGCTAACATCTCCCTCAGTAGCAGTGCTCCCTCCACCATCTAAGGTGCTTCCACCACGCCCTCTATCCCTCCAACTAATCATAACCTCTTCCATTTTCTCCTTACAATCCTCATCCAGAGATATCAATAACGGCCGCAGAAGACGTATCCAGTCCCGTAATTCTCTCAGCCAGAACCATGGTTGCGACCAGTCTAGTAATATGACAATAAGAGTATTTGGGATTGTTTGTGGTGTGAGAAGTGGTTGCATCAGAGGTGTGAAGGAGGGCGAAGGGTCGGCAAGTAAGTATAAGGACAATCGAGCCAAAATATCTAGATAGAGTTAGGTTCCCGTCAAAGTGGTCACCTGCGCCCAATTAAGCATACCTTCATGATCCGCATCCAAAACATCATGATATGTGTATCCCAAAGCAAAGTTGTTTGCAATAGGAGGTTGTTTGCTACTTTGTCTATCCTGAGATTTCCTGGTCTCATCCACCGATAAAGCCTCTAGAAATTCTTTCTGCGAATCCGCGGTTCCTCCTATTTCATATTAGTATATCCTCTCTTTAGCATATTCGGGATGCTGCTGCAGTACCTAGCACAAGGATATTCTTCTCCGGTAATCGTTTTCCACTTGCAACTCCATCCAACATGGACGACCACATATCCTTCTTCTCCTCATCATCCGTTGATGTCGTAGCTTGTGTATACGTCGACGCCCTGTTGTTTGCCATATCCGCTGTTTTGGAAGTTTATTTACTTCCTTTCCCCTGTATTGCACTCGTAACCATGCAGTTTGCAGGTCAATCTTTGAAGCCTGAGTAATTGTCGTTGGTTTCTCCCGACCCAAAAATTTCCCATCCGATATATGGGAGGTAAGTGATCAATGAATTCCGTATTTATCGCATTTGGCTATTCTAGGCCTCATCAAGTTCTGTGGTTTGGGGAAGCTTCATAAAGTTGTGAACGTAAATCAATGCAGTGGGAACACGCGAGGCAGGGGCCCAAATTTATTATTTTGCAGCCTTGTCCCTTGCTTCTTCCGCCTCACCTACCTAGTGCGTTTGTTACACCTCATTACTCTACGCATAACAACATGAATAGTATTCGTCAGATTCAAGAGCTTAATAGACGTGAATTGGAGAATGGAGTGTAAGTTAGCAATTATTTTTACTTCATTGTCAAACTAACTGTTCTCTAGTTCTCCGTCCGCCTCGTGGCACACGGATTATCGCGACACAGCTTACATCTACATAGGCGGCCTTCCTTTTGAGCTCTCCGAAGGCGATATCCTGACTATATTCTCACAATATGGCGAGCCTACATATATAAACTTAATACGGGACAAAGAAACCGGAAAATCTAAAGGGTTTGCATTCTTGAAATATGAGGATCAGAGGAGTACGGATTTAGCTGTCGACAATTTAGGAGGTGCGGTAATTGCGGGCAGGACGCTGAAAGTAGACCATACGAGGTACAAGAGGAAGGAGGGAGAAGAAGATACTGGAATGGATCTGAATGCGGAGCTGGATAGAGAAGGAGATGAGAGGCGGAAGAGGAGAAGGACCAGTGGGGGGAGTGAGGATAGCGAAGACGAAGAAGAGCAGAGACCAATGCTCAAAGAGGAGAGGGAATTAGCGCTGCTAATCAGAGACCACGATGAGGACGATCCGATGAAAGCATTTCTTATTGAGGAGAAGAAGGAAGAGGTCGCAAAAGCACTGGCAAAGGTCAAAGGAGGAAGCAAATCTGAGAGGTCTGAAAAGAGCAGAAAGCATAGACATCACCATAGGTCTAAGCGAATTAAGGATGAGGAAGATTTGGATGATGGCCATCGATCTCGGCATAGGTCTCATGGGCATGATAGAGACCGGGATCGAGATCGCGAGTCTAGGAGAAGATCCCCAGACGATGATGGAAAAGAAAGGAGGACACGGCGAGAAAGATCACCAAGGGAGGATGAGGGTGATAAATTCAGTTCTCGATCACGGAGAGATAAAGAAGAAGATGCGCCAAGGCGTCGCGATTATGAACGAGATGGTAGGCACAAGGATAGGACCAGTGAGCGACGAGAAAAAAGAGATGATTCAAGGGGGTACGAACATGATAGACGGAGGCACTAGTAATGTAGTGTAAGAGAACCTTAGCATTGGCCTTTAAGAGATTCTATGACCTAGTTAAAGCAATATGCAAGTTCTTGTGCATGAATAGCCCCAAATACACGCTCAATGCCCACCCATATTTAATGCAACCCAATTAACTCCAATCATAAGGGGTATTTGGCTCCTTGCCATGTCGTATCATACATGCATGCAAAGTGACTGATATTCATTCGACTCTCAAAATTCTCTTCCAGCCATCCCGGATACAGTAACGCTTGCCATCTTCACCTTCGGCAATGATAAATTTTTCCCAGCGACTGTCAATGCCTGCTCCAACAACAATTAGACTCTCATCACTAGTCCATCCGATGACACCTTTCGAGGCCTTGGGTCCAGCGTCGCTTGCTGTTAGTGGGTTAGAAGATGCGGACAAAGGCTCCTCACCAATGGAAAATGTGGCAGTTGCAAAAGAATATATGTCCGAGAATAATCGGGGCATCAAAGGTAGTTTCCCTAGAATTCCCCATTTGTTTCTTGCATCGGAATCTGGAGTCGTCGGGCTACTGTTACCACCGCCACCAAGAGATGTGAGCCGTCGATGGCCTGTCGCTGATTCCGATCGTGGAGGTTTCGAGGGATGCGGAATATCAAAAACGTGGAGCGTAGCTTTATCTGAAGTAACAGCCAGGAGCTGTCCTGATGGGGAAATGGAGATGGAAAAAATATCGGCGTGATCGACACCTCGTCTGAGTTCAGCGATCTTCGCACAATTGCTGGTTGCAAATACTCTGACCAGTGTACCCTACATTGACGTGAGCTTCGGAACTTTCAAAATAATGTGAACAACAATCAAAACTTACAGTTTTCACTGGCAGTTGCAATGATTTCATCATCACGGCTCAAAGCTAGAGCTCGAAGAGCTCCCGTGTGAGCAGGTATGATGCTAACATTTCCACTATTGAGTTCGACCACTTGTACTTGCCCAGATGTTCTACCGGGAAATATCAAGATGCTGGCACTCAAGCAACATAGTCCATAAGGATTGCTTGCAGTTTCATAGGCCTGATATAGCGTAGGGATGCTTTGGAAATGGTAAACACGAATGCTGTTTAAAAGTGCAACTACTATGTGAGTCCTCGTGATTCGAACTCCTCTGACAGAGGTAAGAACCGATACTTGTGCAGCAACCTTTGCTTTTAAATCATCCCAAATAATTACCTACGATAATATTAGGCCACAAACATGAATTAATCCTCCCCACTCGGATCTACTCACCTTATTCTGAGCGAACTTAGGTTGTTTTCCACCACCAACTAGAGCAATGTAGTTGGTATTCCCAAGCATCTGTGCTGTTCCAACCCGCCATTGAAGTCTACCTCCGTGGTCAGTACTGATCAGTTGAGAGATTGTGGCTTGAGATCTACCTCTGGCAACTCGTTGTTGACATGCTTCTGTGTTGAACACTGCAATTTATAGTCAGAAAGCCCCCCCAAAAGAATCCTCTTTTGAGACATACCACGAAATCCTGTATCGAGTCCAATAGCAAAACAGCTAGCATCGTGATTAAAGGAAGCTGATAAGGCTGTGGGATTCCTTGAGTTCTCTATCAAGGGCCTGGTATTCATCTTCGATAGCGATAACGTGCTCCAATGTTATTTATCCCAATGATTTCCAAAGAAATGATGTACAAAACGATGTGAAATTTGGCATCAACTTTTGGAGTTGTTCACTGCTCTTGAGATTCGATATTTTGATTTAAGAGATGGCTTGCGACAACTACGATATTCTCGATATAAATATTTAAAAGTACTAGGTAGGTACTGTCCTGCGCGGTACTGTATTATGCTGCTGTGTGTGAGTGGATAGGACTGCGCTATTTCGGCGGGCTAGGCATACTCTGCACAGTACCAGGCTATCAATTATCTGCAATCTCTGTCTACCTATGCAAAATGTTAGGTACGGTAACGTGGGTGTCCGCCGTTCGTAATCGTAATTAATGAAAAGACTAGGGGACCCTTCTCAGCGTTGTCCCGAGCCTAGTGGGCAGGTTTAAATGTTTTCCAACTTGTTGAACCATCAATTAAGGGTATTGAAATCATGACAGATCTGTTTCAGTGCCAGGAAGGTTTGGGTTTAACTCCCAACGTCAATTATGTACACAACGGAACAGTACAGTCCAGTGAATGAATGTGAATGTGAATGTGAATGTATCGAAATTCCCCTTCTATTCCACTGAATGTGATGTGTGCCGTTGTTATTGATGATATTGATAAGAAGAACTCAATCGTATCATGATTATGTTTCATCCCCCAAGATAAACTGTGACCACCCCAGAAAATTGCTTCTCTCAGCCTCGCACTGAGTTGCACAAGCTCTATCACCCGCTGCTTAATTAGGTAAAGCGTTATATTTCGCTAATTTATTCCCTGACCTGAAGAAGCAACGACCTTGTCGACGATAGTTTACGAGAGAGTGAATATCCGCGACTTCAATTTCCAAAGTTCAACAGAGCAAAAGCACTTATTTTCTTTCCATCAATTCTTTCTCTTCAATCCATCCTCCCCCCTCCAATTTAAAAGCCAGTTCAATCGTTTTTCCTCGTGGCTTAAGCCTCGTAGTAATCAGACAATCATGTCGTCTCCTTTGAATGCTGTATGTGTATCCCTATCAACAACTTTTTTGGTCTATGTCCAAAGTCTGGATAATCTGACCGCAACTTCCCCAATAGTTCTCATCTGGGGTTTGTTCTCACATTTCGAAGTTCGATCAATACTAACTCAGCGATTATCCTAGATTAAGATGCGAAGAAAGAAGAATGTCAAGAAGGGTATCCAGTTCTGTTTGATGGTCTGTGGTGCATCAGGCACAGGTACGATAGCACAATACATCTATGATAATATGAGTGGTATTGACTGGATTTCACAGGAAGAACCACTTTCGTGAACACTTTATGCGGCAAAAAGGTCCTCTCTGGCAAGGACGCCGACGATGCGACAACTGCTCATGTCGAGGAAGGTGTCAAGATTAAGCCAACCACAGTTGGTAAGCAACATTTGGATCTGCAAATTCTATCTAAATTGGATATTGACTGACACTCTTGCAGAGCTGGAATTAGATGAAGAAGGAACCCGTATTTCACTCACAATTGTCGACACACCTGGCTTTGGAGACCAAATCGACAATGAGGCAAGGTACGAGAGACAATTTACCACATGAACGATTTTAGCTGACAGACGCGAAGTTTTGGAGAGATTGTTGGCTATCTTGAGAGACAATACGACGATATTTTGGCAGAAGAATCCCGTATCAAGCGTAATCCTCGTTTCCGCGACAATCGTATCCATGCATTACTTTATTTCATCACCCCTACCGGCCACGGGTATGTCGCATCTCAATCTTCACCTCCCAATTTCAAGCTGACCTACTTCATAGCCTTCGCGAATTAGATATCGAGCTTATGAAGCGTCTCTCCCCTAGAGTTAATGTTATTCCAGTTATCGGAAAGGCCGATTCCTTGACACCCGCTGAACTTGCAGAATCAAAAAAGCTTGTTATGGAGGATATCGAGCACTATAGAATTCCTGTCTACAACTTTCCTTACGACATCGAGGAGGACGATGAGGATACAGTCGAGGAGAATGCTGAGCTTCGTGGTTTGATGCCATTCGCTATCGTAGGATCAGAAGATGTTGTTGAGATTGGTGGACGTCAAGTTCGTGCAAGACAATATCCATGGGGTGTTGTAGAGGTTGATAACCCAAGACATTCCGACTTCCTTGCCATTCGAAGTGCCCTTCTACACAGTCATTTAGCAGATTTGAAGGAAATAACCCACGATTTCCTTTATGAAAACTACCGTACTGAGAAGCTTAGCAAGAGTGTTGAAGGTGGTAGTGGAGGGTATGTTTTATTTATTCTAATCGTGATTGATAAATGCTAATAGCTCTACAGTGATGCTTCTATGAACCCTGAGGACCTGGCCTCTCAATCTGTCCGCCTAAAGGAAGAGCAACTCCGCCGTGAGGAGGAGAAGCTCAGAGAGATTGAGATCAAGGTGCAACGAGAGATTGAGGCGAAGAGACAAGAGTTATTGGCTCGTGAGAGTCAATTGAAGGAGATTGAGGCTAGAATGCAACGCGAGCAAACTGCTCATCTTGAAGCAACCAATGGAACGCATACGTCAGCGGATGCTGAAGCTTAATGGTGATGATGTACAGGGGAAATGTGTTTATGCGTAAAAACATGGATGGATGACTGGTGGCGATGGAGAGGCCTGTCGATTGCTGCATACGCTTTCGTTCGGATTTCTGGGGCTGGGGATTTTTCTTTTTGCAGGTCGTTGACGGCGCTGCATTTATTCTGGCTCCTCAAAAAGCTAATACCGTAGTTTCTTATTGCCTTCTAATGTGCAGCTAAATCGATATTTATTTCTTATTAGGTCAATAATTCTTGAAAACAACAAAGCTACCTACCTTGATGTACATGATATTTTCAGTGATGTGCTTTTTGTCTTATGCTTGAGTGTGGTGAACATCATGCGTGCAAAAGTTTAATGTCGTAAATTGACATGTTGATTCACCACAAAAACTTGACAGACATTTTAATCACGCTGCAACAACAATTATTTCCATGTTTCAATTACCTATGTAGCTATATAATAAATCATGCACATTTTTCCTTTGAGGAGGCGGCGCTAGTCATACAGTTACACCCCGTCATCATATGACATTACATACATTACGTTAGGCTTCCTCGGCACTTTAACTATTGCTTCTCCGCAGTGCCTCATCTAGACTTAATCATTTCAACACCTACATTCAACTTTTCAACGCTATTATCGCAGTGCATCGCAAATCATCAACGATCGCTTTTCGAGACACTAATAAACTATGGCGTCGAACACAAAATATACTCGCGCTCCCCAGCGAGACTCACTCGATGATCCCGCACATTATTCGCAAGCCCCTCCATCTTATGCTGAGCCTTCTGCATCTGCGGATAATGATGCACTCCTGGGAGGACCAAGAAGCAGTGAGGACAACATTCCGGATGACTTCAAGGTATAAAAAAGACCTACGACTTAAAACTCGCAACATATAATCTAACAAAAGTGTAGTTTGGAGGTTCTGTGGCCGAGGCAACCATCGAGATCCGAATGCAGGTATGAAGAGCTGGGCTATGAATAATCAGACTGTCTAATTTCTAACATTCCCTTTAGTTTGTCCGAAAAGTCTACGCCATCCTGTTAGTATTGCGCATTTCTACCAACATGATTTCGTTATGCTAATCTCCTTGTCAGCTCCGTACAACTCATTGCCACAGCCGCACTAAGCTCCGTCTCCTTCTTCAGCGAATCCTACAAAACCTGGATTCAGTCAAACCCTTGGATGTTATGGACTTCAGTATGTTAGATTTTCTAGCAACACTTGGATAATGCTGATATTTGTAGATGTTTGGCGCAATTGGCTTCATGCTCTTGACCTACTGGAAGCGAAAGTCATATCCAACCAACTTGTTGTTTCTTGGAGGATTCACAGCGCTCGAGGCATACTCGATATCGGTCATCGTATCGACATTTGATTCTCGCATTGTTCTTCAAGCCGTCTTACTTACTGCCGGAATATTTGTTTCGCTGACACTCTTTGCCTGCCAAACCAAATATGATTTTACGTCATGGATGCCTTATCTCTTTGGCGGACTTTGGGCATTGATTCTCTTCGGATTCATGGCCATGTTCTTCCCAAACAACAGTACGGTTGAGTTGATTTATTCTGGTATCGCCGCTCTTATCTTTTCCGGCTACATTCTCGTCGATACCCAGCTCATTATGAGACATTCTCACGTGGAAGAGGAGATTGCAGCAGCCATCAGTCTTTACCTTGACATTATCAACCTGTTTTTGGCCATTCTCCGAATCCTCAACAGCCAACAAAATAACTAGAGAGGATGCTATGATCAGATAATGGCATCGGGAAATGACCGAAGCAGGATGCCATCTTGCTTTTAAACTACAACTTTCAATGGACGAAAAATTATTATAGGGTTATGGGTTATGGGTTAATTTGAAAACTGGTACAATTAGCATGAGGTTCCTGTGGGGTTTTCTGGAGGTGGTTTATTTGTATCGATAGCTCTCTCCCCTTTACTTGAAGCAAACTCACATTCAATGTTATTTTATCAGTTTGCATGCAAGAATTCTTTTGTACATTTATATTGGATGAAGATGTCTAGGTACGACAGGTCTGATCTTGATGATTCGCCCCCTTCTATTCGGGTCAGGGGTCTAACTAACACCGAAGGGGTAACGAAACATCTCATCCCGAGAAAACCTCCTCAACGAAAAAGTCATTGTGTTGTGTGCAGTGCGCACACACTGGTGCGGTACGATACTTGCATGATGTATCCCTTGTAACGTCTAGAAGATAGCCCTCTATACTGAGACCTCGTTGAGTCAATTTACAAACTAAACTATTGATTAACTAGGTAGCTTGGCTTCTCAAATACCGGCTGTGAGCTAATCTAAACCCTGAACACTAAGTGCATATTTGGGGAGAGGGACTCCCGACTCCCGTAGAGTATATGCCCGAAGAAAAAAGTGGTCGTTGAAGTCAGATAGAAGTCAAGATAACCAGTCAAGCCAGTCTAATGCTGATCGTGGGCCGTTGTTTGGTGTACTTAACCCCTTTGGAAACATGAAGGTGGGAAAAAGAGGATCTAAAGGTGCATGTTCTCTTCCTTTTCTCTCCTTCCTCGTTCACTCAAGGGTGTTTCCCCTCCCGAGTCCCCTCCTAATAATATAGTATCTGAGTTACTTGAGAGATGATAGAACATTTCAGATAGGTACACCACATAAATTTATCCATGGATGCCTACGAGTAGGTCTTTCGTAGTATCCTTCGTAGTATCCTTCATTTAGCTATCGTCTCCTCTTAAGTCTTGACTCTTGACTCTTGAGTCTTCATAGTTCGCACATCAACAAATGCATTCTATTCGAACCTGACCCACCCGCACGATGACTGTATCATTAATTTGATTCGTCGATCGAGCCGCCTTTTTTTCTGAAATGTAAAACGAACCCCTTCTTTTTACTATTGTGACGCTGCAGCCACTCACTCAAATTGGATCCAATCCGAACCCACCTGTTACTGCAAATCGCTCGTCAAAAAAAAAAACCAAGTACAACACTCGCTGAGCACAGTTAATTACTCACTTCATTCACCGCCTTCTTCTTTGCTCACTGCCAGATAATTCAAAACTGTCCCATCCACCTTTCAATTATATACTCTCTCAAACCCACATTCGTTTTGACTCGAATCCGGACTGGTTGTACTCTCCTATAACATCATACGAGACGTAAGATATTCTATGATATATCCACCCATTTGATATTTCGGGTTTCAAAGGACAATTGAGAGAGAAATATATGTATTCCTCACTCAATTGAACCTCAACAATTGTTTGACCACCAATTCGAAATTTACCTTTTCCTCTCTCTACTTGTTTCAAGTCGCCATGAACTCTACTTCTCCAATCGATACGATTGAAGATGGGACAAACGAAGCTGCATCAGAGTGGGCACACCAAAATGGAGACTCTGTTATTCCTATAGAGAAGAAGCTCGACACTTCAATGGAATATCCAACTCGTCCATTGATGGGCAAAAGAAAGGCCAAGAGGAAAGATGATAGTCCTCTGGACATCATTTGCAGATTTATTGTGGACCATCAAACTGGTAAATTTCCCTTGCTCTGTTTATTTTTTAGGATCTCCCTTTAATATTGTGCCTTAGGACTATCTGTCAATCTTTTGATGCTCCTTTCCTTAACGCACATGTGCTTTCCAAGAGCCCGCAGACATACTCGCAAATTCTTCGAACTTTCCTACTACAATCCAGAATCTGGCGAGTATTGCGCCGGTTGGAATGATGCTTGGCTAGTGTTCTATTGGGTTGTTATCTTTACAGGACTTCGCGCTGCTTTCATGGATTATGTATTGAGACCATTGGCAAGAAAGGGTGGGGTGAAGACCGCGAGGGATGAGACGAGATTTGCTGAGCAGGCTTGGCTTATGATCTATTATTCTGTGTTCTGGACACTAGGAATGGTTAGCTAGAGCCCAAAACTCTTTGAAAACTTCTTCGCTAATACCCGGATAGTATATATACGTCAACTCAGACTACTGGTGGAATTTGAGCGAGCTATGGACTAATTGGCCTAATCGAGAGGTTGGTGGACTTCGAAAGTGGTATATCCTCGTCCAATATGCCTTCTGGCTTCAGCAGATCATTGTTATCAACATCGAGGCACGTCGAAAGGATCATTGGCAGATGTTTACTCACCACATCGTTACAACTGCCTTGATTTTCACAAGTTATGGTTATCATCAAACGAAAGTTGCAAACGTAATTCTTTGTTTGATGGACGTAGTGGATCTTTTCTTTCCAGTAAGCACCCCTCCTTCACCCCCTTGACCTAACGAGAGCTAATAGTAATCTTATAGGTTGCGAAATGTCTCAAATACCTCGGATACGATAAATTATGTGATTTTATGTTCGGACTTTTCATGCTCTCTTGGGTAATGGCCCGTCATGTTTTCTATCTTATCATCTGTTATTCGGTATGGGCGGACATTCCAAGGGTGATCAATTATGGTTGTTACCAGGGTAAAAACGGTTCTATCTCAGGTCCTTTCCCGCCTCCTGATCGCTTTGGACACCTCTTCAAACCATTTCAAGATCCAGTCGGAGTTGTTTGTTGGAACAACAACATTAAATGGGGCTTCCTTGGTGCCTTGCTTTTCCTTCAAGGTATCACACTAATGTGGTTCTGGATGATTGTTAAAGTTGCTATCAAAGTCATCAGGGGGGGCCAAGCAGACGATACACGAAGTGACAACGAAGAGGAAGAAGAGGAAGATATTGATTTGGATGATGAACCCTTTCTCGAGGAAGTTCCGCTGTTGGAAAAAGAGCCATATGAGGAAGAAGTTGGCGTCGAAGAATTGAATCTGGAGAAAAGAACGTCGAAAAATAGTCGTTATAAGAAGACTACGAGCAGTGCTAGTGGCGTAAGCATCCCGGGACACAGCGATAGAAAGGAATTGCTGGGCAGGATTGGTTGTGATAAAGGCGTTTAGAAATATGCTAGGGTTCCGACACATGATTTTTCCTGCTCCCGATGTATGGGGTAACAGGAGCGTGATGAATTGGGGAGTGAGGAAGACCTCTCGCGAGAATTAGCGAGGAATGTCATTTTTTCTTGCTTCTTGTTGGTGGTATATGGCATGGGATTTCTTATTTTTACAAAGATATCGGGACACACCGGCTGGTTTTTGGAGAGTTATGATGATAAAACATACCCGTTTCCTATTTTATGAAAAGTTGAACGAAGGAAAAGAAAGATTCCAATCGAATTTCCATTTTAAGGAGTTGCATATCACTCGAAGACTTCATGGTGATGATATCATTTTGGTAGTGGCGAAGGGAGGGACAATTGTATCTATGTGTTTATGTATGTGGATTAGATGTGAATGAAAAGATTATACCCAGTTTCAGACAGAACTTTGGTGTATTAAAACACCTATGGTTAGGTGTGACATCAAGGACAATATTCCTAAAGTCTAATGAGAGAAGAAGTAGATGTAACAGTGTGGATCATACAAATTAGCACAGCTGAAGAATACAAATATCGAGTTTAGTTGAAGTGAGATTAGGTAAAGTGTACAAAGGCATGAGGCACGAGGCTTGCGGCAGAGAGGGGGAACTGAGGAGCTGTTGGGAACTGTATCTATCTATACAGGAGAAGATGGATTTGACTATTATACTTAGGTTCTAGGTCTGCGCCCTCTTAAGCTCTTAACGAATTCAGAATGACGACTTCCAAGTTCTTCTCTTTGACTTCCGTGGCGCAGTTGGGCTGGCTCATCACATTCGATCTAGAATCACCCCCCAAATGTCCAGTGGTAAGAGATGCTTTCATGACCATTTACAAGATTCAAGAAACAGTATCAAGTATTTCCATTTATCCTTAGCAATGCTTTCATACCACCCACCCATGATCAATATCAAACCAAACTCTCTTTACTACCAACCCAATCATAAATCGACGTATTCGGACTTCTAAACAAATAGGTAATCTTCAAATAGATCCCGGATGACCGGTACTTTGAGCGGGGCCGTGGCTGCAGAAAGTGAAAAAGCATGGCGCACATGGTCTTTTTTTAGTGTAGTGTGAATACCGAGTCCGAGGTTTACGAAGAGTGGACGTGTACTCTGTGTGAAGTATTATTCGAAGGGCTCGAGAGCGAAATGTTCCATGCTTGTGGAGAAGGGTTGATTGAAGGAGCTTGGGAGGAGTAACTGTCTGGGTTATGACAGGACAATGTCAGGGCAAAGCTTGTAAGGCAGGTCCCACCGTATTGGTGTGTTTGTGTATAAGTTTGAACAATGATACATCATACATATATTTCTGGCATCTTTTAATAATCTTTCAACTTTCTTCTTTCCAAATTCTTGCTTCTACTGTGTAGAAATACTTTTGGTGAAACTCTTAATTGGGTTTGGAACCGGAGTGGGTTTTCGATAACGGGTAGCTTCATCATTGGGTACATCTGGCAGCGACATCAGGACAGCTTGAGGTGAGACATTGAAGGACAATTCAACATAAATTCGGGATGGCCGCGCCGGTAGATCCAGCGACGAGAAAGAAGGTGTTGAGAGTGGTGTTCTTCTCGCTGTTATTAGATTTGGTGCGTCTACACAATGGGCAGATTAATCGCGAAAGATGGCAAATAGCTAACACATCCATTTTAGATCTCGTATGATATACTTTTCCACATGAAACAAGCAGACATGAGGATCGCAAACTGACACGCTCTCGGGCAGATTCACATTCATATTGCCTCTATTTCCAAAGCTGCTGGAATTCTATAGGAAGTGCGTTTATCTAGTCTCTAACTATCCGGATAAATATCTAATATGGAAATAGTCTTGAGGCGCCAACTGCCTTTTCCTCTTCATCCAAGTCTCCTACACTTCTCGCACATATCCTCACATATCTAAACACATACAAAGCATCATTCGCGAAACCGATCGACTCTCGATATGATATTGTGTTGCTAGGTGGAGCTCTTGGGAGTTTATTCTCGTGCGCAAATATAACCTCGCTACCCATTTCGACCCGGCTTTGCTAATACTCTTCATCACAGCCTTCTCCAAGCTCTCGCGTCCCCTATAATCGGTACTCTCTCAGATAAATATGGTCGTCGCACAGCGCTCCTCGCCAGCATGACTGGCAACATCCTCAGTGTCCTCCTCTGGGTATGCGCCACCGATTTCCGTACCTTTCTCCTCTCGCGCGTCGTTGGCGGACTCTCAGAAGGCAATGTTCAACTCGCAATTGCAATCGCCACAGATATATCAGATGAGAAACAGCGTGGTGCAACAATGGCTTTGGTGGGAATATGCTTTAGCATAAGCTTTACTTTTGGACCTGCATTGGGTGCTTGGCTCAGTACAATTAGTACTGTACAGGCAAATCCTTTTGCTACTGCGGCTGGGTTCTCTCTATTTTTGATTGTGACAGAAACCATTTATTTGTATATGTGTTTGCCAGAGACATTACCTAGTAAGGTTGCGCAGGCCAAGTTGAATGGGGAGCCGGCTGCTACAAATGGGGTTACCAAGGCAGCCGGTTCTTCGACTGAGAAGACGCAAGCTAAGATGGTATCCTCGAGTACTGATGGGGTGAAGAAGCAGGGAAGAACAAATTCCCACTTCCTACTCAACCTTACTCATCTTTCTTTCATTCTGTTCTTCTCCGGCATGGAATTTTCCCTTCCTTTCATGACATACGACCTTTTTGGCTATACGTCCGCACTAAATGGTCGTCTCTTAGGATATATGGGACTTGTAGCATCTCTTCTTCAAGGAGGAGTAACCCGACGTCTTCCGCCTCTTCTTTCTGTTCGCATAGGCGTAGTCTCGTGTCTCGGCGCGCTATTCCTCCTCGCCCGCATCAAAACCGTTGCAGGTCTCTATCTAGCCACTACTCTCTTAGCCGTCACAACTGCAACAGTTGTCACGGGTCTCAATGCACTTAGTTCATTCGAAGCAGGCGAGGATGAAAGGGGTGGAAAATTGGGAAACCTAAGAAGTTGGGGACAGCTTGGAAGAGGGCTAGGACCATTATTATTCACAAGTGTCTATTGGTGGGCGGGAAGAGAAGTGGCATATAGTATTGGAGGTGTGGGTCTCATGGGAGTGGCATTATTGGTTACTTTTGGATTAGAGACTCCGGGAGGAGAGAAAGGAAAGAAGATTGGGGATGTTAAAGGGGAAGTGGGAGAGTTGTAGATCGGGGCATAGTCTCGATATTTGACATTGTGTTTTTGTAAGAGTTTTGGTTATACATTTGATGAGCTTTTGCCTGAGACTCGTTTCGGCAAATTCGTCTTTTTCGACTCGAAGGACATATACTCGATTTTGGGCTGCTACGAATCATCAAGTATATCCAGGTTTGGGCAATTGAAGGGAGAAGGGGACGGAGATGTAGATTAGAGATATCCTTTGGTGCATTGTATTTGTATTGAATTGTTTGCAAGCTTCGAAGAGAATGAAAGATTGGAAATGTTTTCCAATGGATGTGCTGATAAACTATTAATTAAACAAGTAAGAGAGGACAGGAGCAAAGAACGAGGAAAGGTATTGGGCGAATATTCCTTTTATAGGGTAAATTAGCTATACAAATATATGTATGTTACATCATATCACAAGATCCAGAATTAAGTTATTAAACAACTCAACAACTTCCTCCGGTACAAACACATAGGCTTTGTTATTCGTGCGGTACCTACCCAACTATCTGACTATCTAGGACTACCTAGGTATACATAGCTATGTAGCTAACCTAGCTAAGGACGAACTATCTTAAATGAAAATCTCATACTAGATACCTATCTAGCGAGAAATTCGCGATTCGGAATCTCAGGAGGAGGGAATTCCCTCGATGAGCACAACGTGTAGCAACCAGAACGAAACCAGTCTTCTTCGATAAAAATTCAATCCCGGTGAGTTTCGAACATTTTAACCATGAAACTATCAGAAAACATCAGATCAGAGCGTTATTACTTTGCTCGCTACCGAGTGAGTAGGTAAGATTATATATATTATACATTTCATATTTAGATACATACGTATGTGCTCGAGTAGATGTGCCATATGTACCTCGCTCGCCCTAGAATTAAAAATTTTCAAGAAGCTTCCTCATCCTCCATCTACACCAAATTCCAATCCTATTCAAACGCCCGTTCCTGTAAGTGAATACGGATCATTCTAATCTCATCTCGTCTCTTCTTACTTCTTCTTTCTATATACAAATACATCGGAATTCGAGATCATTAAATCCGTCGTGCCGATGAATGGATTAGTCTTAAATTCATACTCTCCCTTATAAATTATTTCCAACAATCATATGTCCATTATCCAATTTCTTCTCTCATCAATCCATGCTAAACATCCTCACTCCCCTTCTTCTTCTCTGACTTCCTTCTCAATACTCCCCCAAACCCTCTCATACTCCCCCCACTATCTTTCCCCGTATCGTTCGCACTCGCGTTACTATCTCCCCTACTCCTCGCTCCATCACTAATATACACATCCTCTTTACTCCTACTCCCCTCTCCTAACCCTGATACAACACCCCCTACAGCACGTCCTACGCCTAGACTAATACCACTTCCACCTATACTTCCTGGTCTACTTTTATTTCCTTTTGTGTCGAAAGAAATGTTGCTGCCGATAGAAACACTGCGTAAAGGTTTCCTGAAGCGAGCGGGAGTGGATTGGGAATGCATTTGTGGAGAGGGAGTTGTGATGGGGATACGGGAGCTTGGTTGGGAAGAGTGTGAATGAGATGGGGGCGTGGAAGGTATTCCCTCTCCGTCTTCAGGATGTGGCTGGGGTTTGGGTTTCAGGGCATGATGAGAACTGTCGAATCGGGGAAAGGGAGTATTAGATGTATTAGGGCCAACAGGCGAAGTTTCGGTCGAGTCGTCATCGTGTACATATGAGTTCCTGGAATGGAGCTTAGCGCGTTTCCGTGCACTATTATGGTTGTATGTGCTTTCAGGTGTATTGAGATCGGCTGATGATTCGTCCCCAGGCTGTATCATGGTAATTGGATCTGCATCGACATAGGTTCCACTTCCCATGGATTGACTCTCACTGTCTTCTTCACTAAGATAAGTCAATGATCTGGAGTTCATGGTCCCAATGCGCATTGAGTTGGTACGGGCGCGATTATAATGTTCATACTCCTCTTTCGAATGCTCTGCATTGTAGAAGGACTCCAAGGCGTCGAAAACATGCGGGAAGACTAGAGTGTTGACTTCTCGAGCCCACAAGAAATCGAGATGCTCATAGTGAGAGATTTCAATGTGAGTTGTCTGAGGCGGGAGCTCTTTCCGCATTACGTTTATGTCGACTAGTGAGTCGCTGCCGCCATACAGCAATACAATTGGTGTTTTAATGTTGCGAGTTGGAAATTTGGCGACTTTGGTGTATTTGTTTATACCACCTAAAACGGGTTGGGGCTCGTCATCGTACATTTGGAATGACTTCGTGCGGATGATTTGAAACCAATGAACAACTGCTTTGGTACTGGTGAAAGAATACAGATGAGGGTATGCCGCGAGCTTTTGTGAGGTGGACATATTCTTGGCGTGCCAGCCGAAGAGAAATTTCAACCCCATATCAATGAGACGCACGAAGATAGGGGGGTAAAGTATGGATTGCCACATAGTAGCCGATGAGAGGATAGAGCGGCGACCGAAAAGAAGAAATAGAACCTGAGGTGATGCTTTAACGAGTGCATCCACTATACCATTTGAAAGACCAGCTGGAGACATAGCAGGCGCAAGCGCAATGAATACATTGATCTGATCATTGAGCTTCGGATGGACAGCCAAAGTCGCAAAAGCCTGGGCAGTTCCTTGAGAGAATCCAATATACGATAATGATGGCGCAGAGGTTGTGTCAAGGATGTATTGAATAGTGTCAGGGATATCATAAAAGGCAAATTCATCCATTGAAAAGTCCCAGAAAGCTGTGTCTGTCGGTGAATGGTGGATGGACTTCTTGGAGTACTTGTTTCCGCGATTGTTTCCAAGCTACAAATCTTTAGTCTCTCATGTGTGCATAGTTTGACATGGGCCCAGCTTACCCAAACATCATAACCTCTTTCCACTAGGGTAAAAGCTAAGCATCTCTCTTTATCAGTCAAACAAACCCAGACCTCGCTGTTCATGAGCAAGCCATGGTGTAAATATACAACAGGCTTTTTAACGCTACCAGGTCCACTGTTGACCTTTGTATTTTCTTCTCCTTTCTTCCAACCGAGTCGATGAGCGCATAGCAGATAGCCATCTTTGGTTTGTACAACATGCTCTTCGGCATAATAACCAGCTAATTCGCAGAGATCTACAAAATCTGAAGCGTTTCGAATGGAGGTGGATATATCTGAATCTGTCAGTCCTTTTCCTCGATCAGATTCTGCTGAAAGACTGCTCCAACCTTGCTTTCGTGTCTCTGATTTCTTAGCTGCTGCAGATGTGAACCGATTGAAAAGGCGCCTCGAACCTCGATAACATAGTTTTATAATTGTCGAAGCTGTGCCATTGTTAGATAATCTTTCCGACGATGGCAAGTGGTGGGTTGGAACATACGAAGTGCCAATGTCAGTATTCTAATTATTGCTTCTAACCCAACAAGAAAAAACGAGCTTATCAGTGCCAAATACTCGCTCCTGTATGATTGATCAGCGATTGCCACATATAACAATTCAGCAGAAAACTTACGGGCAGAGCCGTCCGATGAATGGAATGTACATTGTGTTGAGTATCTTCTATCGTATCAAGGACTTTATTTGCGCGGTGAGATAGTCTTATACCATCTGAAGAGGCGATCTTGACCGCAAAACTGATAACGAGCTTGATATATGCAGCTAATTGCCCTAGAAGATCTAGAATATAAGGGTCTGCACAGAAACGGTATTAATTAAGCTAGGTTATTGACGTGGACAGAGCTCTAAAAATGCAAAGATGTAAAGATGCACACACGTAGAGTCCAATCGTTGAGACCTTCATTGATGCCACATCCACTTTCACATGCTAAATCGCATATCGCCTTCACTTCACTCACGCCTCGAGTGTTAAAATGAAAGTTGGTTGGTTGAGGATGATTGTTCAATTCAGACTTATCAAAGAAAAAAATAGGGAGAGTTGGACAAACACAATGGCAATTATCTCGAATGATTGGGCTTCAACATCAGACGATGGATTCACAGTTGTCGTCCCTAATTGCTTTATTTACTTGCGCGTTGGAAAAATCTGGGGAGCGCGGTAGAGCGGGAGAGCGGGAGCTTGATGGTCTCGGTCGGGTAATCCACGGGATTTGTAGCTTCCGCCCAAGAAAGTGGCACTTTATTAATGGTTTGTTTGTACCCGAGGAATGTCATGACAATACCTACATTCTGCGAATTGAAGCTCTTTTCAGAAGAAGTTCTATACCCTTTCCTGTACACTGTTTACTAGACTGGAAGTATTTTGATCACAAGTCTCAAGAAGACGACTAATTCAGTATGCCGAGTTCTTGTCAAGATATCCGTTCGCATCTTCCTTTCCTCTCATCAAGGCCCCGCTAAATTTTCGCAGGAGCTGCACTAGCACAATGTCTCCAAGAGTCAGACTGTGTCATGATTTATCGCAATAAGCCTTCCGATTGTCTGCGAGCTCCTCTCCTCGAGACTATGCCGACCAAGTGTCAACAATTGAAGACAGGCTACGGTGAATGCAAACGAGGCTTAGTCGATATGCGCAAACGATTCAGAGGCAATCAACCAATTTCTGTGAGCAAGGAGATTGAAGGAGGGGGGGAGAGAAACACCGGTGGGCATATGCTCTATGCTGGAAAGCCAGCTTTCGAAAGCGGAGTCAAAGAGACGAGCGGAAACGAGCCCGAAGAGAAGGATTGGAGGCAGTTGGAGAACGAGAGATACAGAAAGGAGTAAAAGAAACAAATCCCTACTTTCAGGAAGAGGCATTGGTGTATCATGCTATACATCCGTTAAATTTGGGGTTCCATATTGCATTGGACGGCGTTCAGGCATTGTATATCAAAGGCATTACGCGATCAAGGTTGATTATCATAACGAAATTGTAAGGAAATCCACTCAAGCCTCAAACTTCACTCATAACTATACACCAGTCTTCGAGATAGGGACCTCATTGCGGCCAACTCTTGGTCCGTCAAGCTGTTATTGGTTTTTGTTTCGTGGGCTGAAGCGGGATTTATGGTTGATAGGTTCTCTCAACCGGTAAATCGGATCCAAACTTCTATAGCTACACAGCCTTACTTGCTTACTTTCGGTGTGACTCACGGACAATAGGTATTGAGAAACCCGAAAGAACATGCGTTCAACTCGGGTTATCGGCCGTGAAAAAAGACTGGCTTCATCAACACCGGCCGTACTGGCAATTGATCGTATGCTGCATGAACGCGAGCATGCACTTTTTGTTTGCATCTGTAGTACAGCCGCCTCTGCCACCCTTGCCCAAACTCTGCAATCTTATATCACGCTGCAAGTTCGGCAAGAGCGGCCCCACGTCGCATTTCAGAACTGAACATTTGAAGCACGAGATACCTATCGAAAGAAGTTTTTCGGCCATTGGACTTGCGGTGAAATTCTTGGGTTGAAAACATCTGATTTGTATTATCCCTGTCTCAGGAGCTTTCTGATCTTGGTATTTGCCACTTGCCTGCTATCGTCCTATGATTAGCTCTAATTTTACCCACCCATCCTACACTCAACGCCATAAATCAACTTCGCAGAGAGGACATTCATGTCGCCGCCAAATCTCCAATCCATAAATATACAAAATCCCAAAACACCTTCGTCATTGTTCATTCAAGCCCACCAAGGTTGAATTGGTTCATAGTCCCAGCCCCATCCACCCATCCTCCTACCAGCTCACTACTCGACAACTTTTCACGTTGTTCCTGCTCGTATCGACTCAGTAGATCTTGATACATATCACCAAGGTTGTGTAACTCGGTGCTGAGCATCTTCACCTGTTCTTCGAGTCGCTGTCGCTCGTTTGCTTGACGTTTCCGAAAATTTCTCTGGGACAGGCGATTTTGTACAAGTCGACGCTATAATTTGTCAGGTTAAAGGAGCCTAAAAATTTGGAAATCGTTCTCACCATCTTTTGTGCGGGTGTCTTCTCTGTTACTGAATCTGTTGAGTCATGCGATGTCTCTCGTGTGCGACTACCTTGAGATTTGGGTTTTCGTTCACGAGAAGCTCGGTTTTGGCCTCGTTTCTATATTTTGTTTGTCAGTTAAGAAAACAAGAAGTCTCTTCAATTTAAGGCATTATTATAAAAACTTACCAATTCGCTTGACAACTCATTGATCATCTCGTTCCTTTCCGATCCATAATTTCTACTCTCTGTCGGAATGCTTTGTTCCAATTCTGGCACCATAGACACATCAATGGTATCGAGGTATGGACTCGGATACGGCGGTATAGTGTATATACTCTCCGTTTGTGGGATCGTACAGGTTGTCTGTTTGTTATATTAACGCCTTGCTATAATGAATTTAAAGAATGAACATACGTATGGAAAGGCAGATCCGAATGCTTCGGTATTTAAGTCACACGGCACGTCTTGATCAAATGTCAAAGAGGGAGGCGAAGGAGGCGAATACCAAATTGGAGTGGAAATTGCCATTGAATATCAGTCGTATGATTAGCTTGTATAAGATTTTCTGTGTAAGGTTGAAGTTTGTTAGGATGTTTGTTGTGATTAGAGTTTGTCTACGGTTTTAAAGTCTCGAAGGACTCGAACGTATATATAATCAGTAATCAGAAATGACTCCAGTAGCTTACAAAAGCTTCAACCGCCGCATATTCCCGAATATCTAGGCAGCGGCAGTAGAGCATTGCGCAGCTTAATTGGTAGCCTTTCAATAGGCTATAGCTATCGCACACACCATATATACCATGCAAAAATCCAGCTTACATATCCGATCGGCAACACAAAACACCGGTAGAGCAATCGATGGAAAGTTCTTAATGTCCGCCTTTTCAAGGGTCGAAACAGGTTCTGACATCACTTTTCACTGCTATTTCAGACGGTGAGTGGAAAGCCACACAGGTGCAAACAAAAATTTATTTGTGTAGCATTGTATCACTCATCTGCGGAAAATCAAACCACTTTGGGATGTGGTGGACGCCTTTCAACATACATGCATGATATGACGAGGCTTACCGTATTCGGTGCGTGCACTTTTAACCTGGGGGTCCACGTGTATGGACCGCCTTTTGCTTAATGAATTTAAGCTTGATATTCTTTCCGCTCTCTATCTGCAGAGTCAGCGCGAAGATAAGGATGTGATTGGATACCGAATCGAGTTTCTTCATCGAGCGTCTTGCGCAGGTGGAAAAGGTGCATACGTTCGGCCTTTCCGCGTTGCTCAAAGTTGATTACAAAGACGGATTTACGATGGCCGGGTTTAGAGCTTTATATCCAGAGGATCTGCATACTTTTCTGCCGGTTAAGTGAATTGAATGGAAGCGTTCCTTCTAATCATTCCGTGGTGGAAGCAGGTCCTAGGTCTTTTGTAATCATAATGTGTCGTGCGATTGAGAAGGGTCTGGGAGGGACTATATATACATTATTCCAATTGACAAATCAAAAAGATACTTCAGGCCATTCCGCGTTACTGCTTAAATTTATCTTCTCGTGTATAGTATATCGGCTTTACATAGAATCATAGTAGATGAACTTGGACTAGCTTCCATCTCCCCGTAAAACGTCCCCAAATAAGTAACCAACGTACTCTCCACTATCTTCCAAGTCTCAACTCCAAAATCTTGTACCTCTATCATAGAATTACCTACATACCAAGCTCTATGATGAAGTTCATCCGTAGAGCTTTCTCTGTGAAGAACTACTCGAGATAAAACTTCAATAGCTCATCCCCAGTCTATACTCGTGTCTGGTAACGAGTATACACAGGCGGGGGCGAAGAGATTGTCCTTGCTGTTTTGGAACGCTGTAGAATTCGCGCAATGCCGTTTAGATATATCAGGGAGTCCAGACGGGAACACTTGTGTATGATGGTGCGGAGAGGGTCTATGAGTCGTGGACTTGATTCATCGGGCGAAAACCAGTTCATTTCTATGAAAAATGAGCGGATGCGGGAGCCTCTTTATTTCCAACACAGAGAACCCTTTCCAATTTCCAACACTTTGCAGATAACGACCGACAGCTTGGACCGCTTTGCGCTTCGAATCCTTAGGCCTGAAAATATATGACTCTCATTCGAGACACCCTAGCTCTCTTGGCCTCTTGCAACTTTTTCTCGCGCCAAACTCGCGCATAACATGACTGCGAGCTTCGGTTCTGGCGCCTCGATCATTATCCACTTGGATCAATGTGAAGTCTCCTACTTTGCTAGAGCTTGAATTACTTTCACTTGCATCTAGATATTTTCAATGTGAGTGGGAGGTAGGGATTTGGCTTCGGGTCGTGATTAGCATTGTGTACCCTGAGTACATGAATCAGTAAACCCAGCATACTGTCAAAACTTGACGTTGAGAATTTTCCACTGGAAGTAGCTTCGTTACTAATGGTCTGAAAGATCAGCATTATACCCGTCTGTTTTGAGACTTTGCAATCTCCAACACAAAGTATCGACAGACCTGTCAGAAATTAGAACTCACCATGAATCTATTGACCCTCATCTTAAATCTCGCAGACATTTGTCACAACAAAGGATTCCGTATCATGAGCTAGATGCTTCTAAAACAAAATTGCCATGCGAAGAACATGCTTAACGCTGCAGCACCTATTTTTTGTACTCTGTACTTCGTGCTGAGGAACACGTTGTTTTTCAGTTCTGATCGGGTATTGTAAGGCTTTATAAGCATCAATTGCATAGCATTCTTGATGTTCTAACCTGGATGAGAATTTTTTTACAACTTATTACACATGATGAGAGCATGATATATGGGTAAGAGTTGAGGCGATGATGTTGCTTTTCGTTTTCTTGCTTTTTGCGTGCCATATTTCATGAGTATTATTATTTCGTAAAGTGAAGGGTCGAATCGTTAAGACAATTTTGCATTCTTGATCTTTTGATCGACATAGTACTTTTCCACAAGTCTCCGAGTCATTCACTCCTGTCTAATTCATTCCCCTCAACATTTTTGAGCTACAAACAAATGCGGACAACATAGCACCTTTCCGAATGCCACTTTCGATTCATATATCCCTACATCTTAGAAATTGTCCCAACCCTCTATCTTGGCAATTCGAAAAGCATTTCGCCGTCCCACCAGTGATTTCCGCACCAGAGAATTAGGTTGTCGAACGTTCTTGGAGAGATGAATAAGCTGTCATTGCACTGTAAAAAGCCAATAGTTTTTAGTTATACCAGCCGAATTTGGCTAAAAAGCTCAGTACCCAACATGAGCTTCGCTCCCAGCTTTGTTGATGTATACAAAATGTAGCTCAATTGTGTGTGTTCGGATTTGTATTAGTATAAAATCTCCGCTATTTATCTTCTATATCTAGGAATTTTGCTGTTCATCCAAGACCCATTTCACTCCGTCTACAACCATATCCGGCTGCGTTACCAGGATAAAGTGACCACTCTCGTCAGCAAACACAAGTTTTCCCCTCGTGGAAAGTTTCAAATGTTCCTTCATAAGTCCCTCACTTTTCTCATCAGCAATGTTGATCAGGTTCCTAACATAACTCCTCTGCTCCTCAGTCCCATTCCCCATCTCAACACCCGCTTTATACAACCCACTCCAATCTCTGCTCCTCAGGCCCCCGATCACATAAACCGGTTTATCTCCAAGAAGCGGCTGCTTATTCCGCAGCTCTTTCTTTAACAAAGTATCAAAACTCGGGGCGTATTCATCATCCTCTTTCTTTGCCTGTAGCATGTATTTCTCTGTTCCTCCTTCGCCTTCGAATGCATCCCATTCTCCCGTGGTGAATTTATGCTCGGATCTGAGACTAATACCAGAAAAGAAATCAACTCCTTCGGAAATCGCTTGGAGATTTGCATCATTAGGATTCAGCACCTGTAGCGCAGTCTCGTGATTCGCATCGACGAATACCACACCAGCGATGTGGGGGCCATTTCCTGTAAGGGCAATGAATTCGTTTATGAGTACACCGGCCCAAGAATGCCCAACAAGAATTAGGGGATTTGAGATGGAAGCTTTCTCAATCAGATAAGAGAGTTCTAAAGCAATATTCTCCGCTGTGGGCGCAAGAGGTGAGAGCTCAGAATTGCCATAGCCGGAACGGTCGTAGTTGTAGCTGCGTAATGAGGAGGGAAGTAGCCGTGTCACAGCAGCCCAAATGCGACTGGTGCTTTCTACACCTGCTATAAATAACACAACGGGATCTTTGGAGCTGCTGGGTTCTGGGCCATGAGTGTAGAGGGCGAGGGAGTGAGTGCCGATGTTGATAAGAGTGGGGGTCGAGGAAGACATTATGAGCTTATGAAGCTACGCGTTTCTGAGGCTTCTCAAATTCAAATGGGGTGTGATATATGATGATGCTCTCCAAATATCCAAGCTACTGCATCCATACATATATTCCATCACTATTAATGCTTTGTCAGGTCTCTGAGTCAGGCCGTCTTCCCTGAGCGTAAGCGAAGCTCGGACATAATCATGATTAACGATTGCTAATAAGCTCTCCATATATCTGATTGAAGATATCTACAGAGATCTCCAGGGGAATAGAAGATCTTTACGCAAAAGTACCTTGAGAGCACGTCACAAGTATTAAATGTAATGGCTGAAGGGCGTAAATCTGCGGCTATGTAAGCGCTAGCTGATTGCCAATTCAAATAACTCACGCTTACACATACTATTTGATCCTTTGAGCCGGGATCCGGGAGTGCTAATAGAAAAGCTTTTTCTCATCTATCTCAAGCCTGTAAATAGTGCTATTTTTGGAGCAGTGGCTCGAGAGTAATAGGCTTATCAGCTGTTTAAGGGGAAATCCTAGCCCTCTTGCTACCCACACAGTTTAGACTCGGATCTGTTAGCCACTTCGGGTAAACTGCAGCATACCCCTGAGCCTGATATCGGTACTGGTAACTCGGAACGACATCCAACAAAACCGACCTACATCTCGACTGCCAAGCCCGTCCATTCTCATTCTTGCTTGCTTTTCGGCATTACATGATTTTGTCTTGTGTGGAAATATTTCTTAGTCATGAACGCTTCTAGCGTTTGTGTTGCAGATGCAGATGCTCTTTTTGGTCCTCGGGTCGATCCATGTCGCAGACAATTCGACTTCACGTTACTTTTCGAGCAGAGTGTTTTCACCGTCGGGCCATCTGCAATATTTATCGTACTGCTTTCTCTGAGAATACCGAAGCTATATCGGGAGAAGAGAAAAACACTGCCGAATTCACTTTGGGAGTTTAAATTGGTGAGTTTCCCCATCTATTGTTATCATACGTGTGACGCTAACAACGACAGGTGGTAATATCAGTGATTTTATGTCTTCAAATTGCTCTTTTAGCATCATGGATAGTTTCTCAGGGTCAACAGACACCCGTATCTGTTCCAGCAACCGTCCTGTCAGTAATTGCCACTATTGGTCTCGCAGCATTATCGAACCTGGAGAATAACCGATCTATACGCCCTTCATTAGTAATTTGCACTTATCTTCTTCTTTCCACGCTATTGGATATAGCTCAAGCAAGAACACTTTGGTTGCAACATGGAAACACAGCATTGTCGGTACTATTCACAAGTAGTGTGCTAGCCAAAGCAGTTCTACTATGTCTCGAAGCATTCGAGAAAAGATCTTTTCTCAAAGATCCCTACAATAGATACCCACCAGAAGCTTTGGCAGGAGTTATTAATACGAGTCTTTTCTGGTGGCTCAATACACTCATCCAGAATGGTCACAGAAACCTGCTCAGTCTTGGTGATCTCTTTGACACCGATAAAGCCCTGTCAACTTCTTCCCTAGAGACAAAGATGCAAACTGCATGGCGAAATCAATCGCCCAATGGAAAATATTCTCTCCTCTTCGCTATTCTTACAAGCTTCAAAATCCCTCTACTCACACTCATATTTCCGCGTCTTTGCCTAATCGGATTCAAATTCTCTCAGCCATTGCTCATAAATCGAGCCATCTCGTTGATTGACAATCCGAGACGCCGGGAAATCAAAATACCGGATATGCATTGATTGGCGCAACAGCTCTTATATACCTTGGACTGGCTATTAGCACTGCCCAATACCAACACCAGATATTCCGAGTCATCACCATGATTAGAGGTGGATTAGTCTGCATTATTTATAATTCAACGCTATCCCTCGATGCAAACTCTACAGGCGATTCTGCTGCAGTCACACTGATGAGTACAGATATAGAACGCATTGGAACTGGATTCAGTAGTGTCGATAGTTTATGGGCTGGTCCGATCGAAGCAGGAATCGCAGCATATTTATTACAGCGAGAAATGGGTCTAGCATGTATCGCACCTGTCATTATTTCACTGGGTGAGTCAAATTGTGCACTTCGCAACATTCTCTACTAATCCCTGTAGCATGCACGATTGGAGCATTTTCAATCATGAAATGGGCAAAACATACTCAGAGGGAATGGGTCGAAGCGGTTCAGAAACGCGTTGCAATCACATCATCAGCACTTAAATCGATCAGGGGAATCAAGATGCAGGGACTCACAACACGATTGTCCGAAGACTTGCAGGATCTTCGTGTCCAGGAACTCGAGTATGCGAAGCCGTTTCGTAGGAATATTATTGCCACGGCAGTGTCATCTAACGTCACAACCCTCTGCGGACCGGCTATTACGTTTATTGTCTATATTCTTCTTCAAAGAACCAAGGATTCGGCAACGCTGAATATTGGACAGGCTTTCACGAGTTTGTCTCTGATTTCGTTATTGAGTACGCCGGTTTCGGAATTGGTTCAGACGATTCCTACGTAAGTTGATTTCAAGGGATACCAGAGATTATGAATGACTAACTCGAGAGAAAGATTTGCGGCCGCAATGGGTTGTATGGAAAGAATTCAGACTTATATCAGGACACAAGATCGCAACGATCCTAGATTTTCTAGACAAGATTCTGAACGCATCTCGATATCTGGGGAATCTGGAGACAATGTCAATCTTGTTTCCCATGAGATGGAGCTGCAAACGGTTCGTTCAATCATGGCCGGCCTCTTCGTCCCGTGCTCGGAAAAATGATATCCTTACAATCAAAGACGCATCGTTTACTTTCTCACCCGAAGGCACACCAGTTCTCAAAGATATCAATATCGAAATTTCTCGCGGTACTTTAGCCATGATTATCGGTGCATAGGAAGCGGCAAATCAAGGTCTCCTGAAAGCAATTCTTGGCAGAAACTACCAAGTAGTAAAGGATTTGTATTCACGAATACTTCAAGTATTGCATTTTGTTCTCAAACCCCATGGTTACCCAATAGCAAGCTACGAGAACTTGTGCTTGCGGATCAAGCTACGATGAAGTTTGTTATCACGCGGTTGCTCGCGGCTCTTGTGTGCTTCATCATGATATTGCTACGTTTCGGATGGCGAGGAGGACTATGATCGGTAGCGATGGGGCTACTCTGAGCTGTGGACAGAAGCAGAGATTGGTGGGTTGATTTTACTGTTTTAGATATATTAACCTGCTTCTTGTATGTAAGCTAATCCTGGTTAGGCCTTGGCACGCGCATTGTATTCCAGAAAAGACTTACTTCTCATCGATGACGTTTTTAGCGGACTCGATTACAAGACAAACAAAGCTGTCTTCCGCAACATTTTTGGTCAAGAAGGACTATGCAAGGAGCATAACATAACTGTCGTTCTTGCCACGCACGCAAGTAAGCGCGGATTCGAGTGAAATAGCAAAAAAACACGAACTGAGCTGACGGAATTTAGTTGAACATCTGCAATCTGCCGACAATGTTATTGTTCTCTCTAACAATGGTACTATTGTAGAACAAGGAAACTTTCGAAAACTGCGAGAAAATGATGATAGCTATGTCAAAGACTTGATTTTCCATGAAAGTCCAGACGAGAAATCAGACGAAGTCTCAGTCACAGAAACCGCGAACAAAACACCGACTAGACCAAAATCGGCTGAAACCAACGACTTCAACCGTCAAGATGGCGATGCCAGTGTATACTTCTACTTTGCGAAATCCGTAGGCTGGATCTACTTCTCTCTTTTCATCGGAACAGTACTTTTGTACACGTTCTCCAGCGAATTCCAAGCTGTTCTCCTAGAACTATGGTCCAAAGCGGAGACCAAGCATTCAGGTGTCTGCACAAATCTATACATGGGCTTATACGCAATGCTATCCATAACAGCCCTGTGTGGAATTGGGGGGTTGCTCTGCATCACATTGTTATTTGCAGGCCCATATGCTTCTATTAATCTTCACCGTACGCTCTTGCATACCGTCATGACTGCGCCATATTCCTGGTTCACGGCACATGATAGCGGGATAACGCTGAATAGGTAGGTAACTTCAATATCTAATGCGAGTCAATATCAATTAACACTCTATAGATTCAGTCAAGATATGAGTTTAATCGACATGGAGCTCTTGATAGGAATCGTCGACACATTCGCAGGTACATTCATGGCCATTGCTCAGGCGATACTTATTGCCACTGGAGCCAAATACGTCGGAGTCATTCTTCCATTCATAATCGGCACTCTTTATATTCTCCAGAAAGTGTACTTGAAGACATCGAGACAACTTCGATTGTTAGATCTAGAATCCAAATCACCGCTCTACTCACACTTTACGGAGACGCTCAGCGGACTCACGACCATCCGCGCTTTTGGATGGCAAATCCAATCCGCTGAGAAGAATCGAAAACTTCTGGATCTCTCACAAAAACCTTACTATTTACTCTACTGTATACAGAGATGGCTCAATCTTGTTTTAGATCTCATCATTGCTGGCATTGCTGTTATTCTCATCACGTTTGCAACACAGATGCGTGGCACTACTAGTGCAGGTACTCTCGGTATCGCTTTGGTGAACATTCTACAGTTCAACTCGACATTGAGTTTTCTGATTAGAAAATGGACTCAGCTAGAAACTTCTATTGGTGCTGTAGCTAGAGTGAAGAGCTTTGAAGCGAATACTTTGTCGGAAAATGGTTTCTTGGAAGTTAATCTACCGCCACCTGAATGGCCTGTTAAGGCTAAAGTCGACTTCAAAAATGTGACTGCGACTTATGGGTAAGAGCAGAATCGGAGAAGTTATATAGAATTTACTAATAGTATTAACAGTAACGATGAACCTGCTGTGCGGGATGCCTCATTTTGTATCGAGGGTGGCACGAAATTGGGTATAGTTGGAAGGACTGGTTCGTGAGTGTACCTTTTCCATTCTCAACGTTTAAAGATCTAACATATCTTCCCGCAGTGGGAAATCATCTCTAACTTAGCACTCTTCCGGATGCTCGAGCTAAAAACAGGAGATATCCTCATTGACAACATCTCCATTTCTACTCTCCGCCGTGAATCAGTACGCTGTTCCTTCATCACCATTCCCCAAGAACCTTACTTTCTATCTGGCACTGTCGGCTTCAATGCAGACCCATTTCATTCTCTAGACAATCAAGCAATCCAGACTGCGCTTGTTCGTGTTGGACTATGGGACATAATATGCGATAACGGAGGTTTGGAAGCTTCCATGGACGCAACGCCTCTCAGCCAAGGCAAACAGCAACTTTTCTGCATCGCAAGAGCATTGATCAGGAAAGTAGCGTTGGAAAATAAGGATCATGGAATTCTGGTGCTTGATGAGGTGACGAGTAATGTTGATTCTGCTAGTGAAGAGATCATGTTACGGATTCTGGATGAGGAATTTAAGGGCTGGACAGTACTTGCTGTAGCTCATAGATTGGGAACGATTAAGAGATACGATAGAGTTCTGGTTCTTGATAAGGGGAGTGTGGTGGAGGATGGAGCGCCGGAGGATTTGATCCGAAAAGAGGGAGGTCTATTTAAAGAATTATGGGAGAATGGATTTGGGAAAGAGAGTACTGTGTAGTGTGTTGAGTAGAGCTTCGTTTCTTTCTCTGCCTTTGTTGTTTCTTTTACTTGTAAACAAAGGAAACTCCTTAGATTGTCGATTAATTCCATTCTATTATACTATTCAACCTATTCATAGCATGGAATACACTCGTACCCATACCGGAAGCTTTCACCACACCCAATACAATTGGAATGTAAAACTATTCAATGTGTATACTGGAACCTATCGATAATCCAACTGGCCCCATTACATGTAGCACACTCAGTTCCCCATTAGATAGCCATCGCATGCTGTCAATGTCGTGTTATGGACTACCATCACATGTTGACCTCTTCTGACAATCACAACTCTATCCAGAGATACAGCGTCGTCGATAACTTTTTGAAGTAGAAGGGGATAATAAGAAAATTGGTTCATATGAGCGATATTTACAATATTCGCAGTTACATGGAGCAAAGCTCATTATGTGTGGAGATGAAATCGTCCCGTTGAGGCTATCACAAAGGGAATATATTTTTACACAACGCTTGTGGCCATAAACTTATTGGCAATGCTTTGTAGAAAATGAAAAGTGATCAAAACATTGATGTCGTGATATCGTGATGAAAAGAATATGTTTTACTCAAGTCTATCGACGCTTTTGAACGGCGCATCATCGGCTAAACTTACCATTTTCCCATCTTTCGTCCGAGAGCATCCGAGTCATAAATTCTCCTTTCTCTTCCTGAGGCTGAGTCAAGTCTTCTTTCTTCAAAGAAACATCATGACGACGCGGCGTCTCCGTTGGTATAAATAAATTTCATTGTCTTGTAATGCGAAATATATCTTCAATTTCTCTTTGTACCCCGATTCAATAGCGGCATCAACAGTACCAGTATTTCCCATTTCCAATTTCGACGCTTTCATGCAGATCTCTTCTCGACTCTGTTGGGTGCAAGGTCACGATATTAACAAAGGGATTCCCCTACACACCTTTCTTCCCTAGACGCAAAAGAGAGGGGATGGAGATGCCGCGGTGGAGTCCTGTCCATCTACACACCGTGGTGACCGTCTGTACCAAAAATCGCAATCAAAATCTCATTTCATGAATGTTAGGCCCCAGCAGAAATCCTGGTCATCCGGACACGGCTTTCCAGGGCATGGAGGGCATGTAGCCTGTAGGGCCAATTTTCTGAACCCCTCAAAGATTCCCTTGAGTTCTAGAACGATTGGGATAATATTGGTTCGTGCTAAGGTTGCGTGGATCCGGGAATGTAGTAGATACCTACTGGGTAGATGAGATATGAAATGGGTAATATATTACATGAGAGAGTGAATTTAATTGAATGAGGTAAATAAAATGATGAACCCGTCAAGGATCATGTGCGAAGTAATGGTAGATGGAGTTGATGGGGTAGATGGAGATTTATCTGCTGAGAGTTTCCACTACTGTACCGGTAGTACTGTTTCTCATGCGATGATAATTCTGGGTACCGATGCCATTGTGTGCTCCGTACACTACGCGGCTACGACAATTTCAATTTCAATTTCGATTCCGAATTCGATTCCGCAAAAAGAAGTCGAGGACGGTGAAGAATGAAGAGTCAAAAATTAATGGTTGACAATCTAACAGTGAACACAAAATGATGCAGCAGATTACGACTACAAACGGACATTTCTCACAGGGTAACATTAGCAAGCATCTCCATAGAAAAAGAGCCACGACTGCTCTCCAATCTTACGGATCCCCAAGCTAACAATCTAATCCAGAAAACGGAACAAGGAAATCGGCCTTGTGCATGCAGTAATGCAACAATAATGCAAACACGGCAGTGACGATCTGCGGAGCGCACTGTACCTAGCTACGTACTGCAATGAAGATCTGATAGCTATCGTAAAACAGTAATCTCTCATCCCTATGAATGGTGTATCAAAAACTCCGAGCTATCAGATCAATGCTTTTTTTCCCTTTGCTTCTTTTCCCCCATCTTCCCCTTTATGCCAAGCTTTACGATCAAACATGTTAAAAGAAAAGACTAACCTTACTTATTGCTGTTTGAGGTGGTTAACTAATTTATTCTCCTTGCTGCATTTTGTAGATAGGTAGTAGGTAGTTAGGTAGACAAGTAAGTAGGTGTAGTCGTACAACAATATTTCTAACCCATACGAAGTATTCAAAATTTGCGAGGTATATTCTCTATACGAATCAGACGAAAGTTATTTTTCTCAGTGAATCAATTCGGTACCCCTGATTCTTCCTGGGTATGTACCGGTGTTGTACCTATCAGCTTACCAGGCTTTGCTTTAGACGCTCGTGAGTAAAAATGCTCGGCTAATGGATAATTGTTCGTTCCTGATTATGGTGAGGAGATCTAATGCAGGTACAAGATTCTTACAAGCTTGCCGAGAAAATCGAAAATCCAATAAGAATGGATAGATGGATACCCTAGACCTTGCGGTTCCTCTTACTAAAGAAATATGATTCACGTATGATATGGGTTGTTGAAATGGTTTCTAGACCTCCGTCCAAGAATCTTGGAACCTCTGCAATTCCTTAACTTTGGACTTTTCAATATATGTTATCTGGAGTACGAGGTATGTAAGTATGTGTATGTACGGAGTATGTATGTTATTCCAAGTTTGAGTTTGAACATCTGTGTTTCCTCGGAGCTGAGCTGAGCTGAGCTATACGATGTAATAGCTTTTGTTTGCTCGCTACCTACCCAGCTGGCTAATTAGGTAAAACAGAAACGAAACGCAAACGCAAGCAACAGAGAGTTTTGCAACATCTCGCTGCTCATCCATGTCAACCCCAGACTCTCGTTCTTGCAATCTTGACAAGCACCAACATTCAGGGAGCGAAATTCATGCGAGACCCTGTTGGAAATCTTGTTGGTCCCACCCGGTCGTTTCATTAATCAATACGAGATGAACTGCCGCATGCTCGGTGGCATCTGGACTTCTCGATATGACATCACGTTTGCTGGATCAGCTTTTATACATATTCTTTTTCGATGTGCTTTTCCGTGGGACGGGAGGCAGGAGATCTTCGTGTGCAATTATGAACCTGTCGTTTTGCTATAGAGTTAAATACCTCATACAATGCAAAGTTAGATGAATCGGGAATTTACAGTAGGTCGATGGATGACGGCGACCCGATGACTAGATTAAATGCTTCATCAACAATTATTTCTTAGTACATGCTCTATAGACCTAGACTGCCTAGTATCTATCAATTGATCGATTTATCTGCGAAGGAATGCCTACTAGACCATTACCCAGCCAAGGCTCTTTACACCTGTCCATCAACAATCCAACAGCCGACCCTAAGGCTCACTCACCACACGACCACGGTGATCTCCACCAAACCTTTCAACCCAACCTTTTTGATCCTCCAGGAATCATCTCTCTGGTAAATATACATCACATTGAGGCTTTGTATCAGGTTTCACAATATTTCCAGAAAATACAGTCAGATTGGATTTCTTCCCTTTCCTCGCCTCCAGCGTTTCGAGATTCTCCTTACTGTACGTACATAGCTCACTAATGCATCCATCCCAATAATCTCTTCCTCCCATCTATTGAATTCTCCACGCGAAACGAATAATAGAAAAGCGACAGTTTATCGAATTAATCATCGCATTGGTAACCTTTCCAATATTGCAAAAACGTTAGATCTTCACAATGAGGTATGAAAATGAAAATGAAAATAAAATATGTCCGTCTACAGACACCGTAGTACAAAACTGTTTCAATTGAAACATGGCACTATCCCTCTCCCTCGTGCATCTCATGATGATACAATACAAGAGCGCACAAGTCCCCGACCATCATGTCCACGCATGCAACTTGTTTCGAGAGAGAGTAGCGTGCACATTCTCACAAATTGATTATTATTGTATGATTCGTATCGCGTTCTGAATCATCGTCTCGTTCGTACCTACCTACGGATTACTCACCGACACGACAAAGCTCTCACATCATTCATTGTTCTTCCGGGGTCCGCATCGATACATCGATGCTTGAATCAGAAGTGAAATTATCATCTCCAGATTTCTTATGCTTCTGCTTTCTCATTTTACATTACATTCATATTCATATTCATATAATAATTTTATTCGCATCAATATCATTTCACATCATTTCACACCACAAATTGACCGCTGTCTGTCTACCCACGAAAAGCACCATCACCACCACCAACCTACACCAGCACTCTCCATCCAAAGTTCCAAACCCACAAAGTACGTACCGTCCTTGGTCCCGGCTGTCCGAGATGAAGCCCAAAAGGCTTGTCCAAAGTGTTTCAAGCAGAGTGCAAAGTGACAGCGACCACCCCTACCAGTAGCCCATCGAGCGCCCATCCAGAATCTCCCTAGTGTCCGCACCCTCATCTTGCTGCTGCATGATTCGTTTGCTAACCCTCCGTGAGAAAGAGAGATCCAATTACCGTCGCTCGAAGAACACAACCCCCTGCAGAAAACCTCCTCTCCGCTACAAAGTCTAGTCGATGTCCATCCGAGAGAATTCGTCCAAGCCATCCTGGTTTCTTCTTGGTTCATCTTATTTCTTTCGTGCTTTTCGGTTTAGAGTACTTGTCTAGGTAATACGGAAGAAGATGTAGAGAAAGGAAAGAAAGGACAGAAAGAAAGAAAGAAAGATCTTTTATTCATCCGTTGAGTCTGCATATTAAAGAAATAATAACACGCTAGCACACTACTTGGAAATCTTTAAAGGTAAGTGAAGATTGGCACGAGTGAAGATTTTATGAGGATCGTGGATGCGCTATCTTCGGTCTATCCCGTACGCTATCAAATTGACAAGAGAGTTCTTTGACGATGAAGATAGGTGTTCTTGTCGTAAATAATGTACTTGTGTTTTTTTCTTTATGTGTTTCTATTCTGAGGAATAAAGAAGGAATTTAATGTAATTGTCTAGTTTCTATTATTGTATCCCATTCGCTTTTTGGTACCTGAATGACGAGTTTCGAGCAGAGATTGAATAAAGGGAATCTTTGCCGATAGAGAAGAGAAGAAGAGAAGTTTGATATCTCAATATAACTTTAAAGAAAATCCATCGACATTATCGATCTGTACGCAGAGTAACGGAAATTACCCTTGATTATTTAATATCCATCCAATTCCCCCTTCATTCTTCTAAACTCCATTCACCAGAATATCATCTACACTCACTCACTCATTTATTCATTCATTACCCTTTTTAGTTATTTTGATTAGAAAATATCCCGGTTAAACATCATCATCCAATCCTTCTACTTTCCACCAGAAACCCTGGACCAAAGCACTTTCAACGGACCCACTAAATCTTATTAGCACCGCTCCACAGCAAACCAACCCCAGTCTCACCCATCCATCAAACTTTACTCCTTTGAAATAAAACCACCTTCTTTTCCGCCCATCTGGATTTTGTCCTTTTTACCCACCACCACCACATTTACATTCCTTACAACCAGTCTTTCGAGGCACTTACACTCATTCGAGCAGTTTGAAATTCTTCGAAAGAATATATCCTCACGAGTCCAGCAGTGCTGCCAATCTTTTAACGCCAATTTCTTAACGAAACTCCCGGTCCAAGTACACTCACTCACTTTCTCGAAGAAAGCAACGGAAATTCCAAAAGTCATCTCAACACAAGGAAATTAAAACCCCCGCATTACCGTCAACGTCGATCAAAATGCGTTCCTCAATTGCTCTCGCTTCCCTCTGCGCTGCCTTTGCAGCTGCTTCCCCCCTCGTCAAGAAGGGTCTTGAGATCGCCGCTCCCGCCGCTCAAGTCGTCGAGACACATGTTGATGTCGTCACAAACGTGGTCATGGTCACTGTCACTGGAGAGCCAGTCATCGTTACTGCTGGAGCCGAATCTACCCCCGCTCCCGTTATCGTGACTGTCACTGCCCCAGCTCAATCTAGACCTCACAGATACTCTCAAGCCGCCCCTGCCCCGGCACCAACTACAACTTCCCAAGCTGTCGTTGTCGTTACTGAAACCCAAGCTCCAACTACCTACGCCGCCGCTCCAGCTACTACTGAAGCTGCCTCCGCCACCGATGCTCTCACCCCAACTTGTGTCGCTGCACACAACGATGCTCGTGCTAGTCATCAAGCTAGCCCCATGACATGGAATCAAACTCTTGCTGACTACGCCGCTCAAGAGGGTAGCTGCACCACATTCGCCCATGACTTGTAAGTTTTCTTCCTCTCTCATATATTAGAATATAACACTAATACAAAATAGGACCGCTGGTGGTGGTGGCTATGGACAAAACATCGCTGTTTCCGGAAACTCCGACGCAACTGCTTTTACTACCGAAGCCGCCCTCGCCGATCACATCAAGCAATGGTATGAAGAGGAATCTCTCTTCGGTTCATTGTACGGTGTTGCCAGCCCATCTGAGGCTGTTGGTGACTTCTTGCATTTCACCCAAATTGTCTGGCAAGGATCCCACCAAGTTGGATGTGCCGTCAAGACTTGCGGAACCGACAACTCCATCTACCCAGGCATGTACATCTGGTACAGTGTCTGCAACTACTACCCAGCAGGAAACGTGATCGGTGAATTCGCCACCAACGTTCTTTCTTAAATGATATCATGCCCATTTGCACATAAAGGAGTTCTTGGCGTTTAAGCTCTGTAGCTTAACTTACCTTTCATGTATGAACTTCTATTGAGAGGGGGTTTTTGTTGCCTGGCTCTGGGCCGCAACTCCATACCTTCGATACGCATTTAACGACATCATAAAAAATGGACAGAAATGGATGGATCTCGTGTCTTCCCTGGGTGTTCGACGACCTTCTTGACTTTATGCGTTGCGCCTTTTAGATACCCCTTGATAGACTTGGGTTCCTAATTGCTTCAAGTTATTTCGCACGTATTAGCATTCTTCTGCTCATCATTCAGTTCTTGTACATAGTTGAACTTAATAGGTCTTTGAGATCCTTTCTCCAAAACTTCATTAGTTCCTGATTGTATCTGTGATTGTGAATTGACTGTGATTTGATGGTGATTTGATGGTGATTTACCCCTCTGAGGCACGCCAAAGTGTAAGATGATTGATCGATTCCTTTCAGATCAATGAGAAATCTCGTTAATCTTCACCCGCGTTCTTGAGCGTTGATCCGATCTAGTTCAAACGGATCTACAACGATGTGACAATCGATGCATGGTTGAAGTGAGGTGGGATTGAGATTTGTGCGGGATGAATAAAGCTTGGCAAGAATGAGTCAGTCTTCGGTAGTGGCAGCGCAGCTGCGGGATAAAACGGTCCGTGCCTATATCTGAGCTAATCAAGACTCAAGAGGTGATTGAATACTGACGATAAGGCGATACGCCTAGAAATGCAGGTGTCTCGACTTTTTTCTATCTTCACACAATACTAGGTACATGAAGATATTGTTCTGGATTCAGGTAGTGTTTGTACTCTTCTTTTAATGCTTTGAAGATTTTCAGACATCTTTTTGAGTGTAAGATATCTTGGATTGTATCTGATATTCGTTTGAAACAAAGTCGTCCTTCCGAAACGAAAGTGTAATATTTTATCAGGATAACGAGGCAGCCGTTAGTGACCTTGAGAGTCAACTCGACAACACAGACAACTCAACTCCACTTCTCGCGCACGCGAATTTCACCTTCCCATTTGAGATTGAACATACAGATTACGGTCCACTTCGAGAACATTGAAGCTTTCAATTCAAAGATAGACACTTGAGTTCAGAGCATGATGAGTTCAAACATGCGTGGAGTGGGGGAGGCCCAAGGCATTGGACAGGCTTTGAAGGGTATGTTGGGAAAGGCCACTACGACGGTACCGGAACAGAAGAACGATAAAGTGCAGCTGGTCAATAGAGCCATTGAAAGCAAGAGTCCATATGTTCGCGCTCATTCTGCGAATCCGGTGGCATGGCAGCTTTGGGGGGATGAAGCAATTGACTTGGCGCGCCGGGAAAATAAATTGTTGTTTGTGAGCATTGGTTACAGCTCCTGTCATTGTAAGTTCTCCATTCTTTGAAACTCGCCAAAAGATACGATCAAGGGCTTACGACATGGAACAAAGGGTGCCATATAATGGAGCGCGAGTCATTCGAAAACGAAGAAGTAGCTGCGAGATTAAATAGCTCATTTATACCCATCAAAGTCGATCGCGAAGAACGTCCGGATATTGATAGAATTTATATGAACTTTGTGCAAGCGACGACTGGCTCTGGAGGATGGCCGCTGAATGTCTTCCTGACACCGAGTTTGGAGCCAGTGTTTGGGGGTACATACTGGCGGGGACCAAGTAAGACGACAGATTTCGAAGATCAGGTCGACTTTTTGGGAATTCTGGATAAATTGAGTACTGTCTGGTCAGAACAAGAATCGCGATGTAGACAGGACTCGGCACAAAGCTTGCAGCAATTGAAGGATTTCGCTAACGAGGGTACCTTGAGTAACAGACTGGGGGAGGGTGTGGACAATATTGATCTCGAATTACTGGAAGAAGTCACTGAACATTTCGCTAGTAGCTATGATCAGGCAAATGGAGGGTTTGGTTCAGCTCCAAAGTTTCCCACCCCTTCAAAAATAGCCTTCTTGCTCCGTTTGGGCCAATTTCCACAAGCTGTAATTGACATTGTTGGACTTCCTGATTGTCAAAAAGCCCAGGAAATCGCTATTACAACTCTTCGAAAAATGGCTCGTGGTGGAATTCATGATCATGTTGGAAATGGCTTCTTTAGATATTCTGCCACTGCAGATTGGTCTCTTCCCCACTTCGAAAAAATGCTTTACGATAATGCACAGCTTCTACATCTCTACTTGGATGGCTTTCTTTTGTCGCGAGACCCGGAGTTTCTAGGAGTCGCATACGATATCGCGAATTATTTGACGATCACTCTTTCACACTCGGAGGGAGGGTTTTATTCAAGCGAAGATGCCGACAGTTATTATAAAAATGGTGATTCCGAGAAACGAGAAGGCGCCTATTACGTTTGGACTAAACGAGAATTTGAAAATATTCTTGGCAGCGAACGTGGATTGATACTTTCCGCTTTCTTCAATGTTACTAGTCACGGTAATGTGGCGCAGGAGAATGATCCACATGACGAATTCATGGACCAGAACGTATTAGCCATTTCAAGCACTCCATCTGCGTTAGCCAGTCAATTTGGCATCAAGGAGGCTGAAATTATAAAGGTTATCAAGGAAGGCAAAGCGCAATTAAGAAGACGTCGAGAAGCTGACCGGGTGAAACCAGCTATGGATGATAAAATCGTTGTCAGCTGGAATGGTATTGCGATAGGGGCTTTAGCTAGATTATCCTCCGTTATCAACGGTTTCGATCCAGTCAGGGCTCAAGAGTACCTAAATGCAGCCCTCAAGGCAGCTACATTTATCAAGGAAAATCTGTATGACGATAAAGCCAAGATTCTCTACCGGATTTGGCGTGAAGGACGAGGTGATACTCAGGGATTTGCGGACGATTATGCATTCTTGATTGAAGGACTTATCGATTTATATGAAACTACTTTCGACGAGAAGTGGCTTCAATGGGCCGATGAACTTCAACGTAAGTGACCCTCATTCCAATTGATACATAGTGATACTAATGGCAATCAATAGAATCGCAAATAAATCTTTTCTACGACGGGAACGGTACAGGTGCATTCTTTTCAAGTACCGCCTCTGCTCAAGACGTGATCCTTCGTCTCAAAGATGCCATGGATTCTTCCGAACCTTCTACGAATGGCGTCTCTTCCTCGAATTTGTATCGCTTGTCTTCAATTTTCAACGATGAATCTTATGCAAAGAAGGCGAAAGAAACTGTGAAAAGTTTTGAATCCGAAATGTTACAATATCCGTGGTTATTCCCTAGTTTCATGCCGGCAATTGTAGCAAGTCACTTGGGTGTAAAGAGTATGGTGATTCATGACGCACCTGGTGATAATTTAGGGGGAAGATGGGTTCAGCAATCTGAAAAGGAGCCCCGGGGTTCTTTGGGATCGATTGTTCGGTTGAATTCTTCGGAGGGGAATGGACAGTGGTTGAGAGAGCGAAATCTATTGTTGAAGGATGCGCGAAAGAGCGACAAGACTAAGATACTCGTCTGCGAAAATGGAGTATGTAAAGAAGAGGAAGAGCCAATTTTTGTGGACTCGGGTGTCAAAATGGAGGAAAGTCCCATGGAAAATGATAGTTTTCAAATGACCGGTTTGAAAGAATCATTATCGGGCTCGGGGGAAAGTTTAAATAAGAGCCAAAGGGAACCAGTCCCAAAGGGAAATCTACAGCAAGTAGATCTTGGGGCTAAGACTAGCGTTGCGGATAAAGGAAAGGAAAATTAGGGTTACGTGAAAAGGAAAAGGTGTGGTTAGCTATCATGGCGTCATTATTGATAGGGGCTTAGCGGAGTTTCAAAGATGTGTATGGTATAGCGTATCAATGAATGGATTTCGCTCACTTGCTTACTTGTCTTGTTTGTTGATGTTCTGTTTGCTTTTAGTGAAGTGAAATGTACTTGATGGCTGGTGTATCTTCCAATTTGAAAATATGGTTATAGTAGAATGGTGGTAGGCCGCAAGCGGCTGGGTTTTTCAGGGATTGTTCGTGAGACTTGTAGAGGGGCAAATTTTCATTGGATGTTAAGTGTCGAGGTGTGTGTACTCACTCGGGTGTGAGTATGAACTGCAATCCCGAAGCTGGGAGAGCATCTAAGGAAATCAGTGGAATATCCATGTGCAAGTAGTCACCGAGGGGATAACCATGAATCGGCGCTTCATTAACGGTGCGTGCATTCTGATTTAATCATCGCGTTTGCGATGTGATTTAATCATTTAGGAAGAGTAGATACTTGATGTTTAGTTTTGTTTTGTTTAGGTCATCTTATATAGATGCTTAATATTTGCAGTAAGCATGTATTGCACATATTCATATTCATGTTGTTCTAGAGTCTGGTTTATAAATACTTGTTTCTTTTTTCTATATGTATCTCTCTTTTTTCTTTTTCTTTTTCTTGTTATTATTCTGTTTCGTTTGCTAAGGGGAGAGTAGACTCCCTTTCCCAATTTTGAAATAGTGTTATCTGATAATAGTATGTTGGATAGACTATGTGATCCGGCTTGGTGTAATTTGTACCTTGGCATTTGATAAAGACTCTTTGTGGGAATCTCGGTACATGGATGTTTTTTTTTTGCGGACTTTGGAATGCTTGCTCGATGTCGTTTTGGGGAATCGGATTTGGGGGATTGTTGATGGATATTGGATGTGTGATATTGATTCTTTTGTAGTCTGTGGATGTTAAGTCATTTTGTGTAATTAGATACTTCTCCTGATATTACAATCTTGTTCTTCAGTCATCTGTGTATCAAACTCGTCCCTCAAACTTGCACCTGTTCATAATACATACAACAGGATGGGTATTTCCAATGGTTTCATTGTAGCCGAAACGGAAAAACACGAATGTATATATGATTCTATCTAACCACACGACGTTTAAATTTTAAATATTCAGTCTAAAAGTATCCCACGTTCCCCAGTGCATGTTGTACTCGCAACCTCTCGGAAAATCTAAAGGCTCAAAATTGCACCATAACCCTCCTCACACATATGCATAGAAAAGTTCGCGTTACTCCCAACCTACCCCCCTCTTGTTTCCTTAGACCGAGATTCCATCCGTTCCAACTCCTCGCTATTAATCATACTATCCTCCCTAACCCTATTTTCACAAAACCGAGAATACCAAATATATATATGTCCAATAAGAGTTTGCACCAAAGAAACCAGGCTCAACATGCGTGTTGACCCAGCGAATCAGAAGAGGAAGATGGTGTTTCGAAATGACCCGCATGAGTACCCCGATCCATATTCTCTATCTCCGTAGTACGGTTATTTGCAATCTTATTTTCCGCTTCGCAATCTTTTCTTTCCTCGTCCGTCAGTCCAGCTGTCGCGGAGTCAATTTTGCAAAAGGGAATCAGGATGCACAATGCGATACTAGCGCATGTGACCTCGAACCAAAATACGGCTCTGTAACTTTCTCGCAAACTCCCGCTTTTGTTCTGCACGGCGTTTGCAATGATTTCAGAGAGACCGAGGCATACCGCGATAGAGAATTGCATTATCGAGTTTATCAGGGCGCCTGCAAGACCCTGTTGAGACGAAGGTAAAGAAGTAGTGATGAAGATAGTGGTGACGTTGAATGTTATATCTATACCAAGAGTTGCAAAGGTCATTGCGGTGAATACCCATGCCCAGAATGTTGCATGTATGGGAGCGAGTGCGAATAGTAAAGGGGCAATGATCCAGCATATACCAGAGAAGATAATCAGAGCTGTGCCGGGAATGAGATGGAGTATGAAGCCGCCGAATGTACCGATAAGACATCCGCCAATAGCAAGTGGAATAAACCATGCAACCAGTTGCAGGCACGAAGCACCCAGTATATTGGTACAATAGAATGTAGCATAAAGCAGGAAGACTCCAAGACTTCCGTATGTGAAGAATAAAGCGATGAATAGAGGTTTCATGTTCGGGACAGCAAAAAGCGAATATGGTAGGAGTGGCTGACTTGCAACATATCGTTCGACATACATCGCGATTGCGAAAAGAACTATCCCTGACACAAGTGTAACAATGATATATGAGGTCTTGAATCCGTGCGGCGCATAAGCGCTTTGCGTTATGGCGAAAACAAAAAGTATGAAACTGGCTGCTAGAAGCCCTGATCCAAGCCAATCCATCTGAAGGTCATCGCGCTTATCGTTTTCGGATGGAATGCAAAGCATTGCAGAAGCGACACTCAAGAAAGACAAAATAGCCCCCACCCAGAAGAACCTAAAACGAGTTAATCCAATCCATTAAATAGATATAATTGTACATACCATGCCCATTTAGCAAATTCGGCAGTCAGCCCAGCAAAGAAAATGCCAATGAAAAATCCAGCGGCCCCACATGCACCATATATACCTAAGAAGCGGTCAGATATGTATTGGTTTTATCAAGGGTTACTCACTGAAAACGAGATTCTTCCTTGGTCCTGGTCGATATGTTCGACCTAGTAACATCATCCCGGATGGCATGAATGCAGCTGGGCCCAGCCCCTGCAAAGCCCGGCATATGTCAAGCATATATTGATCTTTCGAGAATCCAGCAATCAACGACCAGAGCGTGAGCCACGCGAGACCACCGATATAAACTCGTCTTCCACCGTATATATCTGCCAGTCTACCGAAGGGTAGCATTACGGATGAAACCATCAGAGAATAAGCTGTTGCTGGCCATGTTGATGAGGATATTGGAATATTGAGATCTTTCATAAGGCTTGGAACAATGACGGCAAATCCGCTAACGAAATACTCCTGTACGAAAGGCGTAAGAACGTAACCATTTCTCACTATTTGATTTCGACATACCGAAAGAACTTGAGAAACACAAGTAGAAAATCTGAGACATCTCATACATCAGCGCTGAAAAGGGGCGGTTAGAGTCGAGACACTGTCTCCATATCGGTGGGTTTTGACTCTTCAGGTCGTTTGAGAGGAAAACCATTTGAAAGATCGACATCACCAGAAAGATCCAAGTGGAACAGATGGAACACGGCAAATTTACAAGATAGAAGAGGAGGATGACGTACACAAATCCGATTTCAGTCCATACTGTCTTGAACTGAGGCGGTCTTTGGCGACCTAAGCGCTCGATATCAGATTTCGCTAAATTCGACATGAGAAATATACAAACAGATCACCGAGGAAAGTACGGGGAGACTATTCTAGGTACTTGTACTTTCACAGTAGGTAGGGACAAACAAATTTATTAGGACGTAGAGTCCAATCAGCGGTTAAGGCGCACACTCTTGCGCACTTTCGCACATTGTTGGATGATGGTCCACATATTTCCAAAATGCCGTTCAAGCACCCCTCCAAATCCCTCAGGATATTTGCATACTCGACCAGATGGCTGGTATCAAAGAATATCCATACAGCGGATGCAGCGCCTATTCCACACTTGTCGGCGAGACTTCCCCGATCCTTGCCAGCAGATAGTTCAGAAGACACGACCAATGATATGTTTGCACATGCTGTTATGTGCTTTGATGGAGTACTCGGTCATTCTAGACGCAAAAGGACGCAAAAGGACTCAAAACTTTAACTACTGATTCTGACCATAGATAGACAAGATGGAGCAATGCTTGTTGTAATGAATATTTGGATGATTGGAAGAGATAATTCTGCTAAAGAAGATGATGGGGGAGTGGAGAAGGTCCACGAATAAGCACTAAGGGTTGACAATGGTTAGCTCAGCCGTTGCCATTTTTGCCAGATGAACGAAGAACGCCAAATGATAGAAAAGCAGCAAGCTGGCGGTAGAAAAGGGTTAAACGCCCGTCGGCAGTTACTACCTATACGAGGGCGTGTTTTTAATGATTGCCGGGTCCGTGCGCAAGCACTTTTTCCATATCAAAACTTATTCATTTTAGAATTCAATATTAAATCAATTAATATTATTATATATTTGAAATTTTGTAAAGTAATAAATTTTTATTTAAAATTTAATAATATAGTTTTAGTTTTTTTTATTAAAGTTTTTAATTAAGTCGAAATTTATATTGAATTTTTAATACTTAAAATTTCTATAAGAAATATACTTATTTTAAGAATCAAATTTCTATATAGAATTTTATTATTAATTCAATTTAAAAATTAATAATTCTAATATCAAATTAATTATTAATTAAATCTCTTTATATTTTTCAAATTTTAAAGTTTTATAATGAATATTTGAATTATTATATATTTATAAATATATAGAATAAAGCATGGTTTTGATGAGGAAATTCGCTTAAATTTTAGCTCGGCATTCATCAAAGACACGCCCTCGTATGAGCTCATGAGTAAGCCGCTTAGCCAATCACCCTATCTCGAACTTGTCTCGAGCCCATCAACTCCATAAGCTAAGCCAGCGGACCTTGAAGTTTCATCTATAATACTTCCACCAACCTTCTCTTCCATTTCAATACAAATAATGAGGTTTTGAATGTCAACCCAAGGGAAAATACAATTGAAGCCACGAGGGCATTATCGAGCCTGGCTATTGCCAGATCAGCATGCTATGGGAAGCTCGAGCCATTGAGAATTCCACGTATGGAGCATACTTGGTATTCCTCCGTGGCATCTCCGTATTTATGCAGAATCAGTTTCATACCAAGTGGCGCATAACAGCCTCTACTCTCAGCTATATTTCTTCGAGCCCGACACTCAAATGAGTGTGCATTCTCAAGGAGGACGCAAAATTTGGTACGCAAAAGCTTGCTTTTCAGAGTACTACGGTATCTGCTGCCCAAGCAAAGTAAGTGCCCGAATATATGCACCCAGAAAGATCGCTGGCATTCAGAAAGTGCCGTTATAGAGTGAAATATATCGAACAAGTATGTATGCTTGGGTACACGTGCTTTCACTCCCGAAATAGTTTCTGGAACACCTCGTGCGAAAGCATTACCTACATTGGACGGATCATTCGGCAGCGACTTGTTCGCCACGATATTTAACGGGGAAAGTGGACCGAAGAATACCCGTGACACGCACCTCTTGTTGTGGCGGTGAAATGAGCGTTTTCGGTCTCCGTCTGTTGCTTGACTAGACGACAAATAGCATGCTGAGATGCGTCAACGGTTATCTGAATCTCGAACCCACCCGATCTGTTCCACGCGATGCAAATCAGGCACTGCGGCTGAATTTCCAGGCTGCATGTACATCAACGCATAAAACAATGCTGCATCCAGAAACTCTGTGCTGTTCTTCCCTTGGCATCCGACCTCTTTAATTTGATATCACTTGAGAATACACTTCTCAGCCGCCTCATCCGCTTCACCCCTTCCATAGTACCATTCTTGAGCCTGGACTTAATCCTTCAACTCGTTTTCAAATCCTGTACACCTTTTCTCCACTATTCTGAGACCTCGCCTCAGTACAGAACTCGTCTCTTGTAACACTAGGTCGTGTGACCTCTTGAGAGTTTCTTGGTGTTCCCATATTCCCTATCATGTGTTCAATAGTTGCATTCTCTCCATAATAATAGAGAGACGACAGAATCCTCGAGTAAACGTTCTTCTCAAGCACGAAGAACACAGAGACGATGGCAAGGCCATACTCCAGTTATTCCAGTGTGTCGAGGTTGTCATCATAACATCTCTCTCCTAGCCAGTAGTTAAGCTGAACAAATGGTAGACTACATCTCTACCTCTATCTCACCCATTCTTATCATTTAATGTCTCTGTGCTATTATAGTGAGATACCAGGCTCACTTCAACTTCTTGAGGCCCTTTAATTCAATCTTCTATATATCCTAGAGTCATGCTAGGTGCATTATTGCCATACTTACCACCTGTAGACAAGATATCTTGCGCTATAAACAGCCGAACGGGAAGCAGGGTAAGCAGAAATGATTTATCTCAGCACAATTTAAGAGTTCTGGATTTACCAGAGCTGCAGGATTTATTTGAATTAAAGGTGCTTTTTCGTATGTACCAGAGACGGAAACCGATGTAGCCATCTTGCTCTTATTGAGGGCCATCGTCCGGCTAACTTCACAAACTAATCTTAAACCCAAGTTTAGAAACTCTTTCTAGACGTCTCCAGAGCCAAGTAGCCAACAATAAAAGAAAAGATTGGATAATCAGAAGGGTTCTTTGCTCGTGATCTTTCCTCAACGAAATTAGCTTGCGCTGAAGTCTAGATGGCGTCAATCCACAAATCTCTACCCGCAATTTGAATTCTAATCAGACTCTATATTCCAGATGAGTACAATATACCAAACGGATATCAAGTATCTCTTTAACAATCCCCATGATTAGACAATTCTTCGATTCATTTTCAGAAGATGCAGAAGCACAAATTTGCTGATTTCCTGGGATAAACAATTTGGTTATAAAACACCGGAGGCACGTACGTAGATTTGAAACCCCAGCATAAAGCATACTCAACATGCCCATCCCAAAACCCATCTCTCTCTACTCTACTTCATCCACCAGTCCCCCCTCAATCTCTACGTATACAAATCCAAATCAATCTCATGATCCATCTCCTCCCCCTGCGTCTCCGTCTGCGTAGCCATGCCCACAAACCCCACATTCACATTCTTGACCTCCTTCTCCACAACCTGCTCCACCCTCATCAAAACATACCAATATCCCTCTTTCATATGCTCCTCACATCTCGCATTGCGACTCAAAATCATCACATCCTGTTTCCTCTCTACCCCATCCTCATTACCCAACGCCCGGCCTTACTTAACACATCCGCCTCGCTACCCTCGGAAAATACCCCTTCGACTTCATCGCGCGGCTCGTACGCGAGAAAATATCGATGCACTTCTGTGCATGTGGTGAGGGAAAGGTGCGAAAATCGGTAATAGGTCGTGCACGCTGGGAGTTTAGCCACGGGTGAAGGAAAATACATGATAGTGAGGGAGTCGACGAGGAAAGTGTAGAAGCGTTGGAGATCAGGAGGGAAAGAAGATGAGAGAGGAAGTGGTTTGCGGCAGCAGAAATACGGCGCGCTGGGTAGGGAGGGGATGATCGTGGTAGAGGAGGGAGCGGCGGTGCGGGTGTTGGGTGGGGGAGAGGGTTTTTTGTAGGCGCCTGCTGAGGGGGGTTTGGGGGTAGATCGGGGTGTGTGTTTGGGTGTTCCTTTGGGAGTGCCTTTTGGAGTGCTCTTTTGGGTTTGTTGTTTTGAAGCTCCTTTTGAGAGAGGCTTGGTGATTTTAGATGGTTTGAGGGTTGCTTTGGTGGGTTTTAAAATGTCGACGTCGACGTCGGCGATGTCTTCTTCGGCTTCTTTACTAGGTTTGTATGTATCATCTCGATCACCTTTTTTCTGGCCCGCTCGTGGCATTTTTGCTTCTGATTGCTTATTTCTGGGTTTGACTATCGTTATATAAGGAGGAAAAGTAGATGATTTCTTCGAAGATTAAAAAGACCGAAGAATAGTATGAAATTCGTTATTCTTTGTTGTGCTAAAACTTCCCCTAAGACGCATTTCGATTCTCTTGTTTGTGTAGTCGTTAGTACTTGAAGTTTCCACATTAATGTCTCATACTGATTCCTTTGTTCTGAAAACCAAACTGATTCAGAACAACGCCGATAAAACCTCATAAAGCTATGTCATTTCTTTATGTATGGATGGAATTTCAAGCCTCTCCAATCGGATAAAGAAACATTTTGCCGGGATAGCAACACTGTAAAATTCGGATTAATTACCAGGCCCTTAAAATTCGTACATAATACAATACTCCAATTGTACACAAGTAGCAAAAGGATATCCCTATACAAATTCTCAATCCTTACAAGCATCATCCCCAAAATGCCTTGGCCCAATTCCCTTTCCCAACGCCCCCCTATCTCCACTCCAAGCGAGGGCACCAAAAACACCACCTCACCACCTTCCAAAACCCAACCCAGAATCGACGAGAAAGCAGATCACAAATCTTCTCCTACAGATCCCGATCGACGCTCCTCCTTCATCTCCCCCACCACTGTAGTCCCTACAAGTACCCAATCCACTCCACCCCAACACCTCACCGCAGAAGCCCTCCTCGCACTAACCTCCCAACCTCTCAGTCACGGCGGAGTCTGGAGTTCTGCATCCCCCACCCCACGCGCCCGATTTCTCCCACGAGCCACCGAAAAAATCTACACCCTCAGCAACGGAGCCATCTACCCCAAAACTGTCCGCCAACTAGCTGACGCTAAACGCTGGATATCGAGGCGCAAAAATAGGGAAAACTTCCAGAGAATTGAAGCAAAGGAAGAGCATCTGGCTCAGCAGAGAGAAAGAGAGCGATGGTTTAAGCCGGCGAAGAAAATTGAGTATTATGACGAGGAGGGTACAATGAGCTGGGGTGCTTGGGAGAAGAAAAAATGGGCTCGATGTTGAATTAAAATCCGGGGCAGATCTAGATATAGATTTTCTTTCCGAGCAGCGAGTAGAAATTGAACAAAGACGAACGAGATTGGAAACTTCCTTACACGTCGTATTCGCAACATCTTCTTTAATACCTTTTCTGATTCAGAGACTGGTCTCGTTGAAGAATTCTTAGTTTTTGAAATTAAATATACAATTTGACATCGTAATCTTACATAAATTTGATATTCCAGATGGAACAAATGATTGAGTGACTATACGTGAAGTGATACAAATATCAAGAAACTTTTGATTTAACAAATTGCAATCTGAGCCGGTACAAATACTGTTGTGTATGCCATGTATACATTCGTGGAGACCCGAACCACAGTCATGAAAAGTGAAAATATCAGTAAGTTTCGCTTGATAACATTTCCGATAGTTTGTGAGAATCTGGTTACATTGAACGAAAACAATGAAATGGGATTGAAAAGATTGGGAAGGAAAGGAGCGTTAGAGAGCAATCAACATCCTCGATGTAGACATTACATTATCCCCTATGCCAAAACATTATGTCTCTATGACCACACCCTTCTCTTGAAGTTCTGAAAATGATATCGCTTTCCAATGGTATACCCAACAACTTTTTAGTCAATACCAAAGAATGCACTATCAAATTGACCATGCTCCATTTCGCCTATGTCTCCTCCAACATTTCCATCGTCATCATTCCCAAAGAATAAATCATCAAATACACTTTCGTCGGCTCCGACCATATTGTCGAGATTTGAGTCCATGTTCATGTTATTATTATTGTTATTATTGTTGTCATTCGTATCATTGCCAGCAGCCATATTCAGGATATCATCCATCATATCTCCTTGAGCAGTGGTCGTAGTGATGTTTGCGCCATTATGATTATTATTGTTATTATTATTAGAAGAAGCCTCGTTAGAAGGTTGTAAATCGTTCATGTTGAAATCTTGAGGATTGCTCCCAAACGTTGAGAGGTCGAACTCGGTATTTTGTGTGTGGTTATTATCTTGACTTTGAGTATTGGTAGCTGTGTCCAGCATTGAAAAATCCATGCTGTCGAAGTTGAGAGCTGCGGAATCTACATTGGTAGCGCTGTCTGGATTATCGAAAAGGGAATCGATTGAAGAATCTTGTCCGCCTCCTGTGGCCGTTGCAGGGGCGTCTGTAGAAGCAGGAAGCGTAGTGTTTATTCCAAGGCCAATTGGTTGGGATTTGTTGTCGTTTGTACTGGGTGGAGATAAAATCGTAGGCTCTTTCATCTCTTCCTCATCTCTAGTTTCTTTCGCCATTTCAATTTTGATTGGGGTTTCCTCTTCCTTCGCAATTGTTGGCATGGAATTGTTGTCTTGGATCGTCTCTTGCTTTATTGCCGAAGTTGTATCTTCGTATGGGATATGCGGAGGTGGTGTGGGCTCATGTGCGACGGGGATCTCTATGTTTTGAGCAGGCGGGTTCTCTGCCGCAATTCGTTTCGATCGCAATTCCTCTAAATCTCGACCCAAAACAGATTTTGCTCGTATCTGTATTCTCAGGTCAATGCCGCGCAACTAAATATTCAAGCAAGCAGTCAGTCTACTTACAATCTCAGCTTCAAGATCGTCCAAAGCTCGGTGGAAATTGTCGGTTATAGATGGAATAGTCGAGTGTAGTCTTATGGCGGAAATGGCCATAGATTTCCCTCCCTCTATACCTGTAGCGCGAAGAGCTTTGCCAGTCTCTATAAGCTGATAAATGTGTTAGATTATGAGTTAATGATCGAATTCCCAGAGCACATACAATCGCATTGATCTGGATTTGCAGAATCTCCAAAGGAGTTTTGGGTTGTTGTGCTTGAGCCATGGTCAAAAGGGAGTTAGTGTGCTAGCAGCTGGTGTGAAGGTTGGTAGAAGAGTTTTCTGAGAACAAGATTGAATCTATTATAGAGGAGAGAAGAGTCGACCTTCCTGTCTAGAAAAGATATCTGTATGGTGAATATTGGTAGACTTTTAGGTTTCCACTGTTGGTTTCATCATAGTACAGATGAAAGTCATTGGAAGCTCGGCGAACATTGTTCCGATCATCCCCACTTTAAATATCACTGTACCAAGCTTACACAAGTCTCACAAGGCTTTGCACGGTTTACTAATAATTGATGCTCAATCAAAGCTTTTTGTCATATCCCCTTGTTCCTGTAGTTCGGCAGGTACGGGCCTGTATAGAGAATAGTCAGAATCAAAATCAAAATCAAAATTCAGCATATGCCAATCAGCCAGCCTATCTACATACGCATACACAACTAATCCAAAATACAGTTGAGTTATGTCTTTCCTTGATACAATTTTGATGCCTCACCGCATGCAAAGACGTTCAAGAGGCTTGTGCAAAGCTACTAACTAGGAGTGATCTTTAAAGTAAGATGGTAAAACTGGAGGGGTAATGTAGCAAAAGGAATGGTGAATGAGTAGGTATGATGTAAAGATTTATTGCCCTCAGACCTTGATGTTGCGATAGAAATGTGTTCACTCAATGCAGGTGATATCTCGCTGTTGGTTTCATGTTGGATAACGTGGAGCTATTGACGAATGAGTTGCTAACACACCCATGTTGACCTTTTCAATGCTTTTGAGGCACAAATGAGGCGTAAAATCACACCTCCCTGATAAGCAAAGCAATTTCACCCTAAAATATTACCCATCACCCAGTGGAAGCAAAGGATAGAAGGAGGTTCGATGGTATTCCGCTCCATAGGAAGTGGCCGAGACGAATCCAAAAATATTCTTGAATCAAGGCGTACAGTGCCTGATGAATCTGATAACAACCTTTAGGAGAACTTCCATAATTGCTTCATACCTAAGATGCTTATTAGTTGGTTACTCGAATCTGTTAGATGATCTCCTTAATAACACAACTTCTTATCCGTCATTAGCTTGTCGGAACTATCAAGAAAATGGGTTATCCGTCGAAACTAGAGCTGTCGGGACGTAAACTTTGATTAAACCCCTCTGATGAGATTGCAAGATAAGCTTCGATTCCATGTCTGTGTGTGGTGCTTACTGCACTGCTCAATGCTCATGCCTGGGGCCGCACGGAAGTTTAACTTCAAGAAAGATGGGATGATCTGTCCACAAGACGTTGACTTATACCTTGTACTATCGTATCGATTGAGTAATTTGCCAATCGGTATCCCTTGATATTCCTTCCCGTCGGTACAGCATCATCTACTTCCTTAAAGTAACTTTCTCGGACCGCTCCAGCGGGCAGCATTTGAATAGAGTAATGATTCCGTTCCGTGCGTGCTGTGCTGTGCAATGGGGGGTCTTGTTGGTAGTTTACATACAGACAAGACAGTTCATGCACAGTATCCTGACTGTAGGTGGTGGCCAATGAAGATTGAATTGAACCCAGGTAGGGTAGGTAGGAGACAGGTATCTGACGACCAATCAAAAGATTCCCGTGAATTGATTTGAGGAAGCAGTCGAATGAAGTAATTTGGGAAAGAATCAAGATTTTGGGTAAAGGAGATAGAAGAAGCCAAGATATTTATAGAAAGATATATTGAGGAAGTGAATCTATATCCTGTAGGTACCTAGCTGACTGTATGTTTATGATAGATGTCCTCACGGAATTGAGTTTATATCTTACCTAGTAGCTAGCTAGGGTAGGTATAGTTTACCAATTGATTGTGAATGACATGTCCCTACTCCGTACAGTCCTGAATCTGAGCCGTTCATAATTATCACATGTTCAACCAAAATCAACAGCCAGTATACAAATAAACAGCAAGTATATTACTTATTGATATGTATCTAACTTATATACTTCAATGGAATCTTGACAGAACTTCAAGCCAATGAATCTTGCGCAGCTGGAGTACTCAATGATACCCATGAGAAGAAATCATGGACGATAATGTCCCATCCAATACACGAGCAGATATCTTCCCCATCCCACCCCACCATATATAATATCCGGAAATAATGAATATCTGAAGGCGAACCTCTTAATTGAATCAATTGAATTTATCCCAAAGAGTTCACTTGCATTGAGAGGAAGGAATCGCCGTACATAAGCGAAAGAAGCAGACGGAAATTAGCAGTTGAGCAGTCAATCACATCACCTGCAGGACCTAGTAGGTATGGGATGTCCTCATGTGTATTGAGGGAGAGAAAGAATATAAAAATCTGTTGGCTTGGTGAACCCAAAGGAATGGTAGGTAGGCAGTGCGTAGAAAGAAAGGACGCACATGAATATGGATGAACCCGATTGTCGTTGTTAGTTGATATATAAACAGAATATACACATACACAGTCTCACAGTACAATTCAAACGAGTGAATCGATGATAATCCATAACCTCAGGTACCTACATATCATCCCCTAGTAATATTCCATCTTTTGGCTTACCCGGACCCTATCTGGTACCTAGTAGCCTTGTCTCTTGATTAGCGTAGAAACTAACAGAAAGAAAGAAGAGCTACAACCTACCGTTTTTACCAGAAAAAGGACCCTCCTTCATTCAACTTGCAGTAAAAGTAATTTGCGCCAAACTTCTACTTTCACCTCCCCCCCCGCCCCAGTTTCTCTTCGTTCAACATCTTTTTTCCTACTGTGTGCAAGAAAAATCATTTGCAGCGTCGTCTCTTTCCATCTCTCTTTTTCAATCTACTGTCAATACAAGGGCGTTTGGATCTTCGAGTGGTGTTTGTCTCCTCTCTATTCCTCTCGTCTGTTTTTACGGTCGTGATTGATTAATCTCTTTCATATTCATACATCTCCAATCTATCATCATCGTCTCATCCTCTCTATTTCTCACTCGGTCTTCTGGCATTTGGTCGCAGAAAACCCCTCCTTTATCGATCTCTTACTCTCTGCTACTTCTGCATCATCCGAAGCTTGATCTTGAACTTCCTCTGTTCACTTTGAATTCCAAAGTTCAATTATTCATTCACACAACAAGTGATTAACAACTTGTTGCTTATTTAACTTTCTCATCGATCTATTTCGCAAGTCATTTATCGAATTTTCGAGTCTCACGCGCTTCTTATCGTTCAAGTTACACAAGAACGTAAATCAGCGCACCTTCGCAACTCAACTTTTTTCGTTCCTTGTATCTTCGATCTCTTTTCGATCCTCTCCAGACAATTTCCTACTTCCGATTTCTAAGTCTATCTACTTCCGATCAAGTTTTTCAAGGAAACCACTTCAAGTACCATCTTTGATCATATATTACAATGGCAGACAACGGTGCTCCAGGCAGTGCTCAGCTCCCACCACCACCGCAGACTTCTGCTGGTGCGCCAGGCTATGAGAATGGCCACAACAGCCAGGGCAATCCTTCGCATATGCCACCGCCACCACTTCCACCAGTCATTATTCCGCAAAACACAAATCCAATCCCAACTGCTATTACATCTCCTATGGGCGAGAATGGTGGGGTAATGTCGCCAGACAGCGCTGGTGGATTTGTTCGCCGAGCTGCACCGGAACCAAACAAGCGCGCATTATATGTTGGAGGTCTTGACCCAAGAGTCACTGAAGAAATACTCCGTCAAATTTTTGAGACAACTGGCCATGTTCAAAATGTCAAAATCATTCCTGACAAGAATGTAGGTGCTGTCAGTATCAATCTTTTTCATTGCCGTCATATCCCAAAGCTTTGAGCCTTAGGAGCCTACGAAACTTCCTAATAGGGTTTTAACAGTTTCAACTCTTTCCTTTTCCATACATTTTCACTTGACTATAACATTATGCTAATCGAGGTTCAGTCAAAGGGATTCAACTATGGTTTCGTCGAATATGATGATCCCGGAGCAGCTGAGAGAGCCATGCAAACTTTGAATGGAAGACGTGTCCACCAGGCTGTAAGTGTCGCTCTATGGGTCCTTCAAGCAGCAGACTAATCTCATACAGGAAATTCGAGTGAACTGGGCTTACCAATCGAACACATCAAACAAGGAAGATACATCAAACCACTTCCACATCTTTGTTGGAGACCTCTCAAACGAAGTGAATGACGAGGTTCTATTACAGGCTTTCTCTGCCTTTGGATCTGTGTCCGAGGCACGTGTTATGTGGGATATGAAGACAGGAAGATCCAGGGGCTACGGCTTTGCTGCTTTCCGTGAGCGTCAGGATGCTGAGAAGGCACTAAGCTCTATGGACGGTGAATGGCTGGGCTCCCGAGCTATTCGTTGCAACTGGGCCAACCAGAAGGGCCAGCCATCTATCTCGCAGCAACAAGCCATGTCTGCCATGGGCATGACTCCTACCACGCCTTTTGGTCATCATCACTTCCCAACCCATGGTGTTCAGAGCTATGATATGATTGTTCAACAAACTCCCCAATGGCAAACCACTTGCTATGTCGGAAACTTGACACCATACACAACACAACAGGATCTTGTCCCATTGTTCCAGAATTTTGGATATGTTGTCGAGACTCGTTTCCAAGCCGATCGAGGCTTTGCTTTTGTAAAGATGGACTCTCATGAGAATGCCGCACTCGCCATTTGTCAATTGAGTGGATACAATGTCAATGGTCGTCCTCTCAAGTGTAGTGTAAGTTTGATTTTTCCCTTCATATCTCTTCTATGCTAACGATTCTCTAGTGGGGTAAGGATAAAGCACCCACCTCAGCAGGCTTCGATGGCTCTCAGCAAAGCTACAGCCCTCAAGCTGGACCAACTCCTGGTGGATTCCCAGGTACACCCAACGCTTATTTCCCACAATACGGTGGAATGCCTCCGCAAGCTGGACCTCAATCAGCTGGACCCATGGCTAATCAGCAGTCCCCAGGCCAATTCGCTGGTCAACAAGGAGGATACGGTGGCCCTCCAGCTCAATCTCCAGCACAATACAGCAACCAACCCATGGGATATGGTGGCCCTGCCAGTGCTGGAGGATATGGTCGTGGTGCTCAACCAACACCAACCGCGCAGTGGAGTGCTCCCGCTACGCAAAGTTACGGAAACGGCTTTGGTGGTTACCAAGGCTAATTTTCTATACGGCCGCACGCATTTATGACCTCTTTTGGAGCAACTATTTTCAGGTGTATTTTGCTTTGTCAAGTTCTTATGGTCTTATGGGGAGCCGGGATATTAAATTTTGGTGGCATAATCTCATTTCCGCAGCTGTGCTTTGGTCTCTTATTTGACGGCTAGGCCGAGCAGCGTTGAAGTTGCATAGGGCGCTCTATTTCAAGATAATTTTCTTTCCATCCGTCGTAGTTTTCCTATGTTCCCTAGTGTTGGAAAGGTGATTGTTACGTCCATCAAAAAAGTTGTTTTCTTCTCTTCTAGGTTATCTTCGCCTTTGGATTATTTTTCTGCATTTGATTTATGGTCTCTCGTTCTTCGCCTTTTCTCCTCATGAGTCCACGAATCTACTATAGCGACTACCCCGTTTATATTGTGCCATGACACTTCTTCTTTTTGGTCAACATTGTCATTATCGATATGGCTGGCTGTTACATAAAATATGTTATACGAAAGATTGTAATGAAAATGATAGGATTGACCTAAGATTTTTCGGCAGAATCGAAGGATTTGCTTGGCAGGTAGGAAGCCAAAATGGGATGAGGGCACTGTAGAGTTAGAATCATTCACAGCTACCCATAAAAAGTAATGCTGTCCAACATCAACAATGAAAACTACAGATCCTCTCTACTCTATATTTATGATGGTGAAATAGGAATCGATCGCTTTGTGACTCGATAGATGATCAATAGATCAGTGAAGATGCCTCACTCAAGGTTGGAATGATCCACCAAGGGGGGGGAGGGGTATCATGGTGTCTGGGTCTTGTAAGGCTGAGATTTGAAAACATTGTATGAGAAAGATCACATGGTTAGGTTAGATATGATGATCAAGCAAACTACCTACCTAGTAGGCACTAATACCTGAATATTAGATGAATAGATGAACTGACGGCATTCCTAGCTGTTAGAGGTCTTGGCCCACTGAATGGTTCCTGGCTGTTATAAGCTTGAGATCAATTGATACCAAGTGCTAATAAACTCAATAAACTATCAAATGGATGGATGTACACACAATTAGGTTTGGTAATTGCCCCATAAAATTTCCTTACATAAATCAATGTGGGGTAACCTAAATTGATTGATTTGATACGACGCGGTCCTTCCCAACGCGGCTTCCCGTGACGCGAGGAAATGACAAAACAATTTTCAATTGTTCAATTCGTCACTTACATAGTACTGTACTCTATTCACTTACCTACAACAGGAAGAGGTGAAACTAAATGCATTGCTAACAATTCGCACTTTCCCCAAACGATTTTATGCCACTTGGCCGTACCATTCCTCCAGCACTTTCTTCACTCACTAGAAGTCTTTTCGCGCAACGCTGGAGAGCGCATCCTCATTCAACATTCTACAACACCAATGCACCAACTCGAGGAGCTTCATACTCTTCTATCGCAAACGCGATGTTAAAACGAGCGGTCAAAGCTAAGGCTACAGAGCCTTCACATCCGAATGCGAAGAACGATGCAAAAAAGATAGCAATTACGCCAAATAATTTGACACGAAATGGAAATATTCAAGAATCATTAAAACCCAAACCTTCGCAGGCAATTGGCGGATTTATACAGCCCCTAAGGCCAGCTTCAGCAAATGGGAAGTTATTGTCTAAGGAGAGTCAATCGACCGTTATATCAAGTGTCGGCAGCTCTCGTATGAGTTCGTTATTCAGCGGGGATGACGCATTTAAAGATACCCAGAATAGCAGCTTTGATCTTCTGGAAGACTTTGCGGACGAATTTAGCGAGGACGATGCCATAGATTTCGATTACAGTTATACTTTGCCTACACAACCTTTGTCTACCAATGCTTCCATAGCAGCGCCCCCAAAGCCTACCTTTCCAACAATACCTTCGTCCCCATTCGGCGAACGATTCAATGCACAACGTGTGCCAAGTAGTAGCGCGCAGACTTGGTCGTCCTCGCCACCTGCAAATAAAGGAACGCCACCTGGAGCTCTAAAACGAAGAGAGCGAGAGCGAGAGCAATTGGCGGCAAAGTCTGCCATAGTCGTTGAAGACGACGAGGCACCAAAATCGAAACGACGTACATTACCATGGCTGCAGCAGAAGTCAGAACAAGATGAGGTATCGCTTAAACAAGAGCAAGCCGAAGAGTCAAGCTCCGAAGGGATTGGCTCATCTGCTGCCCCAGTTTGTTTCAAATGTAAAAAGACGGGTCATTATGTCAACGAGTGCCCTACCAATGGGAAGGGAAAGCCAAGCGAGTGGGATTTTAGCCCTCTACCTCATGACAAGAAAGATAAGCATTTGCCATGGAACACAACCGCAAGTAAGGTTGCAGAGGAGAGGAGGGCGGTCAAGGAGATGCGAAAGAGAAAAATTGACAAAGCTGAAAAGGCTGCAGCGGAGTCCCATGGGCGTACTAAGACTGCTAAACTGGCCCCGATTCAGTTAACTGACGAGCAAAATCGGGTCAAGGACCTTGTTGTGGATCAGGGCAAAAGTGTCTTTTTTACTGGATCTGCAGGTACTGGAAAATCCGTTTTGATGAGATCAATCATTGCTGCGTTGAAAAAGAAATATGTCCGCGAGGGTGACCGAGTTGCTGTCACAGCTTCTACAGGCTTAGCTGCCTGTAATATTGGGGGCGTGACACTGCACAGTTTTGGGGGTATTGGACTGGGTAAGGAGGATGTACCTACGCTTATAAAGAAAATAAAGAAAAACAACAAAGCTAAGCTTCGATGGACAAGAACTAAGGTTCTAATCATTGATGAGATTTCTATGGTTGATGGCGATTTGTTCGATAAGTTAGAGGAGATTGCCAGAGGAATGCGTAACAATGGCCGACCGTTTGGAGGTATACAACTTGTGATCACCGGAGACTTCTTCCAACTACCTCCCGTTCCAGATTACAACCAAAAAAGTCGAGGTGTCAAATTCGCATTTGACGCTGCTACTTGGGGAACTGCAATTCATCATACAATTGGTCTAACAGAAGTATTTCGTCAGAAGGATCCTGGTAAGTTGGATCCATTATATCTATTCACTTAGGCTAACACTTTATAGTGTTTGCAAATATGTTAAACGAGATGCGGCTGGGGAAGGTCTCTCAAGACACTATAAAAGCTTTCGTTGAGATGAAACGCGCTATAAATTATGAAGACGACTTGACAGCTACAGAATTGTGCGTATAGGTGCATTGTCAACCCTTTTCATTACTAACTGTTGTTAGATTCCCAACCCGAAATGAGGTCGAGAATTCGAATACATTTAGACTGAGAAACCTACACGGCAAGGCATACAGGTTTGAGGCTGTCGACTCTGGGTCAATTACCGATGAAGGGATGAGGGAAAAACTTCTTTCCAACATGATGGCTCCTAAATCGATTGAATTGAAGAAGGGAGCTCAAGTCATGCTAATCAAAAACATGGATGATGGTCTGGTAAACGGATCACTTGGAAAAGTTGTTGCTTTTATGAGTGAAAAGTCGTTCGAGATCTACGATGCCAACCCAGATATACTCAACGAAAAAGAACTTTCCGATGCCGAAGAAGAAAACCACCGCCAATCAGATCTCGCAAGGTTCAAACAGACTAACAAGGAGCTACCTATTACTGGCGTCTCCAATCATGGAAGACTGTTTCCATTGGTGCGATTTTCTATCCCAGATGGAACTGTAAGAGACCTTCTTGTTCAGCCAGAGGATTGGAAGATTGAACTTCCTAACGGAGAGGTCCAGGCGCAGCGCAGCCAACTTCCTCTTATTCTTGCCTGGGCACTTTCCATTCATAAAGCACAAGGGCAAACCCTGGAGCGTGTCAAGATTGACTTGAAAAGAGTGTTCGAGAACGGCCAAGCTTATGTTGCGTTGAGTCGGGCAACAAGTCAGGCTGGCTTGGAGGTTCAGAATTTCGATCCAAAGAAAGTTATGGCCCACCCAAGGGTTGCAGAATTTTACAACAGCTTGTATAGCGTCAACAAAGCTTTGGCACACCCAAGAGTTGCGAAAGCAGATCCGCCAAAGATACCAACGAAACCCATCAAGCCATTGCAAGACGACAATTTCTTCGACGAGGACGAGGAAGAGATGGCACGCCAATTCAGAAGTGGCGGGCATCTATGAGAATAATGCCGGTAGATTTCGGGGTGTTGCAGGAGTCACTGGAATTTGCTTAGATTTGCTCGATTGAGCTGTAAGGGTTATATGGTAGGCGATCTATGAATAGGTATTGAACCCGCAAAAACGGGATTGACTTTGCACGGCGCCATTGTTAAGTATGGGATGAAAAGACGAGTACGAGTTATACCCTCCATCTCCATGTGTATTAAATTTACTTACGAACAAATTACAAGGACTTCTTGTAAAATAGCTAATACAAACTGAATCCACACCATCACCTCCTTACCACCCATGGAATGTTTATACTTCAAGGAATGCTCGGGATATGTAATGTCGAAAATGTCTCTCATGTTGTAATACATACCTACCTACTCTCTGTGCACCACCTCACCATATATCTACCTAGTACTTCTTAAGATGATTAAATCATCATCAAAAGTATCGCCCACGAGTATATTCAAATAGATCTGGTGATAATGACGCTCTTTCTTGTTGTACCTACTAGGCACATACCTGCCTAGGTATATTGATGACTTGATTGATTGCCCAGTGAGTACGTTTCGTCCGTCTTGTAGGATCTACAACGAGACCTTCCTAACAAACCTTGAAATTCACCCCGCGCTACCTATCTATCTATCGATAAGGCGGCGGGGATGATATCTTGAGGCGGCGATTATTATCACTAGCTCTAAAACCCGATATACTTTTTTGTCTCACCTCGCGCCTCGCTATTACCTACCCTTGTAAACTCCCAACCATCAGAAAGAAAAATTAACAAAGCTGTCAAGTTTGTCAAGTTTGTTTCACGAGAAACACTTTCTCTTACACCCATTGCACCCATTTCGAATCATCATTCCACCAATAATTCTCTCTATCTTCATTCATTGAGAGCTATTTACCCAAAACTACGCGCTTATACCACCATCCATCTCTTACTGCATATCACGAAACTTTCTTCCCAGCCAGTGGTGAACTGCCAAAGAAACGAAACCCAACATGTCGAACCAATTTATTGGGCTTACCATGTTGGTGACGTTAAGTTCTCCACCTGGTGCACAATTGCGAGGTATCGTCAGTAGTATCGAACCGGGTAAAAGCTTGACTTTACGAGAAGGTTGGTGCTCACGTAACGTTAGCAAACGATTTCATTGCATTAGCTAACAAGAAGTGCCTCATAGTTACATGCCCATCTAACGGCAAATATGTCCCTGAGTTTACAATTAACGCGGCGGAAATTACGGAATTGATTGAGGCTCGGAATGAAAATGTCAAGCCGCCCTCTCCGGTTATACAACAGAAGCCAGCGGTTGTACCTGCGTCGGTTGCGAAAAAGTTTGAGGATCCGGCGATTCTGAGCATGGGAAGGAGGCCGGGATCGGTAGCTTCTCCTGCAGCATCGATTCCATCGTATTCTCAATTGGAGAGTGCTTCGATGGAACGCGATGGTTCAGCCCGAACTGTTGTTGGTCGTGAGAATAGGCGCAAAGAACAGAATACTTCATCCACCTTGCCCGATAGTTTGACAAGTCAGGAAATACACGATCAGGCGGAACTAGAGCATAAAGAAGCGGAGATTTTGGAAGAACTCGATACAGAACTAGCTGGATTGTCGGTAGAGCCCGCTTTGACCAAATCAGGACGACAACGAACTCGCAGGAGAAAGAACCAAGGAAAGAAGCCTGTAGAACGTGTCTTCCAGGAGCCAATCGTTGGCCCTTCCAAAAATACCCCCGGATCAAAAGGTTGGAGACAAACTCCTTTGCTGGAACCGGTCACTTCATTTCAACCATTTGCAACCCTGAAAAAGTCTCAAAGAAGGGGTAACAGGAATATGGACGAGAACGGATGGGCTACTGAAGAAGCAACCGACGTGCAAGAGATGGGAGATTTTGACTTTGCTGGTAGTTTGGCAAAATTTGACAAGAAATCTGTTTTCAACCAAATGCAGGCTGAGGACGCTATAGCAGAATCAGACCGCCTAGTCGGACACAATCGCTTACCCAAGGCAAAGCCCGGAACGTATGGGGGAAAGAATCTTCATCCTACCGAGAATGTTTTGGATACGCCAAACGGTGCGACAAAGGCTCCCGAACTTTGGAAGAGTGACGCTGATGATACCGACATCCAAGAAATAAGTAGTCAGAGAGGTTCAGGGAGTGGTAGAAACTCTCGTGCACGAAGACCAGAGAATAAAATAGCCAACCATCACAGACCTATTTCACGGAAAGGAAGTACTGTTCCAAGCTCCCAACCATCACGAAATATTTCAGTGGCGCCGTCAAAGCCTATGTTGTATCTTGTTCCTTCAGATCGTCGATGTGAGCCTATCTCTGCGCTACAGATGCTTAACCTGGAGAATATCGCAGATGCTGAACTTGGCCTCACCGAAGACATGATGACTGAGAATGCAGGTCGTGGTATTGCTGAAGTTGGATTGTCGGCTGTGAACACTGGAGGTCGTGGTTTGACCCAAGGCAAGAAGTCTACTGTTCCAACGGTTATAGTCTTCGCCGGGAACAATAAGAGTGGACTCCGAGCTGTAGCAGCAGGTCGACATCTCCGAAATCACGGTCTTAACGTTGTGGTTTGCGTCCTCGGTCTTGAACGTGATTCCGAACTTTTAGTTGGGCTTAGATGTCAAATCAAAGTTTTCCGCAGTTTTGGTGGTAAAGTTTTTACCAAGACCGAACTTCTTGATTTCATTAAAACATCAGGCGCACCTATCGATCTCATTATAGATGGTCTTCTTGGTCTCACAATGTCATTCGAAGAATTACGAACAGGTGATCAGGCTGCAGCTTACGAACTCATTGAATGGGCCAACCGAAGTAAAGCATCGGTTCTCGCCATTGATGTTCCTACGGGCATTGATCCCACGAGTGGAAAGGTCAGTGTAATTGATGGACGAAAATTATACATCCACGCGAGATATGTCGTTGCAATGGGAGCACCTAAGAAAGGTCTATTAGAAGCAATGAGTATGGGTGAGGGAGTTGGTGACGAGGAGAAATCAGGATTAGGAATTACAAGTGCAAACGCGAAAGCGAGTGGGGAATGGCAACTTTTCGTTGCGGATATTGGACTTGGGATGGCGGTTTGGAAGAAAGCTGGTACGAGAGTCAGAAGAGGAGTGGAGTTTGAGGGTAGTTGGGTATTGGGAATGAGGTTTCAGAGCGGTGCGGTAGTTGCATGAATCTCGCGTCGAGATTGAGATTAAGGTTTATTTCCTAGTGGGCTAATTATTATATGGTGTGCGTGGATGGGATGGGATGGGATGGGATCAAAAGCATAAATTTGGGAGTGGGTGTTGAACGGGATTAATAGCATTGCAGTGGCGTTCTAGTTGTTGCATATTTTTGGCATTGGCTTGCTGCTTGGCTAACTGGCTGGTTGGGTTGGCTTTGGAAGATGAGAAGATGGAAATGAATGAAACGAAATGACAAGGTAGTAATAACTTACTTGTTCTTAGATGAGATGATGATATCATGGAAGAGGAGAAATGGGAATTAGATATAGATATAGATATCAATACCAGTATCAATATCTTACTTTTATCAGTGAAACACAGGGTTTTCATCTTTGCTTTCATTTTGTTTTTCGGACTACTGGTAGTGAAAGTTCATCTCTTGGGTATATGAGTCATCACGCATTAGTTTTGCGATATAAAGATTACGATGCGAAGTTGTAAGGTTTGTAGATGATTAGAGGAGAGAAACTGAGGGGGGTTGGATTGAATTGGGTTGGGTGATTTGTATAGATGGTCTGTATAGATGATCTGTATTACATGTATTAAGTTCTATGTGGACTAAATTACTATTACTATTACGGATATAATATGGTATGTATAGTATGCTTTATGGTGTTGGGGTATATATCTAGGTATCTAGGTATGTGTATCTAGGTAATTCATGGATATGTGAATAGGGGTATAAACTCGGATAGTTATGGAGGAGATGTGTCAGATGGTGAGGTGGTGAGGTTGTTTGTTAATCTGTTTTATATGTGGAAGGTTGGTATTTGAGTGTGAGTGAGTATATCGTTTAAATATCAACTTCCAGTACCAAGTCAAAGTAGCTCCGCACAGAATCTATGGTAGATCCGAACGAATATGATCGCCAATCCAAGCTGGCATGTTTCGCAAGATCAATCATTCCTCTAAACTCTCAAGAGATCTATATTCATAACCGTGATACTACGAAGTCGTGTAGTCTCATGGACGTCATATCGGTAAACTAGGCTATCTTGAGTATTTATCAGCTTGGAATGGAAATATCGGGACGGTTTTTGGATTGATGAATCATGAACGCCACCGCAAGCGCAAAATAGTGCCCTGGTTATTTCTTCCAGACGGTGAGTGTGTGTTTCCCTCTGGCTTTTTCTTCATCCTTGAGCACCGGTCTCAAAGGCCCCAATGTCAAGAGATAGCAAGCGATATGGCATGTTCTACAGAGAAAGACCACGAGTATGTGTATTTATACAGCTACCTCGTGCAAAACTGGAGCACTCTATTACTACGATGTTTAGAAGCTTCAATTTCGCTTTGAATGAGATTGGGAATTTGTATATAGATTGCTACTTCGAACCACTCACAACGAGGGAGAAAACTGGAAGTCCAGGAGTAAGAGTCAAAATGAAGTGAAGTATTTGATATATCAAGTTTTAGGAGGTTTTTTTTTCTCTTAAGAAGTTTAGAAACGGTTATTTTGTTGTGTAGCAGCTTCGGTTTGCAGAAAATAACATAATGTGGAAGTTTCTCATCGAGCTTTGCTTTGGTAAATCATCTAAACTGCGTTCTAAGTGGAATAATATACCAAGATGTTGGAGATGGAGTTGATGTAAGATTACCTGGGTATGCGTGTCAGCAAACAGTCAAATACCAACATGTTGGTTTGCAATTAGTACAAATATCTAACTCACATTTCATTCATTCATTCAATCTTTCATTCACGAAAAGAAACTTTTCCTATTCTCTCTTCTCAAACACCCAAACTCAATTTCCCCAAGACACAAAATCCCCAAAACACAAAATCCCTCCCGCCAATCTCTCATCCATCTACTCCAACATGGCCTTCACCTCCATGCTCACGCAATATTTCCCCCCCGCCCCCCTCTTCACCGAAAAAGACCTCCCCTCCCAAAAAGGCAAAGTCTTCCTCGTCACCGGCGGCAACCAAGGCGTCGGCTACGAGCTCATCAAAATGCTCTACCCAACCGACGCCACCATCTGCATGGGCAGTCGCAGCTCCTCTTCCGCCCACACCGCCATCGCCGAAATCACCGCCTGCGATCCTGCCCGCGCGGAAAATCTCGTCTTCCTCCCACTCGACCTCATGGATTTCCACAGCATCCGCACCGCGGCTGAGATGTTCCTCGCGCGAGGAAAAACTCGACGTGCTGTGGAATAATGCCGGGATAGGGGGATTGCCGCCGGGGACGAAAACGAAACAGGGCATAGAGGGTCATATGGGGGTGAATGTGGTGGGGACATATTATTTCACGCGCATGCTGCTGGGTTGTTTGAGGAATGCGGTGAGGGGGAGTGTGGAGAATAGTGTGAGGATTGTGTGGACGACGAGTTGGATGGCCGAGGGGAAGAGTCCTGAGGGGGGTGTTTGCATGCAAGATTTGGAGAGGGGGGGGTGTGGGAATGAGTATGTGGATTATGCGGTTTCGAGGGCGGCGGGGTGGATGATGGGGGTTGAGGCGGGGAAAAGGTGGGGAGGAGAGGGGATTTTAAGTGTATGTATATTTTTTTCTATCCTTTTCTCCATCATCCCATCTCATCTCATCTCATCTCGACCATCCCATCCCACAAAATCCCTCCCCCAACCCCCAACCCTCAACTAACACCCCTCCCCCACCCCCCAGCTCATCCAAAACCCGGGCAACCTCCAAACGCAAGCCTACCGCACGCAACCGGCCCTCACAAAATTCTTCATCAACCTGCTCCTGCACCCCGCCAAACTCGGTGCCTACACTGAGCTCTTCGCCGGACTCAGTCCCCTCACCTCGCAACACCAAGGCGCGTATATTATTCCCTGGGGACGCATTCAGCCGCGCCATCGCCATCCGCACGCAGACATCTACGCGGCGATGGACGCGGGACGGGGTGCCGAGTTGTGGGAGTGGTGTGAGCGCATGATTGTGAGTGGTGCTGAAGGGGATGTGTGAGGTTTGTGGGGTGGGTGTATGTGGAGAGGAGTAGGGGTTGGGAATGCGAAGCGGGGGTGATGGGTGTGGTTTAGGGTTTATATCTATCCTTCTATCCTTCTATTTATCCATTCACTCGATATAATAGTAATCGTCAATCTTATAATCGTATATTCAATGCAATGCAGTGTAGTGCTCACGGACTAAATCAGATTCAGGATTTGATTCCAATCCATACCACGCATTAATTACCCTCATCAATCTCGCTATATACATACATACTAATTAAGCATCGCTGCGGAGGTATCAAGCTTAATTCTATAATCCCATAATCCAATTAGTCCAATCCAATCTCATTCGATCTCATTCAATCTAATGCCACGCAACACAATCTCATCTTCACCCATATAATACATCAACCCAACCGAATCAAATATCCAAGTCTGATCTAATCCACTCTATCTATGTACACCCCCCTCTTCGCGCGAGCGAGCTATTCTTAGGATTTCCAATCTTCTCCTCCTCTTACTCTATTAACCCCCGCGTCCCTATTATCTAGCTTCCTGAATACCCACAAGCATATATCTCATGCTCAAGTAACTCAATCCAATCCATCTTTTACCCAACCCATCCATCAATCCATCAATCCACCAATCAATCAATCTGCATGCTAATCCCCCACCCATCACGACGCACTCGCCCAAATACTATGATTAACCCTCGCGGGCAACTTCCTCCCCTTCAACCTCTGATCAATCAGCCACAAACCCACCACAAATTCATCTCTCTCCAACCTGCCATATCGCTTTTCTTTCTGACGTCCCCAATATCCTTTCCCATGGACCAACTCCCAAGCCTCCTCCAACACATCTCCACCCAATCTACTCCTCTCCCACAGATCTTTCACCACCATTCCCGGCACCGTATCCGCCGCGCCTTCAATTTCCACCATTTCCCCACGATGATCTATCGTGTAGGGGAAAAGACCTTTATTACTCGCCCAGAGCGCTTCATATCTTTTTCTTTCTTTCTCCGTAATTTCATCTCTCCACCTCTTTCGGTTTCCCTCGTCATGTTTATTCGGATGTTTCTTGACCAAGTGTTTCTTAGCCCTTCTCCGTTCCCCTTCTCCTTCTTCTTCCCTCAATTCTTTCTCCGTTTTCGGTTTCCGCATTGTAGTTTTCATAGTCGGAACTCCATTTGCTGATAAAGTGCTCTGAGGGGGTGTAGGCGTTCTCGAGTGATCGGATTGGAAAAGTTTCTTGAGTCGTCGAGGGGGAGGAGGAGCTGGAGGTTGAATAACTCCGGAAGATATAGAAGGAGTGGAAGCACGTGATGAAGCAAGGTATCCAGCTACCATAGCATTGGAAAGAGTTTCGGCAGTCATGCTCGGGGCGTAATTGGACGACTGAAGTCGTTTTTGCTCTGCTATTTTTGCACGCAAGGAGGGAGATTTGGGTTTAGGTTGAGAGGATGCAGATACGAATGAATCGTCCGAGGATCCATCATCGTCAGCATCGTTATTGTAGGATTGACTAGACACTGGTTTTCTAGACAGCGGTATGGGTTTAGAGGATCTACGAGGAGTTTTTGTGGTAGAAGGATGCCTTGATGGTTGATTGGAAGATTCCGAGGTTGGTTCAGTTCTGTGAGCTGTTGTCAATATAGGAGATTGCATTGAACGTGGCTGAGGTGCATGCATGGGAAGATTTGTCGATTGATCTCCCGATGCAGAGAGATTAGCAGGCGTGCGTCGTGGGGGCGGTAAAGAGGGCTTTTTTATCGAAGCCTTCGAGGATGGTTCAGTAGATTCCGAAGTATGAGAGGACGTAGGTCGAATAGATTGTAGCGAGGGTTTTACTGACGGTTTCACAGGTACGGGTCCGTGAGAAGAAACTGGCTGGGAGGGTTTTTGCATTGAAGGTTTTGTAGAAAGATCAGGTGTTGGGCCATGAGAAGAAGCAGGCCGAGTATTGTGTATGACAGGCTTCTGCGCTAGAGGTTTAGGAGATGGTTTTGGACCTTCGGAACTAGTAGTATGGGAGGAAACGGGTCGAGGCTGTACGTCAGATTTTGAGGGCCCAGACACTGAAGCTTGCGAAGAAGGAGGTCGTGGATGTACCACAGGCTTCGACTTCGACTTGATTTGCTCAGAAATAGTGGCTTGCTCAGAAGCAATTCGAGGTTTCACTGAGGACTCCGAAGCATGAGAAGAAACCGGTCTGGCCAGCCCTGCCGGTTTCAAAACAGGTATAGGCGCATGACTCGAAGCAGGTCTTTTCTGATCCTGTCTATTCACAATCTCGTTTCCCCTATTACTCACAAGCCCTCCTCCCTTCTTCACTCCCTTATCCGGCTGCTCCCACATCTCCACCAAATTAGACGTAGGAGGAATACTCGATAGATCCACTCTCCTATCCGTACTATCAATCGAACTCGCATAACTCTGTCTTCTACTCGGCAATGGACTTGCCTGTTTCCCTATTCCGATCCCATAATTTTGACCCGTGTGATTCGGGCTACTTTCCCGACTTCTCTTTGCCGCCAAATTAGCCGCCATAAATGCCGCCGAATTATTTTTCACCTTCGGACTGGTTTCCGATACACCCGAAAATGGGGGAAGTAAATGTCCATTCGGTCTTTGATTTCGGTTTTGAGGCATTCTCTGTCCTCCTCGATATTCCGGTCCTCCACTAACACTCCCCCCATCCGTTTCACTCTCCCCTGTCCTTTCCCTCCCTACTTTTTGATATCCATATATCTGCTGTCCACCTCCCATCCCCGCATCCATCACCGAAACCTTAGACGGACTTCTCGCTCTCCCTCCTCCATTATTAGGGGACCCTCCCCCCTCCAACCCCCGCCTTCGTAGCAGCCGCCAATGCGCCATCTCTCCCCCCCAAAACCATTCCCTCCCATTGTGTTTTACCCGCAAACTTATTCGGCACCACCGGCGTCAACTTGCCCTTCGCATTCGAAAAAGCCAGCGCCGCACCCGTCAATGCCGCACTCTGCGCTGCGCCCGTTCCTCTCCCCGTTTCCCGTTTCGATCCCCGCTCCTCCCGTATTTATATTTCGAAGCGAATTTGTACTCGGATTATAGTTTATATTAATTCGCTGTGGAGAAGATGTCGTCGTACTCGAATTAGAATGCAAAGTTGAAGTCGAAGCCGAAGCCGACGCCGATGCTGATGTTGAATTCCCAGGGGCAGATGTCGACGTGGTATCAGAGTGTGTATTCTTCGCGCCCGCAGTTTCCGGCCGAGTAATCCTTCCCGGAGTCGTACTACCCTTACCATCTAAATTCGCGTCTGCCATTGTAGCCATGGTACCAGTCACTGCGAACTATCCAACTGATATCCTCTCCTATCATATTGCAATGCAATGCTAGAATGCACCCTTCATTGGTAAAGCCCGCGACGCAAAGAATTGATATTTCGAGATCATTTGGGACGGATACGGATGCAAGGTATTTTGCGGCTCAAGGTTTCGTGAATGTTACAATCCGGCAATTAAAGATAAACTGGTAGGTAGGTAGGAATAGGTATGTAAGGTACTCGTATCGACCTCTACCATACGTATTGTAGTATTCGGCGTATAGTGGAGTCCTTTGATAATCCCGTCATAAGATCATTGCTTATGAGACATGTCAAACCGAATATTCCATCAATTGCACACCCATCAGAATCAGAACCTGACAATCAATTCGATTATTTAATCGTCCCCGTTAAAAAAGCAACAAAGTGAATACAGCAATCCTCCTCATAATCAAATAATCAATCACCGTCGCAATAAACTTTTGCAAAATGCAGGTATTATATGTCCTCATGCACCCTAATAGGAGATCTAGATATTAAACTTTCTTCCATCCACGTTTGCAGCCATCCGGGTCTAGCTAATTATTGGTTCCAGGCACTAAAGCTAGGCATGGCCCGCAGCTCAGACGCCGCATTGTAGTATCATAGTAGCATGAAAGCATACCCTAAGCTCAGTTTACCAAGCCTAAAAATAGATTAACGATGGCAGGTTGAAAGAAATACTTCCTTCCATTCCTCACCAATCAGCCCTATGGGGGAAAAAAGAAAACAATTTTATATCTAAAATAAACATCAACAACAACAACTCGAAATTACTTTGCGATATTCTTCTGAGTGAGTGAATCCATTTATCAATTTTGTAATGGCTTTATAAATAATTAGGGAATGAATGATTGTTTATTAAGTTCATGCTGATGTGCATCTCATCTAATCTTCTTCTACGTACTACTGGTCTGCATGTTTGATTACTTATCTATGTATCCATGATTTGATATAGACGAAGCATTTCATCAGATGCAGTATCTTCAGACACCAAGAACGATTTCCATTCCAAGTTGGTAGGCTGGGCACAATCAGCTGGATTTCTGGAAACGACAATATCACCACTTCTACAGTATTTTTCTTCACACATAAATACATCCATTCATTCACAATGATTCTCATAATTAAGCTTGCGTGGTTATCACGTAAGTACCCAAGAAGTATTGTTTGTATCTTCGATTTCTCTTCATATTCTTATATTCTATTTCCTCCCATTCCACCAGGGTAGGTATTGGAAAATTTCCAGCCAGTATAATGTCAAACTCGTCCCAATGCCCTAGCCATCCATCCATCAATCCCTCCCTCATCTGAAACCCCAATCCATATATAACTCCAATGTAAAGAAAAGTAATAAAACAACCCAAGTCGTATTGGACGAGCCGTTTCTAATGAAAACTCCTTTAAACCGCTCACTCGCTATCGCTATCGCAGCCCAATGTATGAAAAGTTCAAATCCCAAACTCCTCCAATGTATTCATAAAATAATCAGTCGTAAATGAAAGTTATTCATCCGCCACCGCTAATTAACACTCGCATTTGTATTTCGTAATTGGTATGCAGAACCACGCCTGCGGACCCTAGGTGCATAACAAGTTTCATTCTCGCATGTGGGATGAGATAATAGCAGTGGGTCCTTGTCTTTTGGACCTGCATTTCCGCCCGCACAACTGGATTTCGAAAATTCCCATCTCCTCATCACTAGGGTTATTAACCTGTCCAAAGAATCATCAGACCACTCCGACTTTACCCGCCATCTCAATTCCATTTTTTTCTCTTCCTTTTTGTAAAGGATCTGCTTGAACCTGGCTTTCTTCACCATGCCATGTCATACCAGTCAGTACTAGAGAATCTTCAACTCCAGCCATACACATGATATTCGACAGCCATCTGCGACCGTCGATCTGACAGTCCTTCCAGTCCAGGGAAATTTCAAACCAAAAGCTGCTATTCGATTGTTTGACCAAATATGTAATATACTGGGTAAAAGCCAGTCCATCACAATGCCAAGTAAAAATTTGTAGTCGGAATTCCTCTACCGACTGATAAAATTTTCAATCGAAAGCAAAACACCCAAGATTTCATGTGTCATCGTGCGAACAGCCTTTTTTCGTGCTCCAGGGTAAAAGTGGATAAATTGAATCAATCAATGGGGCGGATACACCCACCCATAGACAGATCGGGGGAATCCGAACATGTGGGACCAGTGTGGTTCTAGAAGGTCGGAACTCGGTATATGAAAAGAGGTGTATCCGGTAATGAAGCGTAGGTAAGTACCGCTTGAGATCCGTCCGTCGGAACTCATGAATCATTAAGTTTGAACCAGTCCAATGCCACTAAAATAGTAAAGTCTTGAGAAGCTAAATCTAGTCGAAGAAGGTGTCGCATGAATTGTGCCAGGTAGATGATGTGAATATCTAATTCTGTTTAATAAGTAATTGCAGTCCATCGAAGAGGAACTCCATCGTTTCCAATTTCGTAAGGCTTGCTGGATGCTTGTCTGGGTGGTAGAGCCCATCTTGCTCTTCCTGGTTTGCGGTCGTCCAATTTCCCATTTTTCCTCATGGCCATTTCCATAACTGCAATTCGAATAAAATCACTGTTCTCCCTCATGTCGCGTTGACGTGCGACTGGGCCGGTCGCGACCTCGGCAAAGGCTTCCTCGGAATTTCCTTGTCTGCGTCTATTGAGTCCGGTTGGTGGCGTATCTTTTGATGACTTGGAAACCTTGTATGTTTGCATTTGAATAGATGCTGTGCATTGTGTAGCACTCATTGTTTGGGTAAGAGATGTTGGCACATGAGCATCCGTGGGAGCATTTGTTGTGGGGTTAAGATACCGACGTAGTGCTGGAGTGGGTGCATCAACCAGCAAAGGTGGCATCCTTTCATCCGTAAATGGGACCTTCGGGTCAATTGACATGATAGATCTTGTAAGAAAATCATCAGGCGTAATCATAGGTGTTGTGAGACTCGAAAATGATTTTGCCGCAGACCTTAAAGCACGCAGTGATGCAGTTAAATTTGATTTAAACGCGGACTTGCGGCGTGGGGGTTCGACGCCGGTGGTATTCTGTTGATCCTTGGGTAAATCGGATGGTCTCTGAAAGACTCTAAAGTCAAGCTCTTCAACATCGACATCTGATAAAGGATGGTCGTGCAGAGTATCCTCGCCTGCAAATGTTGGCTGATACCTCCTGGTTGGTAGAGACCTTCGCCCTCTTGAACTCGGTGTTAATATTGAGCCTGGTGGAGTTGATGCATCACTAAGGGAAGCATCGTCCAAAGATGGTACAGACTCGCTGGATGTAGTCCTACTTGATATGACTGATCCCGGACCATTCTCCGAACTGTAACAATCGGTCGAATCGGTTTCTTCTGGAGGACTCAACAATAATTCCATGGGACTCATACCAAATGTTATACTAAGTTCTTTTTCCGATACAGCAGTATGTTTTAATATAGCATCCACTGTCAATCTTTGTCTTGATATACCATGTGTGCGAGCATTCCTATTTGATCTGGGAGGCGGAATGGCCGTAATCGCCAACAAGGCAGCGACCGAGGGAGGAATAGCATCCGGCGAATGGGCATCGTAGGGGCGACGACTCGATCGCACCGAGTGATTTTTGGTAGTTTGACGACGATCCTTCCTTGGCTCGAATCCTAAACCATTTTTGAAACTATCGTGGTGACTTCTTGTAGGAATCACCACTGGCGAAGACGTAAATGTGGTCGTAACATCAGTACCGAAAGTTGACTTTGGCATGATATCTGAGGTTTGTTCATAACTGAGATTGGAATTTGGGTTGGTAGAAGAAGAAGCTGGAGTTGAAGTCGAAGGTTTCGATTTCGGCTTTTGTGTTGTGAATAATGAGAATGAGGTAGGCATCTTGTTGCTCGCGTGCCCTGAGAGTTACCGCATAAACCAGTTGTGTGTATTTATTACTTGATAGAAACCAGATTTGTCGGGATTTGAATAATACGTCAACGGATTCGTTCTTGGAAAAGTAGGAAGAATTCTGAATGGAAAACAATTTATAAAATCTTATCGGAAGGGATATCGAGCTGTTTTGCATAATTTCCAAATGGACAATACTGAAAGTCAATGATCGCAGTACTTGGATTGTACGGTGATTCAAGAGCTTATCATGATATGATTGTCGGGATAACGGGTAGGATGTGGATGTTGGTATGATAACACCAAAGGAAGTGATACTACTATATAGTAGTTATATGGTCGATTTGATAGAGAAGGAGTGTAATGAATTCAACCTTTTAATTTACCAAAGGTGTGTTGAGAGTGTATTGAGATGAGAACAGGGGAGAACGAGAAGGAAATGAATGTAGATATGTTTATTAAGCAGAAGTCAATCGACAGAGATAGTTCAAGCTGATTTTGAAGTGAATCACTAGGTACTTAGGTAGGCACTTTAAAATGAAGGCTAAGATACCGGTAGGTCGTAAGTTTGTAACTTTGGAAGAATGACTTTTGAGGAAGGGGCCGATAGCCTTATTAAAAGATAAGCTAGGAAGGAGAGAAGGCAGGAAGGCAGGAAGCGAAGGGAGGAGATAAGCGATGATAATGATGATGATGATGATGAATCTACTTGGCTACTTTTAGATGACTAGTAAGTACGGAGTAGATTTGACTTGTCTGACTGACTGACTAACAGACTGATTGATTGATTGATTGACTGACTGTTTGACTGAGACTGAGACTGACTTGACTGATTGATTGATCGATTGACTGGAGACTTTCATGACATTTAGTATCAGCTCTAAAGGGAGGGAAATCTGGAGTAATAAACTATCCTCGCTATCCTCTTGTGTTTACTATCTAATGGTCACTAGTATGCAGATCGGATAAGCTTTTGGGCATTGAGAAACGATCAAGTGCGAAAGTACGTCAATTGTTGTCAATGGATCTACCCAATTCGAGGCTTGGAAGCAATCAAAGCTAAGAAGATTGGACAGAACAGATTAGATTAGAAAGTTAAATCATGGAAATCCATATCTCGGTACTCGAGTAAGAGAGCGTTGCTTTCCTTTTCTTCCTGTCTTCTCCAATAATGATAAAGGGAGAGGAGAGGAAAAAGGAAAGGAAGTTCTCATTCGTTTATCTGTTTGTATTTGCAGCAATGAATTATCAACACATGGCTCTGCTGTGCTGTTGTGTGGTGTATTGTATTGTATTGTATTGTATTGTATTGTATTGTATTGTATTGTATTGTATTGTATTGTATTGTATTGTATTGTATTGTATTGTATTGTATTGTATTGTATTGTATTGTATTGTATTGTATTGTATTGTATTGTATTGTATTGTATTGTATTGTATTGTATTGTATTGTATTGTATTGTATTGTATTGTATTGTATTGTATTGTATTGTATTGTATTATATTGTATTGTATTCTATTCTATTCTATTGTACATACTTACTTTTACTCACTTACTTTACTGCATTCGACTCTCTTCCGTATCACATATATGGTAACAATTCGGATAATATGCAAAGCAAGAGCGACCCTGATCCATTCTTTTTCAACCCATCTTTTCCATACAGACATCCTTGAACGCCTGGAGGAACTTCCTTCGAGAAGGCTTACGAAGGGACTGTAGCTCATTACTTTGCCAGGGTGAGGTGAAAGGATGATGAAGTTGTTTTATTTTGGCATGTGGAGAATCAAGATAACATCTGTATCAGCTGGATCTGTATCCGTCACAGCTTACGGAATACTCACAAGTCACACACTTCTTTTTCCTAATATGGTGATTTTTTCTTCAACGGTTATGGAGTACTGTATCGGCCAATTTATTATACTTTCCTACATTCGCCTAAGAATTTAATCAGCATCATTATTATATCATTCAGAATCACATGATTGATTATATGCTCATTGTTCTTCCATGCGTGCGTGTCGTTGTCGAGTTATTCGTCTTGTACTGTGTACTGTGATGTGAGTCTGTGATGAGCCGACCTTCTCTTTGGATAATCTTCTTCTTCTCTTTGGCTCAGCTCGTCCTTTGAGAGAAATAAGAGTTACGTTATGTACTACAGTACCTGCCTTAAGTATGTACTTAGTCTGTACTTCATATGTTACCTACTTCTCGCTACTCCTCTCCTATACATAGGGACGCACTACGAGGTGTGTGATACTAACTGCATCATTCTTATTCATGAACTTGGCCGGAAGTCCGGATACACAGCTTGGAGGTGGATGGGTGTGCATATGGATATGAATATCAATCTATTCAATCTCACTCAAATCTCAGCCGGTAACCACTTTGGAGGTGTTCATCCATCCTGTTGTATCTGTGTTTGTACCAAGCCATTTATTGTCCTATCAATTGATTTCTCACTACTGTACTACTACTGTACAGAATACGCAGAAAGAGAAGGAGTCAATCTCGCCCTAGATCCACCTTCCTGTTGTATGAGCTGAAGTGAAATTGAATGCTGTGCTGCCGCGACAACGAAATTGCCGGATGGATACCTACCTAGGAACATCATGTACAATGATACATTGGTATATTGGTAACTGACATTGGTGCATCTTGGGTTCTTGGGTTCTTGGGCGTTTGGACGATTTTTTTTGTTCAATGTGGTCCTGTGGGTCATGAAATCCTTCATGCTTCATCAAAATGTCTTTTATCTGCATTTTGGTTGTTTCCTTCCCTATCACGAGAAAACTCTTTGGCCACGTCAGTCAAACTGATCCGCTATGTTGATTTTTTTCTGATCTTTTAATTTGTTTCATCATTTTCATGGTTAGGTTGTCGCGCCTGTTGGGCGTAAGAGTTTTTTTACTGCACGAAATAATTACCCGAAATTGAAATTCAACAAAAGTTCAATCATCAATCAATCATTTCCGACCGAGGTCCCTTTTTCTTGACAGTTTTTTTTTTCTCTTTGATTATTTTGGGGATATGGTCTGATTTTGGAAGGATATCTTTCCTTGCCCTTGTTTGTAATTGATTTAAAATTTTCAAGCAGCTTCCAAAGTTTTGCAGTTACATGATTAAATCGCAGTTAAGAAAGTCATAACCCTTGTAGTATCAAGGATAAAGATGCTGATTTTCCGGCATCCTGTACGGGGAAACTTGAGATTCTCCACATCTCATACAAATTCGACTAAGGATAGCCTCACAACTCCCAAATACAATCCTGCCGCATGGTTTTCATTTCCGTCAAGATACAAACCCACGACTCCACGAGCCCACAAACATGCAAAACCAAGGGTCTTTTGAAAAAGGCTTAAGTTGGGATCAGCAGAGCTTTCTGACTCACTTCCCCATGGATTACCCTTGGAAAGTTTAGAGCAATCAAAGTAATCAAAAATGTTCTGCTTACAACAAATGGCATGTCAGACTTTTCCCTTCTTCCCCACGATATCACATTCATCCTTTCCGTCCCAAAACGCCAAAAGAGCTGAAGAGGCTCCTGCAAGTGTATGCTTAGGGAATACTGTTATCAATAAGATATGATAGGACAGAAAATGTCCAAGATGATCCACTTTCCAGGTACCAAGCAACTTCGAACTTCCTCATTTGTTCTCGAAGAAGCATGACATTTCAAAAATTACCTTCGCATCTCGCCTCGTCGGAAATATAATGTGCAAATCGACGATCGTTGCATTTCTGCCCAGGTGTGATGGTCCAGTATGCCCAGAGGAACGTGATAGCTCATTTTCCTGCGTCGCACCAGAAACCTCTTTGGTTACATTCCGCAGTCCGCATTCCCAATCTCTATACAGGATCAAGAAGAGATGGCAATTGGCAGATAAGGCATTTCACGATCGTGTCGGTACTGGCATGCCAAGATCCTCGCATTGCTTATCTCGTGGATCGGCTAGGACCGACTTAGTGCGAGAATCTGGGGTTCGAAAGGTCCTCGTGAACTGGCCTGCTTACCGTTTGGAGAATGGGGGATGGTCGTCGTGATTAAGCTGTCGAGGCTGTGTGCAGACTGGTATTGCCAATCAGAGTTGTGTAAAGGTTGGGGGCTTAGAGCAGATGAACAACTGACGTTGAAGAATGTCCTCGTGATGATCTCTCACGTGATATATGTCGTCTTTTGGTTGAGCTCTCAAGTCTTCATTCAACTCTTGATTTTGCTCATACCTCGGTGTAAAATTATAAATAGTGTTATATACACACAATGAGGATAGTAACACAAATCAAAACATGAGTTGACAACAATATACCTCTACTAAATAATTCAAATAATTCAACTTTAGCTTTGCAAACTCTACTCAAGAACTCGAGGGTTACAAAGACAACCACGTACAAGTATCAACATGATTGCTCTTCGCAAGAACATATATACTTATGAAATGAGATACGAATAAATCCTTCCACTCCGAGAATAGTAATTCCCAGTTTACATATACCTACCTAGGTAGTACATAGGTAGATATACAACATTAGCCGAAAGGGTTAAAGAAATATGATTCCAGATATTACCACGGTTTCCCGAAGTCGCAAATCGTACTTGTTTGGAGATGCGGGGATATGGGAATATGATGGATATGATGGCGAGATTGAGAATTTGAGATGGCTAGGTACTTTTTTGAGTGCTTGGTGTGGCTACCTAGAGAGGCAGAGAGGGTTGGAAATTTGATCGGATCGAATCTGATCGGATGGTTGTGTTGTGTTGTGTTGTGTTGTGTTATGTTGTAATTGAAGATACATAGCTAGCTAGGTAGCTAGGGGTGAGGGATTGGGTATTGTTTGATTTGATAATATAGTGTCAAATACCTAGGTATTTGATGTATGGTTGGTTATGTGATGATACTGGGTAGGTACAATATGATTGGATTATAACTTCTAACTTCTAACTTATAACTTGTTGTATTATCTGAAATCTGTGTTTGGAGTGGGAGTTGGGAGTTGGGAATTGGGAGGAGATGGACTGGAGTGGAGTGGAGTCGGTTTGTATTGTCTGGGTTGTTCGGAATGGTGGTGTTGTTAGATGTTTGTTAATTTTATGTTTTTTGGGGGGGAGGGGGGTATGGAAAAAAGGGGTTTATTGATATTGTATTGAAGGATGTGTATATTTTTATACTCTATACTCCAACTCCACAACCCCCTCTTCAAATTCCCATCCTCTCATCTCTACGATAAACACACCCGAGAAAAATTACCCTAGCAAAACCATTCACAGAACTCCTATCCATCTGCGTAAGATTATAAGCCGTCACCAACAACGTCAAATATTACTCATTATAATCGATATCGCCATCGCAACCGGGCGGAATGTCCGCTTGAATATGAATACAAGTTGGGGCACAATATTATCGTAGTAGTCTCACAATGTTTCTTGGGAATCGTTATGTTTATATAGGTACCTGATACTGGTATTTGAAACTGGAACACATGGTCGTTTTTAATACGTTAAGGGATCTGATCTGTTGGCGATTGGAAATGCATGGTGGAATATTGTACGGGGTTAAGGGACTCGCCGTTCCAGAGGATTTTGAAAATGGAGGTGTGCGTTGGGAACGGTTTGGTAGATGCACAGTGCCATGGCGAGGTGACGTCGTCGGTTGAGTTGTCGAAGAGATGGGTGAGTGATTGGCTGGTTGGAGACGGGTGTAGGTGCATTATTGTAAATTGCTGATGGGAGAGAGGATAAGATGACGAGGATGGAAAGCTTAGCGAGTGATATGATGTTTGGAGGGAGATAGGTTGGGCTAGGAGACTTGGCATTTTGGGGGGGGGGGTATTTACTCTTGTGTGTGTATAAATTACCATGGCATTTTGGGGGTACTTGAACGCGTAAGTATAGCTTTGAATAGTTGAGATGGATTTATTTCTCTTCCCTGATATCGGGCGTACCCATATACATAGATGCTTATGCTTGGAGTCAAAATATAATATAGTATACATACATGTGTAAACAATGCGTCTCAACTACAAAGAAGCTTTTCATATAAACCCTACTCGGGAGAAACTCTCTTCCTTCTCATGATTTTTCCTCATTCTATGAAGTATTTCATACGCGGCGCAATTCCTCTCAATCACCCATAACTACTTTTTATTCTCATCAATGTCCAGATACTTCTAGCTTGAATATTCCGGAAGAGATGTATTGTTTTCAATTTCAACATTGGGGGTTATCTGGGCTTTTTCTGGATCTTTGATACTACTAGGGCTGCCTTCATACATCTGAATTCTATTTCAAGCTTGATTAGTCTTTCACAATTAGCATCGAGGCACAATAATATTCGTCTACAAAGAAGTTTCGTTGGACCGAACAGCTGTTTGATTCAATGAATAATGATTGATGGTCGTGGATGGGGTAGACTTGTGGACCCGCTAATTCTCGCGTATTCGTCTCGAGGAGGTGTACCGTGTTGATGCCGGCAGTGGAAAGCTTGTAGGAATTTCGGATGCGGATACACGTATTTTCCGCTTGTTTGTGACGCTTTTAGAGAGACTAGAGTTTGGAGCTATATTTTATTGGGTGTTTTTGGAGATGGTATTTAGGATTTCGAGGCGTGGTGTTGGATTGGGGCGGTAGAGGGATGGGTGGAGGCTTCAGTGGTGCGGGAAGGGCGAGGTCTGGGGATTTCATGCAGAATCGAGGGGCTCGGAGATGATGTGAAGTGCTTGCTCACTCTCTCTTTTGTCTTTTTTTATTACACGCACTATATTTGTTGATGTTTAGATCATATATCTGATCGTTTTCACCAATACATCCTAGTGGCATCGGCGAGTTAATATGGGATTCCATCATAGATTTCAATTTATTTATTCCATAACATGTTGTGCAGTCTTGCAACAATACATATAGACCAAGGTATATACGACACTCTTTTCTGGAAAAATAAACATATCGCAGCCGAATTCACATAGGGTATAACATCTCCTTGTGGTTGGTTTGTAAAGCACATTAACGGACACTAAAGGGTATCGCGTTGCAAGAATATACAGTGTACTTTGTTTGTTTAATAAAATGCAGACAATGAACCGATGATTTTACTCATCTTCCTCTCAATGGAGAGGCACACTTACACTGTACGCATCTATGAAACCGAAATGCGAGGTGTCTTCGCGGGAATGATGAGGTGATTGCACTCCATAGAAACCGACAAAGTACAAAGGATCGCGATGAAATATGGTATTCTATATTGAACCTTAACAGGATTCAATCCTCAAGTCTAATACTATCGCCGAGGAAAAGGAAGAAGATCGAGTGTTTATCGCATGCATAGTAAAAAAAATCTCATTCTCAAGAACCTTTGTATTTTATTATATCAGCAGCCCGGGCGCCATGATCTCATTCAGCTATGAAGTGAGAACTTTAATCTTGATGTGAATGTGATGGATGGATAGGATAATAGATATAGATATCTGGAATTAGTATCTGGAATTACTTCCCACGAATACTAGTCTAGAAGGCTTGACTTCACGTATCGATTGCCCATTTCCTCAGGATACAAATGCAAACGTCCTAGTTTAGAAGCAGTACAGCGAGTATTCATTTGACTCTATCACTAAGTAGGTAGTCTTCATGAATCTTTCATTCACTTGTAAGCTCCGACACGTATTTTCTACACGTGTAAATCAACCCATATTTTTTTGTACCACATTGAGAAGGATTTTCCAAGCAAGTGTATGACAAAGTAAGGTTAGCGGGTTGCAAGTTCATGATAAAAATAGCAAATACGGATATTGAGTCGAGAAGCTGTACTAAAACTTCTAATAGAGATCACAGTGAAAGTTGTAGACATTTTATGAGTAAAGATTGGCACCTACCGCCTAATAAGACTATTTATGTACAGAAGTAGCCATACGCAAAGTACGACTACATTCACGTGACAGCCTGTCAATTTCGCGCTTAGCTAGGCAACCGTAAGCATTGAGTATCGAAAAGGTCTTCTTAAGCATCAACTTTCAATCATTTCAGAGTTGATTATTCTCAACATCATGAATCATGTCTTCGAGTCAACAGAATAAAAACAAAAGGCCTGACGCTGAGGCTATAGCTGATGATGAACGTCAGTATGCTCATAGCACCATTAGTAAAGAGGAGCTTAACGACAAGTAAGTTGAACAATTCAATTCATCTAGATATGATCAAAATCTAATGAAAGATAAGATATCCAAATCGTCCTCATAATCATGGAAAAACATTACCATTCCATGAATTATTCCAATCACTCTTCGATCCTCTTGAGGCCAACAAGAATAAAAAGCCAGGTCCAGCCACTGCACGCAAAAAATTAGGACCACATGGACCTAATAATCTTTCTCCTCATGAAATACGAAGAAATATCATCATCCGATTTATGTCGCGATGGCGCGACCAAGTAGGCGATGATTTCTTCCCTGCTTTACGCTTGATCATCCCTGAAAAAGATCGCGATAGAGCTATGTATGGATTGAAAGAAGCTTCGGTTGCAAAGCTCATTATCAAGCTTTTGAATCTGTCTAAAGATTCGGATGATGGGTATAATCTTATGAATTGGAAACTTCCAGCGCGAGGTCCCCCAAGTGCCAATTCGGGAGATTTTCCGGGAAGGTGTTATGAGGTTTTATCGAAAAGACCAATGAGACAGAAGGTTGGAAATATGAGTATTGGGGAAGTTAATGAGATGCTTGACAAACTTGCTTTGGCCCAAAAGGAAGAAAATCAATTGCCTATTTTTCGAGAATTTTATCAGAGAATGAATCCGGCTGAGTTGGTTTGGTTAATTAGAATGATTCTTCGGCAGATGAAGATTGGAGCTTCGGAAAAGACGTTTCTTAATGTAAGTCGATGTCGAGTATTTCTGTAATATTACTGATTTATTCCTATAGCTTTGGCATCCAGATGGAGAGGCGCTATTTAATGTCTCTTCTAGTCTCCGAAGAGTTTGTTGGGAACTTACGGATCCTAATGTCACTTTAGAAGCTGATGAGACAGGTGTGGAATTGGGATCGTGTTTCCAACCTCAACTTGCACAATTTATGGCACCTTCATTTGACAAAATGGTTCAGAAAATGTGTCCTCAAGATACCAAGGGCAAGAATAACGAGATTGAATTTTGGATTGAAGAGAAATTAGATGGCGAAAGAATCCAAATGCACATGGAAGAAAATGATGACATGCCAGGAGGTCGTCGATTTACATGGTGGTCTAGAAAAGGCAAAGACTATACATATCTCTATGGAAATAGTTTCGAAGACGACAATGCAGCACTGACAAGACATATGAAAAAGGCTTTCGATCCAAGAGTAACTAGTATTATATTGGATGGCGAGATGATTACATGGGATCCAATTACGAATAAGATAGTGGCATTTGGTACTTTGAAGACAGCCGCGATATCAGGAGGAAAAGATCCATTCTCTGCTACAGCTGCTAGGCCAGTATTCAAAGTATTCGACTGCTTATACCTGAATGGCGATAATATCACGAAACACACTTTGAGGGATAGACGGAACGCATTGGAGGCAGCGGTTCACAATGTTGAAGGACGAATTGAAAAACACGATTTCAAATCCGCCAAATCAGCTTCTGAAATTGATCCTGCTTTACGGAAAATCGTGGCTGAGGGCTCTGAAGGACTGGTGTTGAAGAATCCACGATCAATGTATAGACTAAATAGTCGAAATGATGATTGGATGAAAGTTAAACCTGAATATATGACTGGATTTGGAGAATCTTTGGATTGCATCATCATTGGTGGATATTATGGATCAGGTCATCGAGGAGGAAATTTATCGTCATTCTTATGCGGTTTACGTGTTAACGAGAAACAAATCAAAACTGGTATGATTGCCCCCCATTTTCCAATTGACAAATGAAAACTAAATCACAGGACAGGAGCAAACCCCATGAAATGTTTTTCTTTCTTCAAAGTAGGCGGTGGATTTAATGCAGATGACTATGCCGCTATCCGCCATCAAACCGACGGAAAATGGCATAAATGGGACATCGAATCCCCACCTACAGAATTCATAGAACTAGCCGGCTCTCATCAAGAGAAAGAACGACCAGATGTATGGATCAAAGCAGACGATTCAATAGTCGTAGAAGTCAAAGCTGCATCAGTAGGCATATCCGACTCATTCCGCACAAACTACACATTAAGATTTCCGCGTTTCAAACGGTTACGTCCAGATAAAGATTGGAAAAGTGCACTTTCAATTGAAGAATTCATGGAAATAAAAGCCAAAGTGGAGAAGGGGAAAGAAGACGAATTCAAAGTCGACAAGAAGAAAAGAGGTTCGAAGCGAGTCAAGAGAGAACATATTATCGCTGGCACAGAAAATGTTGGAAACACAGAATATGCGGGACCAAACACAGATGTATTTAAGGGACTCAACTTCTGCGTGCTAAGCGAGATGATTCATCCTTCTAAGAAATCCAAGGTGGAAGTCGAAAAAATCATCAAGGAAAATGGAGGAAATATCTTTCAATCTCCTACCGCTAAAGAAGAGATAATCGTCATAGCCGATAAACGCGTGGTTAAAGTCGCTGCCTTGATGAACACCAAGAAAACTAGCATCGTTAAACCGCAGTGGGTATTACACGCAGTTGCGCAAAGAGAATCAGATGCTGCACAGGGTAGAACATCTAGATTCATAATCCCATTCGAGATGATCCACATGTTATATTGCAGAGACGAAGACAAAGAAGAGATCGAAGCAAACTCAGATGAACATGGCGATCCATATTACCGGGACGTGGGACCGCTGGAATACAAAGGAATCATAGAAAATATGGCCAGAGTTGAAGGCAAAACCCTCACGAAATATCTGCAAGATATGCTGATGAAGCAAGGCGTGGATATGACTGAATTCAAGGGGAGCATGTTTTGGGGCTGCAAGGCAATTTTTGTGGTCGGGGAATTAATGACGTTCGACATGGATCTGAATGTGCGGATCGAGTTTGAACATTTTCGGATCGCGAGTGGGAAGATTGTGGAGGGAGATGATATCGACATCAAAAGAAAAGTCAGGGAAGAAGGCGTTACGCATATTTTCTTCTCTGACGATAAACAAGAGCGACTGAGAGAAATCAGAAAGGAACTCGGCGCATGCTCACCGTATCTTCTGAGCTGGAGATGGATCCGCGATTCCTGGAAAAATGAGAAGAAAGTGGATGAGGCTCCGTATTTGGTTTAGGCGATTTGTGGATTGAATTCAGGGGTTCGTTGGATTTTTGAGGGGTTATGTATATATCTGGAGTTGGGAAATTCGATTGAGATACTAGTATCCAGATGCGGGAAATGCCAATAGGGGGTTATTGCATTATTGAATATTCGATTATTGAACTATAATGGAAGTTATGAACACATCAGAAAATTTATACATCCTATTCCATTGCAATTTGATACCCACAAAATAGTACTGTTGAAACCACCTCAGTATTTAGCGCACTATAATATCTTCCATCCTCACAAAATCGCACGTCTCATCTCCAAGAAGCATTAAGCACCTGCATGTTAAGCATCTACCATCTAACACCAAACATGAAAATTCAGACATCCCACATACATAATCTCCCAAGGGCCTCAAAACTCAGGAGTACAAGACAAGAGGGAATAAAAAAAAAGAATACTGAATATCACATCACATATAGAGGCGGAGAGAAAGGGGGAGAAGCGGTATTGAGTTCAGAAGAATTCACACCCACATCTTTCTCCTCTCTTCTCCAAGGAAAAGTTTCCCGGAATACCTACCTACCTGCCCACCTATCTATTTATCTACCTCGGTAAGGAAGCGAGAGAATTAAATCAAACCCATACATCATTCTATTCTTGAAAGAGAGTGGCGAAGAGAGCTCGAGGAGAATATCATACGTACATGATGGATATAACCTTACAGATATACATAGTGCATACATATACATAATACTGACACGCGAGATATTCACATAGGTATCGAAAAGCAAAAGTCTCTCCAGCAGGGGGGGAGAAAAGAAACCCTGAACATTTCACATTCGCATTCACACCAAAACCAATTCCAAACGAAAACGTTCATGTGATATCTCGTTTCATATTTGATATTTAGCTACATGACAAGACCTCGATATCCACATCCACATCCACTCATCTCATAGAATATGTGTGAATCATAGAAAAACGCCTGATACATCCTCCAGTCCCACCCATCCATCCAAGCCAAGGCCATTCCACCCATCTCTCACTTATCCATCCCTCCCTTTTACTCCTACATATCCCCTCCCAGACCTATTACAAAAAGGGAATTTTGCTGCAAAGAAAGCACAAGATGGTATGTTTGAAAGACAAAATCAGTAGAAGAGAAAAAATAGGCCGTTCCAATCATACACGAAGCATGACAGTCGTACCAGAAAAATATCCTATGCTTGCTTGAAAGAAGAAAAAGTACAAGAAATGAAATCTGTCTAGGCCAATTGAAACCGTTAACGACAAGAGAGTAAAGACTTATAGTTCAATTGAAGAAACCCACGAACGCCAACCGCATTTTGTGTTTAACACGTTGTTCACTTAAAAAGCATCTTCATCAGTCCAGTTAGCTTCACTTCCAGAAACAATTCGCGTGCACAATCGATCGTTACTAAGAACTTGCCCAGCAGGTCCTTTGTAAAGTGGATAACCCTTTTTCTTCATCATACTACTATTTATAGTAGCACTACCACGGAATGGAGGAGCTTCATCATCTGGAGTATATCGATTTGCTCTAGCAGCCCGAAGTTTCGCGAAATAATCCTCATTTGAGTCTTCTTCTGGCTCAGTCTCAGATACATCTCCATAGGTTTCCCAGTTCTCAGAGCCAGAGCCGGTATTTGCGGAGCTAGATGTAGTAGAAAGTTGACGGCTGCTAGCGGGTGGCGCAGATCCATAAGTTAATGATTGGCCGAAATTTGATCGCATTGAAGCTCTCAAGTCCTGATACGACTGAGGTCTTTCCTTAGCCTTTGGTGGTGGTGCTTCGAAAACATCATCGGGAGATACTGGTCGGACACTGCCAGTTGAAGAATTAAAGCTCTCATCGCGATGATAGTATGTTTGAGTTGGAGGAGCCGAAGGTGGTGGTGGTTCAAATAGCTCACGCATCTTTGGGGGTGGAGCTCTTGATGGTGGTGGGCCCATCTTGCCCCGGATAGTGCTAGTCGCTTGTCTTGATTCGGGACGCATAGATCCAGTTCGTCGATCGCGTTCTGGAGAGTTGGGAAGCTTAAGACTTGACAAAGGTATACGATTTGGGAGCCTAGAAGGTGATTTTACACCACTCGCTGCGGATACTGAGGCAGAAGATTGATGTCTCCTGATTGTTCCCCCTGCGGTGGGTGTTTTGGCACCAGATCTATTTGGTGGAGCAGGTCTTGGTGCGCTGTTAGAGCGACCCAATGTTCCAGCCTTGACAACAGTTTTTGGAGGGGGCTTCATGGTACTTGGAGGTGGTCCTGCTGGTGTTTTTGAACGCGGCCCTGGAGCAGATTTGGCTTCAGAAACTTCCAATTCATCAAGGTATCGTTCACCGTGTACCATAAAAGGACGGCCATATTCTTCCTCCCACTCCTCTAGAACAGTTCTCAGTTTTGCTGCAATCTTTGGTAAGTCTTTAGCGATTCTCTTTCTCATCTTTTCCTCACGCAACAAACGTGTTGGATCACGCTTTTCGCCCTTTTGCCCACGCATCATCAAACGACTTGCATCTTGTGATGATGCTTGAAGATCATCTCTGTCTTTGACAAGTGATCGATGTTCCTCGATGAGAGCTAAAGTGGGTGCGCGTTGTTCTTTAAGGACCTCAAGACGGCCGATTTCCTGTTCGTGAGCCTCCAAAAGAGCATCACTGTAGACATCTGAGAATGCGGGAGTGAACTCGAGCATCTCTTCCTCAGAAAAGAACAGACCATCCCACAGCTCTTGTAATTTGTATCGGGCATCCTCAACAAATAGATGTAGATTTTGTCTCTTGAGCTCATTCAATCTTGATAATTCATCTTCGAATTCGTTAATCTGTCGTAGGCCAAACCCTCGATTGCCGTTCAAAAATCGTTTCTGTTCAAACTCGTCGATGCCCAGCTTTGCCCACAAAGCCTCGACTGCAGTACGTAGATCTCTCAAGCGCTTCTCTCGACTCTTCTTCTCATCTACCAATTTGCTTTGCTTCATGCGCAATCTGGAGATATCATCTTCGTGTAAACCAAGTTGCTCTGGCGCATCGCGATAGTATTTAACAATTGCGCTATCGGTCTGAGCCTGTGGCGTGCCAAGTTCAGCCCATAGTTGAATGATATTTTCCGCAGTAGCCTTTACTAGTGCGACACGGCGGGTATACTCTTCGTAAACGCGGGTGAATTCATCGTCGAGATCGCTAACATAGTTATTTGAAAGGTCGAATGTGGGAGGAATACTCGCGTTCAAAGATGTGGGTGGGAGTTCGATTTTAATGAAAGATGGCTCTAAATGGGATGAATATGACTCAAGAGCTTGAACAAGTTCTACTATGTGTCAGTACAGCCTAGTGTCAAATTGAAGGAAAACTTAAAACTTACTCTTGACTTGTTCAAATCTCTCTCTATGTATCTTTGATATATGAAGATGTTTTTCTTTTAATCCTTGTAGACATTGCATCAAGGGATAAGTAATTTGGAGGTCCTCGTCTTCGGGCTCATACTCATGGTGATCTTTATCATCATCGAGGGAAGCTTCCATCTGCTTAATTGTTGTAATAATACGGCGAGCTTCTTCTGTCAAGTCATTTTTCTCGTCCGCGACCAATCGTACTTGGTTGTGTAAGGTCTCGGAGAGGGCAACGAATAACTAAAAATGTTAGGTTTCACTACTTTCTTCTTTCCAAGCCAAGTAAACACTACATACCTCTGATTCTCGAGTCTCTCGTTCCCGCGACGGAACACCAATTTCATCGAACAAGCCATGAAGCTGATCTATGATCGTCGAGACCTGCGACGATAAGTAGCTAGTATCCATTTTGTAATACAAGCCACTCCTATGCGAAGGCACCTTACTTCGGCGGGGGAAGCAGCTTGAATAAAAAGAGATGGCTGGAAGCCCCTGATTGAAGAAAGGAGAAGTTCAATTATGAGGTAAAATGGATGATTGTGGGTTGTGGACCGTGGAGAGAATTCCTGTCTCGTAGAAGTGGAGAGGGAGGGAGGAACTGTATTGAGAGTGGAGAATTCGAATTTGGAAACAATTGAACAATGCTCAGCTCAGCTCCTCAATATGATGATCCCTCGTTCTACCGGTATTCTTGTTGCGACCACGAAACCAACCAAATCTTGAGGAATTTTCCTCTTCAATTCTCATTACCAGGTTCAAAGATTTCTTGTGGGTGCAAACTTCTTATGTGTACGTAGTTGTGCTTTGTATAAAAGTTGAGTGGTTCGTTGGTCTGGAAGATCGAGAAATGATTCGCATGGAAGAAATGGAAATAGTTTGGTAGAACCGGGAAGTTTGTATTTACGCTTAGTAAAATTGAGGCTGGAGAATTGTTGCTAGAGGGATAGTTTCATCGAAATAAACATTAAATTGGCAAATGCGGTATATGATTGGTTGGAATACAGAAATTATCAAATATAATTAGATAAGCAAGGATTTATTCCTTAGCGCAGATGGCTAAAAAAAGACCCCCCGCCTTTTTAGAGGCCGTGTGCGATTATGATTCAACCAAGGAAAGAGATCGAGCTTACCACGGTAGGCAGGGTGAATACCTCGAATACGCCATCGGAGTACCGAGCAAAGCTCACAAGGCTGCAATACAGTAGGAAATAAAGTTAACATTCCTTAAATAATCCAAGCTCTCCAACCTCCACCCTACATCATCAGGACAAGAGATCACTTGAAACGACATCACACGGCTACCCTTAAGCCTTCCCAGTCATCATAAACAACAACCTCGACGAAGAACCAAATACCTCTGACTGAAACTCCTTCCAACTGAAACTTATCCATCAACCATGGATACTGCTTTCAAGACCTGGGGTAAGTAACTGTCTAGCCTTGAAGCTCTCTTCATCTATGCAATTGCCATTGCCATTGCCATTGCCACTGCACCTGCCCCCCTCCTCCCTCACTATGCTCTTATCACGCTACCTCATTCCTGAAACTGACCTTATCAATTACAGAGCTTGACAACAATGTCCAACTCGTGGATCCCAACCGCGACGCCCTCTATACCTACGACCCCGAAGAACAAAAGGCTATTCAAAATGCCAAGCCCTGGAAAACCGATCCTCACCACTTTAAAAACGTCCGGATCTCCGCTGTTGCCCTCTTAAAAATGGTTATGCACGCCCGGTCAGGTGGTTCTATCGAAGTCATGGGATTGATGCAAGGAAAAATCGCAGGCGACACTATCATTGTCACAGATGCATTCCGTCTACCCGTCGAGGGAACAGAGACTCGAGTCAATGCTCAGGATGAGGCAAACGAATACATGGTCGAGTATTTACAACACTGTAGAGATCAGGGCAAATTGGAGAATGCGGTGGGATGGTATCACAGTCATCCAGGCTATGGATGTTGGTTGAGTGGTATCGATGTTGGAACGCAAGCCACGCAACAAATGTTCTCAGACCCCTTCCTGGCTGTGGTTATTGATCCCGATCGCACCATCTCTGCCGGAAAAGTCGAAATCGGTGCATTCAGAACCTATCCCGATAATTACAAGCCCACGGATGCAGGATCCGGCGATGGATATCAAACCATCCCCCTTGCGAAGATTGAAGATTTTGGCGCACATAGCAGCAGATACTACTCTCTAGAAGTCTCACATTTCAAAAGTTCGTTAGATTCACATCTTTTGGAATTATTGTGGAACAAATATTGGGTTCAAACATTGAGTCAGAGTCCTTTGTTCACCAACCGCGAATATAGCAGCAAGCAGATGCTTGATTTGAGCTCCAAGATCCGACAAGCAAGTTCCGGTATTAGTCGCAATGGAAGAACAACTGCCGGATCATCGTTGAGTAGGGGAATGGATCAACAATTAGTGAAGGTTGTTAAGGATAGTAGCAAAATTGCTGGGGAAGAGATGACAGGGCTGAAGGCTGGGGAGGTCAAAGCGCAGTTGTTCAATGGGCTAGGCGCGGCGCCAAAGACTGCAGCTGATCCTGCTGCTCAAATTGTTCCAGCTGTTCCAGCGGCGGAATAATGGATTTAGGAGACACCTGACATTTCGTAAGCTCTTGTGAGCATTGCTTTGGCGCATGGGTTTATGATGGCGTTTTAAAGTCTAAAAACTACACCGGATACAGTAGTTTAGAATGGGGAGGAATGAAGTTATGATACACGGCATCAATATGATCTATTCTACATTTCTCACCACGATTTTTTTTTTGGCCACAACACTCGTGACTAGTCATCCTCAAACTTTTTATACCTTTAACCAAACAATTGAGGCCCTTGCCATACTATCTATGTAATAACCTACTATTTTAATTTTCTGCAACGGAGCCCCTTTCAGCTTTCTCAAGTGTCTTCAGCCGATCCTCCATAATCTCCTTCGCAACCCCCAACCGTCTAAGGGACTCCTCCCTCCCCAAGATCGCCATAATATCCGCCGTATCCGGTCCACTCTGACCTCCTGCAATTGCCCACCTGAGATACGCATGCACGAGTTTCATCCAACTCTTCTTGATAACTTTTTGTGCATCTTCGGTGTATGGTTTTCCGCTAGCAGTAAATTCAGCAGTGCTCATCATGGCTCCTTGGTCGACGACAAGGTTTGTAAAACCTTTTAATTCAGGGGCGTTCCAATTTTCAAGGGAAATGGAAGATAAAGCGTCGAAGGAATTGGTGAAGTCGGAGGGGACAGAGTAAATTACCCCCTCGGGAGCGGAGTGGAGCTTGTGGGGCGGGGTTCTAGATTCAAGTTCGAGAGTTGTGGGGGCTGCGAAAAAGTATTTATGGTTGGAGTAAAAGGTCTCGGGGAGTGTGTAGTTTTGGATTCCAGCGCTAATTATAGAGAGGATGTAGTTTTCCTTTGCGGCATCGTTGTTCTCACAGTTGTAGAAGATCAAGTCTTCAAATTCTGGAAGAGTTTTCATACGATTGAGGATTGGCTTTGCAGCTAATTCTAGGAGATCTTGAGAAGGCAAGATAGGTTCATCTGAACGTCGTAATTCCTTATATCTTGCGGCGTGTTTTCTTTGTATGAAATTAAGCTTTTCAAATGTTACCACAGAGTCACCTCTGGTATATTTCATGCTTGCCTATATTAAGTTAGTGGATTGTCATTATGCATTGGAAAGGAGAAATGTATACATTGTCTATAAGTTCTTGCATACCCATTACATCGTAGGATCGATCGTGTGACCACCCAAGAAGAGCGACAAAGTTAGTTATAGTTTCTGGAAAATACCCTGCATCTCGATAGGTTTTAATATCAATAGCACCATCTCGTTTGCTAAGCTTCTTTCGCTCTTTATTCAAAAGGAGGCCAACATGTGCAAAGGTGGGTGGCTCCCACCCAAACGCCTTATACATAGCAACATGCATATGGGTTGATGGAATCCATTCCTTGAAGCTATGATTAGCTCGAATTCGTCACGAGAATGGAAGTTACGTACCGATCCTCGAACAACATGTGTGATCTTCATGAAATGATCGTCCACAACGTTTGCCAAATGATAGGTTGGAAATCCATCTGATTTTACCATAATTGGATCTTGGAATTCCTTAAATTCCGATTGGGGACTACGAGTCAACGTTGGTCTGATTTTACCATAAACTTCATCCTGGAAGCCTGGCCATTGTTCTGGAACTTTCATTCTAATCACGTGAGACTCTCCCCTCGATGCCTTCTCATCAGATTGATCCTTTGGAATGTGTCTGCAAGTTCCATCATAAGCCTGTGGGAGGCCCTTGCTACTCTGATAAACCCGTAATTCGTGTAGTCTTTTGGATGAGCAGAAACATCTGTAGCCTAAGTCTGCCTCGACCAGTGTTTGAGCGTGTTCCCAATACATTGCTTTTCGTTCTGACTGTTGATATCAGTATTACATTCTGATATCATGAAACTACAAGACATTGACGTACCTGCCTGTATGGGGCAAATGGTCCACCAACTTTTGGCCTGAAAATTCTTAGTTAACTCATTCTAAGAATTCAATATCGAGCTAAGATACCTTCATCCCATTGGATACCAGCCCATTCTAGATCTCTGTATAGACGCTCTTCGGCTCCAGGGACGGTTCTATCCTTCTTAATTTAGTGTGATCCTATTGGCAAAGGCTTTCTATAATTGACTTACCGTATCCGTGTCTTCAATCCGCAAAAGAAATTGGCCACCAGTAGCCTTTGCAAGCAGAAAATTAAAGAGTGCTGTTCTCATAGAACCCAAATGCAGATTCCCAGTAGGGGATGGGGCAAACCGAGTTCTGACAGGGCCGCCAGCACGAAGTTTGGTCGAGGCTACCGACAGAGGAAACTGATTTGTTTGGGTGGAGGCATATCTCTTACATATGGAACAAACATTGTTCTTCCATAATCTCTGGCCAGTATTTCTTGTCACTGGCACAGAGAGAAACCTCATCTCCAAATTTATTTCACTGTGAAAATCGTGATCCTACAACTGAAAAGTAAATCTTGAAGAATTCAGTTCAATATTTGACGGCACACCAAAAAGATTTTGTGATTGATTGGAGGACAGGAAAATACCAACAGCCACAAACTCTCAGCCACATACGCCGAGGCCTCGGTGGCTCGAGCTTCTTCCAGTTGGAAAGGCGCTAAGATAAAAATAATAGAAAAGCCGTCTTCATCATTATCTCTTCAGCCTTACCACTTTCATTTTCATTCTTCGTACAAATTTTATTTGTCGTTTTGCACATAACATTTGTATCTACTTAAGGGTTTGTTTTTCTCGTTTGTTCAAAAGCATAGAAAGACAGCCAATTTTGAAATCACAAAATCCTACGATTCGCTGAACAATCAAAGTTCCCCGCCATCAATTCTTGAGAAATTTCAATATGGCCACCAACGGCGCATCAGGGGAGACGGATCTCTATGGCGAGTTTATCAAATGACGCCATTGACCTCAAAATACTAATATCCATAATACAGCCATCCTAGGTATAAGCAAAGATGCTACAAAGTCTGAGATTAAGAAAGCATACCACAAAGTATGTTATTCCCCGCACTTAGTTTATTGAGATCTCCCATTGACTTTTATAGGCAGCGCTACAGCATCATCCCGACAAGGTAGCGGAGGACCAAAGAGAGGAAGCGGATGAGAAGTTCAAGACAGTGAGCCAGGCCTACGAAATTCTCTTTGATGAGGAGAAGAGGGAAATGTACGACGTTCACGGCATGGCTGCATTTGATGGAAGTCGACCTGGTATGGGAGCAGGCGGAGTTGATTTGGATGATATTTTGGCGCAAATGTTTGGTGGAGGTATGGGTGGCATGGGAGGTATGCCGCCTGGATTTGGGGGACCTGGAGGCCCACGAAAACCACGAAGGGGAGCGGACGAAGAGCAGCCATACAAAATCACCCTCGAAGACCTGTACAAGGGCAAGACAGTGAAGTTTACGAGCAAGAAAAACGTAATTTGCAGCCATTGCAAAGGTAGTGGAGGAAAGGAGAAGGCCAAGCCAGAAACCTGTGGCAGGTGTAAGGGTAGTGGTGTCACCCTTGGCCTCAGAAGCGTTGGACCAGGACTTGTTACCCAAGAAAGAGTTACGTGCGACACTTGCTCAGGAGCTGGTACAAACTATAGGGAGAAGGACAAGTGTAAGAAGTGCAAAGGAAAGCGTACCACCAAGGAACAAAAGTCATTGGAATTATATATACCCAGAGGTGCTAGAGACGGAGAGCGAATTGTTTTGGAGGGTGAGGCTGATCAGGTACCTGATCAAACGCCCGGTGACATCGTCTTCATTCTTGATGAAGAAGATCACGAAATCTTCCAGCGAGCTGGCGATGATCTTTCTGCGGAGCTCAACATCACTTTAGCTGAAGCTCTCACAGGATTTTCAAGAGTGGTCTTGAAACATTTAGACGGACGTGGTATCTCGATAAACCATCCTCAAGGGAAGGTATTGGAGCCCGGGCAAATCTTAAAGATAGAGGGCGAAGGTATGCCTTTGAAGAGAAGCGACTCCAAGGGTGATTTGTACCTGATTGTAAAAATCGAATTTCCTCAGAATGGTTGGACAGAAGATGCTGCTACATTCTCCACTCTGCAATCAGTCTTGCCTAAACCTGAGCCGCCAATCACGGCTGAGGAGATTGATGAGGTGGAATACGATTCTGATGCCGACATTGAAGATGTAAGTATCATTGATTAACTCTCATTTCCTTTACATGCTAATTTGCAAACTAGTTCGGTGCAAATTCTGGAGACCCTCGTGCTGGTGGCGAGTGGGAAGATGATGATGAAGATGATGAAGGAGGTGCTCAATGTGCTACCCAGTAAACCTTTGGACATAGACTAGTATTATGCGCGTCATGAAATTCGAGTTACCGACTGGTAGCACATTCTGGGGTGGACCACTTGGGAAATAGAGCGGTAAATGGGACTGCGATAGAAGAAGTCGTGGAAGGTATGGCGTCCCAGGATTTGTTCCAGCAAACATTGTAATGAATTCCCAATAATGAAGCGCCATATTTCCGCATTATTACTTAAATGTTGCATTTTCTAGAATCGAAATGGTATACTGCTTCGAAGAACTGCGATCTGTTTCCATTTTGCAGCATGCATCCATTCTGTTATTTATCGATGTAATGCAGGATTGTTGATATCTAGATCCGATTGAGTATTCCATCTTGGGTTTTTATACATGCCAAATTCCGAATAATCTAGATTTTGAATGACCACATCCTAAACCACAATTAAATACAATTTACATCGTTAGGAGCTCTATGCGCAAATTGTTGTCGTTAACACGTGATCAGCATGGAAGCCCTAACACTTTAATGCCTCAGGTAAGCAGGTTCGCTTAAGTTTCTGTGGGCTTTAAACTATGAGACTACCAAAAAAGATTTCGCTGGAGATTGTATCAACCAACGACAAACAATCGACAACCCGACGACAAGGTGTGTATTGCTATTACCATGTCTCCTGGCGAGATGCAATTACCTCAAATCCGTCATGCTGACGATTCTCTAGATGGTTTCCGCTAAGAAGCACGTTCCTATCGTCAAGAAGCGTACGTTTAATCCCCTCATCGATCCTCGACATTCGACTTGCATAGCCTGGAAACGATGAAGGGTTATGGCCGGCACTGAGTTTTGCGAATGACAAGGGCTGGACAAGATTTCGAATAATGGCTGATTGACATTTTTGTTACAGGCACCAAGCGTTTCCACAGACATCAGAGCGATACCTACAAATGTGTCGACGCAAGCTGGAGAAAGCCTAAGGGTATTGATAACCGTGTCCGAAGACGTTTCAAGGGACAAATGGTTATGCCATCGGTACGTGGAACTGAAATTGGCTGTGGTTGAAATGATACTCGCGAACAATATGGCTTGGGACTCGAGAGCATTCAATGCACAGCAGGGGTTTCAATTGAGCAGGGCTGATGAGGATATAGATTGGTTTCGGTTCCAACAAGAAGACCCGCCACATGATGCCATCCGGCCACAAGGCTTTCCTCGTCAACAACACATCCGACGTCGAGCTTCTCCTTATGCACAACAAGACCTTCGCCGCAGAGTAGGTTCAAACGATTTCAGGACGAAATCAAAACTGGCACTAACAAATTATTAGGATCTCCCACGCCGTTTCATCGAGAAAGAGAGTTGAGATTGTTGCACGCGCTAAGGCACTTGGTGTTAAGGTTACCAACGCCAAGGCCAGAGTTACTACTGAGGTTTAAGCGGATGGTTTTGTTTGGGCATTTTGCATTGGGATGGGAATGCTTGTTAGCACAAGCAAAGGGCTTTGCAGAATTATAGCAAAAGCTCTTTGATAAATGAAGATCCTTAAGCAAATCTCTGACCATCACACGAAGCGCTACATGTGATGATTATTCTCCCATCGGACATCCTATACGCTATCTATGATCTCCACGATGTTCCGATCTCGCTCTCCAAAAATCCGAATATGTGAAGGTTCGGAAAAGAATTTCATGGCGTTCGCGGGCGGTCTGTTTACCAAAAGTTGCATTGGGGAGTGGCCACTCCGAATTGTTCAAGGAATTTTAGGGCCAAACCAGTTCACAACGCTTTTGGAAACATTATAGACACGAATTCAAATGGGGGCCTCTCCCTTCACGTTCAAAACCCTACATCTCCAGGCAGTCTGAAAACCCTGTTGTGCTCCATGCCATTTTCTCATTTTTTATCTGTCTTTCAGTCTCAGTCATCATCTTATGTTCCCAAAAGCATACCAACTTAAGCATGAATCCCGGTGAATTCGCACCTCTACGTACAAAATCTTCCATTCTTCCACATTTATAATTCGCCTACTCATGTGAATTGTCCGTGATTTATCATCAACCCCGAATAGGACATTGGTCCTATCTCACGATATTCATGAATACAACTAATTTTGGAAAATGCCAGAGGCTTCCTTCCTCGTATGCCAAGTAGGCTTTTTGAAAAATCCAGAACTATATGACTACTTTGTTAGGACAACCATCCAGCAAATCTTTACATCTCCTTCCTACTATTCTTACTCTCATCTTACTTAATTTCCCACCTATGAACACCACTGAAGATTGCTAATGTAGGTTTCCTATTTGGCTCCTGCTCATCGGTTTGACAACTCAGGGTCAGTAGGTACCTAGGTTAAGATACAACTCACTTACCAGCCCCCATTAACGAAAACATCGCTCAAAAAAGCCGTGTTCAGTCTTTTCAGATGGACTCAATGACGCCACACTTTTGCTCGTTTAGATCGCTCTTGTCGTTTTTACACCGCTGTACCCCGCTTCTACTTTTCATTCTGCGAAAGAAAACAAGTGTTCTCAATGCAGGCATGGATATTTCTTGGCCGAATAGTCATTATTGCAGTATTCCAGTTTCCGACAGGAAGCGATTGATGAGGGAAATCCTAGTCAAGGACGACGCTTTGTGATGCTGGAACCGATCAGACCTCAAATCTCAAGTACGATTTGACTGGATAAATGAAGGTATCAGATTTGAAGTTTACTCTGACTATGAATCATGATATACAACGTTTCCCGTAATTGGGACATTTAGCCGATGTAAGGTTGATGTATTTGCTTGGTCAAATCCAACTTTTAAAGTATCGATCTTGGCTTATACCGTAAACGTTTGCGCCAAATTCTTTGAAATACTCGTGTTCTATCACTGGCAGTTGATCAGAATAGGATATCTTTGGCAACTCCGATGGCCGTCAAGATCGTTTTGCAAGACCCCTGTTGCTTCAAGCCAGTCAAAAGCGCTTACAATAATCCTCATAGGGGACCAAGGCAGTATTTTGCGTATTGTTTTATTATAAAATATATAATAATATATCTTTTGAATATATAGAATAAAGTCCTATACTAGTATCGAATCACATTACCAATCACGTGATCGTCGCCTATAAGCTTCCGAAAGCAACCATACGAAAACGACCGTATTTAGCTTCCGAAAACGACCATTATTAGCTTCCGAAAACGAACATATTATTCCGAAAACACGACTACTAATAAAGAATATGAAAAGGAGCTCTATTTCGAAGGAATGGCCGTATTAGGAAGAGATCTACGAGATATAACCGAAAGCGGAAGCTAGATTAGAATGGAAAGGTATATAATATGAGCTTTTTCCCTCTTATATAGGATAAGAAATTCAATAATCATATACTGTTTTCATGAAAATCACGTGTTTCATAGCTATTTAGTTGTTAATACGAGCCAGCTTTCCCATAATAGACTAATATTCGTCTATTCCCTCTTATATACTATATACTCATATACTAGCTCATGACCTACGATAGCGTGGTTGGAATAAAGTTGAAGGTGTGTTCTTAGACCACCGCGGTTTTTCTTGCAACAGAGAGTTTTCCCCGGTGTCTGGTGAGCTTTGCGCAAGAGTTCTGGCTAAGATCATTCGTGATATCTCATAAGCCGGATGCACTCGTTGGTTTCAAAACTAGGCCAAGGACACTAATTACTGCGCCAGCATGTATTGAATTCCTTATTGAAGGTTAGGTAGCCACTGATACTTTGCACATATTGGATACCTATCTTCCGTTTATATGCAATTCACCGACCTATAATATGTGGCTGTCCAACCTTGCTGTGCCACCCTTAACGTACCCGTGGACTGTGCCTCTCTCGATTCACTAAACACATGGTTCAAGTTTCCAGGGTACTCTTTTGGTCTCGTTTAATGAACTCTTCTTTCAATCGCATTTATAAAAGCCTTCAACACGCTGATTCCAAGACTATTGCAAATCTTGCTTCTATCGCCCATCACTTTCACGGACCTTTCGAAAAGGATTTTTTTTTACAATTCGATATGGCTGAAAACGCAATCGCCTTTGACTTCATCATCATCGGAGGTGGAACTTCCGGGCTTGTTGTTGTCAACCGTTTGTCAGAGGATCCAACAGTAAATGTGTTGGTTCTTGAGTCTGGTAAAAACTACCTCGGAGATCCTAGAGTTAACATGCCCGCTGGTTGGCCCGCACTTTTGGGAACAGAGGCAGATTGGAATTTTGTAACTACACCACAGGTGAGTTGTTTCCTATTCTAATAGATACCGTTCTGATGAATCCTGAATTTAGGAATCACTTGATGGCAAGATTATGGGAATTCCCCAAGGACGAGCGCTGGGCGGGTCCAGTGCAATCAATTCGTCTGTTTTCATGATGCCATCTCAGGTGGGTATAGATGCATGGGCGTCCTTGGGCAATTCTGGCTGGGACTGGAAAACTTTGGCGCCATACGTTCGCAAAGTTCATACTTTAACCACACCATCGGAGGCTGATGTGGAACGCCTTGGACTCCAAAACAATTATTCTGCAAATATACCGTCTTCTGGTCCCATTCAAGCCTCATTCCCACCTGCTCCTGAGAATCAGTTTCCAAAAGTATGGAACGAAACTTTCAAGAACCTTGGCTATGGCTTTAGCGGTGATGTCTCTGACGGTACTGCATTTGGACCATACTCAAATCCTGCTTCCGTTGATCCAAAACTCTGGACAACGAAGCTATGCAGCGCGTGCTTACTATGAGCCTGTCGTTCACCGAACCAATTTGGTCGTTCTTACTGAAGCCACCGTCACCAGAATCATTCTAGAAGGAGAATCACTACCATTGATAGCAATGGGGGTTGAGTTCTCTCATGAGGGGAGCATTAAAAGTTTAAAAGCTTCAAGAGAGGTCATTCTCGCGGCTGGTACGCTCCAATCTCCTAAGCTTTTGGAACTTTCTGGTGTCGGATCTCCTGAAATTCTCCGTAAGCATGGGATAACTGTGCGCATTGAGAACCCCAACGTGGGAGAGAATCTTCAGGATCACATCATTAGTGGCACCAGCTTCGAAGTCAATGACGGGGTTGAAACTATTGATGATCTTGCCCGAGGAAATCCAGAAGCTTTGGGCAAAGCGATGACTGAATATATGACCTCACAGTCTGGGCCATTCGGTCGTGCTGCTGTCATGTCTACCTCATTCGTACCTGTTGATGACTTCCAAACCAAGGAGGGTCGAGATGAGCTAGAAAATTTGCTAGAAGCATACCCATCATCTGCGAGTGATCGTCCTCACCACGAATTCGTCCGCTCCCTTCTTAGAAGCCGAGAGCAAGGCAATGGCATGATATTTATGTATGCTGCCCAAGGAAACTTTGGGGCTAATTTTCCAAAAGAGCTAGTTGTGGCTGATATGCCAGAGAATTTTGTCACGATAAGCGCTTTGCTCTTGAATCCGCTCAGCACTGGATACGTGCATATTTCTTCTGGAACTCATGTTGAAGCTCCTGAAATAGACTTCAAATATCTCAGTAACCCCCTCGATCTTGAAGTGCTGGCTCGTCACCTTCGTTTCGTTGACAAGCTTGCAACAACCGAACCACTTGCTTTATTGCTCAAGCCCAACGGAAAACGCAACAAGTTATGCACTCCCTGGAATGACTTGGACGAGGTTAAGAAATACGTCAAGGAAACGGGTATGTCAAATTGGCATCCTGTTGGAACCTGCTCCATGCTGCCTGAGAACAAAGGGGGCGTAGTTGACAATAACCTTATCGTGTATGGCACTAGTAATTTGCGTGTAGTAGACGCAAGCATCATGCCCGTTGTACCTAGAAGTAACACCCAAACTGTTTGTTTATGCTGTTGCTGAAAGAGCTGCGGATATCATCAAAGGCACGAGCTGATCTGAGCATCTTTGAGGTTATCTCGCCTAGCGGGGATCTCAAGAAATTGTTTTCTTGCCAGTCTCAGTCGTTACCAAAGCTTCCTCCCATATTCAATCATTTTATCACTTCTAGACTTCTTAGCACAATTTTGTACGCGTAGTATTTCAACAACGATTCTTCTTAATGTTTTATTCCTTCAACGGATGATGTCATGTCTCTAGATGTGAAAATTCTGCGGGAGCTCTTCCGTAATCTTGCCATTTTTGAATGTGCTCATTGTGATCAGTACGTCAATATGTGATCTGCTAAGCCAACCTCCAATTTAGCACTCCCAAAAGCAACTTTCATGTTATTTTAAAAAGCTCTAGATGACTTTCAAAAAATCTAACTTCTACCAAACATGTGGAAGATTTTCTTTTCACAATCAACTTCTTCTTGAGTCACATATTCTCCTTACCATTTACACCAGCTTTCAAGTAACCTCAATGATCTCCAAATCTCCAAAGTTTTGGCCTTGAATTCACTTGATAATCGAAACTATTTCAACGTTTAAATTGTTTGGAATTTCCCAAAACCTTTGATTGTTCGGTAGACTGTAGTCCGCACTGAGAGCGACAGTCGTTGCAGCACAAAATGCTACTGTCTCTTCCTCAATGCCACAAGTCACTTTAGACTATTGTATCGTTCAAGCTGCTGCTGCAAATCTCTCAGCTGGTGTCTATAAATACCAAAACGTTCGATTTGCTGCTGCTCCATTGGGTGATCTTCGATTTTGCTGCTCCTCAATGGCCACCGGTTGAAACCGAGGTTAACGATGGTACCCTTGCCGCATCGAATGTTGCATGCACAACCGCTGAGGATTGCTTGTTCATGGATATTTATGTGCCAGCTAATACTACGGTAAAGAAGCTTCCTGTTTTGCAATGGACTTATGGGTAAGTAATATTCTGTTGTTGCTCTCATACACCGACACATACTAACGAAGGATGTATTCAGAGCTAGAGCAAACAAATCCCATACTACGCCCTAAGGTCTCTATGATCTCAGCAAAGACTCCATCTTTATCACCTACAATTACCGAAATGGCATTGCCGGTGTTGCTAACGGACCAACCTTTACTCACGAAGGAGGCGCCACCAATGTTGCCGTTCGTGATACAGAACAAGCCTACATGTAGGTTTTTCCATCGAAACTTCTTTCTTTTCGCTTCTTGATTTAAAATTGACAAATTGCTAACCGATGTTGCATTCTAAAAACAGACGAAGCAGAATTCTACGCTGGTCACTACAATTGGACCGGACCATTAGTCATCACACACACGAGCTTCACGAGAAGAATAGCGACGTTACAAGCGGTATCAATAGCACCGCTGAGGTTGCCGATAGAATACGCATATACTCCCCTGGGATTACTGACACTGTCATCAACGAAATCCTCGCTCTCTATCCCGAAAGTGATTACGCCTCTCCCGGACTTCGCTTCTCAGACATAGGGCAAAGCTTCGAATGGACCTCACACAATTTGGCTTTGACTTCACAACCAAACTTGGAATGCAATGGTTGCATTAGGTGAAGCTACTCATGGTACTGATCAGGATTATTACTGGTATGGCACGTACGCTCTCTCTGGGGATATTCAAACGAATCCAGTCAATGCCACCACAGCGCGGATTATGCAAAAGTATCTTTTGTTTTCGCATTGACTGGCAATCCTAATACCCTGTGGCCAAATGACAAAATGGAATGGCCTTTATACAACACCAGTACCAATGGTGTGGAAATTGTTTTCAATACAACTATGTACTTGCAAGCGGATTCTTTAGCCAACGCCAAATCTAGATTTTGGAATAAGGCTCTGTGGTACTAGGATCTTGGTTATATTCTGCAGTATATAGTATGTATAGATGACACATCAAAGTCATAAGCTCGGATGATTTCATCTTCATTAGCTACTGATGGTAGTTTTGATTAACGCGCTTTAGACTTTAGACAATTACATATCATAAAGGTATTGTTAGAACATGCTTTTCCTCCATCTTTTAAACTGGTGCCTTGGGTCATTTGAACTCTTTTCTGCTGCCCTTTAAGCTTTTGAAGTCTTCAACTTATCACGAAGCGAACAGACAGGTAAGGTAACAACCGAGGTGTAAAGAAATGTATGCCCAATTCTGAGAAGAACTTCAACTTCGTAAGAAATTCCTTCGAAGCCATAATTCTATGAAAAGTTTTTAGACTGCAGTGATTATCTTCGCAAGCTAGACAAATACGGAGAATGAAAGTTGTGGTTTTTGCCGTCTCATTGATTTTCATCGGTGAGAAGAACATCCGTACTGAGCAGGCAGACAAATTCATGGGGTGTTCAGACTTTTCCGGCCAACTCCCTCGATTTACTGTGAGCAGTGGGGGACGATTCAGGGGACGAGGTAGAGTATTCGCTTATCTATGAGACGCGGCAAAATGAGGCCAGTTGAAAAATTTGTATCTTCATTCTATTTCAATGGCAGATCGAATTGAGGTATTTTAATACAGGTATGGTTTTTATAGCATTCATCTTGGATACGATCGAACTTCCATTCTAGTCCACTAAAGAATGCCTCAATTCGTACTTACTTACATTGTTGCTCAAGATGTATGTAATATCTTGTGTACTACAGAAATATTGCTGAAAACATGCTCGTTCAAAATTGACATCACCATGGCTTGCTTTAGAATTGAAATGTGCAGAGAGAGTTAGTTCCATGCTCTTAGAAATGCTTACTAACCAAACAAATGAAATGGTGCTCTAAAAGGAAGGGGGGTAGGATTGAATAATGACGTCGAGATATCTTCTCATGAAGATTTTTGTTGCACATCTGCATCTCTCATTTACAAGGCCTACCCTGATAAGCGTGTAAAGTGGACAATAGTAGGCATACTTGATTTCACTAGGTTTAATACTAGGCAGATTGTGTGCCCTTGATGACGGATGCTTCATGTCTATCCAATACTATCGGAATTGAAATTCTTGATAGGAATGAGCATGCGGTCTACTATCTGTGCTATCAATACCGCCTGAACTTTGGTAGGTATCTTCTTCCTGTCAAATAGAGAGGGAGACTTTGTATTTTAATTTACCAGACACGAGGATCAAAAGCTATACCGTACTTTTCTCAGAGGAACAACCTCCTGCAATGGTGCAATCCCCCAAGCATTCAAAACCGCCCGAGACTAACATTTCAGATGAAAAAAGTTTATGTGTACTAACCAGGAATATTAAAATATATGTGGAAACCCTAGAGATGTGTATACTAACCCCACAGTGAGCTTGAAAGAAGAAGCGGGGCCGGCAGATTGAGTTGGTCAATTGCATTTTGTGCCTCAAGAAATGCTGAGTAAATGTATGAATCGTATTCTTTCGTTGATGTTTTAGATCTTTAAAAGGAAGATCTCACAATTGCATACGTTCCTTCAATCGTCAAAATACCATGATATTCAAGCAATACAAATGATAAGATATCCTGAATCATTGTTGAAGATCTCAACGCTACGAAATAAAGTATAGCCTGGCTGCTCGCTAGCTTATTAAAAACTTGCTACCTCTCAACTCTAGTACATTGAATGATAGCTTTGGTACAATGCACTAGATAAAATGTAAAATGACATCTGTACTTAGTAAATCTCCCTCGTTTCTTCTTTCATTCTTCTCTAATTTGCACCGACAGATATATGATTAAGAAAATGCTTGCCTTTGATGTCTCGACCATATATCAATACGTTTCTTGCCATATATACCTATACCTGAAGCCATATCGAACATACACACATGTGTAGATTTTTAGCACGAACATATAGCCTGGCCAAATCATATGTAGACGGCGCAAGCCCTGTGCATTGTGAGATTGTAATAGTTGGTTCTCATGAACTTTTTCAATAGCACTGTTACCATCCGACTAAAGCTCCGAACCAACAAACTTTGTTACTCGTCAACATGAAGAAACTCTTTGCCAGCTATAAATTCTCCAGTATGTGGAACATCTTCAAAGCAAAGGAGAAGTCCCCCGGAGGAAAAAAGCCTTTAGAAACGATAAATTTCGAAGCGACCCCCGTACATGGCATATACAAAACCGACAAAACTGGAAGAAAGTTTCTCGTTGCCATCCAACCAATGAGAGACCGAAGAGACAGCGAAGGTATATTTCAAGTCGCTCCTACCAGTACTACTCCCAATGTTTCCTCTGATCAACCCGCTTCCACAAATAGTGAGGCTAGCGAAAGCCTCCTCGCCGAACAAGTCGCTACAGGCTACAGCTACCTTCGCGATCAACTTGAGGTACAATACAGTGAGATTTTGAACCGTTGGATGTTTAAGGACGACCTAGAAAAGCGATATATTCAGCCCGTCGAATGCGACGGACAAGCGGTCCACTTCTTTCGCCTCGACAACCCCGCCATCTATGTTGTCGTTGTAATTGAAAAGGTGGGAAAAAGTGGAGTGCCATCCTTAAGACCCAAGGCGCCTAAAAATCACAAGGGTATCAATGAAGATCTCTGGTGCCGCAACCACCTTAATGGCGCCCTCAGAAAGATGGAAGATGAAGAGGCGGCAAAGGCACGACAGGACATGGTGGAGAAGAGACATGACGCTTGGTGTGAGATGGGGGATCAACCTTATTTGAAGATCCAGAGATATCTGCAAAGTACTATTTCTTTTACTACACCTTTTGCAGATTGATTTGAAAGGTGTATATTGGGAGTTGATATTCAAAGTAGTTTGGGCGTCTCGTGGAAGCAAAGATCTCCTTTTCTTTATGCCAACTGGGCATAGAATCATTTTATTGCATATTACGGCTGCGCTCGCAGATATGCCTAGTGGAAATCAATTTGAAAACAACAATTTCATCTCTCGCAACTAATACACGACCACGAACCCACCTAATCATCGAACTTTAGATGAACAAACAGAAAGCTTCCAGGCGCCCCTGATTGTTAGCAGCCAAGTTTCATCTTGAATCCAAGAATGAGCTTCATTCTCAAACAGACATCAGACGGAATGGAATCTTCAGATGAACTTTACAAACTGCGCCGAAACACCACAATATTTGAAGGAACAGGATTCATGATGAAATACAATCATTCCGAAACGTCCACTCAATCCAGAACGTCTCGATAAACTTCCGACGTCAAAGTTATAGTCGTACCCACAAAAGAATCCATTCAACCAACAAGAATGTGGCATTGATGTTTGGTGCTCAGATTGAGCGGAAGATACTTGCGTAAGCTTCCCGAGTCGATTTTTCTTACGAGGGTTTCGATTTTACCAGATATTTGGAACATTTCAGTCCTCATCCCTTACTGAGAACGATACTTGTGGACGCCATCCATCCTAGATTGTCAGCATTATAACCATCAACAATGGCATGGCTGAAGCATGAAGATGTACCTATTATTAGGGGTTTGCCGGCATCAACAGGGATGAAGAATGCCGTTAACATGGTTACCATGAGGATCTCCATCGCGCCTACAGTATGTATTACTTTACTGGCACAGCCTGCGCCTTGCTGAAATTAATCTCCTGTAATGCTGGATATAAATTTCATTATGCAAGGCCTGTCCGATAACTATTGACCCCTCTTCAATTAATTACAAAGTCGAATACTTCCGTCGCATGGTCGCACACTTGCACAGTCGAAAAACAGAGTTTATATTCACCAGTTTAGAGTTGTACCCAACAACACCTGATACTCATCACGCCAAATCGCGAAGTCACACAGCTACCTTACCAATACATTGTCTTATGATCATAGTACAACACACGACGAGCTCATGTCGGCAACTATAACTTTAACGATGGCGCAGACGTCGGGAATTGAATCTGCATGTCCTAATTGTGGAATGGCTTTACCGCACAGCAGTTCGCAGATTGCAGCTGATGCGCAGAAAGAGATTGAGGAATTGCAAGCTCAAGTAAAGTTACTGACGGAAAAAGCGACCGCCGCTGGTAGGCTTCTCTTTATAAACCTTTGATCTTCTAGTGCTAACGATATTGCCAGTGGATAAATGGGCAGACTACGAAGACGAAATCCAATCACTTAAAAGGGCGAACTACCAGCAAATTACAGAACCTCAGCGCGCAACAACACCAACACAAGGGCACACTGAAGACCGACTTGGAAGCCCGAGTCGTTTCTCATATCTGCCTGTCCAGAATCGACTTTCTTCTCTGCTATCTCGCAAGTCCACGCCGAATCTACAGGCTCAGCAACCGCCAACACCGCCAACCCCTTCTACAACAGAGTTAGTAGCTGCCTTGACAAGGGAGCAAGGGTTACGACAGGCTGCGGAGGGCAAATTAAATGAATCCAGTGTCGAACTGGAAGAACTGACGGCACAGCTATTTACACAAGCCAATGAAATGGTTGCTACGGAACGAAAAGCAAGGGCGAAACTCGAAGAGCGAGTTGAAATTTTGGAACGAAGGGATGGAGAAAAGAGAAAACGACTGGAAAGGCTTGAAGGCGCAGTTCAAAGGATTGAAAGAGTCAGGGGTCTTTTGGCACCGGGACGTTGAGAAGAGAAAACACGACGATACGACTAAATGCATTAGGATAAGACAACGCGGAGCACAGATTATGGAAAAGGGGCTACGGAGTTATGTGCGTATGCGGCAGAAAGTCGCAGTTTCGAGTCATGCAAAATCATCCCAAGAGAAAGAACGATTTACAAGCCCCGAGATATCTTCGGCAGCAATAATGGCACAGATATCAGGGTCTCAATACCATTCCCAACCAGCGAAGTTCCCTCCTACTGAGCCACGGTCACAAAAAAGTCATCCTTCTCGTCCAAGACTTCGCGATGTATACAGACCAGTGCATTTAGCTGAGGCCTCGGAAATGGAAATTTGGCTAATAGATCTATGGAAAGACTTCCTGCTCGAACCTACACCTTACCTGGTTTTATCTGCTACCCTCTACTTGGGCCTCTTTATAATATTGTTGCAGTATTATCCGACCATCTTGAATATTGCCTACTTTCTTATTCAGCTTATACCTTGGGATGACGATTTTGGAGCACCGGGCTATCAATTCTGAGTATACCTTGAAATGCATTTGTTTGGAGCGTGTTAGATATGATACCCTACTTGTATATATTTTTTCCATAGATTTTTTAATACCTGCCAGGTGGAGGTAGATTAGTATCCACCATTAATATTAATTGTCTTCAAATCAAAACATATCACAATTACAGTCACGTATAACAAGTATCAGATGGTAGAAGGCGAAGCGGGTGGTATCTCATTCAACCTGAGGGAATCTCATCGCTATGTAACGCCAGCAAATCTTGACCAAGCAACTCAATTACCCATTTTAAGCACCTTACTTTCCAATGGTCAAAAATAGTCTATCACCCACATCTCCCAAACCTGGTTTGATCATGCCCTTCTCGTTGACCTCCTCATCCACACCCGCACACCAAATCTCCGTTCCCTCAGGCCACTCTCTAGCTGCATTTTGCAAGCCCGGTAATGCAGCCAACACGCTCAATACGATGATTCTCTTAACACCCCATTCCCTCAATGTACGAATGGCAGCAGCACAAGTTCCTCCTGTAGCAATAACGGGATCGAGCAGAATTGCGAGCTCAGAAGCGGAGGTGTTGGGGGTGTTGGAGGGAGATGATGCGGCGGGTGCGTGGTAGGGAAGATTGTTGTAATATTCGACGGGCTCAAGAGTGGTGGGTTCACGGAAGAGTCCAAGATGATGGATTGGGGTTGGGGAGGGGAGGAGGGTTTGGAGAGCTTCGACCATAGAAAGACCGGAACGGAGAATGGGGATTAGGGAAATGGAGGCGGGTGTTATGGTAGTTGTTGTATCGGTGTATCCGAGGGGTGTTTTGGCCTAGTGTAGTTTGTTAGTTTGGTTGTGGGGTGGGCTTGAGACATGATGGGGCGGGAAGATGGAGAAGAGGAATGACTGAACGCATAAACATACAGTTGGACCTTTAGACACAGTAAGTCCAGCGGCGGTAGCTTCACATCCTATTATCAATGAGATTTCATTAACAAGAGCTTTCGTTTCGCGAGTATTAGCTTCGCTGGATCGTAATTGTGAGAGTTTGGCTTGGAGACACGGATGGGTGGAGATGTGAACGTTAGGTGGGATTGATTCATTCATTTTTGAAGCTTCGCACAATTGTTGTTCAAACTGTGAAGATGTTGTAAGTACTTTTGTGATATTGATCAAATGTATAGAGTCAATGATGGAAGTGAAGCTTTATATTTCTTTGTTTATAGAAGAGGGGACGTTGATGACTGCTTGCAAGCTATGTGTTATGTATTCACACCTGCAGCTAGAGGCCGAGCCCAACCGCCCACATTTTATCAGTGGAACCTGGACCTTATCAGTCGAATCGCAAACGGGGCGGTCCCCGAGTGGATCTCGCATCAATCTAACTTTAAAAAGACGGCAACTATTCACCATGTTGCTAGGTGACGTCGGAATTTTCCCTTCATTAATGGGATTTAGATGATATCAATAGAAGTGTCACGGCCTTGGCATATAAGTGGATAATGCCAATGGAGAACACAGGTACCAAAGATACTGGAAATAAGTCTTACGACATCAAGGCCAATCCAACCCACTCGAAGTCAATAGACAGACCATCGCAAGATCGACGCGCGCGGGAGGCGCAAGATGCGGGATATGATTCACCAAAGAGTTATTCTCGACTTGATGAAGGCACTGTGCCGGCGCCGAGACAAAACACGGATGGAAACCAATTGAGACAAAATCAACCTCTAGGACATACGAATAGTAGCGAGCAAAAAACACGTCGTCGCGCAAGTCGAGCTTCTAAAACCGATAGCGATTACGACATTCCAGATGATTATGCCCATCTAGATGAACTTGCCACACCATCGCCAGTGGAAAATCCCCACGAAGTTCCGACATATAAACATAAATCTTTAGAGGAGGCCAAAGACGAAGAGCAAAAATACGAACAGGATCGTAGAAGACAAGAGCAGAGTAAACGAGATAGTATTGCCAGAGGAGAAAGACCACCGGCAGAGGAGAAGGAAAATTCCAGTCCCCCAAAGGTCTCAAAATTCGCGACAAAGTTATATACCATATCCTATCTAATTCTGTTTTCAATATTTGGAACATTGGCTAGACTAGGTCTCCAAGCCATTACCTTCTACCCCGGAGCTCCCATAATCTTCAGCGAGCTATGGGCAAATGTTGGAGGAAGTTTATTCATGGGGTTTCTAGGTGAAGACAGGATGTTGTTTAGAGAAGAATGGGGAACCGCTACCTACCACCACAAAATTCAGGAATGGAAAGCCAAAGTTAAAGATGAAGAAAATGCAGGCTCACTGGCTGTAGAACAAAATCCCGATTTACAAGCTGCCAAAAAAGCACATGCTGTAACGAAAAAGACCATTCCTTTGTACATAGGTCTTGCAACGGGATTTTGTGGCAGTTTTACATCCTTTTCATCGTTTATTCGAGATACGTTCTTGGCACTTTCAAATGATTTGCCGAGTCCTCTGAACCATCCTCAGGATTATAGTCCAATTATGGCTAGTACAACGAGTACTGTGAGCCGAAATGGAGGATATTCGTTTATGGCGACGTTAGCTGTTATCATTACGACTGTCTCATTGTGTTTGGCAGCGTTATTTTTCGGCGCCCATCTTGCTATATTTTTGGAACCGTGTACACCGAGTTTATCATTTCATAAGTCTCGCAAGTATCTAGACCCTTTTGCGGTATTCTTAGCGTGGGGTTGTTGGCTGGGTGCTATATTTCTAGCTATTTTCCCACCCGATAGAAATGACGCACCGCCTGAGATATGGAGAGGTCGCGCGGTTTTTGCCCTCATATTCGCACCTGTAGGCTGTCTAGCCCGTTTCTACGCCTCTCTTTACTTGAATGGCAAAATCTCTTCATTTCCTCTTGGAACATTTGCAGTCAACATGTTTGGGACGGCAATGATGGGTATGGCATATGATTTACAACATGTACCTTTAGGAGGTGTGATTGGATGCCAGGTTTTACAGGGAATAGAGGATGGGTTCTGTGGATGCTTGACCACGGTTAGTACATGGGTAGTGGAGTTGAGCTCGCTGAGGAGAAGTCATGGGTATAGATATGGATTGGTGAGCGTAATTGGGGGATTGGCCTTGATGGTGGTAATTATGGGGAGTTTTAGGTGGACGCACGGGTTTGAGAGGTTGATGTGTACGCATTAGAAGTTTGTTGCTGAACTGTATAGAGGTATTAATACGATAATGTTTGTGGTCAATCTATGAGTAGAATTTGTTTCGCTAGTCAGGTAGTTCGTGTACAATTCTATATGCGCTAGGACGTGTATAAAACGTGTTCAGGGGAGAATTCGACGATGTATGAAGTTGTGGCAGAAGGGCTTCATTGCGTAGGTAGGTATCCGCCTGAAACTTCCGAAGAATACCTTCAAGAATTAGCTTTCATACTGCCACCCTTTTTGCCTTGTCTTGCTTCTCTGTTTGAGTACAGGATTCTGTGTGTCACAAACTTTTCTCAACACGCCTGATGGATACTCATGCTAGTGCATTCCAAATATTGATGGTTTCTAACATCATTCCAATTTTCTCTTATCAGAGCATTAATGTCATGAACATTCACAATATAAAATGTGATACTCGTCACATCTGTCAAATCTTTGTCTTCAATATCTGGCCCTAGTACGAACATTTAATATAACAATCCAACCCGGTTAAATTGAATGTTTAGTACTCAGATTTCCCCTTCCTCTTTGAGGTTTCAACACTCATCCAGATAGCACCATCTTCTGCCACTTTCTGCTTTCTTCAAAACCTCTATATTGCCAACGCATAGACAAGACTATAATTTATGAGCAAATTTCACGGAGAGAGCAGTAGTATAGTGTTCGAACGATTGGAGAAATCAATCAGTTTTGCGAGACACGAGAAAGTTGAGGACTGGACACGACTGGACATATCAATGGGAGAGACCTTGTGGAGCTCGAGGATATACGAAAAGTATGGGGAAATTTGAATCATGAATGTTTTACCTGGACGGCTGGCTGAGATGTGGCTGCTGGCGGTATTAATTTGGCTGGCCAAGGATGGTTTGAATCCTCTTTTTGAAGTTAGAAACGCCCGTTGTTTGTGATGGAAATGCCATGGTGTAATATAGATGTTGTTATTTTACGAGCTTTGCAACATATGGAAGTTGCCGTTTAAGGTGTTCCGTCAGGCGTTTCCCAATTTCTCAATTGGCTTAACCGCATATGTTATTCAATATGTCGAAGGAAATTGGGAGAGTGAGCCAATATATCTTCTGAGTTTGGATTGCAGATGCCATGAGATCTATATAAGATGAAAGATTCTTACAGTTTCTTTCTTCGTCGAATGCAGTGGAGGAGAAGGAGAATCAGCTCCCGGCATTGACATTTACATATCCAACTCCTTTCAGATGCTTTCACAACAGCTCATAGATGATCGCATCATCATGTCAATCATCGACAATTTACTCCCTCGGTCCCTCATGATCGTCACAGTCCTCGGAATATTGACCTACCTCCTCTTGAACTTCCTATGCTCCGTCTGTGATCCCTTCGAACCTCCATGGCCACAACACGAATCCCGTATATCGGTCACATCCTTGGACTTGGACGTCGAAAATTCAACTACTATGTTGATCTGAGCCAGAAAACACGTCTCCCAATCCTTACAATACGTGTTCCGGGCGCCAAAATGTACATTGTGAATACAACCCGAGTTAATCCAGGCCGTCCAAAAACTCCCTAAAAAGCTCGCGTTTCCGCCCATTTCGGCAAGATTCGCAAACCAACTTTGTGGAGTTAGTAGGAAAGCGAGGGATGTATGGCAATTAATGTTAATGGAGATGAAGGCGATTGGGGTTTGAATATGGAGGCGACGCATGTCATGAAGAAGGCGACAGCGCCGGGACCAGGCTTGGATGGCATGAATAGGGTCATGGTTGGGATTGTTGCGGAGAGCTTGGATGGATTGATTGGCGAGGGAAAGGAGAGTGTGGAAATTGGACTTCATGCGTGGCTGAGAGCTTTAATTACTATGGCGACGACGGAATCGGTTTATGGACCGAGAAATCCTTACAGGGATGTGGAGGTTCAGGATAGCTTTTGGTATTTCTCTCTGGTGATTCGTGTGAAGTTTTGAAGACTAATCATTGCGTTAGGGAGTTGGAGAGTCAGATGGTGAGGTTGCTAATCGGAATACTGCCCTCTATCTTTGCTCGCAAAGGGTGTTGCAGCACGCAGAAGAGTCACAAAAGCTTTCGAATCATATTACGCAGGAAGTGATTTCAAGGATGCTTCTGTGCTTGCGCAAGCTCGTCTAGAGGTTAATGTCAAGCATGGCGTTCCAGTGAAAGATATTGCTAGATATGAAACTGTTATCGGAGTTGCTATTATTGTCAATACTGCACCTGCGTTGTTCTGGTTAATATTTTTCATTTTTTCGAACCTCAAGCTCCTGGGAGAAATACGCAGTGAAATTGAGGCAATTGTGGAAACAAGCTGTAATGAGGATGGAAGTCTGACACGAAGTCTCGATATCACGAACGTGAAGACAAAATGCCATCTTCTACTATCGACTTTTCAGGAAACTCTGCGTCATCGATCTGCCGGGACTTCTGTCCGGATAGTCATGGAAGATACTATGCTAGACAACAAATGGCTATTGAAGAAGAACTCCATCATTCAAATGCCCGGTCGTGTTATCCATATGGATCCCAAAATCTGGGGACCAGACGTTGCAGACTTCAATCCTCGACGATTTCTCAAAGACAAAGATATCAAACGTCCCAACCCAGCTGCATTTCGTACATTTGGTGGCGGCACCACTTTATGTCCCGGTCGTCACTTTGCTACGAATGAAATACTGGCTGTCGTTTCGATGTTTGTGATGCGGTTTGATATGAGGCCAGTTGAAAGAGAATGGAAATTGCCAAAATCTGATAATACAAATGTGACTACTGTGATAATGGAACCGGATACAGATATCGATGTAGTAGTATCTCAGAGGAAAGAGGTTGGGGATGGGAAGTGGACGTTTAAGTTTGTCGGACTCTAAGACCACAGCTTCGTTGGTGGTTGAGGATCGTGTTGACTCATAACATGCTGCACTGAGCATTGCTGCTCGTGTGAATTGCAATTTGCCGATCATTGCTTGTTTTATGACGTCATTACTTTTCATAGGTAGTTAGGTGTGTTATTCTTTTGGGAAATTAGCATCCAAGCGAATCGTGTATACAATGGCATTTCTAGTTTCTTAACCTTTTCATTCCCATGTTCGAATCTTTTTGGAATTGTTTACTTCGACATTGCTAGCTTTGATCAAAGCTAACAGAATGCGAAGGACTTTGACCTCAAATTTGTATCTAGTTCCTGAAATCTCCATTTATTGTAACAAATTCATGCGTGATATCACACGTCCAATAGACAGCTTCCTCTCCACTTTCACACCCACCATCCCTCAAATCCACCACCACTTCTACGTCCTCTTTTTCCATAAGCTCTTTAATCCCCAACTCATCAACTTCCATCAGCTTTCCCCGCTTCACAAAATTCAATTCCTCAGCACCGTCAACCGGCACAAAACTGACAGATGTCAATTCGCGGTTGATGATCCCCTTACCAGCAAACTCCGTATCCATTAATGAGTAACCCAAAGCAGCTAAAACACCTATAGGATTTGGATCTTTGCCATAGACCCCCATTTTGAAAAGGACAGAACGCGCGATAACGGATGCAATGTGTTTGCCTGCTGGGTAAGTCGGCGCGCCTCGTACTCGTATTGTGATGAATTTAGTTGCGCCTTCTCCATCCCTTACTACCAGTTTTGCGAGATCAGCCATGAACTCAATGAGAATCTTTTGGAAAGCGACAAAATCTTCGGACTGAGATGCCGCCAATGTATCAAAGTCGATTGGGGAATGTCTAGGTGCAGCCGCACCATTGGCGAACATAGTGACCATATCATTAGTGCTTGTATCTCCTTCAATAGAGATGCAATTATAACTCTTATCAGCTGCCGTACTTAAGAGTTGTTGAAGAGCAGGAGGCGTAATGGGTGCATCGGTACAAATTATACCAAGTGTGGTAGCCATGTTTGGATGGATCATTCCGGCGCCTTTGGTGATGCCCGCGAGAGAGAATTTGGTGTCTGGTAAAGATGGGAGAGTGAAGGTGCGGGATGAGAGTTTAGGGAAGGTGTCGGTTGTACAGATGCCCCTGGCGGCTTGTAGCCAGTGATTGTGAGTGGTACCCATATTCTGATGGAGTTTTGGGATGCCTTGGATGATGTCATCAATAGGGAGTCTGTATAGAATTAGTGAGTGAAGGATAACCATGTGAGAAAGCTTACCGCTGGCCACCCATCCCTAGGTCCGAGTTATTCAGTCAGTTCATTGTTCTCATGCATAGGAAGGAATTGAAGGACCCAAGTATTCTATAATATTCACCATCCAGGGCAATGAAGGTGAGCAATCCTCTAGAACATCAACTTGCCTGTATGCATGATCATTACCGGGTCTTTCCCCTTCCCGTTTCCCTCACCCAGAACCATTCCCGCCTCCTCGCTCATCTTTCTCGAGTCCTCTAGTCCTTTCTCACCCGTAAGCAAATTTGCACACCACGAATTCGCGACTACACCCCTCATTCCCCTTCCTCGACTTTTCTTTATTAAATCTCTAGTAACAAGTACACTGGGAGCTGGAAATTCATTCTTTGTAAGAACAGCAGCTCCACATGTCTCCCATTGCTTCTCGCTCGTCACTAAAATTAAGTCTGGCTGGGATAAGCCAGATGGTTTGATCCCGACATTTGTACTACCGACAAGAAAGCCTTTGGGGTAGGTACCAGATGTTGGAACGAAACGCTTTTTGGAAGCAGGAATGGGGGAATTTCCAAATGAGTCAAATTTGGTGAATGAGCGGTATTGGATATTGACCTGCAGAGGTTTCTTGCGGAAACACGTGGTGAAAATGTGAGATACTCGATACATGATTGTAGCTGTAATTGAAATAAAAACAAAATATACTTGTGAGTCCAAGGACAAAAGGTACCTAGGTAAGGTGACATACAGTTTGATGATCTCTTATGACTCCCATCCCAAGTACTGGTAGCCGAGATCCACTAAGATCGTGTGATAAGCCACATCCTATATCACAAAATAATTCCTGGGGATACTACATTTATAGATCGAAAAAATTCCATAGATACCTACCTACCTACCTTGAAACAGACGAATGTATCTCACTGCTGTGAATTAGATATGTCTGATAATAAAAGAGCATTCTGTACTCTTTTAACTGACAACAATTTTAAACGAACAAAATGCGGTGAAATCGATGAGTGTCTGGCCACAGAGCGAATCATCGAGTAGACCGCTCATAGTCAACCAATTCTGTGCGAAATGCATGTGGCTAGAGAAGGTTAACGTCGACAAAGTAACGCTTGGTACCTCAGCGAGCTCAACAAGTAGCACATCAAACTACAACAATTTTAAACGAACAAAATGCGGTGAAATCGATGAGTGTCTGGCCGCAGAGCGAATCATCGAGTAGACCGCTCATAGTCAACCAATTTTGTGCGAAATGCGTGTGGCTAGAGAAGGTTAATGTCAACAAAGTAACGCTTGGTACCTCAGCGAGCTCAACAAGTAGCACATCAAACTCGAGGAAACCGGTTGAATACTTTAATTGAGCCCGTCAGATTGTTGCGGATATAACCCATTATTTGGGGTACTTATCCTAACATAAGAGACTTCATTATGCATGCAGTCGGTCAATCAGGTACGTACCTGATACGACTTCAATATGTACTGCTGGCTCGGGTAACAGTAGCACAAGTCGGTTATGATGTGGTTGGCCATTGACATTGAAGCACCTCCCTTATCCGGTAAAGTGGACGTTATAACCTTACCATAAAAGGCAACTCAAAAACAAAATCCCCTGTCCTGTCCGAGCCCCCATCGTCCCAAGCTCTTTTCATGAACATCCTCGCACGGAATCAGCATCTCGAATACACGCAATTCGTCTTTTCTTTTACCATTACTCAAGTACGAAAGATATACCAAGCTTTGAGTAGCGGCTTAGATGCCGGATAACGGTTAGACCCCTAGGGCTCTGAAGCTCTGTTTGGTTTATCAGTGAGTTACAGCCCCAATCATCTTTTGTGGTTATCTTCGGCTTCATAGACTACATGGATTTCATTTACAATTCATTTATCATACGTGATTGTTATCGATTGTTATCCTCCCAAGAAATGGGGATCTACGAAACTATATCGAATTAGTCTCATGGGTCTTCTCGTATGCATGTCTTCCAGATAAGGTAGGTGATACCAGTAAGTTTGGCCTCCCGAGAAAAAAATTGTATGAATACTTGAGGTGAATCCGTGGCAGTATTCACCTCTACTCCTCTGCCTTCTCTTGTTTGTCCTTCTTCTACATCTCTGGGCTCAAGTTTCTCCAAGTCCTCAGTATCCGTCATGAAGTGGTCAATTGTATCCGCAATCTCTTTGCTGGCTGCATCTGCAGCTGCTGAGCACCCATTCCTTCGCAAAGGGAGGTTGGTCCCACCGATTGAAGCAGAAGACGAATTTCCTGTTTCAATCAATGCAGCTGGTGTAAATACTACAGGTTCTGCATTCTTCACCCAGCTTTTAGATCATGACAATCCTTCCAAAGGAACTTTCCAACAAAAGTTTTGGTGGAACTCCGAGTTTTGGGCCGGACCAGGATCTCCAGTAAGGATAACCACAACTTTCAATAATTGTGCTCCCACTGACAATTGTAGATCGTTTTCTTCACTCCTGGTGAAATTGCTGCTGCAAATTATGGTGGCTATTTGACGAACATCACCGTTACCGGGCGCTTTGCGCAGGAAGTTAAGGGTGCCGTTGTTATGGTTGAGCGTATGTATTTTCCACTTTCAGGTTGGAAGATATGCTGATTGTTCTACAGATCGTTTCTGGGGCGAATCTTCTCCATATGATAATCTCACAACAACCAACCTACAACTCCTCACTCTAAAACAAGCTATTGCGGATTTCGTTCACTTTGCCAAGACAGTTGACCTTCCATTCGACTCAAACCATAGCAGCAATGCAGCTTCTGCGCCCTGGATTAATTCAGGTGGTAGTTACAGCGGTGCACTCTCTGCTTGGACAGAATCAACAAGCCCTGGTACATTCTGGGCATACCATGCATCCAGTGCCCCAGTGCAAGCTATCGACAACTATTGGCAATACTTCTACCCCGTTCAAGATGGCATGCCAAAGAACTGCAGCAAAGACGTTTCTTTAGTTATTGACTATATGGACAACGTCTTGACCCATGGTAGCAAAAGTGAAGTAACTGCACTGAAGACTAAGTTTGGCTTGGAATCTGTCAAGCACAATGACGACTTCATGGCTGTTCTCGAAAATGGCCCTTGGTTGTGGCAGTCAAACAGTTTCTCTACAGGCTATTCAGGCTTCTACCAATTCTGTGACGCAATTGAAGTGAGTAGCCTCTTATCTGAATGGTAGATTATGTCCTAACTCGATAATAATAGAACGTCACCGCCGGAGCTGCTGTCACTCCAGATGCGAACGGTGTTGGTCTTACGACCGCATTGGAGGGTTATGCAAAATGGACCAAGAGCTACATACCTGGCTGTAAGTATCTGGTTGCCAATCAAAGTATTGGGGTACTAACAAAAAGCGAATAGACTGTGAAAGCTTTGGCTACGCTGCCAACGACACATCTTGTTTCGATACACATGATTTCAACAACTTGATGTTCAGAGACTATAGCGTCGGAAATGCAATTGATAGACAATGGAACTGGATGCTTTGCAACGAGCCTTTTGGCTATTGGCAAGAGTATGTATTGCAGAATTGACATTGTATCGCTTGGGCTAACAATTTTGGCAGTGGAGCGCCCAAGAACAGACCTACAATTGTTTCCCGTCTCATCGATGCGAATTACTGGCAACGACAATGTGCTTTATTCTTCCCAACTGAGGGCGAATACACATATGCCAGTGCTAAGGGTGCGACTGTGGATCGAGTCAACAGATACACTAATGGATGGGACCTCGAGAAGACCACTCGTCTTATTTGGACAAATGGGTATGTGGCTTTGTCCAACTTGCTAACAACCTGCTGACATATCGATAGTCAATATGACCCATGGAGAACATCCGGTGTCAGTTCTCAATTCAGACCCGGTGGCGAATTGAAGTCTACTGCGAAACACCCAGTACAAATCATTCCTGGCGGATTCCATTGTTCAGATCTCCGATTGAAGAACGGACAAGTCAATGCTGGCGTCCAAAAAGTAATTGATAATGAAGTGGCACAAATAGTGGCATGGACAGCAGAGTATTACAATCAAAATTCGACTCGCCCGTCATATGGAGGAGGACATAGACGAAGATATTAGTATGGCAGTAATCTACAACGAGGTAGACGGAAGAAATCTACCCGATTGAATAATGAGAAATGAAGATATTCATCAACGTTGCAGCTTCTGTGAAAGAAATAGACTGGACCTCAAACATGATTCTCAAGATATCTACTCGTATTGAACTGTGAATAGTGATAAATTCGTACATGCAAATAAACGACCTCATCCTTATTAACGTCAAAACGGGTGGGGTTTTCCAGGACGACCCGGTTTACTAGTTCCTTATCGCTTATCGTTAGCCACTTCCGAGCAGCACCGCAAAAGCAAGCTGTCCTTCCTCTCTATTAGAAATCAAACCAACTTCTGACAATCAGGTAGTTAAATCCCAAGAACTCCTTCAAAGCTAAGGGGTTTTCTTCAATCATACAAATACTTACATCTTTTATCAGAAACGAATCATCAAAATGGTTCTCTTAAAAAGTCTCGTGTTCGCTGGCCTCGCCACAGTTGCAACAGCTTCATCTGCCGTTATCGATCTCATTCCTTCGAACTTCGATCAATTTGCCTTCGAGGGCAAGCCAGCTTTGATTGAATTTTTTGCACCATGGTGCGGACATTGTAAGACCCTTGCACCAGTTTACGAGCAGCTTGCTTCGGACTTTGCATTTGCAAAGGACAAGGTCACAATTGCGAAAGTCGATGCGGATGCAGAGAAGAGCTTGGGCAAGAAATTCGGCGTTCAAGGTTTCCCAACCATCAAATACTTCGATGGAAAGAGCAAAACCCCAGAGGATTACAATGGAGGCAGAGATATCGATAGCTTAACAGAGTTCATTACAAAGAAGACTGGTGTTAAGCCAAAGAAGGCGAAGGCTGTCCCAAGTGCCGTCGAAATGTTGAACGATAAGTCATTCAAGGAGCAAATTGGCAGTGACAAGGATGTCATTGTTGCTTTCACTGCACCATGGTGTGGCCGTAAGTCTATCCAGTATCTGCGTTGACAATCACAATGACTTGCTAACTTTTTTTTTGTTTCAGACTGCAAAACTTTGGCACCAGTGTGGGAGAAGGTTGCTTCAGATTTCGCCAATGAACCCAATGTCGTTATTGCCAAGGTCGATGCCGAAGCAGAAAACTCCAAAGCAACAGCCAAGGACCAAGGCGTTACCTCTTACCCAACCATTAAGTTCTTCCCCAAGGGAAGCACTGAAGCCGAAGCATACTCTGGTGGACGTTCAGAGAAGGATATTGTCGAATTCATGAACAGCAAGGCCGGTACACACCGTGCTGTTGGTGGTGGACTTGATGCTACTGCTGGTACTATCGAGGCTTTGGATGCTCTCGTCACCAAATTTACTGGTGGTTCAAGCATTGCTGAGATCGCCGCAGAAGCTACCAAGGCTGCTCAAGAATACAAGGAGGGTGCTCAATCCAAGTACGCCGAGTACTACGTTAAGGTCTTCGACAAGTTGAGCAAGAGTGATAACTACGCCGCAAAGGAACTTGCTAGATTGGATGGTATCATCAAGAAGGGAGGTTTGGCACCAGAGAAGTTGGATGAGTTCACAACCAAAACCAACATCTTGAGAAGATTCATCGAGAAGGCAACCGGAAAGTCTGAATTGTAGAAAGATTAAGTTGTTCAATGTAAAAGGGGGTAAACGAGTTGATCTCAACACTAAAAGTTTATTTTGGATTGTTCTCGGAGACGTAGATAACTGTATGCGAATGAACACTTTATGAATCATGTACTTTTGAATAACTACCTTGGTATCTCGTCCCATGTCCTCCCATTTCAACGCCCGTTTGTACAATTGTAATCAAACTTCCGTATGCAATTACACCCGCGTTTGATAACACTGCAATCTATATACCCCCTCATCTATCGGCTCCAAAATTTAATCAAGAATATGGTAATGTAATTGTACCTTGCAGATTACATCTTCGTAGGGCTGCCTCGGCCATCCCCCTTCGGATCCATATTACTTTGCAGTGTAGCCTCGAGATTATCTAAACGTCGCGACATCTCGTCCACTATTCACATATATTTAGCCGTTGTACTCCATCATAATCCAAAAAAAGCATGTGTAAGAAGAAGAGTGTTGCGCTGGAAAGGAGAAACGCACTCTTTGCAAAAATCTCGCTCGAAACGCCAGCGAATTTATTCGAGAGAGAATTTAGAAGTTCATCGACAACGAGAGAAAGCTCAGCGGTGGCTGAGGCATCGGTTGCTGCCTTTGAGGTTTGATAGTTAGTTACGAGTACGGAAGCTTGAGGTTAGGGCGGTGCTACGGGTAGAATAGTGGTGTTTACTGACAGATGTGGTGGAGATGGTGGACATGCGATTTGGGTTTGGGGATTTAATATCGTTTGTTGCCATGATCGTGGGATAGTTGGTATGATTTTGTAGATAGATAGAGCGACGTTACTATGGTTCAGAATTTGAGGTAGAGACAGTGTAATGTTTTTTTTTGGTTTTGGGGTGAGGAAAAGAAATTACAATTATTGTTAAGGTGCATGAATACAAAGGTTTCAGCGTGTGAGAGTGGTCAGTGAGGATCGGTATTTAAGAGGGGAATGTGCCCGATGATGCCTCATTACAATGATGGATGGATCGTACAAGATATCAAATTCACCAAAACTAAGCATTTCTCGAACTTTGCTGATGCAAAATGTCTTTTCATCTTTCTCATGGATGAATAGGATATGGAATACTCCCACACAGTAATAAGAACAAAAGGATAAACAATCCGCAAATATGCCACCCCAACGCGGCGATGTCTCTCTTATATTCTTCGTCATCATGGTTCTGTGGTGGATTGCGTCCAATGACACCGGTCTCCCATCCAGCCTCGGAGACTCACAAAACACTGCAGAGGAGCAGTTGGCACATAATAGACATGTGTTTGGAGTGTTGAATACAACGAATTATGGGGATTTCGCACCGGAGAAATCGGACGATCCAAGCTATTTGAACTTGACTGGGTTTAAGGCAGAGGATGGATATAAATGGGAGAGATTGCGTGCATTCAAGGAGAGGAGTGATGAATTGAGGAAGTGGGCGAGAGGGCTGCAGGATGGATCGAATTCTGATAGGGAGGGCGGCCGGGGATTGGAGGGCAGGATTTATACCAATGTGACGGGAGTGGTGAGGGGAAATTGGGCCAGATACATGAGTGGTTTGGTAGCGGGGAAGGAGAGAAGGAGTGGATTGAATCTAAGTGTTATTGCGCCGGGGGTCGCTTGGGCCCTCACAGATGAGGAGCTGTGGACAAGGAATGTGACGGGGAGGGAGGGGAAAGTTATGTTGAGGTTGGATGAGGCTGCGGTAGAGGAGATGATTGTACAGGTGACTAAGGAACATGTCACTGAAGGCGAAAGTTCAGCGAAGGCTGAAGAAGAAGCTTCGAAGAGAGAAGCAAGGATTGAGAAAAGGGACATATCTGATGGGATTGAGAGAGTTGATCTTGGAATTGGCGCAAATCCGGGTACAGAAATACTTGTAAGGGAGATTGCGGCCACATTAACAGTTCAAGATGAGAGCAGTAGTGGAGATGGACATGAAATGAGGATGCATGGTGTACATTGGCCAGATGAAGGGGGAGTTCTTCTAACAACTACCAGTGATAAGTTCGCAGGAGCTTTTGGTCTTCCCCATTTTGCCACCGATGAGGACCATTTCACAAGCAGTGCGGAAATTATGAAGAAAATTTGTTACCGCAGACTACAAAAACTTGAGGAATCCGCGAAGGAGAATCCCAAAAGTCTGCTTGAACCAAATTCGGGCCAAATCGATGGGTTACCAACACCCCATTGCGAATATATCTTGTTTGCTCAAGTATTACCTTTGAAATTTAATGGCCTCGAATATGATGACAGATCACCCAAAGCACACAATTTTGTCCAAGAACTCGAAAACGAACTTCGATTCCCAAATGGTGCTCCTATTTCCCAGGCGCCGAAACTACAGCTATCTACAATAATCTTCTCGCCTGATTGTGGATTTATGCTCGAATCGAAAGGTCCGCCAAACTTCGCTCCTGTGGATGGAGAACACCTTGTTGGTTTGAAGCAAGAGGTTTGGTTGGAAACTATTCGTTCTTGGTTATTGGTATTTGCTGCGGTAGCTCTCGGACAGGCATTGATTCTGAAGGATCAATGTAAAGAGGCTTCTACACCATCAACTGTGGGTCGTGTTAGCATCCATACTGTTGCTATGATGCTTTTAGCAGATGGATTGTTGTTCTTCACAATGTCACTGGCGAGCGCTACATTATCTAGCATATTTCCATCTGCGTTGTTAACATCATTTGCCGGCTTGATGTCTGTGGCACTTGGAGTTCGCTTTATCGTAAATATTTATGGAGTTCAAGAACCTGAACGATTGGAGCAAGAAAGAGCACAAGCGGCTGCTTTGGCAGAATTGCAAGCTAGGAATCCACCTGCAGCTGTGCGATCAGCACCGGTTATCACGGCAGCGGGTGTAGATGCCTTACCCTTACCTATCGCATCTTCAACTCAAGCTCCACCTCGAAACACATCTCAAAATGTTCCCATCATAGTCCCTTCAGATCAAGACGTGGACGCAGAAATAGCTGAAAATGTCAATGCGACATTCGCGGTACCTCGTCCAGCGGGCGCTCCAGTTATCGTTCAACAATCGAGAGTAACCTCCGACATAACTCCCTACTATGGCCAGTTCATTCTCCTCCTAACCGTGATACTTCTTCTTTCCATCATGTCCACCACCTGGCCTGTCCCTATCCGCACAGCATATGTCTACCTTTGCTCCTTCACTTACATGTCCCTCTGGATTCCCCAGATAAAACGCAACATCACACGTAATTGTCGCAAAGCGCTTCTTTGGCGTTTCGTCATAGTACAAAGTTTGCTAAGGTTATCTCCTTTTGCTTATTTTTTCCTTTATGAGGATAATTTTCTCTTTAGTGAGAGTAGCTGGACGGCAATGATGGTTTTAACAGGATGGGTCTGGTGTCAGCTTGTAGTACTGTACAGTCAAGAGGTTCTTGGTCCCAGATGGGCAATTCCAAAACGGTTCGGATGGTACAAGGAGGGCTGGGACTATCATCCAGTGCTGCGAGAAGATAACGTTGAGTCTGGAGGTCTACCAATTGGTCTTGTGAAAGTCCCATTGGGTTCTCCTACAACTCCAGGATTTGAGGAAACAGATATGAGTGCGGATGAGAGAGATAGTAAAGCGGGGATTAGGACAGTGGATTGCGCGATATGTATGCAGATCCTTGAGGTTCCGGTTGTGGGGATAGGAGAAGAGGAGGGCGCAAAGGGTGTGTTGGGGGCGTGGGATAGGAGGAGTTATATGGTGACGCCTTGTAGACATGTTTTCCATACTCAGTGTTTGGTGGGTTGGATGAAGTATCGCTTGCAATGTCCGATTTGTAGGGAAGGCTTGCCACCTTTATGAGGTACATAGGAAGGCTTTTTCGATTGAACATTTGAACATTAAACAATGGATAAGTCGAAATGGATTAGAGGGGAAATAAAAAGTACATAAGCGTAAATATTGGATAAGATAAGGCGCACAGTATATAGCGAAAGGCCAATTAAAATTGTAATAATACCGAAAAAGAAAAATCTGTCCCCATTATCCTCCCTTCGCCCCGTTTAAGGTAAAAATCATATAATACTATGCATTAAAAACGAGAACATTTTCACTCATACAGACACACATTTAGCTTGTGAACAAAATACAGGTATATCTCTTCAACATAACAAGAACAGAAAACTAATTCTATATATCTAATATATGAACTACAAAAAAGGATGACCTCATATACCTCTTTGAGCATCTTCCCCACCAAACTTCACAATACCCCTATCTCTTCAACGTCTTCTGTTTCTCTGCATCCCTAACCAATTTCTCGCCCTCAACCCTCAATCCCTTCCTCTTCCTCACGCCATCCATATATTTCTTCGCCACATTCTCCTTATCCGCCAATTCTCCCAAATCCTCCAAATCATCCTCCGTGAATGGTGTCCAGAACGGATCTTCATCTAATACCTCGTATCCTTGGAAGATGAGTTGCGGACTAGCTGCTCCGGATGTTCTCTTGCGGATTTCATCCGAGAAACCAAAGGAGAGAGCGACGGGAAGAAGCGATACGATGGTGAAGAAGGGAGTACCCTCTTTGAGGGATTCAGAGAGAATATGTCCGCGACGACGGGTGAGCACGTCGTAGACGCGACCGAGGACTTCGGCTGTTGTTTGTGTTAGTCTATCTGATTTTCTTCCAAAATATTGATTGATTTACGATTTGCGGAAGTAACTTACTGCTAGCCTGAATTTCACAAGAGTACATGGCAAGCATGAGTCTTGGGGACCAGTCCAAGAAACCTTGTTTGATAGCTTGTTGAACCGTTTTGATCACTTCACCAGTCAATCTACCAAAGTTATCACGGGTAGATGATTCTTCGTCGGTGGAAGGAGCAATGGTGACCTCTTCGAGGAAAACAGCGATACCTTGGATAGGTTCATTGCATAGAGGTCCTTGGGCAGTGGCGAGTTGGAAAGCATAACTGATTTTGTCAGAAAAGGAACGGGCTTGGAGAGCCTGGGTTTGAGTTGCTGATTCTTGAGAATCGGCAGTGGTGTCTTCACGGAGACTTTGAAATGTTAGTATACTCTTTATGATTGAGAGTTGATTGGACTTACAATTTTCCAAGAATCCCATCTGCGGTGGAATCAATTAAAAGATTAGGCCCGGTTCTTCGTGGACCAAACGCAGTAATTTGATCTACTGCTGAAGCCCAAATATCCTTTTGACCTTTCACTCCTTCGAAAGTCTTCTGAAGTTCTTCCTTAAACTCATTCAACGACAGAACCTTCTCACCACCCAATACTTCATCAACCTCTTCCTGCTCGGCTGACTCTTGTGTAGAGTCATCACCAGTCTTCTTGCTCTTCTCCTCCGCTTGACGATCGGAATAAAGTCTCTTAATGGCACCAGCATTCTTGCCCAGGAATTCAGTGACTTCAACTGGAAGAGGTCTTACACGTAACCTGATCGTGATTTGCTTTGACGTAGTCGACAATACAACAGCACCTCTCCCAAGCTCCTTGTCTGCTGGAGGTTTCATATCTTCAGCTTTAACAATAGTTTCTCGATATGGTACAATCGGCTCTCCTGCTTGAATATCACACCCAGCAAATCTTTCACGAAGATCTGTCAAACAGCGCTCTAAATGCAACTCTCCTGCCGTGAGTAGGACATGTTCACCGCTTGCAAATTGTTCGTACTCGGCACAAGGATCACTCTGAACGAGTAACTTAAGACCCCGAATCATCTTGTCGAGATCTCCAGGCCAAGCTGGCTCTAAAGCGACACGAACGATAGGTTGAGAGCCCATGTTGACTCCTGCGAGATTAACACTCCCCTCCAATTGACTGCAGAGGGTTCCGGATTTGAGGATATGTCCTTCAAGGCCTCCAATACCGAATACAACACCTGCTGGAACAGAAGTAAGTGGCTCTAGTCCACGACCCATCAATAAGTATAAAGCAGTGACTGTAACCTTTTGTGGTTCAGGACTGTTGTGTGGATTTGCAGGTGAGAACTTTGGCGGTAATACATAAACAGAATCCCCTACAGATAGAGTCCCTGAATAAATTCGTGCAAAGCCTATCAGATGTTCTGGATCTGTTTTCTTCTCTTCTTCGGCGGGCTCTTCAAGGCTTACTGCTCCAAGCGCATCAGACACTCCATCAACAGATGTGGAGGCTTCTTCCAAAGCCTGCTGTCTTGCAATCTCTGCTCGCTTCCGTCGACCCATCTCCAAGGCTTCCTCGGGACTCAGGGCACCTCCTCGTCGCTTATTCTCGGGTAGTTCGCTCTCCGGGATCGAAACCATCTTACTTACATAAGCCACAACTGGCTCCTCCTTTGAAGTCTTAAATTTGATCATTGCTTCTCTGACCTTAGGATCTACATGCGATGCACCAGGAGATTCATCAATAAGTGCTGGTAGTCTACCTTCTTGAGCGACTGGAGGAGCGGGTAAAGATTCAATGACGGAAACTAATAAAGCGGTCGACAATGGTAACCATGCTGAGAACAATGTCGTAAGAATAGCTCGTGGATCGCGGGAACGCGTAACATGTGGAGGTAAAGTAATATTTAATGACTTTGTAATTTTCTCTGTCATGGCAGGATCACTAAAACGAAGTAGAGTTAGAATTGGGAATTGAATTGCATAAGATTGGATGTGTGAACAAGTTAAAGGAGAGATAGAATTTCACGCACCCCTTTCCGTTATCACCACCTGTTGTTGCTGCATAAACAGCCCATACCTGTTCCAAAACTAATTGGACAAATAATGGTTTCAAATTTCGCCCCTTGAGATGCTTTGGTCCAAGTACTTTTTTGGTCTTTGGATCCATATAGAAATCTCCCCACAAGACTTTCTCCATTGCGGTTCTTTTAATTCCCAGTTTCTTCTCATATAAGCTGGCAAACTGTCTAACTGTGAACGCCCATCCATCAATGGCACTGCTAAATATGACATTATTTTTCTCTGGCGCAAAGTAAATATCCTCATCGTCCTTTTCTTGGAATTCGTTGATAGCTTCGGTATCAATCGAGGTGCTTCCATCATTCGCTGTCTTTTCTTGTTCTTTCGCAGCGGCAGCGGCAATTCTCTCGTCGACCTTTTCTCTCCAGTTCAGATCTTCCTCCATTCTCTCACCTTGGAAAAAACTTCCAAGTACCGCATTAACTTGCTCCAATAATTTGCTCAAATGTGTATATGCTTCCGCTGGTGTCATCTTCAGCTCTGTAATAAGTCTGTCCATCTTATTGATTACCAATAGAGGCTTCATATGTTCTACCCATGTCTGCCTTAGAACAGTAACAGTCTGACTGCAAACTCCTTCTACAGCATCCACCAACACAACAGCTCCATCGCATAATCGCGAGGCAGTTGATACCTCACTGCTGAAATCGATGTGCCCTGGCGAATCTATCAAATTGATCAAGTATTCCTTCTTTTCGGGTGTAGCATCTGGCGCATTTCGTCTCAGCATGGAAAAGTATAAGGAAATGGCAGAAGATTCCATAGTAATTCCGCGCGTCTGTTCATCTGGTCGAGAATCCAGGTATCGTATTTTACCTGCGAGTTTCGGGGAGATGATGCCATTGGTCGCAATCAAGGCATCTGAGAGGGAAGTTTTTCCATGATCCTAAAGATATTAGCAATGGACAGAGAGATATATGAACGGGATATGTACTTACAACATGTGCTAATATACATATCTTGAGAGGACGTTGTTAGCATTGGGAGTCTTAGCATTAAATCTACCCCGCCAAAGACCTACATTTCTGATATCTGGCGCATTTTGTTGCAGAGCAACTAGCTTCTCTGGGTTAACGATCGGCATTCTGTATATGGATGTAAAATGTATGTTTTTGATATGAATGAAATATTGAACGCGAAATTTATATGCGCAAAGAGTATTTCTATCTCCCGTCGAGTCTGCCTATTTGGGGCGACTTTGTCTAGTGGATGGTTACTGGAAGTGATATCTCTATATCTATTTGAGCTTTGAACGTTTTTCTAGGTGGTATAGAATGAATATTTAATGCGCAAAAAAATGACTCATAATGATTCAATATGTTTCGAAGAGAGAGATAGTGTGTGATATATTGTAAAATATTTGAACTTCGACCATGGATACGTTAGAAAATGGATTATTTTCTGACGCGGCCGCTCTTCCGAGCATAACGTCACCGAACCCCGCCAAATCACAAAGGTTAACAATTATCACTTCACATGTTTGGGTAGATTATTTTGTGATTCTGTGAGATTACTTGAGTATTTATTGGACTAATAAGTCGCACACCACTCGAATACTTAAACATAATCGGGAACACTTTATAGAACTCATAGATGTTCCAGTTCGGTCATTGGAACTCACATGGCCCTTTGTGCTTGATTCCGAAATACCTTTCAACATCTGCAGCATCGATTTTCTACGTTCAACAATCCCATAAAGTTTCTCTTGGCCTTGTCACCGTTGGCCGTTATCTATGCATCTCAGGAGAATTTCCGCCATTCTCATTGTTCATAGAAGAAAGTGAGAACCAGTTGATACACCAGCAAGAAATAACAAGACTGTATGAAGTAGAAAGGGATATATTGATCGTACTTGCTAAAATTCAGTATAAGATAGGGTATAACCTTACTAGTAATGATATCGTACTCATCATATAAACTTGGATTTCCGGATCTGAAGCTATTGCTTAAGTGTACCTACCGTAGGTATTGAAGCGCCAAAGAAGCGAAGAATACACTGTTACACGTATCCATACTTGAAATGATCTAACATGGTATATTTCGGATGAACCGATATCCACGACGAGCGAGCGCGGCAACTTTGAGGGAGTATATATGGTAGGGGTATCTCGCTAAGCCCCTACTACACACTTTGAGCGATAACTAGACGAAGAATAATCATAGAAACTAGCTTCTACCTTTTGCCTTTCATATTGATCATGTTATTATGATGGAGAAGAATTTGAGAAGTGTTGAAGGAGTGTTAGTGGCTGTCCACATGAATGTCATTGTGTTAGGCCCACCAGTGGGTGTATCGACTGACGGGATATTGTAGGAGATTAACTTATAGATATCTTTTAATATTTCAATTTATATTGGATAGATCATTTTGTAGTTTCGTACTTGAATATCGGATTAAATCGCACACCAAATTCGAATACAGCTATTTAGTTAGATATATAGTAGATACGCTCTGTAAAACTCATCAATATCCCAATTCTGTTTTTACAATCATATGACCCTTCATGCTTGAATCCAAGATACTATTGAATAGCTTATTTCAAATATGATTACCAAGGCTTATAAAATCCGAATACATTTCTATATCCAGATTCAGATTTGACTATCAAATAACTCTTCAAGGTTAGGAATTAGAAATGGTATAGGATTTATCTTACCTATCACGTACAAGAAAGCGAAAGTAGCTAATCGACCGATCCGTAAGTATGCATACTCGAGTACTTGCTGTTGAGAAGTACCAGCATCGCACAAATGCAACTTCACATTCAATTATCTCATAAAGTTTCCGTTGGTCTTGTCTTCATTGGCCAATCATCTATATGTCTTTCAGGAGGATTTCAGTCATTCTTACCGCTATAATAACCTGTTGATGTATCAGCAAGAAAGACCAAGTAAGTGGGCATAGAGTAAAAAGAGATATATTGATTGTGCCAGCTAGGATTCGATCCAAGATACGTATGCTAGTAATGGTATCACGCTTTTCGTGTTGGTCTGGACTTCTGGAATTGAAACTATTGTTCAAGTGTGCCTACCCATAGGATAATCTAACATGGTATCTTTCGGATGAACTGATATCCGCAGTGAGTGTGGCAGGTAGGAGAGATTATAGGGGTGTTGCGATGAAGGGGTGTTTCTCTAAGCCCTCACACATTTCGAGCAATGATTAGACTAAAAAAGATGATGTGAACTGTTTGTAACTTCCACTTTTATCATATTTTGGTAAAGAGGAAGACTGTGAAGAGTGCCACAGAAACGTTAGCGACTACCTTCGTGAATATCAAATCGGCCAAAAAAATATAGAATACTGAATCAAATTAATCCACTTGGAAATGAATGTTTAGACGATGTGCCACGATTTCATAATGTGTTGCTTCTTTTAACTTAGCTAACATGCAATCACTATTCATACTGTGAATTATCGGTTCCCTATCACGTTCAAAAATCCAAAATGCAATCCTTCATCCCCCCAGAATCTCGCTTAGCACTTTCCCGGTCTGTCGACTTAGCCATCGCCGCGACTTCCCAGAGTTGAAAGAAGAAGACTAGCAGTGGCCGTCATTACCATTAGAGCTTTCACCATGTATCCTTCTTTCCCGCAGATGTTGAATATTGACTATATTAGAGTAGAAAATCGCCCACTTTCTTTGTTTTCCTCTATTTCCTTTTCATCAACTCTTCTCAATACTAATTTCTTCTCGATCGATAATTTTCTTCCTCCCGAGTTTCTTCTTATATCGTTTCGTTCTTTACTGAATGGATTCTGAGCTCTTGATTGCCACAATGCCATTGTTGAAGACCGCCTCGGCATCATTTCCACCGTCTCTCGCTGGTAACAGAGATGTATATACCTCACCACGTAAGTCAATACGATCTTCCATACCAACAACTCTTGGCAGGTCACTAATATACTTGCAGTCAGCAAATTTTGCCTTGTCGTTGAAATTGAACTGGTCAAAATGATCATCGCAGCAGGGTGAAATACTGCATGTATTGTGTTGTGACAGAGTGTGAAAGATTATATATTAAGGTATGGGTAGCTTTGCAAATGATTACAAAAAGACCTCTGAGGCTTTGGCCAATGACGATTTCAAATCGTTACGACTTTATGATGCATTGGCTACCCCATACTTCTTTACAGAACCGAGCGAGCGATCGAGCGTCCATATCGAAATCCTCAACCAAGAGAGAATGCTTGAGCAGCTCTTCGAACAAAATTTGCCCAACCCGACGAAAACGTACCGACCAAACGGGCTGGTGACTCTCTGACAAAGCAGGCTACAACGAGGTATGTTAGGCATCAATAACTTTGTCGTGTCGTTGATGCATTGTGCTGATGGAATTTAGAAGTGCAGTGTCGCTGGGAACAGGAGGCTGGAGGTAACATCGCCTCTCTCGGAAAGCCATCGCCAACAAAACTAAGTGTTGTACCTAGCTTGCGACGACATATCGACTGTGATTTGGAGGACAGCTTTGAAGATATCTTGCAGCAGAAGGGTGGGCGATGGAAATTGAGGAAAGGTGTCGTATCCATGTATTGTCCAAAAGTCAGCCTGTATGGCCAAGAATTCAAAGATTCCAATGTTCGATCCGCATGACCTTTAAATTGAAGCATGTATGATGTGATGGTAGTGTAGTGAATCATAACACGTGATGCATGGCCACTAGTGACGACTAGCTGTCTAGTTCGCTTTAGTTTTTTCCTGAGAGATATAAAAACCCCACACAACCTCAAAGGACCCAAGGCTACCACTACAGCCAGTGCGTACATATCTATCTGTGTTGCTACAGGGTGAAAAAAGCAACACAGTCTCCAAAAGTCGTAACGAGTTCTATCTATGATGATATCCGTTTTAAGAGGCAGAAAGTTTTCATGAATAATGATCTTAGGATCAAAATCCATTTGAAATACCGCTCTCGAGATGAAATTCTGAGATTATATCCATCAATGTCAAAGTCGTAACGAGTTCTATCTATGATGATATCCATTTCAAGAGGCAGAAAGTTTTCATGAATAATGATCTTAGGATCAAAATTCATTTGAAGTACCGCTCTCGAGATGAAATTCTGAGATTATACCCATCAATGTCAAAGTCGTAATGATGTTATCGATGATGATATACTCTGAGACATGGAAACAAACCCGAATGCCGGCAGTACTCAAGGGTGGAACAAATTACTGTAACAAGCATTGATAGTGGACACTCACTCTGAAGTTTTGAACCGACAACAAATCAAATTCAGAAAAGGGGGATGGAGGGCTCGATGGGGGGTAAGAAACGAAGGTGGAACCATGATGGAAACTGTTACGATCAAGCTTTCCCATGTACGACTTTAGCAGACGTCGAAAAAGCTCCGAGTACATTTTATCTTGGGAGGTAAGATGTTGAGGCTGCTGATTGGGTTTTTTCTAATTTTATCCATATTCTTATTGCTATGAAACATCTTTTGATTAGCTATATATAGGTATATTCGAGGGATGGGTGGGAGTCATGGGAATCATGGGAATCATGGGTAGGTAGATCCAATCATCATCTACTCGAGTATGTATCATTGTATCCCAATTCGCTCTCCTGCCTATCATTTCAGCCATCTAACCCAGTCCAACTCGAATGATTCGAAACCAGTTTGGCGTTCATCAGATGAATGATTAGACATCAAGGCCAAACCGCCCTTGTAACGGTTAGAGCAATGTTTGGAAGATCTTCACCCAATCAATCCTTCAAATTAAAGAATGTTCCATAATTAATTCCTACACTGTAGATTTATCCCCATCATGATCCTTGATGGATTCGGTTCACCATCATAGATTCAGAGGTGAATGATCGGGAAAAGGTCCAGATGTCAATGACCAGACCTGTTAATAATAATCCATACTAATAATAATAATAATATAAAACCACCAACCAACAGGAAAAGAAAGGAGTTGTTGTGTGAATGAACTTGTTCTTTGTGTAAATAAATAGGAGAATAACAATAAAGTAGATTCTAAATCATATTACTCTGTACTTTCATTACATTACCTACCTACATTCACATTCCCTCGTTGCCTCGAATAATGCAGTCGATTTTAACCTCATCCTCATCATATCTTAGAGAGCGGTGACGACCTTTTCTACATTATTCCATATCAACAACCAGACAGCCAGACGAAACCACATCACAAACATCATCCACCCTTCCAAACCAAAAATCGAGGTGGCTGAACAGAGCCGAAACTTCAATCCTCAAACTCTAGACCAGAGCATTTTCTCAAGATTACACTAGGAATTTTTAGGAAACTAGCTTGAGCACTTCTTTCTACAACATTTACAATAATAAACGACAGACCCGAACAACTTAATATCAAACTCCGAGCATAACCTCTCTACCACGACGAATTGAAACTCTTCGAATCATAACCCTCTCATCAAATTGCATAATCAATTGTTTACAACAGTATACATGCCTGGAATCATCATGGCGGAAGTCCAGCAACCGTCTCTACAACAAAGCCAACCACGAGCAATCCCTGGACAGGACACTGCTTTGCAGATAGCACCCCCAGCTTCCACAACATTACCTCAATCTGCCTCTACAAATCGCATTCGAAATTCGCATCTCGCTTTAGATACCTTTTCTCCCGTGAACCAGAATGGAAGCTTCGAGTTTGATCGTGTATTGAAGAGTGGTTGTTTGCAGAAACGAACAAGGAAAACAAAGGTATGATTTCATCGACTAGATTTATATTTACATTTACTCATCTACTTTCCGCAGGCATGGAAACCCGTATTCCTCGTCCTGAGACCAAATTATCTCTCAATCTACAAAGATCAAAATGAAGATAAACTTCGTCATAAGATTCACCTCTCCGATCTAACAGCCGTCGCCTTTCTCAAAGATCCCAAACAAAAGCGGCGCAATGTCTTCGGTCTCTTCACTCCCGCTCGCAACTATCATCTGGAAGCCACCACCAAAGGCGACGCCGAACAATGGGTCGATCTCATCCGCAAAGAAGCACGAATCGACGAAGAAGAAGAGGAAGAAATGTTACTCGCCAGTCCCTCCGGTAACGTAAATAGTACCTATCCGGGCTTCGACCAAAGCATGGCGCACGAACAACTCCAACGAAGAAGCGAAGCCCAAATCCTGCACGACGAAAGACTAGGAAGTAGTTCCCCGGAACCCACAGAACCCATCATCCCCCGCGCAAACAAGAAACAGAACATGTCGGCCATGGGAGGAGGGAGACGTCCCTCCAACACGATTGAATATTCCGGCAACGAACTCGTCTCCGACGCCGAATTCTCAGATACAGATCTTGCGCGCGTCCCCGGAATGTCGACGCTTTCTCTGACTCTGCACAATCCTCCTCCGAATCCCAATCCTAATCCCAATCCCGATCTCGAAGTCAAACCTCCCGCGAACACTCTCCCCCTCGGCCGCAATACATCACAGTTATCCCTCTCGCACCCTAATCCCCTCCCCGAACACGATCCCGAACGTGTAGTATACCAAGGATATCTTCTCTATCTGCGCTCGAAGAATGGGATTCGCTCTTGGAAGAATCTCTGGGTGGTGCTTCGTCCGCGCTCATTATCTTTCTATAAAAATGACTCGGAATACTCGCCCGTCATGATTTTACCCATGGAAAATGTAATTAATGTCGTGGAAATCGATCCGTTGAGTAGGACGAAACGATATTGTTTTCAAGTGATTGGGGAGGAGAAGAGTTTTAAATTCTGTGCGGGAAGCGAAGGGGCGTTGGTTAATGTGTTGGGAGCGTGTAAGAGTTTATTGGCGAAGAGGAAGGGTGGCGTGGGTGCTTGATTGTGGGATGAGAGATCGCTCATCCCCTTTTACGGGATGAAGATGAAATGGAAGAGAAGATAAGATAAGATACCTAGGTATGAAAAAGAATTCCTAGTATCCAGCGTTAGGAATTGTACATAAGCTGGTAGATTTGAGCGAAGGTGCTTGCGAGCGGGGATAGGAGTGGGAGTATGGATACAGGACAATGGATGTAGAGGAAGAGTGTGATCAAGGCGTTTGTTGGAGAGCGGAAATGGGATTGGGATGAAGGTATAGAAAGTCCCGGACTGATATAATAACGATACGAAACGAAACTTATGATGAGATGTAAATGTTAATTGCAATTCAATATGCAAATTTATTTCTTGTACTTTTGGTCTTTTGTTTGTGTTTTTGTTTGTCGTTGTGTGTATATACTTATTTACCTATCTCATTATTCACAGGCTGGTTGTTTTTTTGTTCTTATGTTGGTTATTCTTTAATGGAAGGATGTGGGAGCTGAGGGGAGGAGAGGAGTTTCTTGGTTTATTTTATTTATTTTGTTTATTTTGTTTATTCTGCTGTATTCTGCTCTGCTCTGCTCTGCTATATAATATTAAACTAATATAATATAATATATATGACACTTTGCCTTAAAAGAACTGCGAGAACAGGGTACAATTTATCCTTAGAATCTACAATTACAGAATCGGGAGCAAAGCGCTTGTAGAGCGTTCCTATATACTAGCTATATATATGTGATCGTACACATGCGCAAGCGCACACATGAGCGATCGCAACTGCGATTGGGTGCGATCCGTGACAATATAATACAATATAATAATTTATAATAATTTATAATAATTTATATTTATATTTAAATTTAAATTTAAATTAATTTGATTATAAAGAATCGGATTTGAATGTTTATTTGTTTATCTATGGGAGTGGAGGTGGAGTAAGGATATCTATTTATCTATCTATCTACAGCAGGATGGAAAATGATAGAAAGGAGATGATAGAAAGGAGATAATGGAAGGGAGATAATGGAAGGAAGAAAGGGGATGGGGTGGGTAGGCTAGTATGGTGGAAGGGAAGAGGGGATAGGTGAGCAGGTGAGCAGATGAGGAGACAGGAGAAATGAGAAATGAGAAATGAGTGAGGAGAGGGGGGGAGGGAGAGATGAGGAGAGAGATGGGTGAGCAGATGAGAGATATGGGGAGGAACGTAGGGGAGGGGAAGGGGTAGAGGGAGGGGATATATACACTGGCTTATAGGAAAGGGGAGGAAAAAAAGAGGAATGGGTGAGGAGAGCAGGGGGGGGCCAGTATGTATTACACTGACTTATGGAAAAAGAGAGGAAGAGAGGAAGAGAGGAAGAAAAAACTATTGAATATCAAATACCAGATCCCAAATCCCAAGTCCCAAATCCCAAATATTAAACATTCAATCAACAATACAAGCATATCTCAGGCTTTTCCTTGGTGAAATTTCTTCTATTTTAGCTATCTAATAGACCAAGATGACAATCTATCTATCTATCTACCTGTGTATAGAACTAGCTAGCTAGCTAGTCAGTCGTAGAAGTTTGAAACTACTTACTAGGTAGGTACTGTTGAAATCTAAATGTGCATGTAGACCTGTGATATGTACATACCATACCAGATACCACTCCTGTTTGCACTATTTCGATGGCGATTATCCATAAGATCCCTAGCATCTTGAGAAATCTTGATTCTTCCTGCAATTTTCTTCGCTATAGCCTTTCCTATCCACCATATCATTATACCCTGTGCGAGTTTTATTTATATCCTTCGTGCTATCGTTCTTGTAACATTTCCCTTCGTATCATGTCATATCAAATTCGTCTTGTAGTGTAAGGATCCAGTGCCTTATATTATACCCCATACAAGTCTCTGTACCGTTCGTCGTTGTCGTAATCTATTGCATACAGCAAAACCCAATTTCATAACAGAAATCCAATATACTTTTTGATGGTGCAATTGCAAATCAGTGCAACAAAGCCCATGCCATAGCCAATCGTCTTTCGCTCTGTGCGTGTGCGTGTTATTCGTATGATCCGTACTGTAGAACCCCAAAATCAAAATCCCCATTTTCGTTGTCCATCTAGCTACATTACCACTTCCACCACCGTTTCCTTGAATTTACTCCTTTAGATCTTTGTTTTAATATTGTGTGATCAAAACATCTGGAACATGTAAACCAACACCCTCCTCCATAACCGCAACTCCATCCTCTACCTCCAATGGTTCCGCGCCGAAAAAGTGACCATCGGACTCGGTTGCTTCCATCAAAGTGGGTGTGGTAGGCGTGGCTAGAAGTGAGACTTCGGATGGATTTTGTGGAGGAAGAGGAATGAGTACTGCATGATTTTGAACGATATTTGAACCCATTGCTCTGAATGGATTGGTATTATTTTTTGAATGGTGGATAGGGGCTGATCTCCCAACGTAAGGGAAAGGATAAGGGCTGGATTCATCAGATGTTGAAGTACCATCGGAAGAAGAGGACGGGAATGATCCGGCGGTAGAGGAAGGGGGTTCGGAAAAGAAATCAGAACGATGGTAAAGCGTAGGAACTTGAGGTACTGAGTTACAGGAATCCGTCTGAGAAGGTGAAGAATTGGTGTTCATGTTGTTGTAGTTGGATGTGTTAGTCGATCGATCAGTCAAGACACCAAGACCAAGATCAGTTGCTCGTCGTTGAAATCGCAAGTTTCGGGAACATGGTCTGTTTGGTTCCTATATCAAGTTAATTTTTGTTCTTGTGTGCGTCATGAATTTAATTATCTGAAAGGAGAACATTACAACAGGAACTGGATTTGGTCTCAATCCCAAATTTCTAACGACCTCAACATTGCCCACCGGTCTAAACTTTTGTAAATTGAACCCAAATCCAGTGGTGGCGGTACAGGGCAAGTCATCATCTGCAATGGCATTGAGACTAAGATAGCTGCGATCAAGAAGCGTGGGTCGACAAGTATGACAGCATTTAAATTGACACTCGGTACCTCTTGATGGCAACCATGGGCGTGGATTAGTAATTCTCAAATTTGGGACTGTTTGAGAAGTGGTTGGAGATGGGCGAGAGAAAGGATTGAACAAAAATCGTGGGATGTTACTGGAAGAGTTCGATGGTGTAAGGACAGGCTCCTCAGAATTGGCAAGTACATCATGAAGCTGATTATGAATGTTAGAAAGCTTTCGAAGAATGAAAGGATGTCGAGGACTTACATGACTACGTTGTTGGAGGATTGTCTGAATTTGAGAGGGTGAATAAGCTTTGAGGTCTTTGCTGTTGATTTCGTCGAGGAAACTAAATCTTGATCTACGTGCCTCTGGTCCACGTGGTCGAGGAGAAGTTGGTCTTGGGAAAATATCACAAAGGTCATCGAGTTTCTCCTGACTCTTCAACAATGTCAATAAATAATCCTAAACGCAGAAGGTAACGTTTCGGTGAAAACTTACTGCGTGTCCATGATCCATATCATCCTCCAACATAAGTTCACGATCCTGAGTACATCTCCAAAACCCATCCAAACGAACCTTCTCGAAAAACAAATCCCACATCGAAACTCTTTTGTGAAGAGTCGTGTAGTAGTCAAATGTGTGCATTGTACATTTCTTGTAACTTGTGCAGTGCGCCTGGTACTGTCTGCCACAGCAGGCAAAGAATGTCGATTTGTATTGGTAGGCATTGTAGTAGTCATTGAGGATATGATACTGGCTGTAGATGCTGATGTACGTCGTACTGGTAACTTCGAGGATCGTGTTGTAGTATTTGTTGTTGATTTGGTTGCTGCCATGATTGTAATGGGAGGATCAAGAAAGCTCCAACAAACACGTTGAGAAGTTTTCAATTGAAATGAGAGAACGATTCACTGTCAGACCTTGGAAGCCTTTGAAATTGAAGTTGTTCGATTGAATGAACTCCTGAGAGTGGAAATAATAAAGAAGCCAAATTCGAGGTTGATTGAATGAATTTATTGATAGGTTGTAAAAGTATTTTCTTATTTTTTTATTTTTTCACCAAATCAAGACAAATTTCGACTCGCTTCGAGAATCAAATTATGTGTATTTGCCCAAATTTTCTTGAAGAAAATATAACCAATAGGCACACAGACAAGAAGATACCAAAAATGACAGGTGAAAGTGAATTATAGCTTCGACGGTTGATCTCCCCATGTGAATTGGGTTGAGATGAAACCAACCATCCATAGGTATCATTGCGATTATTGGATACCCAGGTGGCTCTGTTCAGCTCGTTGAAGTTTGAAAAAGGAAAGTGTCGCATTCCAAAAAAGAACATCTTTGGTAATTTTTACACTCATAACCAGATGTGTGGGAGACCATCGTTCCTGCCATTCTCGTAAGAGGTTCAAGAGGTTCAAGAGATTTTCATTCTGGGGAGGAAGGAATAGAAAATAAATGGCCACCGTTTCTATCCTCTATCCTCTATCCTCTATCTTCTGTCCTCTCTTTTCTCTCATCCAACCTCAACAGGTACCTAGTACTCACTTGAGGCATTTACTTACTTGATACACTTTCGTGCTGAATTCCAGCATTCAATCCACTCGCAAAATTATCATCAATACTCCTTCCGTATGTATTTGATGCGATTATGTAGAGAGATAAGTTTCTGAAATGCCATCTCTCAGGGCTCTGCGGAATGCAGGGTTGCCTTGGATATTTATTTGCTCTTCAGGTTCTTTCAACATGCAAGCTTAAATCGATCTTCTTTTGGAATGACAGCTGGAACAATGCTACTTGAACCTGCTCAGAATTTCTATGCAGCTTTGACATCTGCACTCAAAGAGTGTACTTGGGGAGTTTTCTTTGCAAGTTGCAATTGTTCTTATAAACCCAAGCACGTTCGAGTTCCACCCATGAATATTTATGAAAATTCAGATTTATGCTTCACAATGCAACGCAGAATCCAAGGAACGTTCGAAAGATCTGGACGAGTGTCAGCATACAGAGGTAAATTGCCATCCTTCAAGGATAAAAACTCGAGCATACGGTACTGTATCTCACAACACGTAATCATACATGATGACAGGACGAATACACTGGATGGATCAATGTATGATTTCGTTAGCATGAAGCTATCGTGGTTTATGGGTTTTGGAGTGCTTTATCAGTTCCAAGTTGCAGAAATTTCAACTGTGATGTCTCAAAACTTGGACACTTTTTTTCATCCAGGTCCCACACATGTCTCTCATTTGATCATCCCATCATTCATAAAATTCTAGACTTCATGAGCGAGTATGCATTTATATGGAGATTGTACCAATGAATGTTTTTGAGCTTGAGCTGGCCAATGCACGAACCTGGGTAGATCTATGTTGAGTAGAGATATCAATTGAGAGCGGAATGATCGTTATTTGTCATTTCGAGAGAGTGGGAGTGGGTGAAGAAGAGAAGGGAGAGGAGCGAAGATGATAGGAAGCGACAGTGGAGAGAGAAGGAGAAGGGATATGCTGTATGAGGTGATGAGGTGATGAGAGCTGAGGGATGATGTGGATGACTGAAATGAAATGATATGATTATGATGTGAATCAAATCTGAATACCTAGCGACACTCTAACATAAACGTTAATATGGAGACGGAAAACGAGACTAATTAAAAGAAAGCAGCATGCGAGAATGTTTACGGATGTATCTATCTTAGCACGTCTTGGAAATCTCGTACCTTGAATACCTCGAGTACCCTTCAAAACAAATATTTCTGAGTGTACCTCGGACCGTCTACTCCAAAATGGACCTTCGTATCGTTAATATTAATTCCCAGCAAAGGACATGCGGCGGGCAAAGGGTTTTAACTTTTCATTTTTCTCATCAAACATTATTCTAATTTATGATTCCTAATTCGATATCCACACCAGCCACGTCCCCATCCGTCTTCGTTATCGTTTTTTAAGGTATTAAATAGGTTGAGTGGTGTGTGAATGGTGTTGGAAGTGAAGACGATCCGAATTTCGAACAGAAAGCGAAAGCGAAGAGAGAGAAGGGAAAGAGAGAAAAGAAGCACTATCGTCATTATCATTACCGTTACTATCATCACCATCATCATCACGCATTCATTCATTCACCTCGACCCTTATTAATCATCGCTGTATTGCGTTCTCTTATCTCGACTCGACAACTCTACTCCATCTTTGTTTCTTTATATCTTACTTGTATCTTGTAATCTGTATCTTGCATCTTGCACCTTGCATACTCTCTATTCGGTGAGAATTAGATGACTTTTTCCAGCAGACCAAATCCTTGTTAACCCGCTAAATCATTTAGATCAATCTCCGCACTTCCCATCCTACCCTACCCTATCCCATCCTGTCCCATCCCAATCAAATTGCAATTCAGATTCAGATTCGGATTCAGATTCAAAATCACAATCAACCGACCGATACCTCAGTGCCTACCTATTGATTGATGCCAATTTCATCAGTACTCACTCACACTCACTGGAGGGCACCTAGTATTACCTACTCCGTCCTAGGTATTATTCCTGCTTCAAACTCAAATCGAAGTCAATAATCGTATTCCATCACAATTAATACATATATGATATTACATATCTACCTGCCAGCCGACCAACCAAACCATCCATCCTTCCTACCACCTCACCTACCTACCTCCCCTACACCCTGCTGATATCCGACCCGAAAAAGCCTTTTCTTGACCTGACCTGGAAAAGCTACCTAGCTACTTTTTTCCTGCCACCAAGAATCCCTCCTCTCTCCTCTTCTCACCAGCCCAGCCTCCAACGACTAAAACCTTTTGGGCCACCAAATCTCAATTGGTTGTGCAAGAGAATAAACATCGTGTCAACAAATTTTACATCAATTACTTGCACATCAGTAATAAAATAATATCCCCCCGACAAAAAGGTCAGTTCACTTAATCCACACCCCGCATTATTTCCCAAACAATAGGTACAGAGAGATGATTAGAGAACTTTGATAAATCCTATCCATCCATCTATCCATCTATCCATCTATCCATCTATCCATCCTCTTGCGCAATTAGTCCTGAAGAGAAGAAGAGGGGGGCCTGTCTGCGCCTCGATCCAGAACTCTTAACTGTTACCTTAGCTCACCTCGGCTCCGCATCATAAACAACGAGCGTGAGAGAGAGAGAGAGTGAGAGAGAGAGAGAGCTTGTTTCTTCTTCTCCTCATTTCTTCAACTTCCCGATATCACCGTCTTAATCAAACAAGTCGCATTCACGAATGTTCACAAACTTTCATACTAATTAATTGTTGAATTAAATAGCTTCCGAGGGTTTGAATGACCTCTCACCCATCACAATGTCGGTCAAATTCGAGAAAGATACCATAAAAACCACCGGTCCTCTTGCAGGAATACAAGGCGTTCCAGCGATCGATGTTAAAGAAGTCCATCATCATCACCATTTACCAGGCCATAACTTAAGACACAATGTTGGTGTCGCATTAACTGGAGGCAAAGCCAATGAAGGAACGCGAGGATATTTATCTGTGAGCCATTGATCTTGGGAAACCACCCATCGCGCAATCAAATCGTTCAGTCACTAATCATGTTATCTTTCAATAGATGTATCTCAAAGAGCTACAAACCAATCCTCTTCGTACGAAAATGCTTACCTCTGGCACATTATCGGCTCTACAAGAACTGTTGGCCTCATGGATCGCGAAGGATCGTAATAAGGATGGCCACTATTTCACATCTAGAGTACCCAAGATGGCTGCATACGGTGCTTTCATCAGTGCTCCACTAGGCCATGTATTGATCAGTATTTTGCAAAAGATATTTGCTGGACGTACGAGTTTGAAGGCCAAGGTTCTTCAAATTCTTTTGAGCAATTTAGTTGTAGGTTCAGCTCGTTTGTTCATTGTGTAAACAAAGCTAACGATTGTTTAATCAAGGTTGCTCCAATTCAAAATACAGTGTATTTGATCTCAATGGCACTTATTGCAGGCGCAAAGACTATTCATCAAGTACATGCGACTTGGAGAGCTGGATTCATGCCAGTTATGAGAGTCAGCTGGATTACTTCTCCTCTCGCTCTAGCTTTCGCACAAAAATTCCTTCCCGAGCATACTTGGGTTCCATTCTTCAACGTCATCGCTTTCACCATCGGAACCTATGTGAATGCGACCACAAAGAAGAAGCGTCTCGCAGCTCTTCGCAAGAGACACTACGATGAGACTAGAGGAGGAAGATCCGACGACTACCCTGGACCACATAGTGGACCAGGAAGAGAAATGGGAGGACCAGGACAGAAACGCGACTACTAATTTTACGAAGGGACGAAGGGGAAGGGGGTCATTAAGATGAAATAGCACAGCATGAACCAAATTCGGCTGTGCTTATTGTCGCAAATTTTTCCTTATCATAATGTATTTTCGGTTCACGGATCTCAATTTGGCACGAGGTCAGATTTACTGGTTATGGGTGGCGACCGCTTGCAGATATCCTTGTGGTCCATGCGAGGCCTTGCTTGCTTCTTTCTCGGGGGGCACAATACCACGTAAAAAGCCTCACCCTCACCTGTTGTATAGTTTTTACGATTTCATTGGTTATAAGTAGAAATGAATGGGCGTTTGCTTGTCAATCTCTTCCATCTGAATGTGAATGCTAGGTAATACTTGGGTGGATTGGGGAAAGCAATCTGCCGAAGGCAACTTGTTATTTAACACGTCGCCTTTGCGGGATACGATTGCTACATGACATGAAGACGGAAAGGTAAGTCATATTCTTGTCATTTGTCGTTAATACCCAAACACAACATATGATTAAAAAAACGGGTGTTCTACGATATTATTGAGGGGCATAGCCATGGAGGGGAAAAGCATAAGGATAAAGTCGAAGCGGTTCTCTATATCTCAAATTTTTGGTACATACGTTACTTCTTACATCATTTTAGTTTGCACCTTTGAACGAATACATTGGAGTTTGCTTGAACTTTTAACAAACGCACGCTTTGCTCTTCGCCACTCTCTTTTACTCTTTACAACTCTCATTCTATACACTCACTACCCACCCAATACTTACTACTCACTGCTCTTGCCTCGCTTCACTCACAAAACTCGCAAGTCAGCCCACTAAGTTTCAACACAACTCTGGGCAATGTCAGCATTGATACCTTTATCCCCATACGTTCCCCCACGAGCACGCGTCCTCTCGCCATCTGATCGATATCCCGGTGGTGCCCGGGGAAACATCCATCACGGACCTCTCCTACGCAATTCTTTCGATAATGGCTATAATACCCTCGGAGGAGGTGCTATGATACCCGTCCCTGTGTTCAATGCCCGAGCCGGACATGGAGCACTTGCTCGTGGAGGTGGCGCTGGAAGAAATTACAACGATATGAACATGAATATGAACATGGTCATGCCGATGAGGAGAGGAAGTGTGGATATTTCCTACCATGGAATTCCACACGCACATGGTCATCCACTCATGGATCCGCGCATGCGACACGCACCGCAGGTACAAGTTGTAGATCCGTCGGCTATCTTCAGGGATCCGTGGAGAGGCGGGGTGGTAGGGGGGTGCACGCAGGAACCTTATACATGCCCCTGTCACGAATGCGAAGTTCTGCGATTGCCACTTGCGCCGTTGGCGGTGGGATGTCATCATGATAATCGTGGACATTCACATGCGATGGATTTGCATAATCATTGTTGCTCTGGGGGTGGAGGACACAAGGAATCTGCGTCATCTTCTTCTGGTGGTGGGAGTAAAGAAAAATCTAGTTCAGGAGGTGGAGGTGGAGGCGGAGGTAGTGGAGGAAGTAACAAGAAAGAATACGGATTCCCCACAAAAGATATCGTCATTCGCGGCAAAACGTATTCGTGTCGCAAATCCTTTCTAGCCGATCAAGGAAAATTTGAAGATTCGCTCGTCAAAATGATGGAAAAGAAAAAGGAAGATGAAATCCCAAACACCGTTCTCGACTCCCTCTTCTCCTGCATCAATGAAGAAAAAATTCTCTCTTCCGCCTCGGCCCACGATCTCGTTACGCTGAATGTTCTTTCTTCGTCTCTGGGGATCAAGAGCGTGATGGAGAAATCGCTGACGCAGCTGAAGAAACAATGTTCGGATAATATCGTGAGTGGGAGTACGTTGACGGGAATCGTGGTGACGATTATGATGAGCGCGAAAGTGGACGATGGGTTGCGGGAGTGGTTGAAGAAGTATATCAAGGGATGGGGCCTGTGGGAAGAGTTGCAGGGGTTTGCGATGTATATTAGGTGTGTGGAGGATCATCCGGAGATTCATACGGGGTTGTTGGAGTTGTTGGGGTTGAGGAGGAAGGCGGATGGGGAGGGGTATAGGATTATTTAGGGGTGGGAGAGGTGGAGGAGGTGGGAGGGGATGGGATGTGGGAAATGGGTTGGGTTGGGTTATTAGGAAATGAGTTATTGGCAGAGTGGAAGGGTACACTGATGAGATGGAGAGGAGGAGAGGAGGGCATATAAGAGAAAAATCTCCAAGCAATGATCACACAGAACAGGACAGGACAGGACAGACTGGAAAAACTGGAAATTTCACTTCTTCTTTATTTTGTCAGGGTGAAATAAAACGATGAATCAAAATGAAGGAAGAGGAAGAGGAAGAGGAAGAGGAAGAGGAAGAGGAAGAGGAAGAGGAAGAGGAAGAATATAGTGTTCTGTAAGCAGTCAGTTGGTCAGTCAGTTAGTCAGTTGAATACGTAGTTTAGTATAGTTGATAGTCTTTTAATTGTATGCTAGTATGTCATTCATTCATTCAGTCATTCAGTTGGTATTCTCTCTATATTTGTACTTGTATTGATGAGGTATCTATTAGGTATCTATCTACGGTAAATATCTAGTAGTTAGTTAGTTAGTTAATTAGTTTCTTGATACTTGGTTTCTGTTGAGGTTGTGGTTGTGGGAATCTATCTATCTATCTAGCTAGATATGTTCTTTGAGTGTCTTGATGGTTGTTACGATGGATTGTTGTTGTTATTGTTATTGTTATTGTTACCTACCTATTAGTAGGCTGGTCTGCGCTGAGTAGGCTATTTATGCTGAGTATGTATGTTACCTGGTTGGGGTGTGTTACCTACCTAGTACTTACTTAACTAGGGATTTGAGAGGTTTATGGATGAATGGATGGATGGGGTTGCTATTTATTGGGATGGGTTCGGACTGGTTGATACTGCTATGGGACTGGTTGGTACAGACTGGTACTGATAGGTATTATAGGGATCTTGGGGATTTAGTTTAGTTTGTACTCGTAGAGGGAGGTGTTTGTTTTGATGGCTTTGGGAATGTATATGGATAGATATAGATATAGATATTCTCTCAATTCTTGATGTAGTTTTGCAAGATTTATTTGTTTAGGGAGATAGGGAGGTAGATATTATTGTGTATATCCCCCTCCTCGAGTTCTCGAGTTCAAAGTCGGAGTTGAAGTTGAAGTTTTAAAATTGAAGTAGATATAGAGATAGAGATATGTTAACTGGATAATAGGTTGTAAAAAAGATGAGTAAATAAGTAAGTAAGTAACACTTACCATATCAACGGGATCTCACATCAATCCATCCATCCACTTCTCACCCCAACCAGAAACAAAATTCTCACCGCTTATAAAATGAACAATTAATAATATCACTTATCATTCATTCCTTTATGCGCGCGCGCGCGCGAGAGAGAGAGAGGGATAGATAAACAAAAAAATTATATCGAAAATCAAGAGATGATTTTGTTGTTGCGGTGCGGTGCGGTGCGAGATGCTTGATGCTAGGTAACTTTATCCCTTTGCGAGAATTTTGGGGGGATACTGGATATGGCTTGTATACGTATATGCATACACATACGTACAAACCGTAGAAAATATTGACCATTCCTCTTCCTCTCCTTCTTCCTCTCCCCTCAAATCTAGCTGGAGGTCTAGGCTTACTTAGGTACACAGCATATATCAAATTCTATATGTATAGGTATATATAGATATCTGAGATCTCTAGAGTTACACTGTCAAATGTAGGATTGGGAATAAGCGAGCGAGATTTTAGTCTTCATTTTTGTTTTTCTTTTCACTAAGTATCTAAATAGTTATTTGTAATGAATAATTAGATATAGACAGATAGATAGATAGATGAATAAATAAATAAACAGATGAAAGAAATTTTCAGGTTTTAATATAGCATAGTACTTATTACTATATAGTACATCATAATACAATACGATACAACGCCATAACACCACAATACGATCCTCCCAGTACGACACAATACATATGTAACCACACTCCCTCTCCCTCTCCCTCGCACCACGCACTACACTGCCAACACACACTTTTTACTACATACCTACGTTTGTGTGATACTCGTTGCTGTTTGCTGTGGAGTATTGGCTGTGATTGGTATTTGTATTTGTAAGATTATTCTGATTGGAAATGGAAAGGCGAATACATGGCAGGTTGGGTTGTTTGCTTGATACGTGTGTATGCTGTGGTGGAAAGGAAATATGCAGGTCGCCTTTTTATACTGGTTTGCTTGATTGTTTTTGTTGTTGTATCTGTACTCATAATGATACCTGTACCGACACCTATATTTATACCTATTCATATATCCATGAAATGATATATTGGGAGGGAGGGAGATATCAATTAGTGAGACGATGAAGCGGTTATGAAGTAGCATAGCGTGATATGATGTGATGTCATTGTACAATTAGCTACCAATGAGAGAGTGTGAGGACTACCGGTACCAGGAATGCAGTGCGGGAAGGTACAGAGTGGAGGATGGTAATGTGAGGGAGGGGGTTTGTTGGGGGATGGAGGACGGTTGGGGGATTGGAGATGAGGTTTGTTTGGTGAGTGGGTTGGAAGTTTGTTGGGGCCCTGATGGGTAGGCTTTGTGTATGGGATATCTTAAGCTCATGGAGATTTGTGGTGTGTGATGAATAGATTGTTTGTATACATACTACATATAGCACATCGGATGTAAGTAAGCACTTGTTTTCCAAATTATCCTCTTCATCCTCATTCCTCCTTTTGACATTAGCATGGCCATGTTCTTTAATTATTCTTCCAATTTGACCATCATCCTATTCTACTCTCCCTCCGTCCCTCCCCCACAACCTTCCTATGCAGTATTTCTCCACAGATATCTCAAGCTCGTTCCTCCTGCCACAGTTCCCAATAAACCAACCCAGAATTCCGTCACCAAACCACCCTCCAAACTCCAATGCACCGTCAAAGGTGCATACGCCAAATTAACAATTAAACTCTTCCTCCACCTCTCCATCCACTCTCTATGTTCCTTCTCTTTCTCTCCCTTCATCTCCGCCATCTCCTTATCTCTTCTTCCATACTCGATCCCCAACTTCACAATATCAAGTCCCACATGTACCATCCAACATCTCACACTCCAAATTCCCGCTTTCGCCTGTTTAGTTTTATCCCAGGAAAGTATATTTTTGGAACTGAGATATGCGCCGTTTTCCAAAACTTGGTAGCAGAGATTCGCAAGTACTTGGATTTGTACAATCTTTCTGATCAATGTATCTTCAGGCGGACTGTTCCACGTCGCTTTTGCCCATTTGTAAATTGCGAGCAGTCCCCAAAGACGCCCAAATGTCCTGAAATCGGATATCAATGCACTCAGTGCCTTGAATCGAGTCGCTAATAGCAATAATCGAGAACTGGGTACGGGAACAGTAGAAGGAGAGAGCACGATAGTAGTGTTAGGAGGAAGCGCAATGGCTTTTTCGATCAGAAGACGAGCGGCTTGGCGGATTTGATGGAGAGAGAGACGGGAAAGGAGGTTGGAAGTTAGGAGGGAGCTGTAGCCGATTGTGCAGAGGAGAACATCGGTTCCGGAGGGGGTACTCAGGAGTTTGGAGAGGTGAGTGAGCACGCTGTCGGTTTTGGAGAGGTATAAAGGGAGCCAGCTTTGCAGTGCTTGTGGTGTGGGAATCTGTGGGGGAGATGGTGTGGGGATGGGGAGAGGGAGAGCGGATGCGGGGGAGGTTTCGGCGGGTGGTATCCCGCTGATTTCGGACATGCTGGGTGTTGTAGATATAGATATATAGATTTGGGTATATGAAAAAGATATATATGTAAGTTTGGAAAGATGTAAGAAGAGAGACGGAAAATAAGGTAATTCCAGTTTTTGTTTACTTGGATAGATGGATACCTATGAACATGGATAAGGTGCAAGGTCGGGAGTAGATGTTACGCGATAATACCGAGGTTCGGAGCTGCAGCTTGCTACATAGCTTTTAGCTTATCTCTAGGGTAAAGCTCGGCTCTTTATTTTGATTTCGTAACTTCAAAGGAAAGATGAGCAGTCGTTATTTATTAGATGTCCACATTATTGTAAATGAAAAGATGAGAATAGAGTGAGTGGGTGAGTAGTCAGAGTATGTTATTACGTATGTTGACTATAGTAAGTGATATTGAACAAGGTATGATTTGTTTGTTACTAGTAGGTTAAGAACTCTGGTCTGTTTGAAGTTCTATTTGAGCAATGCGAGATCTCTTACTACTTTCTCACCTGGGAAGTATGTATTGACCACGAGTGAGTAGCGAGACCTATTGCACTATTCTACGTATTCTCAGACGATTCACTATGAAGTTATCACTCCATGTAAAAGGAAGCTAACTATATATCACGTTCGAGGAAGCATCTTGTCAATTCACATCACAATCAAGTCAAACTCCAGATAGATTCAACGCTTTGCATTACTTTTCAAAATGCCTAATCGCAATAAAGAACGCCCAAATTCAAAGATCCAGACTTTGGTCCGCAAGGTCTTTGCAATTACCATCGAACATACGATAGTATGCAAAGCCACCTAAGCGGAAAGTCTATCTATACGGAAGACCAATATAACTACTACTGCAAGGTAGACTCATCTGAGCCGCAAAGCATCGCCAGCAATGCTGTTTCAATTCTCCACGTATTGACTCCTCCAAGTTCCTCCGTTAATTATTTGTCAGATTCAAAGATTCCGCAAAAAGAAAAATCCAACGACATTGGCTAGTAGCCAAGAATCCCAAAAATCATATACGCGAACAACAACCATGCGCTCAAATCTATACACCTCCCAATGCCGCAGCTGCATTCAGCTTTGCCAATTCGGCTTGCAGCTCCTCTAATGGTCTACCCAAGCCCCATTCCCGCATCGCTAAATTGGGTCTCAAGACCATTCGGAAGAATCTCTGATGTTCCAAACATTTATGGTCCCATTTCTCGGCTTTGACGTCATAACCAACTCCAGCTGCAAACCACTGCAGTAAACTGACTTCCGGCCAGTCAGATGTTAGGTCTGTGGGACAGACAAAATATCGATGAGATTCAGTTTTGCCGTAGTCTTGACGGGAGGTGATGTGAATCACGTATGTTGGGGGAGGATTGGTAACGAGTGGATTGTTAATCAAGTTAGACGGAGAAAGAACTCGTTGAGGAACTAAAGGTTCTGGTTCTGTTTGTGTCCAATATGGTACGTGGGCAGTTCTGAAATCATCGAAGGAAATGTCGGCGAACGGTTTGAAAGGAGTTGAATACTGGGTTGGTCCCAAATTTCTAGTGAGAGTCAGGGATTGATGCGGCCCCGACATCTCAGTGGCTGTCGAAGACTGGAATGACCCATACGTTCCATTACGATCTGGAGAGAGTGTTGGCTCAAATTTCCAAGGTGAATTTGGAGATGTTTCAAGACGGGATGTTGCAAAAGGAGTGGGAGAGTGCGTAAGAGGTTGCATCGCTTGCATTGTCGCACGGGATCTCCACTCAGGGATTTTTGAGTCAGTGATGCTTGATCCGAGATTAGGAATGCCCGATGGTGGGGGAGCATTAGGTTTGTTTCTAAGCAATTCCACGAAAGATTGTCCAATCCCGGAAGAGAGAGATGACATCTTAGAGTTGGGCTTTGAAGATGGTTGTGAAGGCGGCGGCGTCATCAGGTGGGTTTCAAATACCGCATTGCTATTCGAAAAAGAGCGGAAACCCGAGCAATTTTGAGTTAAGATCGGTCTGGCCAGTGTGATACATGGAGAGATTGGGGGGGAAGAGGGTAATCTGAATGCACTATTCAATACTAATGGAGGGGTAGGAGATTTCGTGGAAGCCATCGAAGCAGGTGGAGCTAGATTGGTCATTTTGTGATCAGGATTATAACTTCGGATCATATCCGACAGCGTCATCGAGATAAACTCTGATTCTTCTTGGTCTGGGATGACTGCTGCACAAATTTGAGCAGCCTGGCGTTGACGTTCAGCATCTTCATGAGCTCGGACCATTTCAAGATGATCTTCGGCTGCCGATAATCGGGCTGCAAAATTGAGGAACGATTGGTAGATGGTTTTGTGAAAGTGCTTGTTAGGATCATGATAAGGTTTGTCGGAGTGTCGAGTATCGACTTCCGTGCAACAGTCGCAGCAGAAGATGTTGTCAGGAAGTGACATTGTGTCTGAACCGTGAGTCATGGTTTGGTGTCACAAAATGTGGTGTTTCATATGAGAAGTCAAATATATGATATGTGAGAGGGAGTGAGATATAAAGATAAAGGTATGAAAGGTAAGTCAGTGTGTTGTTGTTGATATTAAGAGGTATTATTGAAAGCAAGTTGCTTGAGAGTTAACGTTGTTCGAGGTTTTGGTGGTGTAAGGAAGTCGGAGGTTGCATGGAGTTTCAAGCCATTTGAAGTCTTTCTTATAGAGACCGAGGTGTGAGTACGGGTTTAGATACGGTGGCTTGTGAATCAGTATTTCTGGAGGGGTGGAAAGCAGATGAGCGGACTGCGCCACGGCATTCACTGATGTCGGGTGGATATGCGGTCAACATTTTATAGGGGGATGACCTGGGTTTGCGGGGTGAAATGGAAATTCATTTTCTTCGTCTGTGATTGACGCTTGTTGATGGAGATCAAGGAGGAACGGAAAAGATAGTTTGGTCAGGAATAGAGATGATGAGGGGCAGTTGCCCTATATGTGAATAATAGAACGAGTGTCTTTCACGACAATAGGGTGAAACGGTTTCGCAATTTTCTGTGACCTTGATTCAATGTTTGCGTTCATGACAACATGTCTATGACTCTTTCTCATCGATAGTCACGCGCCTTATAATCCGATCTCGGATAGCCGTATCAATTTATATTCACCAGCCAACTTACAAGCTGTTCTTTTTTCTTAATGTTCACTGTTAGCCTTCTCGTGTTTCCACGTGTATAGGGGGAGGGGTGGATCAATCTTTCTTTTGTGTAAGTGTGAATGGTTTTAGAGTTCATGAGAGCAACGTACACGTACTTTGCGGGATTCTTGTAGCGCTATCTTCTCTATTTTGTAAGAATGATGTAAGTAAGGGCATAAGACCCATCATTTTAAGAATTTCATTTTTATCTTTTCTCGATTGAATTTCCTTATTGGTATATATACCACACTTACAAGTTGTCCCAAAATACGACAACAAGGGACGATAAAGATACGACGATAACCAATACTTTGCGGTCTCTCCGTACTCCACTCTTAGCTATGACATGATAATGATATTTTGACTCTCTACCCCCGTTACCGTTTACGATAGATACCCACCCCCTTATCATCAAGCGAGAACGTTCATTTATCACCCCACTTCTTTATATCCGGGGAGATCTTATTGATCAACGCGTTCTCGTCTTGTGAAATATGTATGTAGAAATGTCTTTGCTATTCTCTATAATCTCGAAAATAGATTGAGGGGCTGGGTATCTTTCCGTGTACAGGGAAAGATAGGTAAAGGTAGGTAATGAATGAAGAAACTCGTTTGCCTGTCTACATCTGTGATTAGGAAGGAATGTAGGGTCTGAAATCTGTTTTGCATGGCTGGAAATTAAGTAGTGGAAGGGATGCAGGTAGGTAGATTGGGGCTTGTGGTATGCAAATGTAGGTAGGCATGTGGATAATAGGTATTCGCTATTGATATGGAGAGTTCCTGGGGGAGGGGGATGGGCGATTAGGCATCTTTCTGATATTTGAAGATTGATACATCAGAGACATAGAGCAAAGAGGTGCATGTTGACGAGAAGCAAACATTAGAAAGCACTGTTAGCACTCTGTAAATCGACTCTTTAAGCAATCAATCAATCAAGGGATCAATCATCAAATTTAACAAACTATGCTCGCCACTACACTAAGAAAGACAATCCAATCGCATTCCCAAGAATGTGCTATAAATGGTGATTACAAAATAACTAAACAATCTTTGTCCCTGTAAACACATACTGAAACAACAAAAACGCGTTCTCGAAATTTTTCTTATCCCATTTCGTTGGGGATGTGACTGCTTGGATGGTCCAATTTAAACTCGTATCACTGCAAGTAGACGAAGACTTTACATAGTAGTCTCCGATTTGACTTACAACCCAATCCCTAGCACCCTTCGAACTTTCGATGTCAAGTTTATTGCGCAGTTCTTCGCTGTGAGTTATGAAAGTGATGTTCTTAACCTCCAGGGCATTCTGTCTTCGAGACCAATAAGGAAGTTTCTTTTTCAAATCTCCAAGTTTCATACTTGGTGCATCTGAACCAGTCGTCTCGGAAGCCAATTGATCACCAAAGCTCTTCCAATCATCAGCAAACTCGTTTTTGAGATCGAAAATCGCCGAAAACCCTTGCTGCTGCCCTTCCGCTCCCGTCGCTTTCATCACTTGAAGTGTAGCTTGGTTCGCTGCTGCGCGTAACGACGGACCTCCTTCATAAGCTGTGTATTGTACGTGTAACAGCACGTCAGTGATAGATTCGTAGCTGAAAGTCCTAACCGGTGATGGGAGTTCCAGACGCCATTTCGAGATAGCGCCTGCACCCTCGAAAGGCATGTATTGAGAGGCAGAAAAATCGAGTTCAAAAACTCCAGAGTCTACATCACCGGAGCTAACGGCAATAGAAGACGTCGGAATCCGATCAGTGCGAAATGATTCACTACTTGCAGACTGAGAAGCAACATAGTCGGCAGCACTCTGGGTAACGCGGTATTTATGCGATAGCAGTGTCAATATAGCATTGGCATTGCAATTGGGTTCGAAAACCGCAGGAATCGATACAGCCACTGATCGTATCCTACGCATATAGTGGCCGGGGAAGTCCATATCGAAAAGCACCTCGTCCAATGAGAAATCGCAAGTTCCCGTGATTCTGAAATTCATCAGTGCCATAGGATCAATCTCTTTCAGGGATACAGTTTTGGTAATATTGTAGTCCGCTGAAGTATTTCCCGCTTGTGCAGCCTCAAGCTTTTTCAAATCCCAAAATAGATCCTGCGCGGCAAGCAATCCATCGCGTGAAGCATCCCAATAACCGGCTGGTTTGATGATTGAGCTTTTGCGACCAGATTCAAATGATAAGGCGTTCTGTGCTCGAAGAGCTGCATCTAGAACCAGATTATACGCTTGAAGATACAAGTTCCTAAGTCTCTTCTCCATCCAGCTGTAGAGTTGCTCGTTAGTGTATTTGGAACGATACCATGTCTCAGCCTGAACAGCTTCGTCTAGTTGGGATTTCTGCATATCGAGATCTTTCTGTATGGATTTGATATGTATCTGCTGTATCTCAATTTGTTTGTCGATGGATTTGATCTGGCGCCCACTAATATTTGCTTGGAATCGACGATCTTGCAATTGTGCTGTAAGACTGGCCTTCTTGTCGGCTTGGTCGGCTTGGCTGCATCGAGCCAGCAAATCCCCTCAATAGCGCGGAACCGGCTGCCACAAACTCTGCATACTGAGTACCGCCAGCTGAGATGCTAGTTCCAACTCCGAGAGGCTCAAAGTCCCCTTGTATTGTTGGTAACAGGTACAATGGAAGAGCCACTGCATCTGTGACTGTAGCTAGGCTGTTCTTTGAGTATGCGGATAGAGACATTGTCATTTGTAATTTTTCGTAGGGAGACATTCGCAGTTCATCTGATGACTGTACATCAATGTTTTGTGGGACATCAGTCCAATCGTCGCTAGGTTTGGGAATTTTGGTATCTGGTTCGCCAATGAGTTTGAGATAGTAATCTAATTGTGCTTCTTGAGAGCTGCGATCCATCAAAAGCGATTCAATAGTCTTTTGCGCCCCGTCAAGTTCGATTCGCTTCATTTCCAACATTCCTTGCTGTATGCCAGTGTTGTTTCGAGCCATGATGACATTGAGACTCTCTGCATCTCTTTTTTCTATTGCTGCCAAGAGACTTTCTCCCAGCGAACGTACTTCGGTACACAAGTCCAAAGCTACGCTCATGAGAGTTGCAAAACGTTGATTAGTTAGTGGACCATCTCTTTGGCCGGAAATCATGCTCAGCACATCAGATATGCTGAGACCTTGCTTGCTGAGAGCCACCAAGTCACCACTAGAACATTAGAAAGTTAGTAATTACTAAATATGGAAATACTTGAGAGGAAAATGAAAAGTCCTTTGTATGTAAGAAAGTTGAGAAGATGCAGAGGAAATATGAGACGAGAATTGGGATAAGGGAGGATAAAATGAAAGTCCTGGAGGTGCTTACGGATCAATGGGTGGATCTCTCAGCGCGTAGACCACCGGCTTTCCTTGAATATCGAAGGAATTTCGAATGTTAAAAAGAAGTTCCTGCACTAGGCTTCGCATTGTCTTGAATTTAGGATTCAGGGGAATGGAAAAATAATCTGTCTTCAGGACGCAAGTAATGCTCTCCATTTTTGGGTCAGTGCTTGAGACTGTAGCGTTTCCTTTTGGTACTATGTTGAATGAAAATGGCAGGCCTAGATCCAGTGAGACTTCATCGAATGCATTATCCTTTGTTCTTAGTTGTGCGTACGTCAGCACCTTCGATTTCCGATTTCCAAGATCTGGTACATTAGGTGGCTCGGGTCCCAGTACTCTAGCTGCCTCTATATATCGTTGAGTGGCCAATGGAAGACATTCGGATGTGCCTTGTCGGAATTGTATGTCCCCAAGGGCAATGAGGATCTCAGCATATTTCATGACAATCCATTTCATATATGAAACAGGTCGACCACGCGCGGCGGCATGCACTAGCGCACCGTATGAACGTCTTTCTTTAATTGCAAGCTCGATCTCCTTTTTCAGGTTTGCCAGATCTAGAGGATCGAACGAGCTTTCGCCTTTATTCGACATCATGCAAGCCATATCTTGGAATGGTGGAAATTTCCAACAGGATTGAGTGCTTATTGTCTTGTCGCCATTAGATCTGTCTACTTTTACGGATACTGATGGATCAAAGACAAGTCTTGCAATTTGCAGTGCTTCGTCATATTGCTGTGTAGTGGACAACCGATCAACTGCCAGATACACAGCGTGTATGCCAATCTCCCAGTTATAGATAGCAGTTGGACGACCCAGTTCGTGATATGATGCGTTTTGGCTGCCGGCCCCGTAACGTTCTTTTAGCTGGTCTGCAGGTGTTAGAGCTAGGTTATTATAAAGATTTCCTAGTGGATCGACACGGTCGGTAGTATGTTCCATGAGCTCATGAGAAAACGAATGATCCAGCTGTACAAGCTCCATATCATCCATTACTCTTTGAGTAGTCCATTGGCGTCCATCCGTCGGAGTGAGTTCTGTTCTTGGCATATTAAAGCGGCTTAGACTCATACCATCGCTATCTATGGTGCTTACTACAAGGGCCGTGACACGTTGCTGTGTTTTCGACAGAGTCCAAGTGAGATCCTTTTGTTCGTAGGACTTTAAAACCATTCGGTATCCAAATCAGAGGCTTATTTGGGAAAGAGGGATCAATTTCCAGAGCAGTTGATTTGGTACCGTTGCCTAGCACCTTCTGGAAGTAAGTTGGAAAGTCGCCGTGGATAGATGTTGTTGAGTCACTGTTGATTGTACTGATCTGATCGTTAAAGAATATGAAGCTGCCAATTTCGTTGAAGTCAGTATCTCCTATTGCCGAATAGTTTATCTTCATTGTCATCTTATTATCATCAAAAGTTGGTTCAACTCGAAATTGTGATGCAGAAGCTACCAAGCCCACAGTAAGAGTTCCTGCCGATACACGTTTGGGTGCCAACTGCCTCTGATAAGTTCAGTCCAAGCCATTGAGATTTCCCATACACGTTTAGGGGCCGCTATATCAGGCGGCTTCCCGCGTAAATCGTCGAAAGTGGTGACACCTTGAGATTGTTCCCTATATTCGTCGCCAAAGACTTCGCCATGATTGATGGCAATGAAAAGATAAAGTCGACCTCCAATTATCTCGGGGAGCAGATAGCTGCCAATGTTCTCGAGGCGATGACCTTCCCATTCTGTTTCAATCGACGGAATATCCATCTCAATCTTGGTCCACGGCTGCCAGAATATCTCACTAGTTGCCAAGATACTCACAGTGCGATAATAAAACGAATATGGCGCGGTACGAGTCCGCCCAAAAAAGTGGAATATATCAGCCTGCTTAAATTCGGGTTCGTGGACATATGTAACAATGTCAAGCTTCGAGATTTCATTCAACCCATATACATAGTTTTGAATAGCGTGCAAAAATGTGTCGATGCTCAGATCCTTCTGAAGCAGCGCAGCTTCCAAATTGATCAATAACTGGCTCTTATCATCCCGAAGCATTGGATCAATCCAATTTTCGGGATAGAGAAACAGCTTTCTGTTAGCTTCCCAGAGGGTATTGCTGCATCCAATCCCATTTGTCGCGTCGCAAATCTGTCATCGCGACGTCCTCTTCGAGCCCTAGCAAACAACGTTGTGTATATAACTGCACCACTGAAATTGCTTGTTTAATGCGTGATGTTCGCAATTGTGGACCAATTTGCACATCAACAAAGAAATATTCGAAGAGTCCATCTGCATCCCAGATATTGAGATCTTTGATGTAGTCTTGCTGCAATAGGTAATTCACAAGGGCAGCACGCTGGGTCTGCATGAGTCCATCTTCAAAGTTTTCCTGTTGTGTGGCGGTCAATCTGTTCTGAAGGTCTTGTGCAGCTTGAAAATAAGAGTCTGCATTATCTAGCTGTTGCGCAGGCCTAGCTAGGTCAAAGAGTTCGGCCATGGGAGGCATGGAGTTGATGTCAGATACACCGCCAAGGCTGCCATAGAATAACACAATTGCGTTTAAGCCCAAGAAGTTATCGTAATTACGCAACGTTGCCATCAGATTTGCTGCAGTATAGTTCGGATATTTTCGTTCAAGGCGCTTTCTACAAGCGTGTTATTCCAGCCTGTACTTGCCGCGATTTTCGTTACAATACTGCTTACATCAGTATCAGTCGAGCTAGACAACCAAGAAAATAGACTCATCAGATTGTCGTCTTTGGTGCTAGGGATACAAGTATCTCTCAAGGCGCAATAATCTTGGAGCTGGACAAGATCTTTCAGACTCGGTGAATTGAGGTCGATAGCCAGCATTTCGAATTTCAGTTGTACTTGACGGTTGAAAAATGCGATCTCTGCCGTAGTCAGCTTCAAGGTTTGGCAAATAAGTGTTGCCTTGCGAATTGCTTCAAGAACACTCGTTGTTCGCTGAAATGTCGCCGATAATAATAGCTCTTCGTCGGTAAAAGGCGTCGGCATTGATCTGCATGTTGACCAAGACACTTGAGAAGGATCAAAACCGGCTTGTAAAAGGTATGCTTGACCAGAGATCATACGAAACTGGTTCCATGTGTTTGCAGATGCATCGAAGGGCATCTTAAGTCCGTTAATGGTTATCTCAGGACTAGTACTGGTTCCCGTGTAATGTATCGTGTAATCATCAGTGGTTGTAGGTGTGAAATATGCGTCCAGATTCGTTTCAATCGAGCTTTCGATGGGTACGCTAAGACTCTGTAGAGCAGTCATAGCGGACTCGAGCCCGCTGCCGTCCTTAGTTGGAACTTTAACGACGTCCGAAATAAGACTTGATATAATCGAAACATCAACGTCGAGTATCTGGTCTTTGGTAGAGTTGAGAATGAGAGAAGTAAGGAGATCTTGGATAATGGTCGGTTTGGCCAAGTCAATAAAAGCTGCTCTTCGATTCCGAAGATAGTTTTCTGCGGCAATAGAAGATGCATCTGGAGAAGAAGATTCAGTCGATTTAGACGGTGGCTCCTCCCAATCATCAAGAAGAATGTTGCTCTGTAGCTTCCCGCTGGAGTCGGGATTGTTCTCAAAACGTGATATAATAATTTTCTGTGGAAACAGCGAAGTCGCCACCAAAGTAGCAAGTGCAGTTTTAATTGCGGGAGAGTTTTCACTTCCATCCAAGATGTTCGTCTTTTCACTTGAAGTCAATATACCACAGAGCTTTATCTGGGCAGAATATATCGTTCCTTCAATAGAAGGAATAATCGAAATCTTGTTTGGCCAGTCCTTTGCTAGGCTAACCAGTGAGTCGAGGGCCGCCTTGTCTGAAAGTTTGATATAGCTTGTCAGAATCTGAGTGCCTAGTAAAATGTCAGTAACTTAAAGTTTCTAATAGTCTAGTCTGAAGTATTTCAAATGCTTCAATTAAATTCGACTATTGGAATTACACGGATTGTCAAGTGCAATTCCATTATTTCGAATGCCTGAAATTTCAAATGAGGTTAGAGAATTCACTCACCCTCAATAAATCCTACAATTGTGCTTGCTGTTGCTGCATCAAATGTTCGCCCAACACAATCGACGACAGTTTCTGAAGTTGGTATGTCAACTGTAGAAATAGATGAAAGTGACTTTTTCAGATCCACGGTCCCTTCTAAAATAGCTCTGGTGAGTTGTAGCCCGGAGCTATCTTGATTGTCTTCAAGCTGGGTAGTCTCTAAAACATCGAGAAGTGATTCGATTGTCCAGTTTGAATTCAACAGCTTTTTCCACATTTCTAGCACTTCAAATGTGACTTCAGGGCTTGATAAGGGATTCTCCTTTGCTTCGTCGAAGAACAGTTTGAAAAATTGAGCACATTTTGTTGCAGGAATAGACAAAATCTGGGAAACAGTAGTATAGCGGTAAAGTTTTGACAGAGTGCCGACAGTCAAATGAGAATCAGAATAACCTGTAGCTTCAAGCAGATCTTTAAGATATTGAAATGGCCATTTTAGACTCGCGCATACACTTGTACCGCATGCATAAATTTGGAACTTTGAGCCGCCTGGCTCGAAGAATTCTTCGCCATCTTTTGGGATTGCGAACACTTGCCCTAGAGAAGGACGGAGAAATTTGCGGTAAAGAAACGAATCTTTACCAAAGGCATCGATAGGGCCCCATAATGGAAGTAGAGCAGCGGGTTTAATTCCACATAGATTGTTCAACTTGATAATAGACGCAATTCCATTAAGAACGTAAACAGAGATGGGTCGCGTGTTGGGGGCGGTAGTTACTTTGAAATCCGGAGAGAGCTCCATCTCATTATTACGTAAGCAGTAGATAGCTGCATCAAGATCCCTCGTCGACCATCCAAGCTTAGCCTTCAGGCGTAAAAACGATTGAAGGTCTCGGCATAAGGTAGTGTTCAGGCTTTGAAACGGTGGCTCTGACGCATTGGCTAAAAGTCTGAGGTCGTCGATGAAAGTACTGAACTCTTGCGATCCGGTTTTGTTGATGATCACTAGGTCTTTTCCGAACAGCTGGGTCTTGACTAAGTCTAGGATGTCGGGAAATCTAGCCCTGTCCTTTTCATTAGCTGTTGCTTGATGTACGTTAGGCCAAGTTCATTCGTGGACTCTAGCATTGTATCTTCATCTTCATAGCCCATTGAGTGGCAGTATCGCCTTCCAGTGGCCCTGTGGCTATGGGAATGATATCACTTGCCAATCCTTCGAGCCAAGCGGCAAACCAGGCGGGGAAGAAAGTTTCACCCGTGATGGCAGCAAACTCTTTTGATGTAAATTCAGAACTGATGCCGCAATTTGTCTCTTCAGCACCTCGGCCGATCCACGAAGCAGCCCAGTTCTCTGCTCTTCAGAGAGTTTACCACGCGCGACTTGTGTTATATTCTCGAAGAGAAGCTCAGGTGCTTGAAATACCTCGACCAGTTGTGCATAAGGTATCTGGAATATGTTGAAATATTCTTTAACAGATGACCACGCATAATCGTATGGGAAACAGGTGAACGGGTACATCTGTTGGGAGACGACTTTGGAATAAACTTCAAAGTCTGTGTTTCCGGGCCGATAGACTGGTCCGTCAGAGTGAATATCTTGCACGCAATCATCTGCGGCATCTGCAGGTGTATTAAAGACAAGTATAGAATCTTGCTCGTCGGAAGCCGGTGCAGACAGCAAAGATTGACTTTTGTAGCGAATGTATGATTCGAGTACTTCATTAACAAGATTTATATTAGGAACCAAGGTTTGTGAGTTTGCGCAGCTGAGCTCTAATTTTTTAAGATCTGGGCGCCGAGCTGAAAGCAAGTCTAGGAGACTGCTGTTTGTGCCTGAATCTGAAACGGCAGTTGTATCTTCGGTTGTTGTTCCAGCTCCACCTGTAGCTGTAGTGTTGCTTAACAAGTTCAAGAGATCTGCGAAATAAGCAGACATGGAAGTTATGGAGCAACACTCCTCGCATGCAATATTTTCGAGACGAAATATATCCGTCAAGTTATTCCAAGATTCTGGAGGACCGCTAAGGCTTGCTAAGGGCTGATTTGGCTTTACGGTATCGTCCGTTGAATCTCCGTCATCGTCCACCGGCTGAGGCTGCGGTATCATACTATCTGCCACATCAGCCTTACCTGCCTTCATCAGCGCCAGCCAAAGTTGCTCATTCCAGCAGTCAACACGCTCAGCGCAATCGTGAATTTTTAGAGCGTTCGCGGTCGATGAGCCTGCGCTTTGCAGATCAGACTTGAAATCATTCTTCGACTTGCCTGTAATACTTCGTATGGAATGATATTTTGAGTCGTAAAGACGAGGAATATCCAATGGGTCTTCAACGAGATACGAGAGAGTCTTTACAGATCTGACAAACGTAGAAGCGGAGGTGATCTCTTTGTCGGTCAACGGGGATTCATCCTGCGGAAAAAACTCCTTCAACATGCTGATCAGCTCAGAAGAACCAAGTTGAGCTTGACGCTTAACCATCAATTCTAAAATGAGTACTACAATGGTACGTGGGCGATCTTCGAGGGTAAAGTCGCCATTGTCTCTGATCATAACAAGTATAATGACGAGTGGCTGATCAGCAAGAAACCTGGCTCGCACTTGATTCACATCATTGGCAGTCAAATCATCTGGGATTGTGTTGGATTTGGAGGCTATCAACTCATCAAGTTTGTCTTGCGGAAAAAGTACTTTCGCAAGATCCTCCGGAGTAGCGTCTGGTAGTATTGTCAAGAATGCGCCACAAATATCCTCGTCGTCGTCGGTATAGATCAATAATGTCTTGATGAAGGTAAGGTATACGATGGCATTACAAGGGACAGTCCACTTTCCGAGAAAGGCATCAATAGCCCCCCTGGGATCTCCAGGCTGATTGATGTCTGCATCGGTCAACTTCTGCGTAAGATCATCGCTGAGAATACTCTTGCCAACGACTTCGATATAACTTGGCGACATGATTGAGTTTATGAGCAGAATTCAGTATAGGAAAGTAATTAAACGGGAAGTTTGTTGCTCGAAACCCTATATCGATGTGGCCAAAGGCGTTTCTTTTAAGAAGCTGAGAACGGAATTTTCCCGAGTTTACTGAGACTACATCAAGGTCTTCCTTCTAAGCTTCAATGAAGATTGAGAAGAATAGCATGAATTGTAACGTGTCAATAAATGTATTAGTGATCCTGTTGATCAAAGTTCAGCCAGTGTCTAGGTTCTGCGACAATCCAGGCACCACATATCTCCACATACATCTACCATCCGTGAGTGAAACTTTTCAAATTCCCTCTGCTTGTAATACATGTATCGGGTTCTGCGCCTGCGAGCCTTGTATCCCGTGATATTTCACAATGTAGTTCAAGTCGCATACATGTGGTAATACGTGCATGAGAAATCCCCATGATTTTACCGTAAAGAGCCTCGATTGGCGTTTGAGATGATGTAGTTGAATTGAAGTGCAAGCTTATAATCGTGACTTGCAGTTACAAAGTGGAATAGAGGGCTTTTACTTGTAGACATATATTGTCGCCGTGGTGATGGGGGCCCTGGGGTTGCACCTATATAAAAATACACTCCATGCAGCTCTACAAATAGTAGCAATCTGAACTCACAACACGTTATTCACAATATACCTGCAGCAAATTTGAGATGTAACTTGGTACCTTAGGTTTACACCCCCCATATCTCCATTCAATTGAGCTAGATTACCTTCACTCTTCATTTTCGTGTTTGTGCTTTATTCGTCATTATGCATCTGACTACAACAACACTTCCAGCCTGGTACCAGATATTGCATGTAGAACCTGACGGCAGAACTCATTCCATTGGATCAAAATCGACTCTTTTCTCTATCAGATATTGATGTTATGCGTGACAAGGTAACTTTTCATTTGTATGTATTGAATTTCTGATTCGGATATCCTTTCTCAAGATACATTCCTAACTTTGAACAGTTGTGAATGTAAGACAGACAGTATTCAATCTATATAGCAGCCCGATCATATTTGTTGTCACGTATTGTTTTCCGATTGACTGTCTGTTATCTCCAGTGTCACTTTTTTCTGCAAAGCCAACCAATTTTGTTAAGCTGAAGAAAAACAAATATCTGTAAAACCTGTTTGCGGGAAACTATACTGTAGGACATAAGTGAGGGGAAGTATGACTAGTGTCACACTTTATGTTTCTCAAAACCTAACTTTAATTAATATCTCGTAGCATTTATGCTGGTGATTCTGTTACTTGCTCATTTTTGTAGTATTTGTATCGTACCTTGTACTTGTACTTGTGCTCACGATAAATAACAAGCCAGCAGTGGCTATCATCAAGAAAAAAATATCTTTATATCCTCCTCTAGTTCAACTGTTCATTTTTTCCCCATTTGACACTCAAATCTTCGACAACCTCTCTTTATTCTACAGAATGTCTGGAACGTTTAATCCCAGATATTTATCTCTTGGTGGCTTTAAGCATGTATGTGCCATATCAGAGAAAGCTATCAACTCTGCCTTGGAGAGTGTTTTCGCGAAGCGGCCATCTTCAGCAGGTGAATTGCTTTGGGAGAATGAACAAGCATCAGATGGCCAATTGAGATCAACAATGCTGGCGCCTCAAATTGAGCTTGATATGGAGACTGTGAATAGTCTCAATTTCAAGCTGGCACTTCGGTAAATATACACTCTGCGCTCAATAAGAAAAAACTTTGTATTGATTTCATTCTCATGACAGATTTGATAAAGGCCAAATCTATTTTGGCCAGAACACTTATCAAAGAGTTGATAGCTGGGTCGTCATTTTCAACCTCGTCTGGCCCAAAGAAGCCACCCTCAATGGGACAAGAGATCAGGTCGCCGCGCTCGAAAACACACCTGAGACCGTGAATTCTACGCAATCCAGTGCCATTGGTCTCAGTCCAGGAGAATACTCTATTCATCGGCTTTTAGCCATCATTGCCTGTTCGTTGACCGATATGTTTGTTAAAGAAGAGCTAACCATCTATTTGCAGATCTTGATTGGGGTAGTCCTGTATGGGAAGAATCCTATTTGACAGACCAAGATGGAACCAAGGTTTATCTTGATAAATGGGCAGCAGATTCAAGCAACAATGCATTGTATAGTCAGGTTCAGCAGTTTATACGAGAGTTAGGACTCTCAAATAAACACGCATCTTTCCTCATGCAAAATATGCAAGTAGATATACCTAGGCCCAAAGGTGATTTTCCCTTCCCCAGCCATCTCCACTAGCTAATGCTGACTGTGTGAGAAGTGAGTGAAGACGAAGTCAACATCGGTAAATCTGTCCTAAGCATCTTCCAAACTTGTTTTTCTGACTTTGATCTAAGCTCCAAAGATGCTTCGATTGCAACAATACCCATACATCACCCCAGATAAATGGGGTGTGGAAGACACCGGATCCCCCATGACTGGCCAAACAGGGAATCCTTATAACTGTCTCTGCTTTTGCGAGATTGATTTTGATCAGGGTTCGTCCTTACCAGAGGATCCTTTGCCATTTAATGGAAACTTTGCATGGCCTGGAGACGGTTCAAAAAACGAGTCTCTGGGAACATTTGCCATCAAAAGCAGTGTGTCCCCTAGTAATACTCTTCACTACCTTGTGCAATGTATCTGCCAAGAGGTAATTGCCTACCCTCTTCCGCCTCATGTGATTGACAAAAGGCCTGGTGAGAATACAGTGTATTTATCACAAAGGTTTGCCAAGATCGATGACATGACCAACGATGAATACAATGATCTTGAACAATTTCAATCTGAAGAAGGATACTATGATCTTAGTAAGTCCTCTGATGTTCAGTATTGCTGGTCGAAGTCAGTATCCGCACTAGGAAACGATATATACTCCTCTGATGGAGCTTTCAAGGCCAACTACACTTTGACTGCCGAGACATCCGTACATTTAGGCATCGGACCGCCAGATTCCCCCATTTTTACACTCAGCGGACATGTTGAGTACTTTGGTTCGATCACTTGGCCCCAAGAAGATGTAGACAATGTTGCACAATGGTATCCGTAAGCATTATATGTAAGCCTCTTGAATCAGTACAGATGCTAATCTGTTAAAGTGATTTTAATCATGAGGTAGACTGGACGGCCACATTTAATATGGACAAATTAGATTCGGATGACCCCACTGCAAAAATCGGCAAATGTATCCTCGAAGAAGTGGACGGTGAACAGCTGTTAGTTCCCTCAGATCTCGACTCTGTAGTCCCTTCAGATCCAGATTCGAGCTGGGATTATTTCTTGAGGGGTTATAGGAAGATGGTCGGTGGAATACTTGTGCAAATACCCGACCTGCTTCGTTCCCCAGATATCAAAGTGGCGTGTCCAGGAAAGAATGAGCTTGAGTTCGGAACCGCTGCGTTGAACGCAGTGGGCGATATCATTATTCCCATTCACTACCTAGAGTGAGCAAAACATCTCAAATATAAACTAACCCGCAAGTATATTTTGACAATGAAGTAGGCCAGATGCGAGTCGAGTCACCTGGATTTCTACGCCAGAAGATCACCCCCAGAATACAAACACGGCTACAAATGTGGTTTATACTTCTGATACATCTGTCACCAAAGATACTCCACATATCACCTGGACGGGCTCGGTGACCTACGACGCCGACTCAAAACATGCGAATCTCACACTCCAAGGATCGAACAAATCTGGTGCAAAATTAGCCTTTAAATCAGTTAAGGCTACTTTTCTGAGAATGCAGGCTGTAAATGATAATTGTATCTGGAACGCAGATTGTGGTAGTTGGAGTCAAGATACAACTTCCGATTCACATTGGTCGATCACAAGAGATAGCATCCCTCAGAACCTCAAAGCAAAAGTAGAGATTGTGAATAACGAGATGCAGTTCACCATTTCTCCGCAAGGGACTGCCGGTTACGCTGATCCTGACAGATTTTTCATATCTTCAGGTGGATCCTTCGCCTTGAATTTGAACGGAAAAGCAAACACAGATGGGAATGATGATACTTTCATTGTTCAGATGACTGAAAATTGGGCTGGCCTTACAGTTTCAAAGCCAATTAACGGACGGGCAGATGCTTTCATCGCCATAGAGCTCAAGGCGGATGGTTCAAGCACAACTCCCTCCATCATTACTCAGAGCGAGGCTGATACTGAGCGAGGAGTGAAGCAGACATGATTTGCTAGAGGATACCTCAAGCGGAATGGCCAAGTTTCATTTGATTAGCCGAGTTCCTTGATATTAGGCTGCGTGAAGTAGATATGAGTCGCTGGATAGTTTTTCAACTATAACAGCAAACTTTCATTTGATGAGCTGAAATTTACGGAAACAAGATTGAAATTATTTGACCTCCTAGCTAGCCGATAATTTGATTCATACTACCGCTACAAGAATATATTATTCGCTATTTTGCCAAAAAAAAAAAAAAAAAAAAGCTGACCAATCAATAAATAACAAGGCACATAATACATAATAAACCTTAAAAGGAATGAATGTTGGGAGATTCGTAATAGGCGTGAAGAACCACCAGAACCCTGCGGTTCGAACCATGTCGAGGGAGAGGGGCAGTAGTTCCACGGAAGAAACGAATCTTTTCTTTGGCAAAATACCTATCTTATACAGAATTATCAACTGTGAAAAGAAAAAAAAAAAGTCAAATACTTGTGTGATCGTCCGCTCTAGGGATCTAACCATTTTCCCCTTCACATCTGAGAGCAAAGATGCAAAAAATTGAACAACATTATTATATATATCGCGTGATTGCCCGTTCTAGGAATCGAACCTAGGATCTCATCATGTACAAGTACTAGTGATGCGCTTTACCGCTAAGCCAAACGGGCTGTATCAATTGTTGTTCTGATGACAAACTACTTGCAAATTTAGTATATGGTTTAAGATTAATATGTCTCCACTAGGTTAATTTGACAGCCGTGGGATAGTGGAGCGTGTCCTACGTAAGCGAAAAAACAGGCGTACCAGTAAGTGGCTCGAGTGGGTGCATGAATTGATGGGACAATTCTCTACTTTTAACAAATTCATTCTTCTCTTTGATATCAAATTTCACATTCTGATTATTCTATTTCAAATGAATGGTTTTAACAATTTCTAAGATATACAATTTGATATAAAAGACACTCATAAGTCAATTCCTTTTGCAGTGTCCCGTTAGTCCGTTCATTAACTAGTGGCGGAAATTGATCTTTTTGAGGCTATCTCAATATCACTCATTTATTAAACTGTTAATTCCAATTCAGAATATATATCAAAATCTGAGAAGACCAAACGAAAACTTGGGCTCTCTTTACTTGAATCGTTTGAATTGTTATCATTCAATATTATACTAAAAAGATATATGAATTGTTAAAGTTCTTTGAAATGATGATCAGTTTTTCGCTGATGTAGAGACATGATTGCTTAGCGAATGTACAGATGTACAGAACATAGTACGATACACTTCGAGTGCGGTGAAAGAGATAAGAATTGGTTGTTTGTACAGATTACCTTAGTCGGAATCTAGCAATGTGATGTTAAAAGCAAAAGGGAAAAGGTAGGGGGTAGAAAATGTAGCATGAATTATCCTTATAAGGGGTTTTTTGGTGTGGCATGAACGCTGACATGGTTCTTATTGTGAGGAGTCATGATCAACAACTGTCGAGTTTTCCGATATATGTACATACGAGCTCAATACAAATCTAAAAGATAATGGATAAAGTGTTCCTAGTGCGCTCAAATCTCAAAGAGATGAAAACTATTTCATGAGATCAAATTCTCGTCATCTTACGCAAACCTAGGTGTTGAATCAATTGAGTGTTGAGAAGTTTTGAAGTTAAACCTGAGCTTCAGTATCTCATGTAACTTAGCTCCTTCCGTTATTGTCGTTGTTGTTAAGAAATTTTGTTCGTTCAATGAAATGAAACACACCAAGCCTGATCTGAAGTAGGCATTCAATTTTCGTAAACTCCAACTCATTCTTCAACTCTTTACTACAATCGCCAGCTATCCCTCATACTCTGGATATCAGGATGTCTGAAAGATATACCGCCTCTATTAAGGCTTTTATCAGAGCGTAGTTCGCTTGAAAAAAGACAAACCTGACGGTTTGTACAATGTGGATTTTGGAAACCTTTGTTTGGATAAGCCAGATCCGGTTATCATTTTTATATCGAGCAAGTTGCTTTGTACTATCTCAACCGGTTGCAGGATTTCATTCAAGGTAGAAATTATTTTGATGTGGCCTTTGTTTCAAGCAAGACATTTCATACTGGCTTCCTTCAAATTAAAGGTATCAAATCACTTCCAGCAAATAAATATAAATCCCAGAAATCACGAACTCCTAACCATGACTACCTTGGATGATCCAATTACAAAGAGAGGAGGGCTTCGAGAATTTGTGAGGACCGAACCAAGTTGGGAAGTCCGTCTGGGAGACAGGTGGGAATTTCAGGGACGAATCCGCAAAAGTGATAGAGCATTTATTGCGCATTTCAAATACGAAGACAGGGAAAATGAAGATAACGATCCCCTTTACACCAAAGATATAGTTGCCAAGATCCACTTTCGACGACCTACTGCAGGAGGTCGACCCAATGGCTATCCGGAAGGTTATAAAGGGTTCGCTCATGAAGGACGATTTCTCAAATATCTCTCTGGATACTACGCTTGGAAACCTTATAAGAATCGCGACTGCATACCAGACCGGCCCCAAAATATTATAAGGCATTATTGTGACCAAGTAGTGCCACCTGGCGATGGTGAGAACGAACCAATCGAAAATAAGAATGTGATCTCATTCTTAGAATATTGCCCTGGTATTGTGATCACTCTTACGCCCGAGGATCAGACTCGGTATTATGACTTAGATGTCTTCGATAAGAATAATACTGAATTCATTGAAGAGATTGATATATGGATCATCTTTAGGCAGTTTGTGAGGATGATTATGATGATGGAGTGTGGCAGTGAGATTCCGAGAGATTCTCGTCAGAGGCGGTCTATTTGGGATTCACGCAACGTGGAGATATGTCATTACGATATTCAGCCGAGCAATAGTAAGTTCCCCATGTTGAAATGTGACGATTGGCTTTTCTGACGTCAAATATAGTATTGATTGGATATAAGAATCATGAGAAAGACCGTGTTCCGGTACTTAAAGTGTGTATTACTCTGTTGCCTCTGGGAAAGATGAATAACAATTCTCACAGCTATGCGATTTCGGGGACGCGCTCGAGGTTCCTCAGTATATTGCACAACAACGTGCCGGGAGGTATACTTTTCCAATCCAAAGGAATGGCCGACCGGGCTACCAGGCTCCCGTGAGTTAGAAGAGCTCCTTTTTATTTCTTATAGCATACTCATAATCTCACTATAGGAACAACTCATCCCTGACACAGAGCATGTACATCCAGTCCGCCATGGCTCATGTAGCAACATATTCCAATTTGCGAACATTATCCGTCTTCTCATGCACGGAGGAAACTTTGCTCAACATGAGATGCATCCCGAAGATCCAGCTTGGTGCGACGATTACTTTGGAGAGTATAGTAACCGGACTCCAAGGACGTACGGATACTCTCTGTCAGAGGGCAAAAGCAGAGTAAATAAACCTGGAGCTAAAGGATACAGCGAACAATTAATAAAGCTAGTCCAAGAATGCATGAAGGAAAAGCCCGAACTTCGACCCCGTCCCATAAATCTCTTTCACTATGTCAACGACCATTTTCATGACTGCGACCAAGCTTTCAACGACCCCGATTACCCCGGACCAGGGAAAGATGATCTGCACCGCGAAAAGCCACCTCACAAACCCAATGCACCTATAATCAAATACCCACCCATGCATCCCCTCTTCGCCCTCGCAAAACTAGCCCCCCCTCATTTCCGCACCCCGCAACCCGGCTGGGAGGGAGACCTTTCCGAACACTACGACGTTGAAGATTTCAAGTGGCCGCCCACGCCCCGCACCCTAACCCCAGAGTGGCCGCGCGCACACCAATACGATGAGGACACAATCTACAACGGCGACGATCTGCCCGAACATGAACACAGCGTGTATCCGCGCTCGCAGCCGCAGGTTCCGGAACGATACCCGCATGGTCCGTCCATGATCGATCAGAGACCCAGTGTGAATATTCCGGATCGGAGAATCGAGGCCCCAGGTGCTATTGCGAGGAATTTGGGCCTTTTGAAGTATTATGATCGCTTGGGTCATATGTGGATGGGAGAGGAGAATTATTGGAAAATGTTGGAGGCGGGCTTGGATCCCGAGACGTATAATTGGGGGATGAGGATTCCGGATCCTGAAATGGATGAGGATGAGAAGGCGTTGAGCGGGCCGGAGGTTGGGGAGTGATGGGGAGGGGGGATCAGAGTGATGATGTGCGTGTATTTGGGGTTGGGCTGTGAAAAGGAGGGAAGGGTAAATTTTGACATGTCTGTTTGATGTGATGGTTTGGTTGCGTAAGTTAAGTTTGGTGATTGTACTTAATAGTTTGATACTCGGTAGATGAGAACGTCAAGATATATTTCCAGGGTTAAAAGTACAATTTCGTGGTATAGGAATAAGACTCACTCCATCTCCGATTTATCCGTAATGACCGCCCAAACAAGAACTGCTCACCAAAACAACCAATCAATGTAAACCAAGCATCAACCAACCATCAATTCACAATCAACCAATAAAAGTATATCTCCTCGACTTCTCTGGTTTGCCTCCCAAAATAGCATTCAACGCCTGTCCCAAGCCAACTCCATCATACCTCATTCCCGAAGTATCATCTTTATCTATGGCTCCCACAATGTCCTCTCTCACCTTATTTTCAGTTCCATTCCCCACATCCTCACTCTTCACCGCATCAATAACCGGATTCTTCAACATTACAGCCTGTCCCTCTTTCCCAGAATCCGATCTTCGTCCATAGACTCTCACAGCTTCAATACCCAATCTCTTGAGCTCCGTCTTGTCTACCGTGGGTGTACCTGGGCCTTCTAGATATACTACATGCGTGATGTATTTTTTCCATTCTTGCTCTTTTACCTTTTCATGATGTTCTTGTTCGTGATCATGTTCTTCCTTTCCATTCCCAGTACAACCGTGAACAATTGCCTGTATGAAATCTTTCGCCGTATACCCCGGCGTCTCGCGATCTAGACACCCATTCAAAATAAGGACTTTAAACTTAATTTTCGGATCCGCAATCGCAGGTCCTACATCTCTTAATATCAAGCAAGGGAGAATAGAAGTGTATAGAGAGCCGATACTATAAATTACGCAACTAGCGTCCTGGAGAGCAGAAAGGACTTTGGTATTGGGCGTAGGACGAATTTCTTGGCCATAGGGGTTGATGTACCAGATTCGCTCAATGGCAGAGGACAGCTCCTCGGTGTGAGATTTTTGAAAGAGGATATTTTGTTTGCGAAGGGTGGGAAGGGAACCTGGGAGATTGGCGTCTTCGATACGATCGTGGTATAGAAGGTCAATGGATTGACGCTTGTGGAAGGTGGCGGGAGAAACAGGCTGCGTAGGGACGAAGGTGGGAGCTATGGGGTGGGAGATGTTATTTTGTCCAACGATTATTGTACCTAAGAATATGTTAGAAATTGACTATGACGAGTATTTCATATAAGTGATGAGAGCTGGGTGGGTGGATCTTACCGTCTCGTAATCCTGCAGAAATATGATATGAAAAATTACTATTGATAGCCGGGATAACCTCAACATTATCTCTCACACCGGTAATACTTGATAAAAGATAAATTGCCGCCTCAAAACTTCCTGTAAAGATACGAGCACCTGTCAAGAATAAGTTGCCCACAGAAGCTGATTGGAAATTGAACACAGAGGTGGGACGAGCTCGCTTGACAATCTCGAGGTTAATAGTATTGAGGAAGGAACGAATTAGTTCACGCTTGGCAGAGGTGATGTCGCTCCATAGAGGAGAGTGACCTTCGACTATGGCTAGCCATTCATGTTTGGCCTCTTGGGGGGAGGGATCTAGACGATGGTTGAAGAAAGTGCTTAGAGCGGATCTTTCGGGATTAGTGCCAGTGGAATCTTCGGGGATAAGTCGGACTAGTCTACCTAGATATTGGTTAATCTTTTGTTTGAGTTGTCTTTGATATTTTGATTCGCATGATTGTAATTGTCATGGGCTCGACCACTTGGTAGTATCATAAGTTCAACCGTTTGATAGCACGACGGCTCAAGTCAGACTGGATATTATTGTAGCACGTGACCTAAAGCATCCACTCAGATGAAGGGTCTTCATGAAGACTTGGAAAGAGTTTGATAGAGAAACAGCCTATCCTAAAGGCACATCGAGAAGCATCTGAACTGAGATATATGAGATGGCAACATACTTCTCACATCACCGATACCAGGACCACCAAAGACACGAATAAGTTCAGAGGAAGAGCCTCCATTATCACTAATCGGAATGACACTGAAGAAACATTAATTTCATTTCCTCATACACAGTTCCATGAGATAAATTTGCACTTACTAACTCAGAGAACAGGCCTTTTCTTCGGCAACTTTCCCAAAAACATCCACCAGACTATTGGCGGCACTTCCGCCAGAAAATACAACGATACGACGATTCATGATTGAGACTTGAGACTTGATTTCTGATGGTGTATGGATATTCAAGGTCTATTTTGAAACATTCAATTTTTGGAATTGGAAAAGGAAGAAAGCTTCATTTTATCATTGCGAGAAATTGGAATTGCGTGAGTCAGAAATGGAGAGAGGAATTAAATGAACAGATCTCGGGACGCGTTGTGGTTTGTTCTTAGAAATGAAAAGGTAAGAGATGGTGAGGAGGAATGAGTGAACAGATTTCAGGGCACGGTGTGGTTTACTAGTCCCTGGCGATGAATAGATATGTTGAGTGGCAGTGTTAAATAGAAATTTTGAGAAGAGGATTATAGGTTGAGATAGATGATGGGGGAGTTTGCAATTGCGATATCAACAAAAGAACTGGGGAGCTTAAGGGAGTCGTACCTACCTACTTTGTCAAATACTTAAGTGACCTCAGGATTGACAACGAAACTCAATTGGACCGTTGTCGATTTCTTGTAGGATTGATACTTTTTTAAGATACAAAATAGCTACTTTAATAGGTACATCTAGCAGTACAATCAACTGATCAATGGTGTTGTTAGCTCATATAGCAATTCGTATGTTAGTCTATGTAGTGCGTATAGTCGTGTGTATAGTCGTGTGTATAGTCGTGTGTATAGTCGTGTGTATAGTCGTGTGTAGTGTATAGTCGTGTGTATAGTCGTGTGTATAGTCGTGTGTATAGTCGTGTGTATAGTCGTGTGTATAGTCGTTCGTATATAATCTCATGTGGCAGGTACAGGTTGGTGTATAATTTCATTCACTCACGATAAGTGTGAATAATATGACAAGAATAAAAGACTTGAGATCTCATTCAATTGTTGGCTTTTAACATATATATTTCATTTTCAAGCAGAATATTGATCTGTTAATTGATTATTGATTTTAGAAAAAAGGAAATTTGTTCTTGGTGTCTCGTTTATCTCGTCCACCCCGAACCGTATTACAAGCAGGAGAAGGAGTAGGTAGTAAGTATGCTTATTATTATTATACTTTACCTACCTACATATACGCTTCAACGTTGTATTTTGATCAACGGCTTCATATGACAGGAGAAGTCTTAAAATCCCCTGCCAAGTTGAAATATCGTCATTTTAAGTTGCTCCAGTTTGTTTAGAAATGATTGAAACATAAGCCAGGAGCCCAGGGAATCAAAACAAATTCTAGAGTCAATTCAAGGGGGATCTGGTGAAGTTGTGACCGAAACGAACCCTTTCTTTTGCAAACAATAAATAAATTTGGGTCAGTCCCACATTGATATTTGGATATTCCTCCATATTACTTCGAGATTGCCATTCCCTTCTTCTCTGATCCATCTCCATAATTGCCCATACGGAGAAAAGGGTATTTATCGCCGAATTGGATCTTATCAATATCATTTCATCCCTTTTCGTCCACCAACAATGTCAGGAATTCATCCAAGTTCATTCTCTACGCGTTCCAAGGTTCTACACGCAATCCATACGCCGCATGCATACGGAGTGTTCATAAATTCACAGATACCGGTGAAAATGGACGGGGTAGCTAGTATACAATATGAATTGAGGATACGATTTCATCTAGAAAAGTAAACAGCCCGCTTTATGATCGTTCATTCACCCATTCATTCATTCATCCATCCATCCACAATTCACAAACACGATATAAAGGAGACCGACCTATGTATGTATGTCCCAGGTAGGTAATCGTCAACGGTCAAGAGTCCATCACGGAGTATAAAGTACCTACGAGTATCTACCGTGAGTAAGTACCCTTTTGTAAGCTACTACAAAGCGGATGCGCCTACTCCCTCCCTAATACCTATTTTACTAGCTTGGAAACTATTACAAAAATAGCTTAAGGGAAATAAATCCATCAGCCAGTAACTTTTTATCATTCTATCTATACGTACCTAGTACTCGAAAACTCTTTGTAGCTTTCTTTTCTTTGCTTACCTACCTACCTACGCAATAAGGTTGATTTGCTGGCTTGCTCAGACGACACATTCGGGAGCTGGAAATTCCAATTAGACACATTTGAGCTCAATTTGCCCAAATTCCCCACTCGGAACTTCATTTACAATACTTTCTCAGCAATGAAAACGCGCGAATGGCATTTAATTTCTTGCTAATATCAAAAGTATCTTTGTTGGAGGAAGTCTGAGGGTTTTGTTTATTTGTATGCCGGCCACGAAACTATGCGAATGGCGCTTTGCGACTGACACTTAAGTTGCCATGGCATTGTTAAATCCCACCTTCATCTTTGGGGTGATAGTCCTCCTATACCTATCCTCCTTTGTACTTTTCGCCATAATACGAATTATAACAGGTATATCTATTCAGCGCATCGGTTACTTCTCCCTGAGGAGACTCGCATTTACCCCGAAAGATGGGATCAAGCTTGAGATTCGAGGTCTGGGAATAAACATCCATCGACCTACCTTCGCACAACCGACATGGCTCAGCATTGTTTTGACGGAGCTGGCAGTTACTCTGGATCTGAAGGTTTTAGATGGAGACAAATCGGCACGCATCCCTGAGGAGAATGGAGGGGTGGAAGAAGAAAAGAAGGATGGCTCAAGTCGCGAGGTCGAGCCCGAGATCAAACCACTATCTCGGCGTGCCACCTCCTTCAAGCCGCAGCGCAGCAAAATGTGGGAGCAACTTACGAGCATCAAGAATCGAATTAAACGTTTACACCGAAATATAAATTGGATTCGCATGGTGGATGTCGTGGCCTCGAATTCGTCGGTCACCATAGTTGATGTTGGTAACATACAGTTGGGAAGTTTTACAATGGCAGTGGATACCAGGAGGAAAACAGTTGATCGTGGAAGGATGTTTACACATGTGAAGCAGGCAAACAGTAACCAGCGTCCAGCGGAGTGGATGCTAACCATCCGCAGCGTTCTGTTCACACCAGAGGGAGGGGACTCTTTGGAGGTATTGGATCACCTTACATTGAACATACACGGAATACTGTACAAGGAACTTGATGGTCTGCGAGAAGCAGCAATCGCCTTGAAGCTAGGCCGAGTCCATATACCATATGACGATATAAGTACGTGTATAGACAAATATAAGGGTTGTCGCAAACCGCGCAAATCCATGGACGCAAAAACTGCACCCAAGGAGATATCTGTGGCAAGCGTTGTCGGGGAACTCGAAAGGCCTGGCAGCGAAGAGGAAAATCTTGTCCAGACGGTGTCGGATTCTAAAGAGTTTGCGAGCTCTATTCTTCGGGGTATAAAGGAAGTGCAGTTTGCAGTGAGCTACATTGGATTCAGTAAGAAAATTACGTCAATACAACCTTCAGGTTCGCCAATGTATCTCAATGCTTCTATGAAGGAGGTCGGAGTGGACCTTCATCGTTTGGATCAAAAGTCTCCCGCCCACCGAATGTATTTTTCCTCCAAAGATATTGCCCATCAGGCTCTTATTGCGGCCCTTTCTATCTCTATCGGAGTTGATGATGGTCGGGGAAAATCCGACAGACTAGTCTATGTTCCAATGGCAACTACCACAATTCGAACTACATCTCTATCAAAAACCGTTCAATTTGCTGCGGATAACAGTGCGGACGAGCGAAACGCAAATATTTTGTTCGCTAATGCCGTCGTTACATCACCCTCTATTGATCTTGATCCGAGACATCTCCCCCTTGTTTTAGCCATGACAAAATCAAAGCCAAAATCTAAGAAGAATAACACACCCGAAAGACACATACTAATATCTCGGTTGTTACCTAAAGCTAATGTCAAATTATCGATGCATGAGCCTGTTCTTCGGATTGCTTTACCCCCTGTGGAAGAAGCCGCAGACGAAGATGATTTCGATCTTATCATATCTTCTATATCCTCCATATCTCTGGATATAGAATCTTCGCATTCCGCGGTGGGAGAATTGCATTACAGTCTTGGATCTACGTTACGACTACAGTCCCAGGATCTCTATTACCAAACCTGCTCCGGATCTAGATTTGACTTGCTTCAAATTGAAACACTCGATCTGAAAGTCTCGGTCAGTGCTAATCCAGAAGTTTATGTTGTCGCTACGGGTAATGTTCAAACATTTTCGGTACATATGGTTCGACCCGAGATTAGTGACGGTGTTCGCCAAATCGTTCGCCAGCTCAGGCTCAACGTTGAACCAGATAAGAAACCTCACTCTAAAAGTTCTCGAGACCCAAATTTTATCCGTGCGCTACCTCCTTGGTTGTTGCATTTTCAACTACAGGGCTCTGATTTCAGCGCTGAAGTCGCTGGAATAGATGCATCGATAGCAGATGACACACGGGGTGTTGCAATTCAATTAGAATCTTGGACGGCCGAATACAGAGCCCAAAAAGTCGAGTCGAATGAAAGAAGAATTCGTCGTCGTGCAGGAAGTCGTTCTCTCACTCCGGATCCTGAAATATTCCTTACCATGCCTCCCTCACCTAGAAAAAGGCGCGATCAGCACCCAACTGATGGTAGGCGATTAGCAGTCCACGTTCGTGGATTTGAAGCATTTGTCGTCGAGTCAACAGAAAAATGGGAAGTAGAGCCATTTGTTGCAATTCCTAAATTTGAGGTTGCTCTCTCAACTTCGAGCGACAATCAAGGACCAATATTCCATCTCAACTCGCACGTGAAGAGCATTTTGGTGCAATATTCGTTGTATCGACACTATGCTTGCGGTGTGGCTTTGACAGTGCTTATGAAGGCCTTTGTTCGCACAAGTGCCGACGTTGCAGAAGACGAAAAGGCAGCAAGTGCATCAGCATCAACATGGAAATCCGATCCTTCCACACTTCTATCGCCTGTGACTTCCCCTGGTGGATTCGCGTGGCCTGGAAAAGATGATCATGAATTTGCTTTCGGGGTCAAGGAGTTGGTCACCGTAGACTTTAGATCTACCTTGATCCAAATCAAGGCTCATCTGCCATCGGACCCCAAGCTAATGATCCAAATATATGGCGCCGACGCTGGTCGCCACAGGTGGTCGGCACCTTTCTTTCACGCGAAGCTAATTCGCTTGTATGCCGAGGCTCCTCAAATGAAGAGGGTTTGGGCCAGAATTGCCAGCATAAAGTCGGCTAGAATCGACCTTCGCGAAAAACGCCACATGCGTAGTTCCGGTGAGATGCACGAAGAGAAGACAATAGATATCACAACCAATGCCATAAGGCTGGCGGTACCGCATCAGCTCGTTCTGCACACAATTGTCGATAACGTTGTCAATACACTCAAAGCTGTGGAACAACTTCACCATCGGATAAAAACGGGTACTAACGAATACATTCTCGATAAGCATCCAGAAGGCCCGAAGCTCATCCCAAGACTGTCAATACGTAGTAAAGCATTACTTTTCGAGGTAGAAGATGGAGCCTTCGAGTGGAAACTGGGTGCCATATACAGAGCTGGTCTGATTGAGCAACAGCAACGCTTGGCACGAGAAGCGGCATTCGATGTAAAAGCAAAGAAGATTGAAGAGGAAGAAATGCGCAGAGACACGCATCGATACCGGAACAGATCAGCACATCCTCGTGGTCGTAGCAACAACAAGGAAGATTCCTCAAGACGACACAAGAGCGCGGGCGATGACTTGCAGGAAGAGCGCTCACCTAGAACTCAACGAGGCCGGAAGTTCCGTTACGATCCTGAAGGAACATGCGGGATAAGTGGAACCGCAAAAATATCTGTCTCTGAAGCGCATGATAGGCTCCGACGCCATAACGCCCAGAGCTGGAAGAGAAGAATCGACAGGGTTTATGACATTGCAAAGGATGGCATGAAAAATCTACGTGGCGTCTTTTGGGGACCTGACGAACTACCTGACGATATGGAGGAAACTGAAAATATATTGGAAGTTCCACAGCGACCCGCATTGATGAGCACTTTAATTAGTGACCTGCATATAACGGTTGATAAACCATCTTTCCCCATGAGCCAGCTTCCTGATTTTCTTCATAAAATGGGAAAAGGTATGCCGCGAGATATGCAGTACTCACTCCTTATGCCAATGAATGTCCAAATCGATATGGGAGAAGCACGAGTGACGCTGCGGGATTACCCATTACCTCTATTGCACGTTCCAGCAATCAAAGCTGGCCAGTCACCAAGAATGCCAGCTTGGTCCCTCAAGACGGATTTTGTTATAGCTGAAGAGTTTCGAGGACCGGAGTCTGTTCGTCATGTAAAAGTCGATATCATTCCCCAACTTAATCATGAGCCAGGAACGTCAAAAACAAGAAGATTTGCCATAGATGTGCGCAGGACAGTTTCACCTGTCAAATCCTATTCGGATATACAAGTCAACATTAACACTGGGTTGCCCACACGTATAACCTGGGGTGCTTCTTATCAACCGGCCATTCAGGATATGATGATGGTCATTGAAACATTTACAAAACCACAAGTCGATCCTTCTGAAAGAACTGGATTTTGGGATAAGCTTCGTCTTAGTTTCCATTCCAGAATTGACGTTTCATGGAAGGGGGACGGAGATGTTCATTTCACATTAAAAGGAACTCGAGATCCTTACATTGTCACCGGAGATGGTGCTGGGTTTCTTATGTGTTGGCGCAACGATGTGCGGTTGAGTGTATGCCGGGATGATGATCCACGCAAATTCATCACTGTGGATAGTGGCGAGTATATCCTTGCTATACCTGATTTCAGCCATCAAGCTCGCGCCACTGCCTCAGAGCAGACGGATAATGATAGCGTGTTGAGCTCCGACAGCTTCACGCATGGTGCGACTTTCAAAAAAGTAGTAATGAAACTATCCGGCAATGTTCAGTGGCTGGTCGGTCTTATGTTTGAGAGAGATCTCGACGATGGGACACGTTCTTTCGACTTCGAGCCGCATTACAATGTAGTGACAAAGGAAGTTCAATACTGTAAAGGTCCACCAGGTCAGGAATATGATGCTTTTCGTGGTTTCCGTAGTCACCACATTCATATGTCGATTGCAGTCAAAGCACCCGTTGACCGTGAGTGGTCTGTATCGAATGTGGAGCCTTCAAGAAGTTACAACACTGTACATCTCACCCCTCGATTTTTCACCCATTTCTTTTCTTGGTGGTCGATGTTTGGTGGCACTATGTCATTGCCAATTCGACAAGGTTCGTTGTGGCCAGGAATCGAGAAGTCTAGCAAGAAATTTGGTAGACATCTTGCCACAATCAAGTACAATCTGTTACTCGCACCTTTGTTCCTTAGCCACGTATACAAACATAAAGATGCAGAGGACTATTCTGAAGATGTCGTGTCTGCTACTGGTCTCAAAATGAGATTAGATAGCTTTATGCTCGACATGCATCAACGAAGAGAAGAGTTCATGACACAAGACAAAGGCCGAAACACTCAAACCAAAACAAGCGCCATGAAATTACATCGAGCACAACTAGATTTGCTGTCGGCAGATATTCGTGCCATCTCTGCTAGTATTGCAGGAACGACACCGGAAGATCTTCAAAAGGCGTCGGCCCCTACTTTGGTATCCCAACTGGAACGAGGTCAAACAGATCTATCACATTTCGATATCCCAGACAATGATTTTACCTGGATTGATATGGATGATTTCGTTGAATTAGACTGGATACTTCCAGCCGAAGCAAACCCAGAAACGAAGATTTTGCCTTTGGCATTTGCTCCACGTTTCACATATTTCAGACAAACAGACCACGGTGACAATATTGCTGGCGATCCAGAGCGAACAAGTCCTTTCGGTAACGAACCAACACACTTCTGCATCATGAGCAAAGATGACGATCCACGACGAGTTCAATGTCAGCTTATCAATGACCGATTGATTCAACTTGATAAGCAAATTGAAGATCACCAAGAAGCCCTCGAGTCAGCCGAGTGGGCATATTCGCAAGACCCGCAAAATCCAACCCTCAAAGCTAAATATGACCAATTGAGTATTCATGGCCCATTTTTGCGCAATAAAAAGATCTTCTTGGAATCGATGAAACATGGTATGCTGGAGCGTGTGAATACCAATGATCCACGAATCATTCCTGATGGCGGCGAAGATGCTGGTCGTGAAGGTGAAAGTCCAACAGATGACTATGGTATCGAGTCAGAAGCGATTGATGACAATTCTCCCGCTGGTGATTTCGTCAGTGATTTTAATAACCGTTTCGTCATCCATAACATGCAATTGAAGTGGAATAATTTATTGCGAAACATCATTCTTCGTTATATTCACCAAGTCAGCCAAAGACGAGGCTTTGTGTATTATCTATCTCGAAGAGCAGTAAAGTTCATACTTGACATTGTCGAAGAGCAAAACAAAGCCAAGAACCCCCGGCCGACTGAAGCACAATCAAGAGAACCTTCTATGAAATCCGCGTCCAGAGCTCAAACGCCAGATGTGCCAGATGTGGCAGCGACACAGCAAGTTGAGGATCGTATCAAAGAGATTTTGGCTGACGGAAAAAAATTTGTCAACGCAGATGATCCTCAAGGCCACGAATCTATGCAAGGAGTGTCAACTGATCAACTAGTTTCTAACATTGCTTCCGAATTCACACCACAAAACAGTTATCATGTCCGACTCATCGCACCGCAGATACAACTTCAAAGTGAGAAGAATCCGAAGTCTGTCGTAATGGTAACGGCTAAAGGGATGGAGCTAAAAGTTGTCGAGGTTATGGATAACCACCGTATATTTGATGATGTCAGTGGTCTTGTACAACGTCGCTTCTCAGTCGAAATGGACGGTACGCAATTCTTCGTTACACACCAAAAATGGTTTTCATCTCAGCTTTTGGCGTTGTATTCCAACAGTCGCTATGGTACCACCGCTGGATCAGCTTGGCCTCCTTGGGTACCGATGGAAGTTATGTTCGACTTCCAAGTTGATCCATTTGGATTCAAACGTGTTGTGCAAAAGACCTCTGCAAGTTTACGCTACGAAAAATACAACACGTTGCGTCTCAAATACAACGATGAGATCAGTAACGAAAATGGCCACGCTTCCGGTCCAAATGGAATGGAGAGTCGCATCGACAATCTATGGGTAGAGTTTCCAAAGGTTCAGGCTCTATGTAACTCATCGCAATATTATGCTATGTACATTATTGTATTAGATCTGCTTATGTATAGCGAGCCTCTTGAAAAGACGAGAAATGAACGCCTCGAAAAGATTATGCTCGCGTCCGATTTCAGCGACTTGCGTGGGGCTCCTGAGATGGTTATTCGCCTCCAAGAACGGATTAGACAGCTCGATGAGATCAAAACGCAATTCCAAATCCATGCAAAGTCGCTTGATAAAAAGGGTTGGGAAGATAGAATTATGTTGGATCGAGATCTTGCCGCTTGTGAAGATGAACTTTTCTTTATGATGAAGGCCATCACAACTTCTCAGCGAAAGTATGATGCTACGCAAACTAGCGGTCTTCTAAGATGGAACATCTCCTCGGACCAAATCGTCTGGCATCTTCTTCGTGATAACAACGAACCTTTGATGGAATTCCAAATTCAACGTGCCGAGTATGATCGAACTGATAACTCTGATGGTTCGCATATCAATCTCATGCAGATCGGAAACATTGTAGGGCTCAATCTGATGCCGGATGCCATATATCCGGAGATGTTTGCTCCATACTCCGATGCTGCTGAACGTGGAGCATTCAACGAGGGAGGAAATCAACAAATGCTGAGAGTTTACTGGTACATGTTGGAAGCTATTGCCGGTATACCGGTCATGGACCATTTCGAGGTCAACCTTTTCCCAATGAAGATCCAGCTTGAGCGCGAGGTTGGTAAGAGACTTTTCGAGTACATGTTTCCCGGACATGATGACGACAAGTCGAGCTCGAATGCCACGAAAAATAAATCTCCGTTCATGGTGAAAAACATGATGCCTATGGATGACGATGAAGATGAAAATGATACCACCACGGGTAGTAATTCTATCAACCTACATGTTACTGATGTGGATAATACCGACTCTGCATCGAGGACTCGAGCAGGATCACTGGAACTTCGATTACATCCAACAATGAACTCTGAATATAGACCAACAACGTCTGCATCTACAAAAAGCAAAGCGAGCAGTATGCTTTCAGGTTACAGTGGTGACGGTCATCATTTTAGACTCTTCCAATCCAACAAGAATTCTACGGCGTCGAGGAGAGGATCATCGACAAGAACGACAATTTCAAAGAAGCCTTCACTCGAAAGCTTACAGTCCGGTCAATCATTGAAACCAACGGTAACACGATCAGGAACTTCTTCAATAATGAACGAACCAGTGTCAACGAATGGAGATGCCAAAGGCAAGCGATTTGGTGTTCGTGGCAGCAAGACAAATAAAGAGAAGCCATCGGACGACCTGACCAAAATGATGAGTCGTGCATCTGAGTACATGACCCTCGCTTACGTCAAAATTCCTAGTGTGGTTCTTTGTCTCAGTTATAAGGGTAAAGGTGACCGGAATATCGAGGATGTACATGATTTTGTCTTCCGGTTGCCCGCGATTGAATACCGAAATAAAACCTGGTCAAACCTTGACCTTGCCCTAGCTCTCAAAAAGGATGTCATTCGCGCATTGATATCGCACACTGGAGCCATCATAGGCAATAAGTTTACTAGACATCGTCCTACCGTAGCACAACAAAGTCGTTTGAGAGAATTGGCTACGAGCAGTGTTGTTCTCAGTCAGCCTCCATCCAGCAACGAGGACTCCTATGATAATAGCGATGCGAGCAGTACTTTTGCCATCAGTCCAACAGAAACCCGTCATTCCGATCGATCACTGAGCCATCAAACTGACCGACCAAAAAGTCGCGAGAGAAGAAAATCATTTGCATCTAGCCGGAATGGTATAGAAGCTCCCGCAAGTGGATCCAGTAGCGTTTACTCTGGCATCTCACAAGCTTCAAGACCCCCCTATCAAGCATCATTCACGATGACCCCGGCAAGTAGGGAAAATGATGGGGATGCAAGTTCGTTAAGACCTTTTAGCAGAAGTGGTGGGACTGAGGGACATGCAATGGAAAGGCCTCATTCTTCGGCTGGCGCATTCATGGTAAATACGTTGCAGAGGCTGAAGAAAAATCCACTTAATCCTAGGGATGCAGTGGGAAGCAGCCCAACTTTGATTGACCATGGGCGGGGATTGAATGAGGATTCAGATATAGATGCGGACGCTGGTGGAGGGGAGGTAACACATATTGAGGGGAGAAAAAAAGCGAAGTCGTTACTAGGGAGGTTGTAATTTGAAAGCTTGGGGGGGAAGAACATAGAATGGGAGGAAAAATTAAAGTAGAGGAATATGTAATTCCTTGATTCTTGTTGTCTTTTTGTACAGCTTACTTATGTGTCATACTTTGGTTTCATCTAGCGTGCATTGCAAAGGTGTTTAGATGTTGGGGAGAGGGGGAGGGTGTTTGACTGGATTTTTTTCGTGGGATTTTTTCGAAGATGGACTCGCTCTAAGGAGCGATATTTTTGTGGGAGTGATTATTTTGATAGTACATAGATGGGATATTTAAAGGGAAAAATAATTGTGTGTGTGTCATGGGGGAATGGGAAAGTGGAGTGAGATTTGTATTATAGTATAGAAGGGGGAGGAGGTTAACTGGGAGGTGTGGGCTGTAGGTAGATGGATAGATAGATAGGGGGAGTGAGCGAATGAAGAGAATTTTCTGTATTGAATGATTTTTTTTTAGAAGTGATTGTTACTGATGTTTGGAATATTGATAGGGATGCAGACTATGAAAGGGAGGGGGAAGGGGGGTTGAGATGAAATTGATATCTTGAAGGTCTCTCATGTCTACTCGTTGTTTGTATATGAAGTTTAATTTTGTTCAGCCAAAGCACTAATTTATAATTCATATCTCCCGTTTTTGAGAACTACGATCTCTTCGCCTCCTATTTTAATATACGTATAACTTTTCATTGTTGGGCGAGAAAACCGCCAGTAAGAATTATTGTATTTTTATTTTTATTTTTCTCTCTTCTAATCTTTTCGTTATGAATGAGGGTGGGAGGGTAGGTATACCAACTAATAAGATGTTCAAAATAATTATTAGTTTATACTAACTATCTAGCTGGTGGTTTAAATGCTCTGGAGTTGAGGAATGGGTACTATCGGTGCTAAGGCTCGAAAGTAACAATGCCGAAATCTTCAGATGTGCAACAATTGAGTGAACCTTGAATAAATGCCTTGAAGAAACTAAGAGAATGGATTTTTAGAGTATTTGGACGCTAAAATAAAGACGGCGTAGCTTGACTTTGTGCTCTTACTTAGATATTATTAGCTCGTGAAGATCTAGGAGGGGTCGCTCTACCCAACGCCGGAATGCTTAGACTGTGTACCGAGCCTAGTTTTCTTTGTAAATAGTCCTCAGATATCAGGAAGACTACAACTACCTACCGAGTCTGTCCACCTAATAGGCATCTACATGCCTCGGGATTATTCAAATCCCATCATCGGATAGTATATCCTCATTTCATATTCTCAAAGTATAGTATCCCCTCATGTTCATGGGAAAGATCAGCTAGAATTGATAACCCACCCACCTGCGTTAATACAATGCATACTCCACAAATGGACACCCTTCAAGCCTTTTAATCAGTCAACCCGAACCAGGTAAAATATCACTATGGCACGATCAATCAATTGCATCGCATAGTTTCGATTATTATCTCTTTTTGCTATCTGTTTTACTTTATCGCAGGTTTTCCATTCCTTTCTATCGTCATTTGCTTGCTTGCATTTCATTTGATTCCTGTCTTGATTCATGCAATTCACTGTTTCGTAGCTGTTCCCGCAATTCAATAAACTTCGTTTGCTCTCCAACCAGTTCCCCTCAGCCTTGCCGACAACGCAATTGTGTTGCATTCGTCCTGTTTGTTTCGCGCCCAACTAGTTCAGCTACTACTCTGCGATCCTTTCGGGCTACCGACATATGGGCATCCATACATCTTTCTTATCTTCGAAAAACAATTCGTTTAGACGTACAGAATACCCTGCCTTCAAAGACGTAGCTGTCCGTCTGCACGAAACGGCGCGAAACCCAATCAAGACATATGTAATTTTGAATTGGGGACTGCAAACGCGCAAAGCGAAGGTTTTTTAATATATGGGGAAGGGAGGGAAAGCACTTGCGCTTGGCACATACTTGTCAGGAGAATACTCGCACAATGTCTGCGGTACCGAGGACACCAAGTTTGGCAGACAGATTCGGGAAGAGCAGCAACACAGATGGAATCAATCATATTCTTGAGGGTCGCAATTTTAAATGGGACTTGAGGCTTCCGGTGAACAAGATCGAGTCACCCCAGCAGCGACAATTAAAATGTAAATCGGAAGAGGAGGAATGTGTCAATAAGATTGTGGCCCGAATCAGGTTCCTCTATTATAAGGACAAAGGTGGACTGCTCGATGCTCTTGAAACATTCGATGCGCAAGCTCACAAGCTATATGGTGGGTGGGTATTAAAGTTAATGCTGATCGAGGCGTTTTACCTGACAAGACTCGCCATAGGCCACGTCCAATAACATCCGACGAAAGAAGGAAATTACAAGAGGAATTTTTGAGAGTTCTAAATCTCAAATACGCAATCACAGCAAGTCGTTCACACCAAGATAGTTCATCGAAAGCTTACACGTCTCTCCGCTCAGCTGGGGAAACACCAAAGCCTGACGACAGTCCTCTTCCTTTTCCGCTCAGCTCCGCTAGGAAAAACGAAGGCAAGCATCGCCTAGAACCGTTTCCTAGTATTAATCCCAGCATGAAAAAGGCGAAAGGGCCGGCGACCAAGTCGTCAGGCCACGAAGGTCTCTCTAACCCTCCATTGCCGCGATGGAACGTATCAAAGTCCCAATTTACAGATACGGATCAATACAAAACGGTGCCTCTGAAAGATGATGGAAACTCAAATGGGAATACAAGTTTTACGACAAATGCATCGACCATATTCTCACAGGGGTGTAGTAGCACTCTCGTTAACACCCAAGCTACCGAGCCAGAACCGGAGCCCATCATGAAGTTACGGATAGAACCCCACTCATTGGATGATCAAGGGCCAAGAACACAAAGTTCTGATTTCGGTAGTAGTTTTGATGCTATTGAAGCCGAGAGGGTGTGCCAAGTGATGGAAAGTTTTGGTACCAATATGCCGTCGCAAGCTGGACCTCAGTTTGATATGGCTGATGGTATGTTTGATGACACGGAGGAGGAATCAGCCGATGAGATATTCAAGCAGATCATGAATGACACAAATCAAAGAGAAACAGAGAAGTGCTTGAATGAAGTTCTACGTAAGTTTACCTAATGCTTTTTGACATTGCGACTCAGGCTCAAGGTTGCTGATATTTCACTGTAGCAATATTACCGCATTGCCTGAAAAAGGCTCCCTTCTTTGTCAGTTATGAAATTACTCGCGTGTTTCTCTTCGTCGAGGTTTCGATGGCCGAATTCACCTTGCCATACACTAAAGAGTGGGAACAATATGATAAACTCTGGAATATGTTGAAAGCACTTCCGGTTCTTCAGGCTAAAAAGTTTCCGGAAAGATGTGCAGCCGATGTTTGGGAGGTTGCTATGAAAGGATACATTCGAGGTTTTAATGGAGTGGTCTTTACCGCTGCTTTGCTCGAAAACAAAAAGGAGTCGAGACCCCTGCTCTCCTTTCAGCTGAAACCTATGAGATTGGATTTGACTCACCGTCTCGAACGAAAATTCGGTAGTGATAGGTTTTTTGAAATTGCGATACCCGACTTGGGGAGTAGAAGAAAGAGTTCCGCGATGGCAAAAGTAGATCCTGATGCATGGAACGCTTTGAAATCTTGGCTGGTGAATGGAGATCATCAAATTTTGGGTAGAACTTACAAATCATATTTTGTCAAGTGCGGCGAAAGAAAGAAGAAGAGCACTTTGAAGTCAGATGCTGAGGAGGATAGTTTTGCCTTACCCTATCGTGCCTTTCTCTTTGCGACTGATGGCCATGGCTTCTTCAAGGGAAGTAGAACGAGAAATCCCACTCCAAATTTCCTTGTTCGTATGACAGTTGATGAACTTCTGAATAGTATCAGACCGACTTCAGAGAATGATCATCAACCATACATGAAGCTGTTTGCGAGAACCGCTTTGGTTGTCTCTAGGAATCGAGCAACTGTTACCATTGAAGAGACTCAGATTCGTCGCAAAGAGGATATCAGAAACCCGGATAGAAATGATTCCAGCAAGACTTACGTTATGACAGATGGTGCTGGTAGAATGTCATTAGCTTTAGCCAGAAAGATAGTTCTCAAACTCGAGTTGTCATACATACCATCAGCATTTCAGGGCAGATTTGGTGAAGCAAAAGGCCTTTGGGTTGTTGATCGTACCCAGGATATCGAAAATGATTGGATTGAGTTATATGGTGAACAATGCAAATGGAAACGTGGAAAAAAGGGCAGCCAAGATTTTGATCATCCTTCCCATCGCACCTTTGAAGTTGTGGGACACTCTGCTCCTTTAAAGACGGCCGATCTAAATACTCAGCTTCTTCCAATTCTCATGCATCAAGCCACAAATCCAAAGAAGATGGAAAATGCAATCGTGGATGCATTGAAAGAAGGGTTAAAACAATCGTTGGAAGAACTGAGAAGCGCTTTGAATTCTCCTCAAGAACTTCGTTGTTGGAATCGGCTCACAAATTCTTCTCTCCAAGACAGGGTCAAGAATGGTACTCTTCAATGGCTTGGAGGTTTACCAGCAAAGCATGAAGATAAACTTAGTGTACTTCTTGATGCTGGTTTTGATCCCCGAAGACTACAGTTTGTCATGGACTTGGTTAAAAAAGCTTTCGATATGAAATGTGCGGAATTGAAAGAACGCCTCAATATCACTGTTGCGAAATCTACCAAAGTGTACATGGTTCCAGACTTTTGGGGTGTTTTGGAGCCCAATGAGGTTCATTTGGATTTCTCAAGTTTTGTGGACAATGAGACTGGATTGTCTGATACTCAACTGGAAAATATCGATGTACTCGTTGCTAGAAACCCTGCTCATTATCCTAGCGATATTCAACGCGTCACTGCAGTTAACAAACACGAATTGAGGCATCTTAAAGATGTTATCGTCTTCTCTACTAAAGGTTATCCAGCCCTAGCCGATAAATTATCAGGTGGTGATTATGATGGAGATATTGCATGGGTTTGTTGGGATCGTGCTATTGTTGAAAGTTTCGCTAACGCGACTGTTCCCAAAGTTCCGGATCTTGTCAAAGAGGGTTACATTGAGCAAGACAAAACTACTTACGCACAGTTGACCAAGGGCTCTTCTGATCCTACGAACAAATTTCTGAATGCTAGCTTTGACTTCAATATGTGTCAAAGTTTGCTGGGTCAATGTACGGCTTGGAAGGAATCGATTGAGTACAAGATTGGTGATCTTAATAAGCCTGAAATCACATTTTTGGCAACTTTGCTTAGCAATTTGGTTGATCAGGGAAAGCAAGGTTATATTTTCTCGGAGAAGCACCTTCTCAGAGTTAAGAATTACATAAAGGAAAGTGTGGGTGTACCTCGCATTCCAGCATACAAGGTCAAAAATTTAAGTGAAAGGCAAAAGCTCACAAATCACATTCTTGATAAAATGACGAGTGTGGTTGAGGTACAAACTGACAAATTTCTTGATGAGCTTCGCAAAAGCATCAGTCCTCCTCCACCTCAATATGATTCCAGCTTGGCTCAATTCTACAAGGATCAAAGAGTCAAGGCAAAAGTGAGGGTGGGTGAAGATGTGACTTTGGAGGAAATCGAAATAGCAGCGGAATGGAAACTTCTTCTCGATCAATTGGATGAGGATATCGCTAGAGTTAAGAACAAATGGAATGGTTCTTTCAGAAGAACACCATCTAAGAGATTTCATTCTGATGATGACGAATCCCGACCAGATTTTGCACCGATTCGAGATTCATGCTTTGAAGATTTCTGCGAGATCAAACCTCTCCCAAGCAGCAAATTGATTCCAGCATGGCCAGATCAAGATACTGAATCGAAATCGGGAACATGGGCACTTCTGAGAGCGAGTGCTCTTTATGCCACATACGAACCGAGGAAAAATTATAGCGATAGGATATCGACATTTCCGTGGTGGATGGCGGGATTGCAGCTTGCGTTGATTAAATCGAAACAGAATGGACAGGTTCCCATGGCGGGGTGTATGTATGCGATGTTGAAGGCGAATACGGGGTTTGTGAAACAGTTGAGGGGGTATGAGGGGGTGGGGATGGGGATGGGAATGGGGTCAGATGTTGAGATGGGGAGTTTGGATGAGGAGGAAAGTGAGATTGAGATTGAGAATAAGAGTGAATTTGAGTTTGGGTTTGATGATGATGATGATTTTTTTCATGAGTTTTGAGAGGGAGAGGAGGGAATCAACTGGGTAACTATCTTATGGCTTTATATCTTTAGGGATATTTGGTTAAATTGGCGATGGAGGATGGAGTGGAGGAGTGAGGGGTTGAAGGGGTCGAAGGAATGGAAGTAATGTGATGCGTGAGTCTAAGTGATTCATCTTTGGAATACGGGATAAACTGAAGAGTTTGAAAGCAGGATCTATTAATGTTGGATATGTATTTAATAAAGGAAGGATTGAATATGGCGTTTTTTTTGTTCTCATTCTAGCATAGAGACTGGGATGGGGGTTTGTTAGTTTGTTAGTTTGTTGGTTAGTTGGTTGGAGGATACCCATTGTTTTTTGGATGTTTTTTTGGATGTATTTTTGGATGTTTTTTGGATGTATGTGTGGTATTGAGAATTCATTTTATGATTTTTGATTTATGATTTTGGGATTGGAGTTTTGGGATTGAGAATTGTGATTGGAAGTAAATGTCAAGTTGAGGGGGTTTGGATGCTTGTGTGTGTGTGTGTGTATATGCTAGTATCATAATCTGATATATAGTAGGTTTGGGATTTTATTGGAGGAGGTATTGGGAATTGTATGGTATTGTGTGGTATTGTATAATGAATACCTATCTACCTATCTAGGTACCTACCTCATGTTTATATTCAAGCCTATCAAACTCGGTATCTGAGAGTGTAGAAGGAGAATGGTGGAATGATGAAATGATGAGATGGTGAGATGGTGGAATGGTAGATCTGATCTGACCTGATCTTCAAAGTGTGGGATGGGATAGAAGAGAAGTAAAGGGAAAAAAGGAAAGGAATTTTTGGAAAGAAAAGGAAAGTAATAAGTTGAGTGAGTGAGTAATGCAATAGTATGTATGAAATGTATGTATAAATTTATATATATTCATAAACTACTAGGTACTTCTAATCTGAAGTTGAAGTTGATGATGATGTTAATATTGAGATTAAGATTAATATTAAGGTTTATATAGAGGTCTGTACGGAGGTCTGTACGGAGAATTATATTATTCTGTAATCGTAATAGGAAAGAGGAAAATAAAGCAAATATCTAGTAAGTCATTAGTTAGTATGTTAGATGAATAAGAAAGAAAGAATTGAGTTTGGGTGTTTGTATAGGAGTTGGGGAGTGGGGAGGTGGGGAGTTGGGGAGTGAGGAGTTGGGAAGTTAGAGAATTAAGGAGTTGGGGAGTTGAGGAGTTGAGGTGTGTAGAGATGGTTGGGGTATGGTAGGTAGGGAGGGAGGGAGGGAGGGAGGGAGGTATGGATAGCTATAGGTAGGTAGATATTTAGGCAGATATTAGATAAATAGGTTACAGGTATTTAAGACTTATATTTTGATGTATAGGAGATAGGAGATGGGAGATGGGAAATGGGAAATGGGAAATGGGAAATGAGAGATGAAACTTGAAACTTGAGATTTGAGATTTGAAAGATTGAGAGTTAGTGAGGGGGGTGGATTATACTGTCGAGGCTGTTTATTGGTGAGGAGGGGGTTGTTTTTTATACTAGTGTTATATGATGTTATACTATATTATATTGTATGATGTAGTAGATGTGATGGTTATGCTATATATGATTTGAGGGGGGGGTTATGGGATGATTAGAGTAGTTATAATTTATATGGGATGATAATAAGAGTCTCTCTCTACTTTATACTCTACTTTATACTCTCTTCTACTATACTCTTAAATTTAAAATCCAAAATTCTTATGATTGATTGATTGATTTAATTTAACGTCCCGCTTTAGTCCATGACTATATAAGACGGCTAGGCCATAAGGGCACTAGCGAGTAACTTTTGAAATATATAATGGGGATGGAATATTGGGGGAAGTGAAAACAAATACTGGGGTATATTGCTTATTATTGTATGTAGTTCATATAATAGGTTTTGAAGAGGGTTTTACTCTTCTCTTTCTTCTCTTTCATCTCTTTCCTCTCTCTCCTCTTTCCTCTTTTGTATCTCTTCTTCTATTTCTCTAATTGCTCTTTCTCCTTCGCTTATTGAATCTATTTCTTTAACTATTTCGTTTTGAATTTCGGCTCTAGCTAGATGCCAGGTCCTTGTAGCAATTTAGTAGTATTGATGAAGTTGATTGCTAGTTCGATGCCTATTTTCGTATATAATAGGAATTGTAGATTGGTTTGAGATATTGGTAGGTTTTTGAAGATTTCTTTCCTTTCTTTTCTGTATATCGGGTATCCAATCAAAAGGTGGGCAGTAGTTTCGATATTGTTGTAGATACATTTATTATTAGAAAGCTTAAATCGATATAGGTAGGACTTGATATAACTATGGCCAATTTTGAGTTAAAAGAAGGTGTTAGTGGTATTTCGCTTGGTGCTTTTCGGTAGCTTGATTTTGGAGCTAATTTTCCATGAGAAGAGTTTCGAATAGGTTGTATCGGATTGATTCGGTCTGGATTTATATTGATTGAGAGTCTTTAGTTATTGATCGGAATCGTATTCTTTAATTATTATGTTAAGTAGCCTTATACTAGTTTCGCTTGAAGTGGTCTGTATTGAAGTTGCCTCTTTTGCTAATTTATTCCGCTATTTCGTCCAAAATTCTTATATCTTTATATCTTTATATCTTTATACTCTTATTTAATACTTTTACAAATTCTAGAGTATTAATAATAAATATACATAAATATATCCTATCCTCTCCTCTTCTCTCCTCTCTACTAAAAAAACCCTCAAAACAATTGTAACGGAATAAGAGAAATATTCATCTTCCCTCCCCAATACCCACCTACCTAGCCTCTACTCCGTAGAAACACTCACTGATAGCCCTGGAGTACCTAGATAGTAACAACAACTCCAATTACATCGCATAACCCGGAAACCGAAATACGGAAACCAAACCCCCGAAAAACGGAGTTGATTACTATAGTACCTAGATATGAATACCATAGATTTCCCGGATCGGTATTTGTAGATTGTACTGTAGATCATGTGAGTGAGACTTTTTACTGTTGGTGCATAGGTATCCATGATTGGTATGGATGCCCTACGATAAGTCTAAGGTGCTTAGGTTACTTGCTTGTGGCGTGCAGTGCTATGGTGCTGAGGACCTTGGGAGATGGATGGATGGATGGATGGATGCTTTTAGTGCTGTAGGTAGTGCTGTAGGTAGGTAGTTGGTAAATCTTTAGTGAATAATTAGTAAATAATTAGTAAATACTTAGTAAATATTTAGTAAATATGCAGGACATTCGGCGTGGCGGGGTTGGATTATTATCCGTTGGTAGATACGGAGTAGATGGTTTGGAGGGTTGATTGAATTCATTTGACTTGATTTGGTGGACTCGAGGTGGATTGGTTGATTGGTTGATTGATTGATTGATTGATTGATTGATTGATTGATTGATTGATTGATTGATTGATTGATTGATTGATTGATTGATTGATAAATCAAAAGGGAGAGAAAGTAGAATTAATTCCACAATTACCGGTATTACATAGGTAGGCATCTTATCATATCATATCAAACAAATCAAACAAATCAAACGCATCATTACATAAACAAGTAGTGGTACCATACAATACTCGTGTTCTGGAAATAGAATGACGTAGTACAGAGGAAGATGATTGAATACTCTGTAGATTCATGTGGGAAGAGTAAGATGATTTGGATTGGTTGGGAGAGGGAGTTGGAAATGTTTTGAGGGATGAGGGATGAGGGATGATTGATGATTGATGATTGAAATGTCTACCTAATAACCTATCAGTGGGTTCAGAAAAAGGCCAAGGAATATAAAAAGTGTACGGAGCTTGGTGAGATGTGAGGATGTGAGGATGTGAGGATGTTGTAACGAACGAGTGGTCGAAATACGAGTTGAGGTTATGAGACATGTGAAATTGGGATGGGGAGATGGATGGGGGTGATGGATAGATAGATAGGGGAGGAGGGGAGGATAGAGAGATTGATGGAAATGGTGATGAAGATAAAGATGGAGAGACTTTGAAAGAATGAATTAAAATCATCTATAAGAGAGAGAGAAAGAGAAAGGAAGGAAGAAAGATTTCAATCAATACTTCGTATTTGATATAAAGTACCCTTTCCCTTTGTACTTACCTCCATCCTTTGCCTCCTTAAAGGATGGATGGAATCCCAACTGAGACCTCTTTGAAGAATACTAGGTACCTACTTAAATTGGCAATTTTATCAGTCTAGATGAGATAAGATAACGTCTCTCGTCAAGATATACAAGATATACAAGATATACAAGATATTCATCAATCAACAATTCAAGAATGATATCTGTCGAGAGATCTGATTAATATATATAGAGATGATGTAGAGAAGAGTACTGATGATTTATATATGTTGAATATTGAGGATTGAAAACTTGTTGAGAAATTCTATATATAGATTTACTTGGACATGTATCGTAGTAGATATGCTAGGTGAGGTAACTACCTCGTACTTATGCAAGTCACAGGAAGTCCGAGGATAAGCTATTTTGGTTAGTTGTTGGTAGTGTTGGTATTGTTGATAGTGTTGGCTTATTGAGGAGAAGGGTAACCCCTTCTAATATTGGGTAGGTGGAAGCCTTATTACTTAGGCAATACTTCACTCTTTTTACTCTTCAAAGTACTAGGTAACCTTTCATTTCAATCTTCACTTGTCACATTTTTGATCACCTTTCACTCTTCAAAGTAACCTTTCATTTCAATCTTCACTTGTCACTTCTCAAACCTTAACTCTTAAATAACCTTTCACCCTTCACTCGTCACTCTTTATTACTTTTCATCTTCACCCTTCACTTCTCAAACCTTAACCTTCACTCTCAACCTTAACCCTTATTAATCCTTAATCATTGATTGACCTTCTTTAAACCTTCTTCCACCAATGCAATGCCAGTGCCACACCACACACATCATTCCATTACATTATCCCAACCTAGGATACGGTACCTTGATCTACCCTCCAATGAAATTCCATCATTCCTGATCCTTCTCCACTTTTCTCTTTTGAGTTTTGGTTCTCGAATCCATCATTCGGTCATCTGTATCTCCATCTCCATCTGTATGTGTGTGTGTGTGTGTGTGTGCACTGTGTTGTGTTTGTCTTGTGTGTCTTGCTTTTTTTTTTCTTTCGTTTTTTGCCTGAGCCTTGAGCCTTGAGCCTTGGAGTGAACCCACATCAGACCCTTCCTATGTAACCTAACCTTCCTAGTAGCATTAAACAAAATTTATTCTCTTTCTCTCTTTCATATTCATTCATCCCTCCCTCATTTCCATCTCCATTTCCATTTCCATCCCCATTCCCCTCGTTCCAAATTATCAACGGTACTTTCGTTAAGATCAACAATAAATCAACAATCTAAAACATTAAGATTGTTCTTTTCCTATTTTACGAAATATTCAACGGCAAATCACATTCACATCCACATCATCCACATCATCCACGTCCATACTCATACACACACACACACACACACACACACACACACACACACACTCACACTCACATTCACACTCTCGCTCATACCGATTACCCAAAAATCAAACTTTCTTCATCTATTTGCGACATTTCCACACAATTCTGCCAAGTTTACCAATCAATCAGTAACAAGACTTTAAACATACCATCCACACAACAAAAACCTATTCCAAAGACTGAATACAATTTTCTTTTCATTCCTCCATCTACCTCAACAAAATCTTTCGTTTGACACCTGGGAATAACGATCGATCTTCTCACACAATGTATTCCCGGTCATTAAGATTATTGTCAGTATTGGCAATCATCTTCGCCATTGCCCAAGCCGGTTGGATTGATCGTGGCGTCTTTAATCGACGAGCAGATAGTACCGGTGCCTTAACATCAGGAGGTGGAAGTAGTGCTGCCACCAGTGCCGGAGGAAGCGGAGCAGATACAGATACTACCACTTCAGCAGCACCAACAACATCTGCCACTCCAACCACATCAGCAGAGAAAACAAGTGAAACTTCAGCCACTACCTCAGCAGCACCCACAACTCCAACAACCACATCAGCAGCCCCTACAACTGCAGCTCCTACAACTTCTTCTGCAGCAACAACTCCCGTATCTGTTCCTGAAACGACATCTTCAGCAACCACACCAGCCCAAAACCACGGCCTGCTCAAACTACCGAAGATGCTCAAACTACTCAGACATCCGCGACTAAAACATCTAGCACCAAGAGTAGCAAGTCTTCTACATCTTCATCATCAACCGTTCCATCTACCACTTTCTCTGAAGTCACCATTACCCCATCCGCAACTCAAGTCGTCGTAACCGTCGTTTCAACATCAAGTGGAAGTACTATTACCTCGGAATACACTACCTCTACTACTCCTGCCGCATACACCACTACAACCGCTGTTCCCATTAGTGATTCTTCATCCTCCTCTTCCACGGGTATGTCAACCAAGACACGCAATACCGTTATTGGTGTCGTAGTTGGTATTGGTGGTGCCATTCTTCTCGGAGGATTATTCATCGTCGCATGGAGAATCTGGGGACGCAACAAGAAGGAAGATGAGAATGATGGATTGATGGGAGGTTACGATCCAGTATCTGCCGGTCACGAAATGAAGAATGAAGGTGGTGTTGCACCCAATCCTTTCCAAACTACTTTGGAAGGTTATCATCAACCTGGAAGAGGAAATGTTTCGGCAAACTTCTAAAGGATGATCTCCTGATTTTTTAGTTTTTGGGAGGACATTTTTTGTTTGTTTTTTTCATTATGAAACATCACTTCGCTGTATATGTCAGATGGATAAGGGTTTGCATTGCATTGCATGTATGTATGTATGCATGATGGATAGGAGATTGGAGTATATTGGCCAGCGAGTCAGAGATTATTCATCTCTTTTTTCTTTTTATTTATCACATTTTGCAATGGGGTATCTGGGTGGTGTGATATAGTGACGTTTTAGATGGAATGGAATTCCTCACTGGTAAACACCAACACATCATTAGCATTTTTATAGTTTGAGTTTTTGAGTTTTACAAAAAGCACTTGTATGCCTTCCATTCCTTTTTTTTACGGCCTGAAGTTATTACAGCGTTTATATATATTAATGGCATGGTGTTTTTTTGTATGTTTTGGGGAATTGTAGTTGGGGAATGAATGCATTGAGTGGATGGATGGATGGATGGATACCTTTGATGTATGTATGCGAGCGTGGATTGAGAGGGAGAGAGGGAGAGAGGGAGAGAGGGAGAGAGGGGGGGGTGAGTGGTGGAAATGAAAGTAAGAGTGAGCGTTGAGGAAATTTAGTTGGATACTAGATAGTTAGGTAGGTGGTTGATTAGGTAGGTGGTTGATTAGGTAGATGGGAGATTAGGTAGATAGGAGATGAAAAGAATACTTTTAATTTAATACGAATGAATGGTTTTTTGTGCTGTGGTATTATATTGTATTGTATTGTATTATATTATATAATATATAAAGGTTGATAGTATAAGTATTATAAAACATATTAAAAAGCGATCAAGCTTTCTTTATTTTTATTATTTAGACTAATTATATTATTATATTAATTGAAAATTTATACAAGTTAGTAAATTTCAGATGATAAAGGATTATATCATAAATGTAGTTTATTTTTAGCAAAATTTTTTATATTTAGCGAAATTTTTTATTTTTTTTTCTGTTTGGAAATATTATTCTAACTTGGGTATTTAGGATTTGTAGAGTTAATAAGCTTTGAAAACTTTGAAAGCTTTGAAAGCTTTTGAAATTTTTAAAACTTTGAAATTAGAAAAGATTAGGAATTTGAATAAAAGGATTCGAATAAAAGGATTTGGAATTCGATTTTTTGAGAAGGGGGGGGAAAAGTTAAATAAACTTAGGAAAAGAGAAGGAGGAAGAGAAGAGAGGTAGTATGAGAATTTTGGGAATTTTGTAAATAGTAGGGAATTATATTTATTTTATTTTTATTAAAAATGAGGTGAGGAAGATTTTTATATTATTGGTTTTGGGGGAGAGTGGAGGAGAGTAGAGGGGAGAGGGGGAGTAGAGGGGAGTAGAGGGAGTAGAGGGGAGTAGAGGGAGGAGGAGAGGGAGGAGGAGAGGAGAGGAGGAGAGGAATGAGAGAGGAGGCGAGGCGGAGAGGAGGAGCGGAGGAGGGAGGAGGAGGAGGAGGAGGAGAGGAGGAGAGGAGGAGAGGAGGCGAGGAGGAGGAGAGGAGGAGAGTAGAAATATTTTTTTAAGGGGGGAGGAGAGGAGGAGGGGTTTTGATGTATGTATGATTATTGGGGGCTGGACTAGGTAGGGTAGGTAGGTAGGTCGATAGGTAGGTAGATGTATTGTCTGTGTTTGATAGATGAATGAGTAGAGTTAAATAGGATGACTGGATGAAGTTGGGATAGAATGGATGGATTTGATAGGATGGATAGAGTTGATAGGATGGATTTGATCTATATTGAAGGTAGGTAGGTAGATGAAAATTAGTTAATAAATGAGAAATAGGGAAATATATATATATTTAGATAGGTAGGTAGGTACGGTACCTAGTAGATACTTTTTGGTTGTGTAGGTGAGGAGGAGATAGGAGGGGATGAAAAGAGAAGAGGGGATGAGAGGGGATGAGAGGGGGATGAGAGGGGATGAGAGGGGATGAGAGGGGATGAGAGGGGATGAGAGGGAGAAGGAGAGAGAGGGAGGAGAGAGAGGGGATATGAGGGATCTGGAGACGGAGGTGGAGGCGAAGGCGGGGGGATGTGGAGGCGGATGAGGGATGAGAAGAGAGCTTAGGATTAGATTGAGGGTATGTATTAGATGGATGTAAGTTTGAATAATAAATTTGCGATAAATAGCATAAATAATTGATTATCGATTTGTAGTATTTATTATCGGTAGTGATTCGCTTGATGATTTTATTCATTTATTATTCTTTATGATATCTTCCGTAAGCTTACCGCAAGCCTACCTTCAAGCCTTATCTATTATTATATTTAGTTATCTATGTTATTTTTTTATTTTTTTATTCCTCGATAATAATCCAGGTCCGATTACTGTGGTGTACCATACCGTCCTAGATAGAGTAAATTGAGTAATTAATAAGATAGATTACTTTTATGTAACGAGTGCAGTCGCATAAGTGTTTCGTACCTCGCATACGGAATGAGTTTTTCTGATGAGGGAGAGGAGAGTACGGGAGGAAAGGATGGGATGGGGAGGGGAGAGGAGAGACGGCTGGTTAGGAGGGGTTGTGTTGGATTTTGGGAGGAGAGATGGATGCTGATTGGTTGTATGGTGAAGTTGGCGGTCTCAGGTAGAGGGATTGTTTGAGGTTTGAGGTTGGGGGTTGAGGTTGGGGTTGGGGTTGGATCTTTACTGCACAGCTGTGATGTATCTAGAGTCTGTGACCTTTCTTTGCTTTAGGAGGCGCTGGAGGTTTGGATAATGTGGGTAAAAGAAGAAGAAAGGAAGGAGAAGGGAAGGGGGTTGCTTGTAACTTGTTTGAGAATTCGAACTGAGCGGTTAATTTTTTGAGGAGGGGAGGAGGGGAGGAGGGATTTAATTGTTTTGTCTTGATTGTTTTGTTGATCTGGGAATTGATCGATTGTTTTTTATTCATTTAGTTTTATTTATTTATCGATTTATCTATCTATCGATTTGTAAACTGGAATCGGAATTGCAATTGAAATATCTCAACGGCGCGATCGAAGTTTATCAATATCAATATCAATATCAACGATTTCTTACGACCTGGGATTCGAGAGTCAGAGGGAGAGGAAGAGTGACGATTTGAGTATACTAATTTTCATTTTTGGGAGGGAGAATAAATTTATAATTGGAGTTGAGTTGAGTTGAGTTGAGTTGAAGCAAGAGAAGGGAAGGGATTGAATGAGTGAGTGAGTGAGAGATTTGAGATTTTACGGAGGATTTCTATAAGCTCTTATATCTATTTGTTCATTTATTCGATTATTGGATTATTCGATTGAATCGATAAAGTTCATCGAGCTACGAATACAACCTTCCGTATACAAACACAAACACGAAGAGAAAAGGGAGGAGAAGAAATCGTTCCGAGGTCCTGAGAAAATTCGAATCGAATCAAATCGAATCAATTACGCCGGCTCGAAATCAAAATCGAATATAATCGCTGTACTTGCTGCATACGCACACTTGAGAAAATCTGCTGTTCTTGGACGTTGGATATATCTGAGAAAATAAGAATATATATCAACACATATCAGACATATACACCACAGGAATATACAAACACACCACACCACACCACAACACGATGAAATTCAACCATCTAGCAAGTTTCAGCTTCGGTCTGTCGTGGAGCTTGATGCTGTTGTTGGGGGGGAGTGTGTATGCGGATGAGATGGGGAGTGGAAATGTGGATGCGAATATGGATGTGGATGGGAATGGGAATCTGGAAGGAGAGTTTGCGAGGGAGTTTAGGGGGGTGTGGGGGAGGGCGTTGAGTAATTTGCAGGTATGTGGGTTTTGATTTTGATTTTGGGTTTGATTTTGATCTTGATTTTAATCCTGGGAGGAGAGGAATACATTGAAGGGAGGTAGGTAGGTATGAGAAGGAGAAAAGAAGGAAAAAAGTGATAAGGTTATAAGAAAATCAAAAACACAAGATTTTATCGGAGCATCGAAAATTCATATCTGCAAGCGCATGAATTGGATTTTCTTGGGAAATTGATACGTATTTGGGAAAATTTATATACGTATATATATAATTACTTACGGATGGTAACTGACATTTTTTTCTTGGGGGTTAGATTTTCACGGGTTCTATGGGTGGTGTGTCGGCGGATCCGGTATGTGATTTTTGGGTTTGAGGGGCGTGTGGATCTCTCTCTTTTTGTTTTTCTTTCATTTGTTAGGGTGGGTTTTGGGGAAGCGGGAGAGGGGGTTGTGGTTGTGGTTGTGGTTGTTGTAGAAATTTTCTTGTAGAAAATTGGGATGGAATTAGGAAATGGATGTTGAAATGGGCGAAGTTGCGCGAGAGAGAAGTATTTACTGATTTGAATCTGGGGTAGATAACTAATTCCGGGGATCATGCGAGACCGTATATGGTCGCGGGGGATACTTTTGTGAGTTTTGATTTCTGATTTCTTTTCAAGGGGGGAGATATCTATTTTGCTGATATGGTTGTTGTGATGTTTGTTAATCTTTTGGTCTTCTCTTTTTGCTTCCTCGTTTATTTCTCTTCTCCTATTAGATCTAATCCCTTCTCTCAATTATCCATCCACCTCCCCAAAGAGAAGAAAAAAGACTAATACCCCTCCCTCCCCCTCTAGCCAGCATTCGCAGACGCCTATTCTCGCTCCTGCGCCAACCAAAACAACAAATGCGCCGACGCAGCTAACAATCCTGCAAAAGCCGCTGCGGATTTAAGTGTGGAGGGTTGTCAAACTCAGGAGTGTATGTTTATCCCTTCTAATTCTTCTTCTTCTTCTTCTTCCTCTTCTTCTTCAAAACATACATCATCGCATTTGGTGAAGAGACAAGCGGGTTCTTCTCATGGGATTTGGGTGGGTAGATTGTTTGGGGTTTTGAGGGGAGTGGTGTTATTTTTTCTGGGGAGTTTTGCGTTTGTGACTTTGTTTTTTGGGGGGTTTTTGGTGGGGGTTTGTTAGGGTTTAGGAGGGAGGATCGGGGGGAGAGGGGTTTGATATTGGGTTTGTGGATTGGGAGTGCTGGTAATGAGTGGATTGGATTGGGTTGTGAAGTTTACATGAGATAGATTTATTGAAAGATAGACGAAGGGCTGGTCCCAAATCGTCTATGATAATGTTTATATAGGTACTAGAAGCGATATTGAGGAGATGAGAAAAGGGGGAACGAACACACAAAGTAGAGAGGGAGAAAGGGATCAGGAGGAAGAGAAGGCAAATGCTGTTGCAACCCAGTTCTACGGTTGATTGTATGAAGAGGATATGAAATATGGGATATGCATGAATGAATGAAAGAAAGAAAGCTAATTTCTTCCACAACCTCAGCATCGTGTTTAGCGGCGGGAGCAACAGCTACGCAGACGAACTTTCAGGTGCTCACGAGTTCGAATGCGGAGTTTGATTTTGTTTGTGATTCTTAGGGGTGAGGGGTGATGGGTGATGGGGGTTATTTGGTCTGGTGGTGGTGGTGGTGGATGATGAGGGATTTGAGGAATGGGAGATGATGAGAATGGGCGACAGAGGGACATGTGGATCGGAGAACTTGGAAGGGAAGTGAAGAAAGAATCAGGAGACGACATCTGGATATATTCAAAAAGACCGAGAGGCGAGAGGGAGGGAAGAAACCCCAAAACGATTCCAAAGAAGAAGAAGAATTGGAAATAACACACACTCGATGGAGTGATTATGATATAATGTTAAAGAATAGGAGGACATGGATGCGTTGGATATCAGATTGCCATCTATATTTATATCGTCAAATAAAGTTAAGATGTGGAGTTGGGAGTTGGGAGTTGGGAGTTGGGAGTTGGGATATTATTATTTATTATAATCCTACAATTTGGTGAATCTATCTATCTATCTATCTATTTCGTTTCATTTAAAGCAATTAGATCTTCACAGCGTACCTATACTCCAAATATCAACCCAGTAAAGTACTTATTTCCATATGATATCGAAATCAAGACTTTTCCAAAAGAAAAAAAAATCTCAATCGTGAAATTTATAGATCATAGGTGTCATTTTGTCTTCTTTTATTTCATTTCATTTTATAGATAGATATTCTCGCTTTTTTTTCAATATCTCGATTTCCTTCCTTCCTTCCTCTCTCCCTGAATTATTCAATATATTCCATCTCCTGCACAATCTATCCTAATAGATACCTACCTACCTACCTAGTCTAGTATCCAATACTATTTATTAACAATAAACCCAACCGATATAAACCCAAGAAAACCTACTTCTAGGTAAGTAAGTGAGTATACAATGAATGCGTTTTCATTCGATAAATATAAGGTTATAGAGATTTGTTGCATATCGTCGCTTTTTATTTCCAGGAGATGGATGACTCGTGGATTGGAATTGGGAGAGGAGGGGGTGGTGCGCGGTTTATTGCTGCTGGCTCGGTGGGTGAGTTGTGGGAATTAGGTACTTTAAGTTAAAGTGCAGATGCAGATGTAGAGTAAAGATTGGGAAATGAGAAATGAGAAAAACCTTGATAGATGAGTTTGTGAATGGAGTATCTGGGTGATAGGTATGTATTTGGTGGTTTGTGAGCTGGAGAAAAGACGGAGGTTAAAATTATAGTAATTACTTTGTTGCATCATCATCATCATCACCATTTTGATTTCATGGTTTGAGATAATGTGGTTTGGATTGATAGCTGGTAAATAAATATCTAGGTTGGGGTTTTTATTGGATCAGAATATAGGATGTATTTGCTTCATGATGATGAAAGTATATAAAAGTTTGTATTATTGTTATTAGTGCTAGTTTGCGGCTCTCTTTAAGGGTCGCGAGGGTAGTAAAGTATTCTCGTATTGAAAGGAGTAGGTTTCATTCATTGAAATAGTAAATATGGTTGGTTCCTGGATTGAAGTTGAAAGAAAGCCCTTTGTATGTAAGATTACTATGTAGGTACTAATTGGCGATGAGTACAAAATACAAAGTCCCTGAGTAGACGATCAAGTACATCATAGGATTCATAGCCCAGGCGTGTGCAATGGATAAATTTGAGATGCATGATTGTATTAACGATATCCTGCATACCTACCTAATGCTCGTATGAAATTTAACCAAGATTTCCAATCGAATACACAGAAACAGATAATCATCCGTCTCCTAGCAAACAATAGCTAACCTTCTACTAGTAAACCCTTCACAAATCAATCAATCGCGTGTTTCCATTACACGATCAACACATGTAATTCATCTGCACTTTTTCAAGCCACCTACGAAATATGCACTTTCTTCATCTCTCCCAAAGCCAGAAATCGATACATTTAAGCGAAGGATGTAAAATATCTCCGTAGGCTACCATCCTCTAGCCTCTAGCTTTTCCATTCTTTCTAGCCATCACTATTTTAGTACCCAAACTATCTCGTGGTCTCCGAGCCTCAACTTGACTAAGTTATTGCTCGTTTACCTGGTACGTATTGAGGAATTACCTAGGTAAGCAAAGCGGGTTCCTGTCGGACCTTTATCTTAAAATACTATACCTAGCGCTCGGATAAAATTTCCCGTGCCGAGTGTGAATGCTGCTTTTGCGAATGTGATTTAGGTGTAGCATGGCCATTTTAAGTTTTTATTATACTCGTACCGAAAATCTCAAAACGGATAAAACGGATGGAAGATATGGAGTATAATTAATTTTGCGAAATTAACTACAAAGTACCCAAAACAAATGATGAAGGAACATTTGATGGGACGGCTAGGTCCCTAGCATCATCACCGGGTCTGGAGGTTAGTTTTCTCGGGGATGAAGGAATGATTGGATGAGAGAGGAGACACGACGGATAAAGACACGAAAATGTCAGGTACCACCGTCCGCGGACGATTTTGTGACAGGGCTTGTATGCGGATGTGCGGCGCGGCGAGGTACAGGTACGGATGATTGGGAGAAACCTGGATGGAGATGCAATATTGAATATTGATGGGGCCTGCGAAAGGTCGGAATCGTGAATGTGCTCGTGGAAATATATCACACGACGGGGCTGCCTAAACTACGCTGTTTTCGAGATGGAGTGCTGAATGTTGTGATGAGGTTACCTGGCTAGATGGGAGGAGGATGAATACTTGGTGGATTGATTGATTGATTGATTGATACATAAGCAAAAGGGAGAATTTTATTTTATTCTGCTCTGTAATTTGAGAATCTTAAGTTTCCAAGGTTGATATCACTTTTACTTTTACTTGTAAACTGTCTAGCTTCTTGAAAAAGAAAGATCCATAATCAAACCACCACTCAACTCTCACGAAACATACGCAAAGATATCAAAATGAAGTTCTCATACACTTCCATCCTCTTCGCTCTCGCAGCTCCTGCACTGGTCTCCGCAGACAAGACCAGCGTCGATGTGTATGTCTCCCTCCATAGCCTCTCGCAATCCTCCCCTCCCTCCCCCAAATTCCCAAATCCCCAAACTAACACTCCCCCCCAGCGCATCCGTGATTTCCGAATTCTTCACCGCCACCCCCACACTCCCCGGCGGCGCTCTCTCCACCCTCGCCACGGCCCTCGCCTCTGTCGAGAACTCCTGGACTACCCAAGCCGCCTTCACATCCTTCATCGAAGCCGTGCATTCCGCAGCCCCATCCTCGGTCGCCAGCTCGATCAGCAAAAGCGGTTTTTACTACAATGAGATCGTCACTGCCGATTGGTTTACCAAGAAGGCTCCAAATGATGTGAAGAAGGCTGTCAGCACTTATATGAGCAATGTTGACAAGGTTGAGTCGAGTGTTTGGAGTAAGGTAGCAACTGAGACGAGTAAAGCTGCGGCGGCCGCGGCGACAGGTGTTCCTGCGGTTGGGGTTATGGGAGTTGCAGTTGCGGCTGGATTGGGAGTTGTGGGAATGATGTAGACTGATTCTTTGATGGTGTGAGATGAGAGGAAGGGAAGATATGATGCGATACGCTTTATGAGATTATGATGCATGGGATGGATGTAATTTGGAGGGAGATATTCTGCTGGATGTTATGAGAATTCATTGAGATACCCTCTTGGGCTACCTTTACAAATATACAATGCACTACTATGCCTTGATATATATCCAGTTCATGTTGTGTCTGTTGATTGAAGGCAATGCTTTGGAACGACAGGAAGATAACACCGCTCCTAAATCTTTTCATGACGATGACAAAGACAATCGTAAAAAAATATTCACCATTCAAAAGCACCATGAAACGATAAATGTATGTGACAAGTTCATTAAACTTTAAGTTATATCTCAACTAAGTGTGTATATTATGCCCATTCCACTCTCGAATACACAAGAAAAAATGAGTGCTTCTCCTCCCAGACCCTCCACCGAATACCCGTTCGTCGATAGCGAACATTTAAAAATCAAAAGTCTATATTGCGCACTCTGTATCGTTTCCATCGTGTAAAATCCTTACTCAGTCATCCCACCAAAGGGGTAATGTCCAAATACAATAATTCCGTCCAATCTGCACCATTTTATACAAAAAGAATATAAAAACGCCTTATTCGTGCACACAACATCCTCCCACCGTGCATGCATTTACACCATCCCATTTGCTCTACACCCTTTGCGACAACCTCTAACCAAAAATGAAATGCAAGATAGCTCTAAGGCTTGCTAAGTTGCTCTTTTCTGAAGAATGTGAAAAATCCACCACAAATGACAAGTTGTAAAATCAACCCGATCCAAAACCATGCGTTTCCAAGACCCGCTGCCCCGTCACTGAAATCGGGGAAGACAGGTCCAGGTCCAATGTTGTTGGGTGCACATGCTCTGGCTACCATGGTAGCTATGGAACCCAAGACTTGAGCCGCAATGAGAGTGAAAGCAATGTGAACACGAGTAAGAGTTTGGAGCAACAGCATACCGAATCCTACACCCTGAAGTGCATCGAGCATACCAAGCCAAAGCCACAATGATCGGGAGAAAATAGCGCTGGCAAGTCCGCTGCCGACCCATGGTACGTATTGTCCAATGGGGGTGCATGACCAGAGCATTTGACACCATCTAGGAGCTCCGAGACCAATGGCGAAAATGGGGAGAACCCAACTGTGATCTTTACTCAAGATGGCGAAGAACCAGAGGAAGGCTGACCACAAGAATCCAAAGAAGAAGATGATGAGAAGGATGATGGCCCATGTAGGAGCATGGCTGGAGGAGAAGAGATAAAGCCAGTTGCGACCATAGAGCGTCGAGAGGAAGAAATTCTGAATTAGGACAGTGACGAAAAACCACATGACAATCTTACGTCTGAAGAGCGAGGCGTAGAACGATGGTACTTTTCCAGGCGCTTGTCGATAATATTCTGGCAATCCGAGGAAAGTGACGAGACCAACCGCCCACATGAGGAACGCGATAGGAAGAACGACTGCAGACATTTTGGGATTGGCAGTTGTGAAGGAAGCTCCGAGACCATCAGCTTGTCGTCTGTTGAGATAAGATCCCCAGAACCAGAGAATGACGACATAAGCCTGTTGTGTTCCTTGAATGATACAGGCACGGAAAACCCAGGCTTTGACGGGAGATCCTCCTTCGTCTCCAAAATTCAAAGCGAAGAATATACTACCCGATGAAGCGGCAACAGCGTACAAACCAGTAGCCACGTTCTGGACCCAACCCTTGCCATCAGCGCTGGCAACGAAAGGAGCCATGCCGAGGAGGAAAAAGGCCAATCCGTAAAAGATGAATGGAATACTGAGGACGTAGATTGACTTGAAGAAGGAGAAGACTTCCCACCACATGATCGAGGTAACAAGATAGATAGTTGCTGTGATGTAAAGTTTCTCTGCAGTTTGACCCACAGTACCAGTAAGAAGAGTGATTTGATAAGAATTGGCTGCAATGATTTGACCGAAGGCGAGCAAGAATGAATAGACCGGCCAATCGAAGAAGCGGTATTGCATGACCAGACGGAGACCAGTGGGTGGTTTGTAATCTTTGCCAAGTAAGAATTGATCATTGGGAGCCGATCCGCCAGTGAGTGCCATGTTATCTTGACTAGAGTTTTGCCTGGAGTGGGTAATGGTATCGTTGGTAAAGCTATCCCGACTGTTGGATCGTCTACGGCTGTCGTGAGATCTTCGTCCGCTTCCAAGGGCAGAGAATGCAGGTGCAACTGAGCTTTTTCCTAATCGTGCATCACGGAATCTGTCGAACCATTTCTTTTCAGATTTCATCAAGTATTCCTCAATACACAATAGTCCTTCACTATTCTTTCCATCCAGACTATCAAGATTCTTGGCAAATTGCTGATAGTATTCTCCTTGAGTATCAGTGAAGAATGGATCGACCTTTTGAAGTTTGAAATCTGTCTTGTCTCCGATGACCGAACTCAAACTAAGCATGGAAGCTCTGTTATTTTCACCACCGGCTCCAAATATCGATGGAGGAGGAAGCAAAGACTCGTGTGCTCCGGGTGTTCCTGGCGACTCCAAACCAGGGGAAGCAGGTATCGAGTGAGTGGAATAGATATTTGAGCCATCCTTGAGACGTGGCAACGACAATTCGGAGTCATTGATATGCAGACTACCAGTATTAGCACTTGGACTTCTCAGTGGAGAATCCGAGTATCCTGGTTGTGGTGCGAGGAATGCGCCTCCAGCAGGACTGGCAGATCGTCCTCTGTATTGCTCTTGTTGTCTTCGGGCTTCTAATTCTTCAGGGGTGAGTACGTATTCATCGTATATGTCGTCACGAACTCGGGCATCTTCATCATCGCTGTCTTCATCCACATCGGTCAGTCCTTCGTCATGTTTAACTTGACCACCCATTCCGATCGATGCATTGCTACCATTGAATCTGTTCTTCATCACGCGATGACCTGGACCAGCTCTGTATCCCAAAGAAAGCTTTCGGTTAAGTCCACCTCCGGCTGGTGGCTGTTCAACACGGGTTGGGGAGGATGGCCTGGTAGAGCCACCAATGGTACTGGCAACATCAAGTTGTGAGGTACTAGCGAGACTGGTACCGAAACTCGACAATCTCTTAGCGGAAGAATAGAGGATGTTTCCTCCATCTCTTCCTCTAGATCTTGGTCTACCAGAATGTTTGGCCTCTTCCTTGTCGTGAATCTTGATTGCTTTACTTTGCAATGTCTCAAGATCATTGACCCATTGAGCGACTGGGAAACGTTGCTTGGCAGATCGTGCTCTCATTATTTGACGAGTTTCCAATTTGGAGGCCAAGGCTTCCTTGATGGCTTGTTTGAATTGATGAAGCATATGGGTGGTGGTGGTAGATTCAACAGTGAACCACCAACCAGGCATTTGACCAAGACCACCAACACGAGCACCAATACCCAAAGCTCCCTTTCTACCAAACTCTACAGCGACAAGACCGAAAGGTTCATCTCTAGATGGAATCAAGGCGAATTCGGCTCCCGAGAAAATGAATGGTGGAAGAGCAGTGAACTCAGGTTTACTGAAGACACGGCCCTTGTATTTTGTCATCATGACATCGAGTTTGAGAGCGGCAAATTTTCCATAAAGATCAATGACAGGACCAACGCAAATAAGTTGAACATTGGGGTTCTCCTCCAAAACAGCAGGCATAACATCAGCAATCAAATCAATACCCTTTTGCATGGACCATCTACCGACGAAAACCAAGAGCTCAGCTTTAGGATTTTGTTCAAGACCAGCCCATTCCTGTGCTTGTCTTTTGAGTTCGCCTCTTTGACTTTCAAAGTCCTGGTTGACAGTCGTCTCGGCCATTGAATCCTGAGTACCATTCCAGTCTCCAGTATCAGAAGGATCAGGATTAGGAAGATTACCGATCTTGCTCAATCCCCAGAAAATAGGATATCTTGCCCAGGAACGCTTTCCGTATTTCTTACTGACACCGACAGCACCGAAACCCTTTTGATGAATTCGAAGATAAGAACTTCCAGCGTGGAGCAAATTGAACACATCTCCGAATTGGACGTACTTGATGGCGACTTCTTCTGGAATATTGTAGACTTGACAGACTTCGCTTCTCTCCTTCTGGTTACGCATAGGCCATAAACCTTGGAACTCGGCGTTGTGGAGGGACAAACAACATGGAATTGTTTCTGGAAGAAGATGTACTGGTGCGACGGCTCCGTGGTAATCGTTGATGTGATACAAATCGACGGGGAAACGCTTGATAGTAAGAGCGATACATTGATTCCAAGCACTGTAGTAAACGGCCGAGTCCAAATCATCCATACGAGGTGGGTATGGCTCAGATTTAGATTGTGCTCTGAAAACTGGTGCATCGAGAAGAACGTAAGTGATGTTTCGTAGAGTATGGTACTGAACCTGAACAGTGTAGGAATTTCCAAGAATTGTGACATCCATAGGCTCAGCTTGCTGATCAATAGGATAATCGATACCGCCAACACAAGGAACGACCCAAATGAGATCTTGATGACCCAAATTCTTTCCCATCAACTGTGCCATGACACCAAGACCTCCAATCTTGATCTTGATAGCCCAATCCTCGATATCGTATTCCATAGTAGCAATAAGTACAGTTCGTCGCCCGGTAGCTGCAACATCAGCTTGAAGTCCAAGTTGTGTGGCGTTTTCGTGGAACATTGAGTGTAATCCTCCCATGACTGTCATTTCTTTCTCAGATTCGTCCTCTTTCTTTTCTCTCTTCAGCTTTCTGCGCAAGGCTAATGGGATATAGTTCTTTGCCTCCTTGACACCGACACTGTTGAGTTTGACAGCGTAGAAAGATTTCATGAACAGCCAGATACTGAGACCACCACTGAGAACAGGAACAATCCAGAAAAGGACAACCATCAACATTTGGTAAGAGCGATTTCCGTAAGGGATTTGATAGTATCTGTAATTACCGTCGTCGATTGCAATTTTGTACCCGAGATATGGTGATGGTGGCACACGTGTAATGTTGATGAGCGCCGTGGACAGCGATGAGGGTGGCATACGGTCAAGAATATTATCACCGTCGATATCTCCCATAACGATAGTTTCATCAGGTTGTCCATCAGGATTCATACCCCAAACATTCACTTGCATGACTAGATATTGTTAGAATGCCTCAGTATATCGAATGAAAATACAACTTACCAGCTGGCCATTCAGTCATAAACTTGTATTCCCAGAGACTGTCTTTCTTGTTCAAAGAGAAACCATTTTCGATACCAGTATCATAACCAAACTGGTTGAATGGACCATTAGCGAACAAGTGCGGAAGACGACGGGACCAGGTGTTAGTTTCTAGATCGGCATGTTGAACCACATCACTGCTACCAGTAAGTTTGCTCCAATATTGCATGATGACGTGATCTCCGTCCCATTTTTGTTTGCTTGTACCAGTCCAAGCCTGTGGTTCAAGTGTGGTATTTCCACCAACATATGGCATCCATTTAGACCATGAACTTCCCCAATTCAAAGAATATTTGAACTGATCCGCTCCAGCAGCTTTGTGGCTGACATATAATGTGCCGTTGTCATACTTGTGAAGTAATTCTCTTGTGAAGTTTGCGGAACCGGGGAAAGTAATAGGATTATCAACTTGTCCAATACGGAACAAAAATGTATCTGTGGCTCCAGTTGAGGAATTTCCAGAGTTGCTGGAGACATTGGTGAGGGTAATCGAGTGGACACCGTTGGATACATTATTAAGCTTTCCTTTAAAAGTCCACATAGTTGGAATTGATCCGACGAATTCGGTGACATTGACCGGACTTTCAAGCAAAGTACAAGAGTATTCGCCGGTAGCACTGGCTAATGTTGCAACCTGCCCGTCCTCTGTTGCTGAGGTGATTGTCATTTTCGAAATGACATCAGAGCACTTCATTTCGGCACTGAAACCAAATTCAATTTCGATGGTTTCCTGTTCTCCGGGGGCAACTGTTGAAGCAAGTCGTGCATCGTGTCCTGGTGAAAATGAGGTAATCATAGGCGAAGGCCCAACCCAATTCTTTTTTGGCACATATGCTTTATACTCGTATGGAACAAGAGTGAGGCTATCAAGACAGCCATTGAAGCCAGTTTGATTTGCGATCCCTAGCTTGAAAGGTCCTGCTTTCAGTGTAACCTCCTCATACGGATAGAACAGGTTCTTGACAGTGACGCCATCAACGAAAGGAGCAACGAGCGCAGTTTCGTTGTCACTGCAATCAAACGAATATGTAATTGTGTCATAATTGTTGTGATAAACCATCCAAATAGACTGATTTGCTTGACCACCAGCTTTAGATAAATCCTGAATACCATCATATTGACTTCGCATGGTACTCCACATTCCGGTTTCGGTGGCTGTACCGTTACTACCTGGCAAGAGGATTTCAACTGTCTGGTTGGAAAGCTGTTGTAGAAACCACCCATCTTTCAAAACCGGGTAGTTGTCTCGCATCTGGTACATTGCCTTGATGATATTTCGAACCGGATGAGATGGATCTCTGTGATCGCGGCTGTTCCACTCATCATTACAACCTTTAGTGCAAGAGTCTCCGGGAAATTGATAGAAGGTACCACTACCAAGGGTGTAGCATCCGTGAGTTTGCCATGCTTGAGAAGGAGACATAGCTTGTCGACCGAAGAGATAATTGTCGGCTGTGTTGTCTAAGACATAAAATGCTTGCTCTTCACCCCACAAGAGCAAAGGGATACCAGGCATGTGTATAGTCGTAATGAAGAGTCCTAGAAGTTGTTTTTGTGTGCCATTCTTGATAGCTGGCCATCTGAAAACATCCTGATTGCTGACTCCGTACATATGTCTTGGATCGAAAACTCCAGTATTGGGGTTGATAAGATCATTCGTTACAAGCATTTCGTTCCACGCTTCTACCCAGTTAGTTGGTGTATCATAACCACTTGCCAAGTTTCCGTCCATTCCCAGGAATCTGGTCAGCGTGCGATAAATACTATAATGGAAAGCAGCGGAGTCGAGCGCGTTTTGGTCAGGATCACGGATGAAATATGCCAAACTAGAATTGGAGGTCATTTGAACCGCGTTTGCCATGCTGGACGGTAACATGTCAGGTTGACGTCCACGCCCGAGATAAATACTTCCAAAAGTATTTCCTCCGGTAATTTCACCAGTAACCATGAAATTTGTCTTATTCACATGTCTTGCACATTCTCTCATTGCGTGACTGAAACTTCCCAATGCATCGACCGTAATTTGTGTCGCTTTATCCACACGCAGTCCATCAATGTCTAATTGTTGGATGATCATACAAGTAAAGATTTCGATTTTAGTTCTCACGGATGGAACCCATTCTCTCAAACGATCCTGGACAGAGGCAAACTTAGACAACTGACGTTGCCAATCGGGGAAGACACCAAAAGCTTCGGTATCACCGTATTGATCGAACTCGGAATCATAACACCCATTCATGAGGTCGGTGACATCTTCCTTGACGGTATATCCAGTGTCAAGCCAAAACCTAGGGTAGTTGCAGGACTCATTGTACTTCGATCCGAAGGAAAAATCCAGATATTGGCGGCCTTCATTACGCCATAGGACTTCGTGCTCGACCAGGGTGAACGGAGTCGAAGAATTTTCATAACCTTTGAAAGCAATCAAGTCTCCCATGGTTCCCATGGTATTATCGAGAATCACATACATTCCCCTGTCATGGATGGCAGTGGTGGTTTTCCTCCACAAATCGATATCTCCAAAATGTTGGTCGAGAAGACTGAAATCCAGAGGAGAATATTGATCCGCACCCCAAGGCATATTGATCATAGGACTTCCGGCGATATAAATTCCTTTTACTCCCATTCCTTGTATGTAGTCCAGACTATCAATGAGACCCTGTAGATCACCTCCATGTCGTAATTGGGTTTGCATGAAATCAGTTTCGAATTGGGTTCCATTGATATCATCGTTCGTTGGATCTCCATTCACGAATTTATCCAGAAAGAAAGAGTAGAAGGGGAAACGCCAATTTTCGGGAGATAAGTGAAATTCGTGCTACGAAAAGATAGGTTAGCCAATGTGCATCTGGATTTTCAAAAAAAATCCACCACTGAAGTTTTTAAACACTCCAAGAGCCTTGAGTGTTCACGTACATGTTCCCATTTTCCATAGTAATCAAAGGGTGATGTTGCCGTCTGATTTGTATTCAGATTGTAGCCCACAAACTTTTCGTCGTAGCGTAAGGCATCGACTTGTGTATTCAACAAGACGCTGCACAAGGCAACGAGAGTTCGCGCGAACATCGTGACAAACGAAACCGACCAGAAACGATATTTAAGTGACCAAAATCATGAATTTTTCCTCATCAACTATTGCCGGATTGTATGTAAAGTTTCAGGAGTTCAAATTGTTTGGGACCAGCAAGATATTAAGAAGGATTCCTCCAATATTCCCAAGTATTATGTAGCTTGCTCGTATGATATCCACAGATAAGTGATCCCAGATTGAACCAGTTCTTCAACACCAAAAAAATTACAACAAATAGCTTGCGGACAAGAATGAGAAATAACGAGCGTGAAAGTCGACCGCAAATCGCAGATTGACGAAAAAGATGTTTGAAAAAACAAAGTGTAGTATGTCTATGATGAGATACTTGAACGAGAGGTAGGAGGCTGAAGTGTGAATGTGTAAAAGATCACTTAAAGACTAAGGACAACTCGGTGTTGTTGCTTGCCCCTAGAGGTCGATCTTACTATCCTGAGCATATCGGATGCCTAAAGCCTACAACCCAGGTTGAGATGGAATATTTTTAATCGTAAGCCATCCTAAAATGGAACAAGTGGGACTAATAGGGCAGTAAAACTGAATTTTGACACGAGCTGCCATGCTAGTTGAAAGCAACGAAAGTCTTGGGAGCCAGGGGTAATCCATACGGGCGTCATGGACGGCCAGTAACTCAGAGAGTAAAAGTAGTGGGGATCGACTTTGATCCATTACTTAGATATCTTTTTCAAATAAATAATCCCCAAACACGAGTTCCACTGTTGTTTTCCGTGTGTGGTTTTACGACCAATGATAATAACAAAATTGGAGGGATAACGCCTAATGTGGCATTCTAGATACCACCGTATAAGCATTGATTTGAGTTTTCGTCTAACTCGATTAAATTTAGCATCTGCCACGCCGCATAGACTTTACCGAATCACGTAAGGATCTTGAGAGAGAAAAAAACGTGAATGGTCTGGCTCGTCCCTCCAATGGTTAGCCATAGCTAGCTAGCTATCCGTACACTATATTTGCAAGCGATCCGGCTCATTGAATCAACGAAATAGCTTGTTTGCCGGTAGATATAAAAGAGTACAATTGAACACAGGTGTTTGGTGTAACCTAATATCGAAATTGTATACCAGATATGAGAAATTGGCCAGGGTTGAAGAACAGCCACATACCGGGGCTCTGGAAGGCTAATTGGTGAGACATCAAGTTTCCCTGATTAGAAGGCTGAGGACTTCGAGCATGGGTAGCCGTTCCGTGTAGGGATATCGTGTTCAGGGATTGGGAATTGGGCGAGAGGAAGATACGAGATTTCTCACGCTGTTTTCCGAGAGAAATATTCTGATACGTACATAATAAAAAATACTGCACTAGGCTCGTTATGTAATGATTAATAACAAATGGAATGGCTCTCCTCTCCTTTGTATGGTAGAATACTCCGTAGCTGTACGATTCGTGAGATAAAAGTCAAGCCAAATAAGCGAGCAGATGGGTGCGACCGATAATCCACAATAATTGGACACAATGTTGACTGAATACGATCCGTCCCTGTGAAAAGTTTTCGCATTGTAAATAAGCTCCAAATGTAAAAAGTTTGTGCCCCTTAACCATTATTCTCATATTTTCCCATATTTATTACTGACTCATATGCGGTGTAAAGTGTAACAAGACCTCCGTTGGAATTTTGGGTATAAATTCAGATGCCGCATGTGTCAATTTTCATTCCTTTTGGTTCCCATTAATGGGAGATGGGATGAATCTGTTTCTGCATTAACATCTGTGCATGTGGGTTGGTCATCTATCAACAGCGACGGATAAGTTTCAGTAGTAGTCTGGAGATAAGCATGGGATGCGATAAATTGCAGCAGAATGATACGTTCAATTAAGGTGTGGCGGGAGAATATCGATAGGCAGGGTAAAGCGCACCAACCACGATTCAATCTGAATTCCTAAGTCCTGACCGGCTCCCTTGTTTATGAGGCCTGTTTCGGACATTTGATAAGCAAAAGTCGAAGATGTTTAGGGAAAACCGACATTGTGCTCCGTAAAGAAGTTCCAGCAAGGCAAAGTCGATGGAAGAGAAGGAAACGACATGCCGGATCAAGGTTTTAGGATAGCCGAGCCTAGTCATCCACCACAATGCCGCTTTGTAATGCTTTCTACACAAATCAAGAAAATTCTCTAGCTCAAGAATAGTTGATGCCAGGTAAATGAATCAAGGTAATAGAAACCAGTTGAAAAGCTTCGCCGATGAATGAAACTCTAAGAAGATTTGCTCAAGATTACCAAGGCATTAAATTACTTGAGTGCTAGCAAGTATAAAAGCTTATGCAAATTTTATGCTGCAATGCTAAAAGAAATGAAATGTCATGTCTGCAGGACTCCCGTTCTTTTCTCCTTAGCTCACATTGCTTTTTCTTCTTCTTTTTCTTCCTCCTGCAGCTTTCCTTGCTTCGATCTGTCTCAACTTCCTCATAATGTCGAAATCCAATGCAACAATAGTAAAGATACTTACCGACGAACTACCCTTGAATTTCAACCCACTGCATCTCGTATGGAAAACGGATTTGACCGTTGTAGTTGGAATCATGATGATCAATCCATCGATCAACAATAAAATTGGAAAGAGACAGAAAAACCTTATGCCAAACCTAAACTTAATGACGGAAATCTGAGGCTGTACGGAGTAGAAGTGAGTATATGTATAGAGTTGGTCCACAGAGGGGCGTCGAATGTGATGAACACGAGAGTCTGAAATAATGGAGAAGTTGCAAGAAGAGATCGAATTTTGTCCGAGGTGTTATAGGAAATCTTGGTAGAAGGCGATGTATGATCTGTGGAACCCCTATCTTGAGCATCACCACACTATTACGGACCCTCCGTCCGAACCCTTTAGTAGGTAGTTATAGGGATTTTTTGGCAAAACTTTGTCCTGAAGGCAGAACCCTTCGGAATACTAGACACCTTAATGCCCTCTGATCAATTCTAGCTCAAAAGCAATTTGACGGCTGCGATAGCTTCCTCAAATATAAATACGGGTACTTTATATCGATTCTCTATGCCATTACCAGCGGCGGTCTGGCTCAATCGGTTTCCAGTAAAAATCACCAAAGTTAACCCAAAAGTTTAGTAAACAATATTACTAAATTATGCGACTATTGTATTAATCAATTCTAGAAAAAGCAGTATTGTTTGTACACCGAGATTTCCCCCCTCAGTAGTAAAATACCAGACCAGAGTGCAATCAATGTGGACTAATTGTACGCAGTAGTTAGTGCTTTAGTGGCCACTACCCCTGACTAGAAAATTCCCACCCATGATACATCCCCTATCTTTTGCACCGCCAAGTCATTATGTGCAGGATTTAAGATTAACAAAGGCGGGGATCTATTTACCATCCACGTTGAAATAGGTACAGTGGCTCAAGAAGTGGTTCATATACGAACAGCTAATTTGTCAAATTCATCAAGGACGTGCCAGCCTGCCAGGTCCCCCACGGCGTCCAACGAGTTCAACAAGACCTTTCTTTTACACATGACACCTCAATCTGGGTTCAAATTGCTGAATTGGGAATTTAGAACTTTCGGAGATCTTGGGATTGACATGATCAAATCGAAGTTTAGAAGCTTAGAACTTAGAAGAACGTTTGCTGGGTAAGTAGGGTAGATCGCGGGTGTTCATTTCCCGTCATAATTACCCTTAATCCTGCTATTATTGTAGGTAAATACCTAGTAATGTTGGTGGCACTGCAGTCTGCTTCTTGATTCTTCTTCCTCCTACTACACCTTTCCCATGTCCCCAAAATTTATTTTTACAACCTACCCGTCCACACTCCCAATTTTAGCCTGATTCCATTATCCTTCCAAATCAGTTCCCGACAAGGTCAGCCCGTTTGGTAGGTAGTACACTTGGAGGATCTCCTATCTACTAGACTGCATCAAGTACAAGCGTCAGGACATCCACCGTGCCAAGAAAATCATATCTCTCTCTATCTCGGGTCGTAGTAGACCACTGACAATTTTTTGCGTCGATTGTCACTCTTTATTGTGTTCTGCTGTCAAAGAAAGCAAATTGATTACATTGTCGACGCCAATCTAATCAGCTTCTTCTTTGGGGGTTCAGCCTTCTTTGTTTATATGCGACATTGAAGATAGTGGCAGTATCGCGTTACGAGTTTACGATTCGAAATCATGTTGACCACGTCGGAGAGGAAAACTTCGACGGCATTCGTTACTTGGTCAATGTTGTGGGTGGTGTTGTTGACATCCTTCGTGAAAGATGTTCACGCTGCCACTTCAGACGATTGGAGAAGCCAATCTATATATCAAATCATCACGGATCGATTCGCAAGAACGGATGGCTCGACTACCTATGCGTGTAACAACACAGCGCAACTGTATTGCGGTGGGACCTTTCAAGGAATTATCAACCAGCTAGATTACATCCAGGACATGGGATTTACGGCTGTGAGTTTGTCTATCTCAGCTTCCCTTTACGCTCTTCGTATGAACGATCCTTCTCTCTGTCGTGTCTCGTACGACCGTCGCGACGAAAGACAGGAAAATCCAATAGCCTGGACATCGTGAGCTGACTTGATGCCAAACACAGATCTGGATTTCACCGGTTGTACAGAATATTAAGGAAACAACGGAATATGGGCAAGGCTATCATGGATTCTGGAGTCAAGATATCACTAAGATCAACGAACATTTTGGAACAGCAGATGATCTCAAGCTCTTGTCGTCGGCCTTGCACGATCGTGGCATGGTAAGCTGCATTCACATTCGCAACTCAATCATATGGATCATGAGCTCTAATTCAATTGTGCGCACTATAGTATCTGATGATTGATGCGGTTATCAACGACATGGCCTACGCAGGGAAAGGGAGCGCGGTCGATTACTCTACTCTAGTTCCGTTCAACAAAAAAGAATACTTCCACCCTTTCTGTTATATTAGCGATTATTCAAACGCAACAAACTTCCAAAATTGTTGGCTGGGAGACGATACAGTTTCATTGCCAGATCTGGACACTGAATCTGACTTTGTCAAGCAAACATGGGAAACCTGGGTAACAGAAATGGTCGCCAATTATTCTCGTATGTACTTCTGATCATGAATCTTACTTATCCCTTGCTCTTTCTGGAAGTCTTGGCTGTGGGGAAAATCTGGGGAATATTCATGCACAATACAATATATTGCAACAAGAGTGGGCTAACATAAACCCAATCTCTAGTTGATGGCCTTCGTATCGATGCCGCCAAACACGTCGACAAGCCTTTCTGGCCTGCCTTCCAAAAGGCCGCTAATACATTCACTATTGGTGAGGTCTTTGACGAGCTGCCTACAAATGCATGCGAATGGGCTGTCGATGCTCTCTCTTCTGTCCTCAATTATCCTGCCTGGTATTACATCACATCTATTCTGTCAAACTCGACGAATGGTATGGGAAGTTTAAGCTACCAATTCGATCAAACCCAACGATACTGTTATGATACTACACTTCTCGGTACTTTTAGTGAGAATCATGACGTTGCTCGTTTTGGATCCTACACGAGTGACGTGTCTCAAAGGAAGAATGCCCTCACATTCGACTTTTTTACAGACGGCATTCCTATTGTATATTACGGAGCCGAGCAAGGCCTTGACGGTGGGGGCGACCCTCAAAACCGTGGAGCTCTTTGGCTAAATCCAACTGGGTATGATACTACCGCAGTTCTGTATCAACATATCAAAACGATGAACACCGCGCGCAATGCCGTCAACAATTACATGATAGCAACCAATTACTCTAATTGGAGTCCTTATTGGGCATACAAAGCCTCGGTCATAAAACAAACAGACGACGTATTGGTGTTTAGGAAAGGGATGGTCCATTCGATCGTCACAGCTATCACCAATGTCGGTACCAAGGGAGCGGCTGTTGGACCTTACTATATCGAAGACACCAATTTCAGCCAAGGAAATCTCCTCATTGAAATCTTGAGTTGTAATAGCACTGTCGCAGGATTCGGCGGATCGTTCACCCTCACCTTGACAAATGGAGAGCCACAGGTATGTCGACATAGTTTCAACGCATGTGCGTAATGTTTATGAGTGCTAATTTTAAAAACAGGTTTGGATGCCGGGCTCCCTTTTGGTCAACACCACGCTCTGTCCAACTCCCATGAAGAATGTCAACAAAACACATGCCTCCTCCACCAGCACATCTCTCTCATCTCACACATCACCATCATCAGGCCCAATTTTTACCGCCTTTTTACTATCATCGCTGTTCTTCTTCTCTTAATGACCCTTATGTAAAGCATTGGGTTGCGTTTTGGCGTTTGGGCTTGAATTTTTGGGGAAAGGAATAATCGCATAATTACATGATTGCAGGTAGTTTGTCACATTTTAAGATTGCAGAGAGAGTAATTCAGCACGGGATACGGGTAGGAGTAGTTGCATCGTTGATGGATTATGAATGGTTAAACTTCATGATAGGCGATTAGAAAGAACATCCACCCCACAAAGTGAGATGAGTTGTCGGAGAAATGCGAATTGTACACAGACATGGGGGATAGAACATGTCGTTACATATTTCTTGTATATATTTTAAAAGAGGAGGGCTAAATTCAGCAAAAAAAGGACAAAGAAAGGGGCATGTATAGATGAATCTCAATACAAATGCCACCAATCTTCCAAATTCACATTACCTTGTGTAATAATGTGTTTTTATCTCGGTATGCCTTCCACTGTAATTAAATATCCAGCTCCTTGTGAGTTTGCAAATCTACAATTCAATTCTCATTTTATAAATTGAAATGAAGTCTTCTCTCTTGGTAGCACAAAACTATGGGAATTTCACTTCCACAAACTTACACAACATCACACACCTTGGGGCGTACAACACACAGCCACCAACAAATTTTGCCTATGCATAAGGTTATCTCAATACAATGGATAGGTATACTATGAAAAGAATCGTAGGGTGGCTGATAAGGCTGAGTAAAGCATTCTGTGTGTAATGCAGTATCAGGCTCAGACTACCAGATGAGATCAAAAGTAAGAGTTTCATCTGTCAGACTCAGGGGAAATAATTCATCTCATGTAAGTCAGGCGGACGCAGGGGCATTCTTTCAGGGTGCGCCGCTGTGCCCCTCGCCGCTATACACATGGATACGAAGCAACAGCGGATACGAAATGTCGGAATTATCATTCAGGGGCGTGAACCTCGTTGCTTCAATATGAGCCTGAAGTCTGTAAAGGATGAGACATTGTATTATTAATATTTAATAGCTGAAGTCAAGAGAAACTTGGTATCCATTGGTAATGCCCTTGGCATTCAGTGGTCGTTTTACGGATGGAGGATTTAGGGCTGGGCCGCGCGGTGGGAGTTACGTTGTAGTGTGGCACGAGAAGACAAATACCTAGGTATCTGCAGTATACCTGTTATGATATCCTAAGGCCGAATTTGACAAAAAATAATATCTAGGTACCAAGAGTCCGGGATGAATATAAAGCGTGGAAATTTTCGTATTGATTTATTCAATTGTGTCGTACCCACCCACAAACAAGACTTCTCACGAGTTAGCCAAACTGAGTGTTAAACACCAGCTGCATGCCTCCATGCTTAGAATATTGGAGAAGGATGACCGGTGACGTCCAAAGAACGAATCTTTACGATCTTCATCAGAGCCTACACGTCTGCCAAGACGATATGTCAGAATAGGAGTGCCGGAGTTCATTGCCTTCTACCGGATGATTGGAGCGCATCTCGTCATCCAAGTCCCGGTGAGGATGCGGGGTATACTTGTAAAATTTTCCGCATTCTCCATTTTACCCCTCATATTATTCTACGATATTGGTATCTGATTGATGCAAAAGGTTGAAATGTCTTAGGATGGAGAAATTATAAGTCTAGAATAGGATCAATGGTACACTGCAAGCTGCATGTGTGGGACTCTTACGAGAGTCCGAGGTAGATAAATACTAGAAATATCGTAGACAGATTGCAGTTTTCATGTTGGTTTTTTGAAATTATCGTGATTTGATTTTGAAAATGCGCTCTCTCAGTTGTTCTGGGCAGCAATGGCTGCTTCTCTCTTTGCTTTCTCAATCCATTACTGCACTCCCACAGAGTATCAAGCCCCGAATCAACAATGGTCTAGCCATCACTCCACCCATGGGGTAGGTATACCCGTTCTCTCCTGATTTCATTGTCAACATTTCTAACCGAAAACTAGTTGGAACTCTTATAACCATTATTCTTGTTCCCCCAATGAAACTATTATCCATAGTAACGCACAAGCTCTCGTTTCTCTTGGTCTCTCTGCTCTCGGTTACCATTATGTGACTGTAGATTGCGGATGGACTTTGCCTGATAGAGCTTCTGATGGAACACTAACTTGGAATCCTGACCGATTTCCAAGTGGATATCCAGCTTTGGGAACTTTCATTCATGGGTTGGGCTTGGGTTTTGGCGTATATTCGGATTCTGGGGTGCAAATGTGTATGACTGGAACTCCAGCACAAGTGGGAAGTCTATGTGAGTTTATTACTGATTGTTACGGTTGAGATCGCCAAAAGAATCAGTGGAAAAACTGGGCTTTCTAGGAATATTTTCCCATTTGAAAGGTTGGCGCAAGGAAAATGAATGCTGACTGCCAAAAGATCACGAATTGACAGATGCACAAACCTTCGCCTCATGGGGAGCAGATCTACTGAAATGTACACTTCCAATTCAAATCAACACAACGAAGTTTCAAGCTAACAATCTCAGATGATAATTGCTATTCCGATGCAGCAACTGGGTTTCCAAACACCAATTATGCACCTTCGACATCTCCATCTCTCAGATATCAGAATATGACCAATGCTTTAGCCACTCTCAGTAAACCCATTCTTTTCCAGATCTGCGATTGGGGCGTTGATTTTCCTTCTACGTGGGCTCCAGCCATGGGAAACACCTGGCGCATCACCAACGATATTATCCCATCCTATTCCACTGTTTCACGAATTTTGAACCAGGCTGTACCACAAACGTCTTTCGCCGGTCCTGGGCATTGGCTCGATCTTGATATGTTGGAAGTGGGGAATAACGTCTTTACCACTACTGAGGAACAAACTCATTTTAGTTTATGGGCGATTCTGAAAAGTCCATTGGTCATCGGAGCCGCATTAAAGGATCCGTTGACGAGTATTAGCTCTGCCTCTCTGGCTATTCTTAGCAACAAAGATGTTATAAGCTATAACCAGGATAGCTTGGGTGTTGCAGCAAGTTTCCGAAGGAGGTGGACAACCGATGGATATGAAGTATGGGCCGGACCATTGAGTGGAAATCGCACCGTCGTGGCGCTCATTAACCTTCAAAATACGGAAAGGACACTTACTTTGAATTTTCCAGATGTGGGACTGCAAAAGGCAGGTACTCTCAAGGATATCTGGGCCAATATCAGTACGAGGAATGCTCTGACCTCGTGGTCTGCGAATGTGGGTGCACATGGAACGATGCTTCTGGAACTCGGGGGGACAACTACAGCGGGTACATATGCCACTGATGACGCTGCTGTTTCTGGGTATGTTTATCACCGTAATTCCTTGTTCTACCTGTAGTACTTGACGACTAATTTGATCTTAGCTCAAACATCACATTTTCTAAGATCTACGCCCAAACCTCGAGCTCTAACTATACTGCTACACTACATTTCAATACCACATCTACCTCCTCAACGACCTTCACTGTTGCCTCAAAAAAATACACTCTTCCCGCTGGCTCAACTTCCCTCGCTGTAGGCCCCCTCTCATTCACAGCGTCAAGCACAAACACCCTATCCGTAGTCTCCTCCTCCACTCTGCTCCCATCCTCCCTCACCATCACATCTCCTCCCGCAACATTCTACTCCTCATCCAGCATGAGTATCTCCGGCACCGCCACGCACGTAACATGCAGCACCAACTACTGTACTCCAAGCGGCACCAAAATCGGCTATTTAACGCCCAGCGGCTCCGCTTCCATTACCGTCAATTCTCCTTCAACATCTACTGCCACTTCTACAAAATACCTCTCTGTGTACTTTTGCAATAATGATATCGCATTCAGTACATCGTGGACTACAGGCACCAATACAAGAAATATGACGATTAGCGTTAATGGCGTAGTGACACGCGCAGAATTTCCACTGAGTGGGAAGAGTTCGGAATTGTTCGGGACAAAGGGGTGGCAGGATACCGGTATATTTGGGGTATTGACTAGTGGGTGGAAGGTTGGAAGTAACGTTTTGACATTTGGCAATGCGGCGGGAGGATTGGTGGATTATGCGGTGGATTTGGTGGGGGTGGATGTTTATTGGTGATATACTGGCGCTGATGAAATAAATAGAGGTTGGATTTGGAAATCACGTAGTCGCACTGGTATATATATCTCTTGGAAATTGCTTCAAGTTCTGGTAGAAAGTAATATTTGCATCGAATTCATGAATATATACAGCTCAATCTATTGGTCAGAACTATATATATGTACACCAAAGCTCGTTGATTCAAGATATTCACACGCTATGATGTACTCTGTAAATTGCCTCACTCCATTTAGTCATTCCACGCTTATGTGAATGTGATGTTCACGCTGTTCTGTCCTTGGATTCTCGGGAAAAACTATAGCGGCATTAGTATTGTATTGGGTTCGTTGTGCTTGAACAGGAAGCGAGGTAAATGAAGGGGTAATACGGAAAGGGAAGCGAGGTATGCCAAATTACCAATCCAATTTTAGAAAAAAACTTACTTCAAGTGTTAAAATAACCTTCTGAGATGAGCTACTGATAGCAGTCAATCCTGCAACAGGAATCGTCAGTCCAGTACTACTGCTCGTCCAGGCGCCCCAGGTCCATCGAGCTTGCTGTAATGGTCCCAAATACTGGGTCCAAGCATCACCAGAAACCATGTACGACCCATCTGCATTCAAAGCCTTAATAGCTGCGATTTGTGGTAATCCCGCATAATTGATTGGGATTGTGAGGTCTGTAGTAGTTTGTTTGGTGAAGGAAGTTTGTGAGAGGGTTGGAGTAGCCCATTGCACGATTTGTAGCTGGGAGGGAGCGCCAGCAGAGAAAGTCAAAGTCAAGGTCGCTTTGATACCGGCGGCTGTTGTGGCGGAATAGAGGGTTGCGAGATAAGCTTGATTGAAAGTTAAGACACCGGCTGAGGACATGCTGTACGAGGTTGTTGCTAGTGTTGTGCCCGTGGAGGTTTTGATAGATGTCAGGGTATTTCCGTTCAAGAGGTAAGGAACAGATTGTGCGACGACAGCATCGCCGACTTTATGGAAGAGATAAGCTGAAGAGTTCCAAGAGGTGGCGAGATAATCTGTCGAACTGTCTGCGAGTGAGTTGGAGACTCCTTTAACACCGTTGAAAAGTATAGACATGGAGATAGGATCAATCCAGGTATTTGTAGTACGATCCAAGAAATCGAGTCCGTTGTCCCAGATTAAATGAGCAAAATTGAAATTCTTGGCGGTTTTCACAAAATAGTCTGTATACTTCCATCTAGCGGCAGGCTCAACAAATTGAGGTGTAGCTTGCCATTCTCCAATCAATGTCGGGATGCCTGTGAAGTTACCTGCGAATTGTTGGAAGTCTGATGTCAAGGTGGCTTTATCGGCATCAGAACCCCAGATGGTATCTCCCCAAGCGTCAAAGATCAACATGTAGGGTGAGTAATAATGGAATTGAAGACCCCAAGGTTGACTTGTATAAGTTGTGGGTTGGGTGAACCATTGCTGAGTGTAAACTGTGTTCATCTGAAGACCTGAAAGGGTGACAACTCTTTGAGGGTTGTAACCTCCAGCCTGGTTGATGGCCGTAAGGAAGAGAGTGTTGAGTTTGTTAAGTTCGTTCGCATTCTCTTGTGTTGTTCCAGGTGGCTCATTGATAGCTTCAAAGAGCAATTTACTAGATTTGCACTTCATTCTCGTTCCGATTTGAGACCAAAGGGCGGAGAATTTCTCTTCGATCATGGTAAGATTGGCCCCACTAGCAGAGACATCTGCCCAAACCCAAGAATCATGATGGACATTGAGAATAACGTACATTCCGGTAGCAAGGGCTTGGTCTACGACTGTTTCAACTCGATCCATCCAAGTGGTATTGACGGTCCAACTGGGGGAAGAAGTTACAAAATGATACGCCCATGTTACTATAAATCTTGTCAGTACTATTGAAATCATGGATGAGATGGAATTGGAGTGAGATTTTACCTGGTATTCTGACACTATTGAATCCCTCAGCCTTCACTGTTGAAAAGGTAGCAGCAGTGACAGCAGGGTTATTCCAGGATCCTTCATCTGGAACAGCATCCAATGTATTCCCGAGATTCCACCCTGGATTTAATGCGGCGAATGCGGCAGAAGCAGTGATTGGGGTGAATGCAGCAGTGCATGCCGATTGGACCGTGGAAGTTGCCGTCGAACTAGTTTTTGAGGATGAAGTTGCGGATGTGATTGGCTTAGAGATTGTAGACGTTGTTGGTATAGAAGTTGCGGATGTGGTACTGGACTTCGTTGTCGTAGTCAGAGTTGTCGGTACTGCAGTGGTAGCAGTACCCGGAAGACACTGAGAGTAATCTACAGAAATGAGTATTTCTTCTTCATGTAAAGGTACAACTTGATGGGGTTCTTACACGAATTTTGAGATTGACAAACATATCCAGTAGCGCAGGTAGTCGCCCCAGTCCAACCATTCCCACCACCTATCTTTAAATCAGTAACTAGGTATCAAGTAATGATAATACACGTTGGTGGAAATTTACATTGAGTATATCCTGCAGCCTGGGAGTATACTAACTCCACTGCCAAGGACAGCACGCTGAAAATTGCAGCAGTTTTCATGGCTTCAATGAGACCTCTATCAAGATAGAGAGATTAGAGACAACTACTTCTAATAGATTAACATCAATGGGACAGTATCATCTTAAGTACTTTAGCACATATTGCAATTACTGTACAGAATGATCCCATAACAATCCCGTCGGGCCATGGCATTCACTTGATCGCCAGACTGAGTAGGGAATCCGTCCGTAAATTAAAAATCCATTTACTAAAAACTTCAGCATGTAATTCCCGCATACTCGGCAACAGATCTTCCGCCCCTTCATGGCTCGAAAGAGATATCACGAGGTGAATTAGAGGGTTATTATGTACGGGGCTCCCGGGAGTGAATTGAAGATATAGTTGAAAAAGGTTTAAGACAGATTGCCGAATGTCAGGGGAATCGCTATGATAGGGTGGGTAAAATGATTCTTCAATATAGGATATTTGCCGCCAAGAATACTGCCGATATGTGTCGGTGGCAGCGGCCCGGAGTGTGGGGAAATGGACCCAAGAGATTGTTCTCGTGATACATGAGTGAGATTAAAGGAAGTAAGATGGAAGCATTTGGGAATAGTTACAGCTTGGTTGTAACAAGCCAGATACGACTGTAGCGGTTCCACTTGAGGACCGACACATCAGATCTCGCCCATTCATTGCACTGAGTTTAGAGTTCAGCAAATGGGAATAAAGATGGGCGGGTATATTGTGAATTGTGGATTTGAATAGGTCAATCGTGAAGCAGTCCAATATTGTATATTATCCTGCCTCGCAACGGCTAGAAAAAACGAACACCAAGCCCAAAAGAATGAGAGCAATCTGAAAATGGCTCTCTTCCACAATCGAACTTAAATTTAGTTCTGTAATTTGAATTCTTTCGAATCAATGAATGAGACTTTTTACTTCATGGATTTCTTTTCTCAAGAATTCCAATAACGATCATTGCTTTATTGTTTTAATATCGAACTTCGATTGAGGTGTAGAATTTCGGTCTTTTCTGTCTGTCGCGGGTATTGGGGCCAGATACATCACGTGAATGAAACATTGTTTGTTTTACCACGTGATTATATCAAAATATTGACACTTAAATACAAGTTCTATCAACGCAATACACAATCGTGACGATTTAATTTTGATCATAGATAGAATTCAAACTGTCCACGAGGATACTAGCATTTGACGAGTTTGTAATTGGTGGTAATCATGTCTAATTCTGAGAGGACTCGCAATCTTAAGGTTCGAGGGTTCCTTTGGGAGACCCTCTTACATGCCAGGTTTAGATACAGGCAAGCGGCGCGGACTAACTACTCATCGATTGGTTACATTGTTGGAATCTTTATTCTGAAAAATTAATAGTTAGTTGGAATACGGTTTAGCGGTCGATTTAAGCGAGCACCTATACCAGATTCCAACCATCAAAAGTGCCCACACCCGACAGTTTCTTGAAGACTAGATTGGTGGAAGGTGTGATATCCTTCGGCCAATTTCAGGCGCACAGACAGTAGCAAGTATATGCCAAATTAAGGACGTTATCTTCATATAACAATCGGGCTTCTGGCGCAATGGCAACGCGTTTGACTTCGACTTCTGTTAGAAATAACAGTCCTCTCCATCAAAAGATTGCAGGTTCGATCCCTGCGGGGCTCATTCTCCCTTTTGAAAGTCTGGAGGTCTAGGAGGATCGTTTTGCAGTTGAAAATGTGAGAAATAGTTGAGATTTGAGGAAGTTGTGCAAGTTTGAAGTTTTGGTGTGATAGTCGGCTCTCTATTGGTAAGCGGGCCGCCTAGTTCCTACAAGAACTTCCAAGAAGGCTTTATCTATGAGATGTGAACTCAAAGTGAGAGAGCGGGAGTTCGTAGGGTGCAAGGAAATTTGAGTGACCATGTACCTAGCTCGGTAAATACGAGGAAGTGAGAATAGCTTCCCATCAAAATGTTTTTACACAATGATAATTAAAGCTACCTGTCTTTTCGATATCCCATAATCACATAGTTTCAGAGTCATGTCCCGTAACTTTTAGGTTTTCGAGCCTAATCATATCTTATAAAATTCATAATAGCTTAAAAAACACTCAACCGATTAAAAGCGAGGACAGTATTGTATTTTCCAGTCCCCTCATATAAATCTGTTCAAAACAAACAATTTCTTGGATTATGATATATTACGCTATCTGCACTTTTACCCAAAATCCGATCTGCAAGATGTGGGATTATTCGGCACGGAACCAAACTGCCAAGCCCTAAAATATTCCACGAAAATTGAAGCCTTGGCACCGCATTTTTTTACGGGCCCTAAAGCATATGAGCCAACCCAGAACAAGATCTATTAATATCAACATATACCTCCTCTCCTTTCAATCTTCTAAATCGTCATCTCTCCCTTAGCCTAATCCCCCAACCTCGAATCTTCGAATTTTCATCCACGTCATGCTATCAACACCACTTCAAATAGGTACATCTTCACTTCTTTGTATCTGCATCCAGAATTGGAGTACATGCTTCTATGACAACGGCATTCACCAATTAAAAACGTGAGGGCTTCTAGCGCAAAGGCAACGCGCCTACCTGACTCCGATTGTTTTTCGGAAGCGTAAGCTACTGTTGGTATGCAGGAGACTCGAGATTCGAGAAACACGGGGCAGAAGGATATAAGCCTGACCAGGAGGGTGGAAAAACTTCCATTTGAAGTCGGCGGGTGGCTGATTGAGGTATGGTGTATGGATATCATGCCATGGGTTGACATGTGTGGATTTGTATGTGTGGTTGCTTTGGAGACAAGTGAACCTGAGGATTTCAGACAAGTGGCTCTCCGAGCCTGTCGCTTGTCCATTTGCCTCGAGATTTCATCATCAGTATTGTCCTTTGCTCTCCACTGTCTTTGGATTTCCTTCTCGGTGAGAATTTCGCAATGACATCTCAATTAACTCGAGTCAGCTGCTGTCAAAAGAAGTAACTCTTCTTGGAAACCCCTATAGAACTCAATGTAAGATATCATAGCAGCGAAGAAAAGGCGTTGAGAATTCTCTGCGGAAGTTGTCTTCTCTCAAGAGTGTAGGGGAAACTTGGAGAATTGTTTTTTTTCTTCGAGTATTCAAAAACAAGTCATTTTGTTTCCTTGAAAGAAGGTTGCCGATAACAAAACGCCTCCGATACCAGACAAATGGCAAAAAATGGAGTTTGAAGAGGATGATGAAGTCGCGGTTGTATAGATCGAAGATTCAAAAGATACCGTAGAGGTATAGTGCTCGAGAGACTGAAAAGTAAATCTATTGCAATTTGGACCACTCCTAATTCACCAAATGAAAGGAAAAGACAAGTAGACGTTCAGTTGCTTGCTTGAATCTACTCATGAGTCAAAACCTGAATTCAGGAAAATGTAACCAGTGGAAAGGTTTCATCTCCACAAGTTCCTACCAGCAGTGAGAGAATGGATGCCAAAGGCATCTTGGACAAGGGCTTTAAGCCTATAAATATTGATCTGGTCGAGTTTAGTGAGAGAAGTTTTGTCTCAGGGGCTGCAGCAAGCTGCGGCAAACGTCCTTGAACTGTCCATCAGCTCTCTCATCAACCTCATTCCAAATTTATACCGGAGATATATCATCTTCTTGTCGCCTCATCCCTCTTTCCATCGCCCCCACTTCCCTCTCATCCCCATACTATCTCCCTTTCTCTTCCTTTCTATTCCTCCGCCCGCCCCCTATCAGCACCTACCTTCTCAACACTCTCACCCTCCATCCTACCACTTTTTTTTCAACCTTCTCCCTTTTTACTTTTTCCTCTTCCGGCTTTCTTTCCTTTTTCTTTTTTCGTTTTTCTTCCCTTTTTAACTCTCTTTCTCTCTTTTCCCTTCTTCCTCTCCTCTTCCTTCTTCCTTTTCCCTGCTGGTAATGATGCCCGGCTGTAATTAATTCTCCTGTCGAAGAGCAACCCTTCCCCTCGTGGCCAAGGTCACCAAGCACTGAGTAAGAAAGCTCTCTTCCATCTTTCCACTTCCCATTCTTATATACCAGCAAGGCCGTAAGCCAATTGTTAAGAATGATGTCCAGCTTTTGGATTCAACGTCGCTGCGCAGGATGGCATGCATGTTCTATTGTCCTCTCAAATTATGGTCATCTCACACACCGAAACGATGGCGAACCTTTCATTCGGGTCGTCAGACTCTTGACTCATGACCAGGCAGCCTTCCTGAAACAATCTATGTTTTCATCGCAAGTTTAGTTGCATGGCATCGTTATTCCGTGCGATATACACAAAACCTGTAGTTGAAAATCTTCAACATGGTCGCTTTCGCAACTCCTCAGCTGACCCATCGGAGCATATATCTGAAAGAAGAAGCCTGTGATCATTACATACCAGAGAGAAACTCCTGCGTATTTCTCTTGTCATCAACTGCATCCTCGTCAGGCTCAGCTGTAACCGACTCATCTCGTTCCTTGCGAGTCTGGGGTGATTGTGCTTTCTCGGTTAATCCGTATTGTTTGCCCGGACTCAGTCAACGGATCTAGCTTTTGATGGACAGTCCCTCGTTCTACATTTATCGGCGGCGTTTACCTCCACCTCAATCCTTTTCGAGTTCATTCCATCTGCACCGACATCTATATACTCATTAACTGTCACAATCCGTTCTAGAGTTTAGTTTCCGATGGCTGTAACGTGCACTGTCAAGAGAATGACATCCAAACCTTCAACCTTTCAGCTCGATTATTTTCAACTCGGTTTTCTTCCTGTTACTCAAAGCTGATGCAGAGCTGTGACAGTCTTTGTATCTATAGCACAAGTCTCCTGTTCCGGTATGAAGGTATACTCAGTATTGGATGTCTCCCAAAAGCTGAGGCCATAGAAAAATATGTAGTCACTAGCGGTTCGTTGAACAATATGCTGGTAGGTTCTCCTAGGTTGGTGTATGTGAGAGATGAACTGCTCTGATGCGGACTAGTTGTACCCTATCTCGACCAAAATCTTGCGCTCGATCCAGTTTGGCTGATATAATTCTACCATCCGGCCCTGACTGTGCGCATATTTCTTTCGAAAGATCTATTCGGAGTGCGCGTCAAGCGTCATATTCAGCAATGATCTCTCAGCATCGAAAATTGAGATGTCGAGAGCACGAGTGTGAGAATTTAATCGTCATAACGTCAGGTACAGCTCTCGAGCTCGTCTCGTTGGCTCGTTGTTTCTCTTGGGCGAATTGATGAATGTGCTTTTATATCAACCATCTGCTCGGTTTTGTGGTTATGCAAACAGTGAATAGAAGCGGAGTTGGACCATTGAATCAACCACACAAAGGTGAAGCTTTTCAAGGTAGCGCGGCTTGGTTTAGAAAGCATAGTGTGGCCATAGTATCGTGAAAGCCGATCTCAAACATTCTCGTTACAAAGAGCAAAATCATTTCCATTTCATATTGAGCAAGTGTAACTGTTTGAGTAACGTATCAAGTGTAAAAAACATGTGTATATCAATTATACACATAGAAAACTACCATAAAGCCGTTGCAGGCTTCACAATCGCGCCCTCACTACGAACCTCCTCCCAGACCAAATTGAAGTTGCTAACTGCGTTTTGATACGCAGCAACCGCCCGCGCCTGCACTCTCACTGCTTGCAAAGCTTCCCACGCCACCATTTCTACGTTTCTGCTCGCAGAAAAACTACATGAACCTTAGAATTCTGAACCACGTGTCAAATTTCGAGACAAAAGGGCAACTTACTTGACTTTGACAGGGGGAAGAATTGTCGGTGAAGCTAGCTTGTCCGAAACATCTTGCGGAATGATAACTCTCTATCTATGGTTATTAACGATAGAATTGAAGTGAAGGATGTCAACTTACTCTTGGTAACGGTCTCTCCCGGTTCGGTCGCGATGGTAGTTCTTCGCACGGGGAATTTTGATGATGACGGTTGCGGATCTTTGGAGGAATTGTTAGCATTTGTCGCATAACGCAGTGTAAAATGTGAAATGTAATCGAAGGATGTCAGCATACAACCTCAAGTTGGATGTGTCAATTGATGGCTGTATCAATTGATGGATGATCTTGATGAAGCCAATTGAACTGATTGATGTTGATTGAATTGATGAACCATTCGAAGGAAGGATGGTAATATTTACAAAAGCTCTTCATTTCCTGGGGTGGCATTGAAGAAGAAGAATTGAGAATATTATCTAGGCATGGTGGGACTTCGCTAAGAATGAGCATTTTGAAGGAGGAAGGAACCAGGACATCAGGTGACTCTCACTATGTATGAATATATTGGTGGTGATGGTAGTGGTGGTTGCTCAATTTGGAAGCCACAAAGAGGAGCTAGGCATCACCATCACTTCACCTTCATATTTTCAGCATTTTTAGTCGTAATTATGCGACGAAGCCAAGTCAGAACTGATGACCCAAGAAGGGAACCCAGAGCCAAGGATACGAGTGATTATTTTGAACTCACAAGAGAACAAGACATGTGACACTAGCATTGAGGTGTAACAGGCTCTATGAAAAATACTTCATTACCTGCACATTTGTCTTTCTCAGTATCTCTCTCGAATCTCCAATGTCCTCGGCGGATTCTTGAAAATCTATCTTAAAATGACCTCCTCCATCTCTCTCGCTATCAGTCTCTAGCTACATCTTAATCTCAACGCCTTATTTCTTCAGTTTCATTTCGAACTCTAGCTAAACACTCCACCGACTATTCTCATATCACGACATTATCTCACCTTCATGAAATCTGCTGACCCTGATTCGCTGATTCGATATATGGCACTATAGGTATGCGTGCTCTTCGCCTTCAACCCATCATACTTCGGAATACCTATACTAACACGCATTATAGAATCCAGATCGATCAATCGTGAACATTCGCAAATTCATTCGAAGAACTTTTGTACTTTCTAGAATCAGTGGAGAAGATATGCTTGACTCGACGAGTCTGACTTCAACGAAGACATCACTCAAAGCTTTGAAGCAGGATAAACTTCTTCATTGACAAACCAGCAAGGGTTTGAATGTCTAAAAGAAGTTAAAAATCCAAAAATATTTTAACGTTCTAATCAAATCTAATATCTCAAATCATTTGAATGTTATGTTTGAATTGGGGGATTTGACAATCTTTGTTATTGGGCTACAGTCCAGACTATTGGTCACTCTGTGACCACAAAACAATGATAAGTTGTTAGGACTTTCCTTTGCAGTAAGGCCGAATGTGCTTGAGCAACTTCATTCTAAAAGACGATATGTTCGATAGATACGGCAGGCTTTCTATGACACTATCAGCCAATGGATGAAGGAATACCAGTATCTTAAGGATAAGCACCTTATTTCGATCATCATCATCATCCACATCATCAATAATGATCACTGTTGCCTCAAATTCGCATGAAAGGCTTCAAAGTCGCTCTACGAACGGGCTACTCCATCTGGTTCTCGCAATTTCTTTCTGGAAACGATACTATGAAAGATAGTACAGCTAGCAGTGAGCCCCTCAATAGCCGCCCCGATGCTGAGATCGAGATAGTTGGTACAATTCAACCAAATCCAATATCGCGCTCTCTACCCGAAGGTTCTACTGTTACAGTCCGAGTCGACATGACGCTTCGGAACTCTGACTCTCCACTGTCGTTCGACGCAACACGTAGCTTCATCGCCCAGAACCAGAAAGTTTCAAGCGGATTCCACATCTACCATACGGATGACGGAACAGGAAGCCTCCCCCGAATACATATCAACGCCCCGATGGTTGACGTCAACGTAGATGAAGATCTGATGACTCTCTATCCCGACCTCACTGTTTCCGTTGATGTTACAACCAAAGTCTACACTAAGAAAGCTCATGACGGTCAAATGCAACAATATTTCTTCCGCGGCAAATTGTCTACCATGGAATTTGGGGATAAGCATGTGATATTTCTTGGTGCTGGACGTCAGCCAATGGTGTGGCTATATTGGGATACCAAGGAAGATATTATCGAGAAATATGTGAAGAACAATGGCCATGCTGGTCACACTGGAAATTGCAGTAGAAGTTTCCGCTGCCGCGGTTATGGACTGTCCCACCAGCCAGTGCTCCGTCTGGTCACACCTATTGCATTCTCAGTAGTGGAATAATCAGTTGTGAGAGTTTGGATTGACTAAAAATGGCAAGAACTTGAGCTCAGGTTGGACCACAAAGAACTACGTGAAGCACTAACAACACATATGTACGGAGATTCTGACCAAAATAGTCAAAATCGCGTGCTTGGGATATTCGTGCACCTCAATTCATTATGTTTATTAGTCATGATATAAAATCAGGGGTTGATTCTATTTCCATTTGCTGTTTGAAGAATTTCATGAATATATATATATATCGAGGCGTCTGCGTTACCTGGACTCGAAGCAAGACAAATTATGAAGTCGTGCCATTGCGAAATTTCATTTGAAAAAGGACGGCAATGATCCATTTGGTCAGTTTTGTTATTTGAGTACTGAGGACGTTTGGACTTAATTCTAGGACAACAAAAGCTCCATGTACACATCGTATTCCGAGCTCACTCATTAGATGTCCACGGGTAGTTGCTGTGTCTGAGCCTCAGCGGGACGACCAAGAACCCAAAAATAAACACTCTTTTTCAATATCTGATATTATTTTAAACAATCATCGTACTCAGTCAAAAGTTGAATAAAGATATGGCATTATTTACGCTGCATTTTCTATTATTTGTACTTCTACATATGGATATCATTATAAATCCCTGAGACATAAGTGTCTTCGATGACCTTACTTGAGAGGTTGAGTGTGGTAACAAGTCGGCCATTTGAAAAGCCGACTATTACTGCTTTTTTCGCTCAAACATGAAGCTGAAATCCACCATCCAATCTTCTGGAGTGTTGAACCCCACAATTTCCTTCCGAGCATAAGTGCTTGAGAACAAGTCAGTCACCGAATACTATTCGAGTACCTCGACACGAAAATCATGCTATGGCTGTGCTGCCAACAAATGGGAAGCTGTGATTGTATAAGGGTTGAATCGAAACAAAGGCAACCCATGAAGTTTCCGCTATGATATCTTGAGTTGTGGGGAATCTGCTTATGCAATGACCCGTGCCACGTCTGTTCCACCACCTCCTCGGACTCTCAAGCAATAGTTGGATTAGGACGGCTTTCGAGAATGCGTAGTTCGAAGCTATTTTTACTTACAAGCTGTCAATGCATTAGTATCACAGGTACGACATTGAGAGATATCTAATGCGGAGATCTTCGCCCCCTCGAATTATATAAAGGACAAGAAAGCCAACCTTATTGCTCTACAACATACAACCAAATCACTACAAGACGAATCTCATCAAGCCATTCAACCACCTCATCATAAACAATTTTCAATCCAAATCTCTCATAACCGCAATCATGAGTCCTATTTCCCGAGTCGTCACCTTCACTCCTAAGCCGGAGAAGATCGAGGAAGTAAGTTTACTCTTTCCATCGAACCCCCAAATCGTCTTCTTACTATCCTCGAATATCTTCTTTCACACTCTCTAACATAACAATTTAACAGTCTCTCGCCGAAGGTGCTAAGTTCGCCAAAGTTGTTGAAGATGCCGAGCCAGGCTGCCTTATGTACAAAGTATCGAAGACCAAGCCTTTGTCAGGTGATGGCCCAGAGCAAATCGTTATGACTATGATGTAAGTAACTTGCCTGTCACACGTTCCCCCTTCTCCTTTCCTCTTCCATTTCATATATTCTGGATCTATGGGCTAACCAGATCTTGCAGATTCAAAGATGAGGCAGCTTTCAAAGCTCATGAGGAGAGTGCCCATGTCAAATCATACAAGGTTGATAGCAAGGCAGCTGAGTTTTTGATGGCACCACCTGAAGTTAGAGTTGTCACTCCTGCTGGAGGTTTCAGCAGAACTTAATTTGAGGGGTTTGAATGAGGGGTTTCAACTCTTTATCTGTATTGCATTGTTTAGATATCCAATGAAGCGAATATTGACAGCATCCATTTGATATTTCTGTGAATGATTATTCTTCAAGTGATTTTCTAGGTGAACCACCGACTCACTAGTTGGTTGTCAATCCAATTGTGACATGAAGCTCAACCACGACTTGAGATCTTGACTAATGGTAATTTGTGGTCGTTTTTGTTCCTACCACCAAACTGGGAATGATCTGAATATAGCCTCGATACCTAAAGGCAGGTAGATAACTACTTTCATCAGGACATGCATCGTTAGTCCGCTCCTGATGTCCAATTATCAGGAGTGCTTTGTTGAAAGACCACGTTGAAATGTGTCAACAATAGCTTGGAGGAAGGACCTGAATCCAAGATGGTTACATCGGGTAACAGTCATGAACATAGAAAGTTTAGTTCTCATAGTAAAAGAAGGTAAGCAGCTAGCTACACTTCTCCAATGACATACAAACAGATTTCAAACTAATAAGGGTGTCTGATAGTCCGAACTGCAGTCCAACAATCAAAAACTTTAGAACATCCAATCCCTTCTAAACATTGAAATCATTCGAGATGTTGAAATAGATTTGATTGCTGGATTGATTTGGAATGCTAATATGAGATTGATAATAGTATCTTCAGAATTGGTCCGCACTATTGGGAAAGCTATTATACCTAGGTAACTTCAGGTATCTCAGTTATGCTAGTGAATTGTAGGTAGGAGAATTAAAAGAAGATAATATGGGGAGAAGTGATTTGGTTATCGGGGTGGAATTAGCATCTAGCTCCACACACACCTAGGTGATACCCCGCCCCTGCTATCAAGAACATTCCTTATCAGCACCGTGCGATGATGTTCATCTCATGAATTAAATACACAACATTGAAATATCTCATCACAAAATGGAAAAGCGTCGGTCTTTTAGGTCCCCGGAGAATTGGCTTCAGTCATCCAAGAGACACGTCTACGCCTTTACTGCATTCGTTATACTTATCTTCGTCGTACAACTTTTACCAAATTTCGTGGTAAGTGTCCGCCACAAGCCTCGAAGATTAGATTCAATGTTAACTCAAAGCAAATAGTCTTGGCAATTGGCACCATTGATGCTTGGAGATATTGGTTTGTCCAGATATGAGGAATTTCAGAGATGCTCTGTAAATACATTTCTTGAGACCGGGTTGCCATGGCTAGAAACTGCTTCACCTATTGTGCTCTCAGAATTCGTCCAGCGGAGAGATAATCTAGCTGTCGCTCTTGATAGTGATGGAATAGATGCATTTATCGTTGAACCAGGATATACCTTTCAGTATTATGCCAACGTCAGTCAAAAAGCCTGGGAAGTTTGGGAGCCTGAAGAGCGACCATTTCTCATGATCATTGCACCTCATTATGATACAAGTTTGAGGAGAGTTGTTGCAAAGACATCATTTTTGGCACCACATTTCGAGGAAGGGAGGGTAAGAATGCTCGGTATGCCATTCGAAGAGGACCTGTACATCGTTACTTGGGAGGAACACTGGGATTCTTTTTTGACGCTTTTGAAAAATTGGCATACTGTCGTCGGTAAGAAAGATGTAGGGTCTGCTCAAGTTCCAAAGGTGATGGTCGACGAAGAAATGAGAGACTTCATCCAGAGAGGACTTGGAGAAAATGGCTTCGAAGTGGTGGGACTTGCTGGCAGTGTGAAACGAGTGAAGCAAACGAAAACAGTTGGCGAAGTAAATATACTCAGGGCGGTCAATACAGGAACTGTGGAAGCATTGCGGGCTATGAGGAAGTGTATGGTGCCGGGCTTGACTGAAAATGAGGTCATGGCTGGACTTGACAATACAATGCGAGCTGGTGGGATGGATCCATTCTTTGATATCGTACTTTTTGGTAAGTCAATCATTGATTCTCTCAAGTTCTTTTGCACAATGGTCTTTGAGTATTTCCTCTCTTGCACCTACCTCTCTACTGTGTAGAACTCACTGGCTTGTGACGCACATCAATTTTGTGTACCTACTGATTATCTCACACTTCTCATTTGGGCGGAGTGGAGTATGAAGCATAACGGAGAATAGTATTGATCTTCTAATAGATGAGAATGCTGCAATGCCACATGGTGGACCAAATGGAAGTAAAGTTCTGGAAGAAGAGACCCTCGTGTTGATCGATGTTGGGTGAGCTCTAAGCACTTCACTCCTTGGATGTATCTAAGCTGATGTGATTTCTCAAAGTTCTCATCTATATGGATATTCTTCAGACATTTGCCGAACATTCTTTCCACCTTTTTTCTCGAAACCAAAAGATCTTTCGCTTCTTTCACCAATTGCCCAACACAAGATCGCAATTTGGGATGTAGTGTTCGAGGCACAAACTAAAGCTTTAGATGCATTGAAACCGAATTCATCATGCGCTTCTGTAGATATAGCGGCTCGAAATGTCATCGCAGATGCCGGCTACGAGAAAGCGTTTACACATCGCGTTGGCCATGGAATTGGTATCAAGGCGCATGAGAGTCCTTATTTGAACAAGGGGAATGTAGGAGAATTCCTAGATTTAGGGATGGCGTTCACATTAGAGCCTGGAATATACCTTGAAGAGAAGTTCGGCGTGAGGCATGAAGACGTTTTTGTCGTGCGAGAGAATGGTGAAGCAGATATTCTTACGGGTTCCAGGGCGAAAGGCCCATGGGATCCATGATGCAGTGTGGATGGTCTTGTAATTGAAACATGAGCATTTATCCGAAGCCCGAAGGACGTTGCAGCAATACACTACAGGGTCAATATCGACCAAACCAATCAGTAGCTTAACGTTTATAATTATTAACCAATGGAAATAATTCCATGTGACATTTCATGTTTTGTTGCACGTCGTAGGGCGAGAGGGCGAGAGGGCGAAGAAAAGGGCGAAGGGCGCGGAAAAGGGCGAAGGGCGCGAAAGCCCGAGGCGTCAGGGGGTAAAAGGGCGAGGGCCGACAACATTTTAGCAATTTATTGGCTAGCTAGATTGCTAGAGGAAAGAGAGAGACCCGTGTTATTCTCATAATTACCTATCTCATCTACTTTGTTTGTATTGATATTGAAGAGCTTGGATGGCATTCTGGTGTAAAAGGTTTCCTGCGTTTGGAATTAGAATTCAGGTTGACAAAAAAGCATCAACCCAAAAATTATGGGGCGCGACTAATAAGCTTCATTTTAACTACATTCGGGCAAAATTTCCATCGCTTCCTTATCTCAGATCAACGACGACCCCTTCATTCAACATTCGCCATTTTTGCTGCATGAGAATGCATCAGCTACGGGAGCTAAAAACAACCAGCCGGTTAAGCTCTTAAAGTTTCTGACACAAAGATACCGACGATGCACGCTCCATCTACAGATAGTGATATCCCCAAACAATCTCTAGAGCGATAGCTAAGACATGTCGATACCTATCAAAAATACAACCTGAATTCGAATCCGAAATCCGCCCGTATGCCTTTCTTGTCGTGCCCGAGCTCCAAATGTACCCCTCCTTAGATCTCAGAAAGGCATATCATACCCCGCGCATTTCCTATTTCAGCAATACAGTCCATGGAATACATTGAGAATACCTCATATGGCAAATGTTCTTGCTACAGTGGGATGGCCCAACAACTTGGTGGTTTTGCATCATCGGGAGCTAATAGCAGAGATGGATATATAAGATGAAGGCACCATGGACGAAGAAAGCGATTCTTTCCAGTTCGACACACTCTTCTTATCATCTGCAGAAATACAAGACATACCTTACAATAACTTCATGTTCACGAATCAACTCTCTTCAAGAACTTTGCAAGTTACTGTGAGAAGATAAGAACTCAAGGTATGAATACGGCCATGATCCTTTCCAATATTCCCATTTCCTCAATCACCAAATATCACCTCTATAACATCTTACTATCTCATCCACGCTTCACCCTCATCGCCCTCTTTATCCATTCATCAAGACTAACAATGGGTTCTATAATCAGTAAAGCTAAATCATCTAAATCCTCATCAAAAACTGAAAAGATGTCTTCTCTTCCATTCAAATACCACGCCAATGCTCAAACCGAGTTCAAGCCTCCTCTCATTGCTAACGAGAATGCATTCCTCGGTGATGTGGCAGTATCTACCGATGAAGCTGCACCACTATCAGCTGGCTTCTACAGATTAGAAAAGGGCACACCATTGATCTACGAATACACATATCATGAGATGAAGATTATCGTTGATGGAGAGTTTGATATTAGCGATGAAACTGGACAGAAGGTTCATGCCACCAAGGGCGATGTTTTCTACTGTAAGTTGCCCAGAAATACTTTGGAAGCTTATAGTCTAACTTGGATTAGTTCCAAAGGGAAGTAAGATTACTTTCACTACAGAAACTTTCGGGTTGGGATTCTTCGTTGGACAGAGAAAGGTATGCTTCAATAAAGCTTCACGTACTTGAACAGGACTAACTATTTGACAGACTGGAACTGCATAAGAGCGGAATATCAGTTAAATGGAATTGGATAATGGGATAATGAATTATGGAGTCTATCTGCTGTTTGTAAATACAACTAGCAATGTCATGAGTTATGATGCACTACTTGACGATCTCATCTGATACTACTTGTCCTTGATATATGATTTTTCTGGCTAGTGCCGAAGATTATCGAGCCCTATCACTTTCCGGATTGTTTCAGTGGTCGTGTTCTCATTAATTAAGTACTATGGCATTAATCATATCTCATCATATGTACGATTGTCCATCAGGTTCAAACACCTGCGTCATGCTGTTACCTCTTCGACCATTCCTCACGAATACCCCACCATCCAATTCCTTAATACTTATTCTCTCTCTTCTCCACGCCATATCTCCTTCCATCTCCCTTGCGCTTCTTCTGCCACTTCGTCTTCCACCCACCACAGGCGTAGCAGCCAACTCCCTAACACTCACTCTTCCTGTCCTCCCAGCAACTGCTCCTGCAATATCTAATTCCCTCAATTCCCCGTGATCATCATACATTTCATGGATCCCATCAGTTCTCGCAAATGGCTCCATCACTTCTGGAAGATTGCTGAAGAAGAAGTTCGTGGACTTTCGGCTGTTGGGGTAGTAGATTTGCTCTTTTGCGCTCGTCGGTATTTTCCTATCCAGATGAGAGTGAAGATTAGGAGGAGGAGGAAGACGAGTACTCCAAGTACAATGCCGATTAGTGCTTTGGGATCATACTTGGGAGGATTCTTGGGAGCTGGGGCGGTAGAATCGGAGGGGCTGGGGGATGAGATTCCGCTGGCGGTGGTGGTGATTGATACTATAACTCCTATGGTATTTGTTTGACCGAAAAAGGAGGTGACGAGGGAGCCAGATATAGTGAAGATAGATTCTCTTGGGGACGGTTCGCTTGAGGGTGTAGCATTTGATGATTGAGATTCGATGGCACCAGAAGAGACCGAGTTTGAAACAGACTTTGAAATCGAGTTCGAACCCGAGTTGGAACCGGAATCAGAGGCTGATGCTTTGCTAGCAGTGTTTGTGGCCGAACCTGATGCGGATGGGGTGGCAGACTCCCGATTTGATTGCACGTTCGATTGGCTTGCCGTTATTACAGCCGACGAGCTTTGTTCGGAAGTCGACGCAGGTCTTGGAGCGGTTGTGGTTGCTTCAAATAGAAAGACAGGCGGGCTTACATTCGCTTGGGATGCACAAGTCATATGTGTGTAAGTTTGATCTGCGCCGAAGAGGAGTAGACTTGAGACACAAAAGCTAGCGCTTTTCTGTTTTGCACTAAAGTTTTTGTCAGAGACTACACTCCAATATATCTAGCGATCCTAAGCGTACCAACTCAATGTGTTTACATCCGTACCTGTTAGCCCGCATCCTGTCGAACAAGGTCCAGCGTCGATGCAATAACCACCAAAGCCACAATCTGTGAGGGTCAACCCAGTTCTGCATAGGCCCCATAGCGTAGCAGTTGGATCAAAGGTACACTCCGAGCCACTGTTCGCAACCAGTGGCTGATTTGCGTTCCCATTCAGGAAACCACAAGTGGAAGTGGCGAATGCTGTCGTCTGTCGAGGTTGTAACCCGAGAACTGTGGGGGAGCCAGTTGAGATGATTGTTCGAGGAGTAATAATATGTGCGGCACCTGAACCTATGCAAATGAAGAAAAGTAGGAAATTCGAATCCATCTTCAGATAACGAATTACATACACTACCTAGTACCATGCTATGTCGTCCATTTCGGCCAGCGAACATTACGGAAAGTCCAAGCCGAAATCGAAATTATTGCAACGAGGGAACCCTCATAATATGATAATTAACATTTACGATAACGGCGGCTATTACTACCACATTAAAGATCAAAAAAGGAACCCGCAGTTCTGTAACACAGGTGGCGTTTTCTATAGGGCTAGAGGTGCTATTGTGGTACCGGCTAGCTGGGTGCTTGGCTAAATAGCTACCAACCGCCCAACAGTTGGGACTAATTATGCAGGTCCAACTTACAACTCACTACCTTCAGATGATAATTTGGAACTGGAGCTGGAGAGCCTCTAATCATTGGAATTTTCTCAGATTGCCGATCTACCCTTGAATTTACTGAACCAGAATTCTGAGGCCTGCAATCTATCACGATATTCTACATCTTATAAACATCATTTTCTTGACTATCGCTCATAACATGAGATCAATATCCCGACTCAACTATAGAGCAGCAAAACAACCATTTCCTCAATAGATTCCAGAAAAAGCAGCAGAGCTCGCTTTCCGTACTATGTTTGGGCTCCGAAGCCCATCAACACGTCTATCAACTTGACCACCATATATCTCAAAGATTTCACTCCTAGCTGTCGTGCCTGGTAACTCGCTGGCTGGCTCACGTTTCACGACTTTCGGGGTAGACGTGTGTCGTCTCTTCAAAAAGACGAGCACGATGATTGTAAGAAGAATGAGACTAAGGCCCCCGAGAGCCCCGCCAATGATCGCCCCTGCTAGCAAACTGCTTGATGGGTATGCTGTGCTAACTGGAGCTATACCGGTGTTGAAAGTTGCTGCTGGATCGTCGGTTATGGTTGATGATATGATAGCAGGTGTGGAAGTTGATACTTTAGGATTCGTGGCGAATGACGAAGAAGACACAGTTACTGTTCTTTCCAGAGTTGATATGCTTACCGCCGCTCGTGACGAGGAATATATAGTTTCTGGTAAGGGAGAAGTTATAGTGGGAACCGCCAGCCAAACAGCTGAGCCGGGAGCATTTGCGCACGTAATATGCGTATAGGTCTGGTAATTAGACACCAGAAATTCCGAAAAGCAGTAAGGCTGGCTATTTGAATAATTCAGTTTCATCCGATAGCTAGCGCAAGAGCAATACATACCAAGTGGTGGAAATCAATCCGGAAACCCCGCAACCAGCAGAACATGCTCCTTTATCAAAGCAGTACCCGTGGAGTCCACAATCAGCAACAGTAACAGCGTCTGAGCAGAAGCCCCATAAACTGTTCTGAGCGTCTTTGCCGCAAAAATATCCAGGTGATGCGGATCGAGGAAACATTGCGTTTCCATTTGCGTATCCACATGTCTCCCCAGGAGTGGTTGCTTGGCGTTTCTCCAGTATGATCGGCGCTTTGAGTGTAGTAGTACTTGGAATAGGTGATGGTAATACGACGAGCGAGGCATTGATACCATAAATCAGAGTCCAAAAAACCAGTGAAATCATCTTTGTCTATTAATCGCCAGAGAGTGCAATCAAAACCCAGAACTTAAGATACCCAACAAAAGAAAAAAGAAGGATAGGGATAAGCCCTGATTCTACAGACATGGACAGAATCTTCTCTTTCATGCGGGAGCCCGTTGATGTTACATTTGAAACGTCTTTCGATCACGTTCCGTGTAATGTAATGCTTACTTCCGTAGGAACAACGGATTGCTGACTCTGGGTAAGATACTTGAGCCTTCCGGAAGCGAATGTTCAAGTTAAGTGTAACAATTACCAATCTTGGAAAAATGAGATCGTCATGGTATTGTATTTTTTTATCTGCAGAAGCCGCATGAAACAGGAGTATGTTTTCACGATCTTGGTCGGAGAAAATCCTTAATTGAGTAATTATCTCCTGGCGCCTACGACTTAACTTTTTTTTCGGTTCCAATCTACCGGGACAATTTCGTCACAGAAACTCAGTTTAGGATGAGATTCATTGGTTAGTGGGCGCTGAGGATATGAATCACCATGGGATTCTAATCATAACCCTGCGTTGATTGCGCTTGAGAGCGACACAAATGGGTCTCAAGCTGTAGCCGCCATTTCATGCAATGCGTCAAAATTCCATCACGCACCCTACGCTCAGCGTCAATCGTCTTCAATACAGCTACAAATATCAGGCTGGATTTGTTGAAAATCTTGCGCTCTCATCTCCTGGTTGATACCACTAAAATGCTTCTCAAGCCGGCGCGATTTATTGTCGTAGCTGTTTTCTTAATTATCGTCCTCACACATTGCCTGATTGCATATCGATATTTCGTCCGATCGAGTGCCAGTCAACACTCAGATCGTATCCCTACGGTTCTTGAGATATTTCAACGGCTGCTATCGAAAGTTCAACCCAGTATCAAGTATTCTACTTCCTGAAACAGGAACGTTCACTCGGAGTAAAAAGATATCGCTTGAACCTGCGGCGCTGTGACGGCGGATCAAAGGGTGTATTCGTAGAGGGGTATGCATTGGTAGAAAGGTATGTACTATAGTCCATCCGTGTATAAGAATACCGCCGATATTGTGCAACTGGCTCACCCGTGAACGCAGTAAATTTGGACCTCGTGGAAGAACCCAGGTGTCGATCTGATTATGATTCGGGTCTCGTTCAAAACCTACTGTAGCAGATTCTTTCATGGGTGAGATACAAATCTCTGTCTGTTCGTAGAGAACTCGTTCGGGATCATGTATCAGCAGTGTATTAAAAGAGCTGGAGAGATGTCTTGATCAGAGTGTCCAGTATTCCGGACTGCAGTCCAACAATGAAGATTGTTAAAATTCCCAAACCATTTAGAATATTCAAATCATCCAAGATTTCGAAATTGATTGGAACATTGAACTATTTTCAAATCTCTTATTGCTTTTAAATATTTAAATCCTTATATTGTTGAACTATAGTTCGGACTATCGGATACTCTGATCTTGACTAAAACGCCTACTATGTTTGGAAGATTGCTTGAGGCAGCATTTGTAGAAACAAATAAGGAGGACGCTCAGTTGAATTCTCTAAAGTCGTTGTTAGTTGGAAGCGGAAAGGGCCTGGTCTGTCTGTTCATGAGATATTACCGGTGTTAGAGAACAAACAAGAAACTCTTTATTTTTGGTGTTATAGCTGGAAGAAAGAACGAATGAATGAATGACAGTAGATGAGTTCATATTCTAAGAAGCTCAAATAGAGGAGGAGACTGCTAGAAGCTGATTGATTTACTTTGATTCTTCCTTTTGTGCTCAGGTTTTTGGATCACAAGCTTTGCATTTCTCTTACTGTTAGTTACCTATTAATCTTTGTTAAAAACTTTGAAAATGTGTTTCTCTTTGCTTCGGGTAGTAGTGAATTTAAAAATGTGAATCTTCACAGACATCCAACGTTAAAAGAGATGAAGGCTCCACTTCTTCGAGGAGTTTATGTGACTTGTTAACAATAGAGCCAAAGTTTCATTGCCCTGAAATAAGTAGAGATAGATAGATAGGAAGTGAGCTGGTAGAAGGGAGTTGTTATGGTGTCTACTAGAACTTTCCTCAACTTGTGCTTTGTTGTTTGACATCAGTGGGAAGTATGTTATCTGATTCAAGAGTCTCTGCTCTTAATGTGATTGTTAATGAATGCCCAATAACATTTCTTTGGATAATTTGAAGAGATTGACTACTCATCTAGATATTCTTTGAATGTTCTTGTCTAAATTTCGTCTTCATCGGTAATGTAATTTCCGAACACTTCGAACCAACTGTTGGTATTTGAACCTCATCTACCTATTGGTCAGCCACAACAATAACATATGAGAAAGCTCTCCGAAGTGAATAATTGTTACTACGACTACAAGAGATTTGTTGTTACACCGTAGCGTCCTCACTTTTTTCACCTTGTCAACATCCTCGACCTTTAAAGATGTCCAAATAACATCTCCACATCACAACCGCAGATTGAAGAGATGTCTCGAAATACTTTGATCCTTCTTTTCATCATCGCCATTTGTTTTGCAAACAACGTTACTTCCAAAAAGATTGCGCTTACTGGCTTCAAGCATAAGAATCCTTCTCCAACCAAAACTTCCATCTCGTCAAGCATCAAAGTCTCCACAAGAGCACCTGCGCCAACTACCCCTCCTCAAAAACCGGACTTTCCGACATTTCATGTGGTCAAACGGGTAACAGTGGTCGAATCATGCGGCAACTATCAAATTCCAGATTTTGATCTCGAATTATACCCCGGAGATGTTTGTCAGGTCGACGAGAATGGATTGATGTTTGGAACTTGCCATGCTGGTATTTCAGATCCGAGGAGTTGTGGTTGGGCAGGGGTCTGCGTCGACGAGTATGCTTGTACAAGTAGTTGTGGAAGGACATCAGTTCCAAATATGCGTGTTACAACTTGGTATGTGAGCTATCTATGGGTTTATTGTTTCCAAATTGCAAAATCCACAACCAAAGTTGAAAAAATTCGAAGGGCGAATAGATAGAGAAAGAATTCAAGGATTGAGATAGGCTCTAGAACGGATCATACTGACATTCTAATCTAATAGTGGTGGGAATGAGGATGGAAACGATTTTTGCGCCATGCGGTATCTCGTATCGGATACATATGTCTATACATCCATCACATGTAGTGATAAACAGAGCTGGAAAACTTGGGAAGCCACTTTTGTTACACCGATTTCTATAGATTTCGACACCTTATTTTCTTCTACCACCACAGCAACGTCAGAAACGTCAAAAACGACAGCAACACCAACACCTACAATGTCATCGAAAAGTTCAAGCATACTGACCATCTCACTTGTAAGCCCAACAGGCGAAGGTAACAGCACTGTCGATACAGATTCTCCAGATAGTAATCACTCCTTGGGTGCCATAATTGGTGGAATCGTGGGTGGGATTGGTGCTGTCTCAATTTTGGGGGTTCTTGCCTGGATCTTTCATCATCGCAGAGAGTCGAAGAAAAGAGCCAGCAGAGCACTTGCATATGACCCCGGACATTCTTCCACTGAAGATCATGACTTGCCCAATGCAATGAGTGCGACTCAAGCGGAATCTGTTCGTCACTCCGTCAGGTCGTCGAAGCCCCCCGGAAGCCCTAGCCAAGGATACGTCCCGACGGGATATACGGATAGCCCACTTGGTAGTCCGAACATTGATAATGGCAGTATACATACAGGTGGAATGTTGACTCCAAGCGCTATGAGTCCAAGCATGAGGCCGAATTTCATGGTACCGGGTGACGCACAAAGTATGCATAGCGCTTATGCTGATCAGCCTCTGCATGAGATGCATGCCGATCAAATTGTTCATGAGATGCCTGCCGATCCCATCGGACCTCAAGAGTTACCAGCATGAAGTTCAAGCGATTTTTGACTATGCAGCGTCTACGGAGTTGGGGACCATTGTAATGGAGGGGTTTTTTAAAGGGTGTACTGCACATATGGAGTTTTTCGGAAGTTGGAGCTTGTCAATGGGTCAAGCCTTTCGAAGGATCATACCGGGAGTTTTCTAGGGCTGCTTATCTCATGGCTGGAGGGAAATGGACATACTGTTTCGTTTCGACATGGTTTCGAAGATAGGGGATAATAGATTCGCAGGTAATTCTCGGAAATTATTCAGGATTATTCAAAGTCTTCTCCTTGGAGTTGCCTCGTTGGGTAATCTTATGATATAGGTTCCAGATTTCCTAGGTAATTAGATGATACAAAACGATGAATAATTAGGGTTTATAAACTCAAAGGATGTTAACTTCACGTACAATCCCAAGCTCGCTTGTTTCGAGAGTAAAGAGATGAGCATATATGTGGTTGATGAGTATAGTATTCCACAGACTGTGAGATCTTAGAAAGGCATAATATTGAACTCGCTCTCGAGTCGGGGGCATGAAGAAGATGCGTGCAAATGTACAAGACATCATAACCCTCTCCATTCACCTCACTGATCCTACGGTCCCATAATTACCTAACCTCTTCCTGCCCTACACGTGATGATAGCAAGACCTACCCCGCTTTTAGCCAGTCCTCAAGTTCTTATCTTTTCAATCTTACATTAACCTTACAAAGTACACTTCATATCTCTTGCACTCACCCTGTCGCCATATGTGTAACCAATGACCATCAATTTCGATATCTTTGTCAAATTCTAGACCGCTCTCCCTTCTTCCACTTTGTCCTGGTGAAAACTTTGAATCGTACCAATTGAAAGGTTTGCAGGAGCTAAAACAGTTGACATGTGCACTATTACCACCCGAATCCACTGATTTGCGGAGTATCAGGCTTGTGATAGCCTTGTGTTTTTCTAGTCATTTTCTAGTGCGGTGAAAAAAGTCCAACCGAACTCAAAGGGAACTCAAAACCAACTAGACGGGTCCGAACGGGTAAGAATCAGACCACTTGATGCAAGCTTCCTTCTAGCTTCCTTTTATGGTTCAAGTCAAAATTAAATTATGTGGACTGGGGGACTTTCGCCAAGAAGGGGCATTCATCGAGGTTACATTTGATCAAAGTGATTTGTACAACAAGAACAACAACAGAAACGATTGAATTGTAACATCACACAGATACGAGAAAGGGGAAACGAACTAAAGCCAAGTTGGAAATCGGAACTGAGATCGTGAGCATCGGATTGATTGTTCTTGCGTCAAACACATAGACAATAGGCCAAGGAGAACAAAGAATTTTGGGACTAAATTTCCAACCTTTGCTGCAATTCAGCATATCGACGATATCTTTCCAGCGAGACCTTGCACAGGTACAAACGGGTTTGATATACCAGTGTGAAGATTATTGGACGGTCTTCCAACTTTAAGGTATCAAAGCATGATAGGAGCACCGACACCGAGCCCCGTCATCATCATATGTTCCCAGATTTGCAAACGATAAGCAGTATCTATGGTTCATACGACACCAACACCGACACCTACGCCTCCTCACAATTCAATATTGTGACTAATTTGACATCAAGACAGTGATTCCAGAAGCGCCACCACTCGATGAGGCACGAGACCATTCAGAAACTACAATTTGTTACTGAGAATTATTTTGGGAACAAAGAAACTTTTCACTGTACCTATCAACGCACCTTCGATTATTCCAACGAATCTCGATAAACAAACTTTCAATCTGCCAGCATCCTTGATATCCTCGCATTGAAATCAAAATCCAGAAGCAACAACACCCCAAGCATCCACTCAGTCTGTTCGACGATTGAAACAAAATCGTTCTCGGACCTCGGGCCTCTGACTTTGAATATCTACAGGTCCATATTCGGAACCTTGCAATCTGCGTCAAAGCTGCCAATACTGATTCATCCTCCCAATCCTGCAACAATTTATTCAAACAATTCATCTATAATCATACCCTTATATTCCCGCCAGGTCGAGGTTTTACTCCTGCGTAAGATGTTTCTGCAGAAGCTTCGATCCCTTTCCTTTCCATTAAACTCCAAGACTCCTCCAGAGGACGATAAAAAGCATCATCAACGTCGCAAATCAGTCAGAACTCCCAATTCTGAACACAAAAACCCTCTGTCACCGTCTACAACCAATTCCACGAATGGTTCCCATAGTTCTCCGCGGAAAACAAGCATATGTACAGAAGTCAAACAGACATCCGAAATAAACAATGGGATGGATGAGAATCTAGAAGGACGAGAGTTCAGGGAATATTTAGAAAAGTGTAGAAAGGCAGAAGAGGCAGAAGAAAGAAAGAGGAAGAAGATGGCCGAAAAGAGGAAGGAAGTCAATTTAAGCCCGTGGGCTAGGAGGATGTGAAGTTACAAAAAGGAGAAAGAGGAGTTGTCGACACACTTTCTCACTCTGTTTACGAAATGGAGGAAAAGAAAGCTGGTCTATTCGGAATCCTTGATACACGAAGACACGACAACACACGCAAATAAATTGAGGAAACGACGACACAACACGCATATGCGCAACTTCCCAGAAATTGCTTAGCATATTTTCGATGAGTACATGATACAATGTGGAAGGAGAACGCAAACACTCTCTGCCACTCCATTCTCAAATTCTAGCTTTGGTTGTTGCATGCATAATACAAGGACAACTCGGCGGATATGTCTCATACGAAATTAAGAAAGACGAAAGATTTCACGAACCTCGAATCCAACCAACAACCCACACTATTCCCATCCAAGTATGAAATTTGAGCTTGAAGCTCTATCCTCTCTAATTACCTCCATCTGCAACGAACGATGCATACTACAATGCTGCTTTACGACCGCACGATATCCAAATTACTCTTTCCTTAGCCAGCTCCTTTTTCACCTCAGTAGATACCCTCAAACCATTTCCATAGCTTGACTTTTGTTATTCCCCCCACTTTGTTGCGATTTAGGATTCATAATTTCGCTTCAATTCTTTCGATATTCTGGATCGAGAATATCTTTTTGTAATTTTTAGTAGATGGACTTTTTTGGTCAATATATTGTACCAAAGCAAATTTAAATTTGCTTGATTTTATCATACACAAAATCCATCATTTTTCGTACGTTAAACCTATATGTATTTACCATATTCTGTACCCCAGAATATGTCGAATATTTTGTGCATATTGCGTGCTCTTCAGCCCATTCATTCCACACTTAATTATGCTGCTTTGCATGAGTATGTCTCGCTGAAGAGGTATGCTTATATATTTGATCGCCTATAATATGAAACAGTCAACGCCCGCAGCTTCTGTAAGACATACATATCTATCATGGAATTTTATATCTAAATATCTGCGATGTTCACTCACTTATCAATACACAGAGCACCAGTAAAAAAGTGTTTGATCCGTCATCAAAAGCTACCATTCTTGTTCCTCTTATTTGGATATATCAACATACTAGATCTATCCAGCTCTATAACATGTCAATTATCGAGAAGTCAATGTACATTCCGAGCTTTTGTTTTTATTTTCTATTTTTGGCTGATTTACTGTTCATATTGTTGTTCATAAGCACATTTATGTGAACCCATAGGTGTGAATTGCGACCGACTTTCAACTTGAGCAAGGCTCAAGACTCACTGTTCCTATTTACAGGTTTCTTGGTACTTCGAAACGACAGCTCAGCTAACACGACATGAGGATACAACATGTTAAACCATGGCACGGTGAAATGGTAAGACTTGTACATCAGAGTACAAAAACGATATACCAAGTTTGTTACACTGGAGCTTGTACGAGTTGAGATTAGACATTCCAGTTCTACCATTTCGTCTCCAACTTTTCGGCATCACCGATCGTTTCCCTTTAATAAGTCATGACATGAATCTCTCCAATTTACTTGACTCGAAAAATATCCTTATCCTTATCTTATCACCCCTCCAAGAGAATCCCCACCATCCATTTCAAAATCTCATTCTCTTTGCCTCCACCTTGATTCCACTTTTCCGATTATACCCCGGAAAATCACGACCGGGTGAATTCCGGCATGTCTCGCTTTCTCTCCCTAGATCCCAGATCGTCATCCCCCAGGTTTCGGGATACTCGATCGAGTTAGCTTCCGGACGTTTATAGGAAACCCGAGAAGGGTTTGGCAGATCAGGGACTGCGTGCGCAAATCATGCGTCGGATCTGGGGTGATCGTTTGGGATTTTATCTTCATTTATTCAGCAAACTGGCAAGAAGGGGGGGGAGGGGGTAATTACTCGTGAGGGAGCGTTTACCGATGTAATATAACATCATAGACCGTAAGAGCCAAGAGAATAGAGAATAGGAATGATGGATCTAGTGATTCAATTACAAAGTTTAACAAATTCGTGTATACGGATATCCGATGGTAAGACGAGTAATCAAAATCTTTATCAGAAACATACGCATATATTCTGACTAGCACCGTCTGATTCTCCACTCCAATATTACCCGCCCTATCCCATCTATATTCTCCACGTGAAACCTAGTATATTGTATATATACATACACCCGTTCACTTCGATCGTACATAAATAGTCTCATCTCTCCGTCCTACATCTCCATCTCCCTTCGTATTCTCCGACTCCATCTCCGCATTCTAGCTTCACATACACATACACGCAATTTGAACCTTACGCATCACCACAGTCCAACTCCCGTTTCATCCAGACACCTACCTACGTACCTACCTAGTCATCTATCAGATCTCAGATCTTCGATCTCCACCCACCAGATCAACACCGTGGCACTTGAACTTTGAAACTTGGATACTTCTCAAATATCACCAAGCAGACCAATCTCCCACGTTCCACACGATCATTCAAGTCCAGCCATCATTTACCCATCTACCCATCCACCCATCCAAACCATCACCGTCAACCCGGAATCTCGCATCCCGAGAACACCCCCCGAATCCGTCCATCCATCCGACACAACCTCACTCACCACTCATCCGTCTTCGATCCAGAAACTTCAAGAAATCTAAACCCCTAGCTTCTTGATCGAGTCGTCTGAACTCTAGAGAGTCTACCTACCTACCCATCTACCTAGCTACTTAGAGAAAAGAAGCGAAAATAAGTCACACAACCCCATCGACCACTCTATCTATATAATCATAAAATCCGCCTCCATCTCATCTTTGCTTTGCATCGACCGATCAGATCGATCGCAATCTATCCATTCATCTCTGTACTACTCAGATCCCCAAAATTTCATCAGCACACCTCCTAAATTCATTCATTCATTCATTCTTTCTTCCAACCGGTCACTGCTTATACACATCCGTTTGACTCCAGCCAGTACCACCTCACCTCACCTCACATTACTTTCCCTCCCCTCCCCTCCTTGATTCCAATTTCCAAACCTCATCACGTTTTTCTCCCCCGCACATCGCATTCCCATCGACCGTCGAACAGCACACCGATTCTGCGTCACACATTACGCGCACTATCATTGACATTTCTGTTGCACAGAAATTCCAGAGAAAGCATCAATCATCCCAACACGAGAATCTCATTCGATTGAAACAAACCTATCCATCAACTGAATCTCCATCTTTCTGTCGTTATCCAAGACTTCGTTTCAGGTTCTGGTTTTTCGCAGCACCTACATACATCATATTGTTTACATTACTCTCTTCCATTATCTAGTCCATCAAGCAAGGTTCTTTGTTACACGCAATTCAAGCCATTACGTGTTTGGATGCTCCAGTAGCAGGAAATTCATCAGTTTCATATCTTGCTTGGTTGATATTTCTTTCTATATATGTAAATATCAAGTTAAACTGATATCTCATCTCGAACTTCATTTTCATCGGTCCAAAGCAACCATACAAATCCAATCTCAATATCCATATAGGAGAAAACCAATTGACAAAGTCACGGCTTCCAACGGCAAAAACTAAAACGCCATTTATCTCCTCTACTCCCAAAAAGCCACCCAGACGCCTCGCTAAAGGATACATTTTCACACCCTATCATCGATCACTTTGCGATTCACAGGTCAAGCCACACGGGACCCGAGTACAAAACATCCCTTTACGGACACAGGGCCTAGAAGTATCCCAAACCAAAATCAGCTACTTGAGCTCAATCCCACCCATTCATTCATACACAATGATTTCCAACATCAAAAGAAAGATTGCCTCGTCCTCAGCTTCATCCTCATCATCATGGCGAGAGAGAGAACAGAATACTCCATCAAGTAGCAAAACGCGGCATCAATTTTTCTCTCGAACGCCCCAATCACAGCGACAATACCAGCAATGCGATTCGGAGCAAAATAGTTATTGTCCCCGTCATCGCAACTCCTCTGCGACGAATTGGTCCATCACATCTACACTTCTTGACGAAGTAACTTCCTATCAACAACATTCCAGAAGCCGACAAACAAACAACCACCCACATCCGGATTCCTACGAAGCCTTTATGCAAAATGCATTGGAAGAGGAGCAAAGACGGGAAAGACACAAGCGAGCTGTGCGCAAAGCGAACGACGCGTGGCAGCAAGGATTCCGAAGATCAGACGCTGCTGGAACGAGAAGTTGGTTGCAGAATTGTGGATTAGCCAAGTAGGACTATTTGTTTCAATGTCATTCATTAGCGTTATATCATACATATCATACCGATAACGATTTCTTTTGTTACAAGATGAAAATGAGAAGAGGTGGGAGGGAAATATGGATGGGAGTTTGATGAGGATATACCCAGTGTGGAAAGGATGATGGACATAAAGAAGACAAAGTTAAATAGACCAAATGAAAGAAATTAGACTTACTCTCCCATTCCCAATCCTTCATGACACCCACCCAGTGCAATTTTCCTCTAACTGTCAACTCCTGGTCCATCTCCTCCGTAATAAGACCCGCGGCTTGTCTTTGAGCCATGAGTTCCCCAAATGATCCCTGAGACGGCCCCGAAATGCTATGTCTTTGTCTGTTTCCCACCGGTGAAGCTCTCCTACCCTGCCCTCTAATCCCCATTTCATTGAGATTCAACAGATCCGAAAATGAAATCTCTTCATTTCCAATTCCATTCTCCATTCCTTCCTCGAACCTTCTCATATTATCGCTGGGCCCGCCATGCATCCCCGACATTCCCATTCTACCGCCATTCTTCCTCATCAATTCCTGTTCTTTTTTCCTAGCAACTTCGTCTCTTCTTCTCCACACTTCCTGCATGACTTCCCAACAGCGATCGATATTCCCAATCCACATTCTTCTTCCCATACTTGCCCATCTTTCATTAACCCAGGCTCTATCTTCGGCATCCTTTGCTTCACAGCCTGCTGCCAAGAGTGGATATATTTGAACGATAACGAGGCGGCTGCTAAGCGGTACCGTAGCCAGGAAAACTAGGACTTTCTTCGCAAGTTCTGCACATGTTAAAGATGGGATTTCAGGGACGGCTTGATGTAAATGAAGAAGAGTAGCGTAACGATAGGCTTCGGCAGTTTGAAGAGCGTGTTGAATTTCGGAAGTTGGATCTTCAGGAGTCGAGAATGCGGTTGAAGGTTGCCATTGCTCGATTTCTTGCTTGAGTTCCATGGCTTGTGATACTATGCTATAGAATTGATTTCGATTTTTGTACTTTGCGACACAGATTTGCAGCACGACCAATCAGAGGAAATAGTGTTGCCGCGCTACCCATTAGGGGGTCGATTTCTGACATTGGAGTGACGTTGGCGGAAGAAGAAGAAGCAGAAGAAAAGGAATTGGCAGAGAGATTATTAAGCGGCGAAAGAATGTTCTCAAAATCTGTAGAATCTTCATCATCAATCGATGTCAACCTAGCAATAACATCCATGTAAACCCAAGTGTTGCAAAGAAATTTTAATCTGGCGAGATCATCACCCACAAGACTCCTTTTATTGTGTTTTATGAGTGCTTGATTAACCAAGATTTTTGCACCCCTGAGATGTTCAATCCCAGTTGAAATATGCTGATCCCAAGACTCAGCAAATGCAAGGACGAGTGTTGTGGCGAGTGCAGTATCGGTGCGCATTTTTTCAATTCCTGTAGCGAGAGATCGGATGCTGCGACGCATATGTTCCATGCCGTCGACGCGAAGGGCGGGCTTCTCTTTGGATGTATGAAAGGCGGTCATGGATGCGATAGCATGATACAATGCGGGGGAATCGCGTGCAAGAGGCCAAACTAATGTTCTCCATGGATTCTCTGTAGGACCATCTTTGACAGATAAAATGCCACATGTCTGCTTATCAAATCTAAGCATTAGCATCTCTGGGCTACCGGCCGGCACATCCGGCTGTCGATACATTGGACTAAAACTCCTAGGAGATACACTGGGAGATCTTGATTGAGGTTGAAAGGGACTCATGGTCAACCACATATCAGCATCAGATAAGGAAGGCTCTCGAATGATTTCCTCAATATCACCTTCCAGCGATGGATCATTCGTCATTTGAAATTGAGTCATGTTAGGGCTTGACATGGGCATACCCATCATTGCTGATGTCATAGGAATGGACGAAGCCATGGACATAGATGACGGCCTTGTATTCAGATCCGATCCAGACTGTAATAGATCTGCTAATCTTGGTGACTGACCAGAGAAATTTGATCTTGTTGGTGTGACTAGACCGGTGTCTTCAAACATGCTACTTAGACTGCTTGTGACCGAATCCGGCTCAATCCGAGAGCGTTGAGAATCATCCTGACTAAAATTAGGCGTGCTCATATCAAACATAGGAGAGAATCCCGAATGAAGCTCCGGAAGCGAAGTCGAGACATCAAAAGTAGACGGGGAAGGCACTGCGGCATTGAAAAACGAGTCTTGCATCTGCGTATCTTCTCCGCCGGGGGTAGAAGCCGTTCCATCAGAAGCTACTGGACTTGCAGCTGTAGGGTTATCTGGTGCTTTTTCCAGTGCTATTGAACCTAGAGATATTAGAGCCAGTCTATAGAGCTTGGAGTCACTGTTGTACCTCTTTTTTTAGGGGCTGGTGGCGGTGGCGGTTTGTTTGTAAATGTAGCCTCCTCGAATGGCCTCCATTTGAAATCTTTTTTATATCCTCCACAGGAAACTCCCCTCTTATGACATTGCTGACACGAGGGTTTTGTTTCATCGCATTTTAATCGTTTTGCTTTACAAGTTATGCAACCTAACAAGTTGTAAGGAGTTTCAATCAGCATGTGAAGCTTAATGCGGGGCACAAAAGCTCTTATCAATCACGAAGATAAGAGATATGAAAATGAAGGTATCCAAAGCTTACCATTCCGACTTTTTGATTGCTTAGGTTTGTTGATACTATGTTCTTTCTTTGAGGATTGAGCAGCGGATGGCTTGGAAGTCGATTGCTTTCGTTTTTTAGGTGGTGGAGGTGGTTCTGGTGCTGGCTTGAGAACAGGGGAGGAAAGAAATGCCGATGGAGAAGGTATTGTTATCGTCTCCATCTCAAAGGATTCTTAGGAGGATACATCGGTGAATATGAAAGTGATATTGGAATATTGATTCACAATTTCCCAAGGAGATCAAGTTGGAATCTGGAATCAAGCTCGCTGCAACCACAACTGATCTTGCTGCTGGTGATGATGATCTTCTTGATGTGTTGTTCAAAAATATGATAGGAGATACATCCCATGGTTGATTCGGAAGTCTGGGACTCCTTCAAAAAGGTGGAGGAGAATCTGAGATTCGAACTCATAGATTGATTGTTATTTTGATTGGTGAATTAGATGTGTCAGTTTGTGGAGAAGTCGAGCGAAGTCGCCCGAGAGGATGAAGTAGCGTATCACTACAGGGGTGAATAGCAGGTGATATGATAGCGAGTGATACCCAACCAAGATGTAACCATCGGACGTGAATTGCCGTAGATGATTGGGGAAGAAGTTTGGGACATGGTGAAAAAAGGAAACACCTCGAGAGTTGACATGATTGCTTCTTGATTAATAATAAGGTTCATCATCTACTCGCACTCATACATGGTACATGCTACATATATACTTCGAAGTTCGTACAGAGCTTTGATAGAGAGAAACCGTAAATCCCATATGCTTTTTCCGGTTCCGTGTACGCTTCCAAGGTTTACAATTCTATCCAGTTCGTATCTATGCTAATTGATTCATCAGTATCATAGTATCTACCGTCCAATCTCTTCTTTTCTGTTACATAACCTCCGCTTTGTGTATCTTTTATTTTGAAAAAGAAGTGTGTAGGGCTAGACGGGGATCCGTATTGTAGTGTCATGCTGATAAGTCTGATAGGTTAATGCAGCGGGCGGTTTCCGAGGTTCGAATAGATAAGTTGATAACGGTGGGAGGGGAGTTCGTGTGATCGCAGCTAGTGGGAAAATCTGGATTCTGGAACGTTTATGTATAGAACTGATTGATTTCGTTCGGAACTTCCCAAGTGGTCATGTATGCATGATAGAAAATCGTAAGGCGTAAAAGCAAATGGTAGGAAAGATGACGATATCGTGAAGCATTGAACCTACGGAGAAGCTATAGCGGAGAGAAACAATACTTATTATGATGGACAAGTATCTTCAACAGCAAATGCGCAAAGATTAGTTGTGGTAACACAATAGATGACGCCTGACTGTGACGTGAAAAGCTGAGATTACAATTGCTGGCGATGACCTGAAGTAAGAAACACTGAAGGTCTGGAAAAGTTGCATTGTGCCGCTGCAGCGCAATGCGTTCTCATGCATCGAAGGCATTTATGTTCCCGAAATCCTAGGAGCTCTCAGTTGGTCCAAATTGTGCAGGCTTCTAGTGCCAATACACATCTTGTGACTTAACGCGTGGTTTGGTTCGACGGTACTTCTATATTGTGCTGTGGTCAAGTCCGTACTGGGTGGAGATTATGCATGCAAGAAGTGAATATTCTTCCGCTGCCAGATCATCCTTTTTGTGAGCTGAAATATCATTGTTGTGCTCCCTTGGGTACGACAGCTTGGTAGGGCGCGCCTGAAGTCTTGTACAGGAAGAAGGAATCGTGGTTGTTCAACTGCATCAAGGGAAAGATGGTTGCTGGCTGGATCTGCATGTTGTTAGGATTTGACAAGATCCTCCAACAGGTACACTGTCTGCTGAAGGATTGTCGGTACCGAGTATGATGTTGGTTCAAACGCAAGCTTAAATAGTTGGCATAAACAACGTGGCGTGTTGATTTTAGAAATACGGCGTCTCCTACGACAACAACATATTAACGAAAGCTGAAATTCAAATTGGTGCATCATTAAATTAAGTCGTGGTTTGGGCTGCTGTTGTTTCTAAGATGGCATTTCGAGATCGCATTTCGGAACGCCGCAACACCGTTGAGCTGTCGCTTCACTGTACCTACCTGTGGAGATCGTGACGTTAATGTTTCCGATAGAATTTTAATTTATTTGGAAGCTGATGATTCCCTGGCTCGTCTGCGATGATTGAGATTTGCTTAAGAATAAAAATTAATTCTGGCTCAAGAAATTTTCCCGATAATCTAGCTTTTCGTCTCATGTCGCAAAATGGTCGATTCAGCGCGTTAAGGATAACCAAGCTAGATATCTGCACTAGTGTTTGATGGTACAATTTCAACAAACAAGAAAATCAGGGAGGTAGATGGAAAAGTTCTCTCTAGATGAATTCATAATTCAATATACGATAGCTCGGCGAGAATTGTTGAGAGGGCTATTGTTTACATTCGGGTTCTAGGTAATGGTTTTCGCTTAGTTTCATGCAGATTAGGACGAGGATGAAGGGGTTCATAGTCAATTTCAAACAAATTTGGTTATCGGCTTACACTAACATGCTCTCGATTGCGTATTCAAATGTTCTTTCTACCTTCAGTGATTCAGATTCATGAATATCATTTGACAGTCGAGAAAGACTACGGCTGATCTATCGTGTGTATCATCTATAGTTCCATAGAACGACATTTGACAGCCAGCCACGGTCGATCTATCGTGTATATCATTCATAGTTCCATGGAACCACATTTGGCCCGGAAAATGCCCAAAAGTTTGCGTAGTCTCAAATCTGGCCTGGCTTAAGTGCTATGATACCAACTACGGAGACGATCTCCGTACTATTGAAGAACGTCAGATCTGGCGATGATATGCGTATCAAGATAGATGGAGTTTCGCCTTCAAACAGATTCTTGATGAGACTCGATTTGTGTCTCATCTCGTGTTCTACACGGTGAGTATTGAAATTAGTTAGGGGAGGGATGACTTGTTCTTCTTCTTTACCGATCATGATTTAGAGATGATAAGAGTAGAAACAGCCCTATGCGCGCGACTGAATTGAAAATAGTATTAGGAGTATAATCTCCCTAGGCAGTCAAGTAACAGTATATTTAACAGACAAGATAGATGCTCCGCCACAAGGATCTCATCGTGATCAGGGAATCTGGAAATAGCAAATTAGTGGATCTGATCACAATTTTAATGGGCGTCTTCAAGCTTTTGAAAGTGGAATGAATAAACTTCCACTTGTGCACGCACATACGATTAAAATTTCGAGATGAAGTTGTACACTCCACTTGATAGATTTTGACGCGCCATGGAGGATGATTAGAGCCTCAGCCACTACAAGCGGGGCCAACCTCTTTAATTATTTTGAATCCTTGAATGAAAGTTGAACATTATTATTGAAGAAGGAAGATGCCACCAAAACTTATGCCGCCCGCTAATGCAAATGCATCAGCCAAGCCGATCTTTTCTATCCGTTTGGAGATTGGAAGATTCCAATTGGGTGTATCTATCTCCACATTACCATACTATAACCTGTCGTGGCCTTCGAATCCTTGAGAGCAACGACCAAGTATTTGCCGCTCTTAAGAACGAGGATTTGATGTTTGAGAGTGTTGGAGTGAGGGTGGGTGGTGAAGGACGACGGTCAAGGACGACGGTAAAGGACAAAGGTAAGGGGCGACGGTAAGGGGCGACGGTGAAGGAAGATAGTAGGATGGTAAAAAAGCAAATGAGAGTCGTGGATCTACGGAGATTCCGTGATATTGGGGAAGACCGATAGAGATCAATCAAGTACCATTTGAAAGCTATCGTGAAAAGAGAGACAGAAAGAAGAGAGGAAGAGAGAAAGAGAAAATGGCGTGATGGCTTCATTCAGTGGCAGTACGGCACGGCAATGTATGTATCTATCTATCTATATGCTTGGTATAGACAGCTTACGCTATCGCTGTGCATGTATCGCTGCAATGCCAATGAATGGTACATGCTGCTTTGATATTAAAAACGATGATGCAAATATTAATTTGTTGGATATCATAAAGGACCATATAATAATGTTTCATCCGTACAACGAAAGTGGTCTGTTTCCCCCCATGCTTACTACTTATTAAAGCTTTCATTATCTCGTAAAACTTGGATGTATTATCGTGAGCCGTGACATCTACCATCGTATCCCTAAACCTCACTCATTTTGCCTTCACGCCAGCCACTCAAAAATCAAGAATACATCATCATACAAAGTACATATGAAAACTCTTTCTTCATCCCGCGGCTTGGATCGTCGTCAGCTTGGACGCATTTTGGTGATGTAGACCAAGCCAACAACAATTGAGTTTTCACATACCGCAAGTGTCACCTAATGGTTCTGGGCTGCGGGTACAAGAAATTCCTATACAGATTAGTTATGTTGCATCTTTTTTCTGCATCCTTTGAAACAGCATTCAAGCGCATTTTCCAAGCGCATTTGAACAAAATCCATGCATAAGTTGGATGGCGCATAATTCATACGTTCACTTAATCCTAAAGGAGCAATTTTCATATCCTTTCCTGTTTCTGTCCTGACTGTCCTCGCTGTCCTGCTTTTTCATTGGCAGTAAGAGCATCTGAACTCCTCACTTATCCTTGATATCTTTCAAAGCTACCCCGTTTCTATTTACATGGTATGAGCTACGAAACCTTGTCAAGGCTTCTATCCAACATTTATCCTTGAACAAGCCCCTGTACTACTCTCCAATGAACATCGCGCCTTCTCTTCCCTTCGTATCAAGAATTGATATATACAAGAGGCATATCACCATTCATGTCGAAGCCCTCGACCTCCTCTCCTTCCTCCTCCACCTCCTCCACCTCCTCCACCCCCTCCTAATATACCGACATTACACCTCTCTCTCCCCAATCTGCCCTATATTGCATACTTTCCATAGGATCGTCATTAATTCAAGATTTTGGTAAAGTATAATCTGAGCGAAATGGAAGCAATATAATATACATCGCCAGATGTATAATAATTAAGCTTCAGCCTTCTCGTCTTTCGATTGTCATTCTTCTGCATCAACAATGGGGAACAGCCAATCAGTACAGGGCCCAAGACGAGGCAAGAAATTATCAAAACCAAAAACCAAGCCTACCGGGCCACCGCTATCCAACTCCAACAGCCCAAATCCGAGTCGTCGAAACTCCGTTACTGGAAAAGGGATTGCAACAGCTGCAGCTTCGGTCCTTCCCAATGGCAAGCTTGTCAGTGTTCTTGAGACTGAGTCTCTTCAACATGTATCAGAGCCAACACCCACGAAGAAGAAGAGAATGAGTATATTCAGGTCAAGGAATTCAAAGAAGGATACGGAGAACCCTCAATTGGGCGCCAGCGTTGATGTTATACCGAGTGTTTCTCCACCAATAAATACTGGCAGGTTTACAAGAAGTAATTCTGTAAATTCTGTTGCTGTTGAGGCGACAGAGGAAAAGTCATGGGCTGCCCAAACTCCTAGGTAAGTCACTTTAAATACTCTCTATTTACAGTATGTGCTCATTAAATGCCAGACCAACTTTCCATCGTTCGCGAAAATCACTTCCCCATGTCCCATTTCCATCGAATAGTAATAATCGCCTTTCCCTTGTATCAGAAGACCTTCCTCCAAGACCAGATTCCATCAATGTCGCAACAAATTTGGCTGGACAACACGGTGGAGAGATGGATTGGCAGTTATCAGACCCATTCTGCCAGAGAACTCAATCAGACCCTGCAATATATGCACCTATCCGTCGAAAATCTCTTCTTCAACATGGTGTAGCGACAAGACACAGCGTCATATCAAATCCTCAGTCTGTTCAGAATCAAATACCAGCTTCGTACCAAAACATTGGAAAATGGTCTGTGGCACCTTTGACATTAAGAACAAATGTGGATAATGAAAATCACGGTGCACGTACTTCTACTCCTAATGACCTTGGCCATATTGGTTCATTTCAGCTTGGTTCTTTGAGAATTACAAATGGTTCAGCAAGTCCTACGCCTAGTGCCGACGAAAGAAGAGCTAGTCTCCCATCTAATGATCAACATATTGCTACTTTACAAGCAAGCTCCAGGATTCAAGGTATCGCCAATCGAAGCTATACCATTTCTGTCCCCGCAGAAGCCATGAAACGTCCTTGGGCACCAACCTCTTTCTCACAATCTCCCATTGAAAATGATTCTCACGATTCTTTAACCATCAAAATCCCGGGTACTACATCTACTCTTAATTCGCCGTTATCTCCTACTAATACTCATTCTTTGAATCTCCCTCCTCAATTAAGTCCATTTTCTTTTGTTGCCAGTCCCATCGGGTCCCCATTAGAAGCTACCAGCAAGAACACTGCTGTAGAAGACGAATTATTTGAGGCTGAAATGACTACACCTACGCTCGAGTCTTCTTACAGCAATGACAATCGTTCATTTGACTCTGGCTACGGCCCGTCGCCTGCTACACCAGAACAACAAAATTTAGGCCCGATCCAAAGTCAACAAGATATGATCTCAAAACAGCTGGTAACAACTGACAGTGGATACAATTCATCTACTTCCAGAAGGAATTCAACAGCGCGAGTTTCGCCGACAAGGATATCTCTCAGGACAACAGAAGCTCCACCTCTTGCTAACCACGCGATTCCAATGGTTAGCCTAGAATCCCAAAAGATGACCAGATTGAGCAACGTCTCTCTGCCAAGTTCGAGCTATCAATCTCAAGTTCAACAGCCAACGCCCATGTCTTACAGACAGAGCATGCCAGCAGTTCCGCGTCAGCCTCAAAATTTCACTGCTGGTGAGACTTCAGGCTCACATTGGGGAGTGCAGAGACAACGCCCACAATCTTTCTACCCTGGCTCTCCAAGATTCACGGCGCAATCTCGATCACGGAGTGAGATGCATCTACCTACTGCGGCTTCATTTCAAAATAGCGACAGTGTAGATGAAATCATGGAATACAAAGCAATGCGAAGGGTCAGTTCAAAAGAGACGATAACTACTATAATGTCTCTGGAGCCCGGGGAAGTGGAGTCCACATATAATAGGTTACATAATGCAATCCCTCCTATTCCTTCGTCCATCCCAGAGGAGGATTACCATACCGGGTGGAAACCACCAAACGCACGAAGACATTCATATGCTCCATCAACTCCATCTACACCCAAGAATCGATATACGCTCCAACCGTATCAGGCTCCCACTTCTCTGAATACATATCCACAGGAGGACCAAACAGATTTTGAAAATCATCTGACATCTTTTGACAATATTAAGAATAGTTTGGGAGGGTCTCCCTATGATTTGGCACTTACAGCAATGGAAAGGAAGCCTCCACGAGCTACACCAAGGGGTGCACCTACACCTAAGATGAAGAGCGCAGCCGCGCAACTTCAATCTACAGACGCTAATTTGATTCGATCTCAATCTGAGGAACCTCTACTATCAAGGCCGAATATTAATGGCCGTCAGGACTCTTACAATAAGCTTGTGGGCGGCAACCCGTTTGATCATAGTAGTACTGGACCGAGCTCAAGAGCTACTTCATCAAGCTCCACATTTACTCTTCGGGATCTACCATCGCAGAGACGAACGGCTGAGGAGGATGCAAAGAGGTTATCCATTGCAAGAACCAACAGGGTTACTAGTCCCCCGCCTGTCTCTTTCCAGAATCAGCGAAAATCTGTACCAGTTCCTGCTCCAGGGCAATTGGCGTTGCCAAAATTGAGATCTACATCAGTGGCACAATCTCCTCTTTCCCAGCCATTATCGCCGGAAATAATGACTTCTTCATATCAAAAATCAGTCACTCCGCCTACAAGATCCTTAACCTCTCCTCCCATCAGAGAGGTACCAAGTCAGGGATCCCTGGCATCGGGGCAAGAACTTTGGTTTGATACAAAAGAGCAAATCATCCCTGCACAACTTCAAATCGGTCATGCTGAAAGGTCGTCCAAGATAAGATCGCAAAGTGCTAGACCAGCTACACAATACCATCGACCTATCCCTCTTCATCACTTTAGTTTCGATGTTCAGGAAAAGTCTGGAAACAATTCAAGAGCTGCGAGTCTTTATAGTGAAAAGGAGTGGGAGATTCATGCTGGGGCTTATGATCACACGTATGGCTCTTCTACTAATCTTCATGATCTTTCCGGTGAGTTTTTAGCCAACGAATATGACACTCCGTCTTTTGAAGAATCTCAGCCAATTCCGGATATGGGGAATTCAACGCAGGATATGTTAGTACTGGACCGATATGCGGGAGGTTTGGGATATGGATTTGAGCCCGGCTACGGTCTAGGCGGGAGTGCGGGAACGAGAAACTGCGGGACGATGAACAAGGGTGGGAGAAAGGGAGTCGAAGTGTCTCAGCAGTGGGGGCTGGATTTTAGTGACGTGCCTATTATCATGCAGAGAGTGCCAGTTGGAGCTGGTATCTAAAAGAGCAACATACTTTCCGCTTAATTGGCATTAGCAAGGAACAAATGACACCTCATACGACACACTGCCAGGCATATTCTCAAGTCACTAAGTTTTGACATTAGATTGGACCTGGTAAGGCAACGAAAAATACACACGGAACGGCGTTAACTTGGCATTTACTACTTTTCTACGATTTTCTTTTTTTCTTTTGTAAGGAATTCCATTTGGACCCGGGGCTTCGGGAGGCTTTGGCAGGATTGGGGGATACAACACATTTGGATGACGGATGGATACCCAGTTTTTTTCTTTCACGTTGCTTTTTTGGAGGGGGCTACTTTTTCCAGCACAATGAGCGTGGAATTGGTTTGCTTTATATCGCATTGCATTGCATTATTCAGGAATAGAAGGTGGGCATGTGCCAGGGCATGATTGATGGAGGAAAAGGCCTTGAAAAAGAAGCGAAAAGAAAGATTGTACATATTTGATCGACGAGGAGTGTAGATACTTGTAAATATTACTGGTCGAGAAACTGGGTTACTATCATCGATAGCAGGTAACGCAAATAGATTTGGCGGTGACTTTTACTCAATGTCTATTGTGTCTTTGTCTCGGTGAATGCGAATGGTGAAGTACATTTTGCTCGTGGTAATTTATCACATGCGTGGCGATCTATGCTTCTGCTGTCGTTTAGTTTCACGATACACTGTGAATTGGGCATGATGGTTGTGTCACAGGGAAATTATTCTTGATATTTTTGAATTTCTGCTTGGATGTTGATCTTGCTACTGCACTTCCTCCATTGCTCCACGATTAGTGAGATGAGGAGTTTTCCCTGGAATATAGGCATGAAACTGAATAATTACAGAGGTTCGTGACAGTGCCATCACTAAAAATTACTATATTGATGTTCTGGTACCTTACGAGAAAGAAGCTTTCACTATTCTCTCAGCCATCTCCGGCAAGGTATTGGCCATAACCTCCAGCTCAGTATCGAAGATATCCAAACAAGGCTCTTTCTCGTACTCCGCACAATAAGCACCTTTGAATCCAACCTTCTTTGCTGCCGAAACATCCCACATATGGGCCGCCGCAAACCACGTCTCGTCATCTGCAGCAAACTTCTCCAACGCTGTTCTATACGCTGCCAAAGCCGGCTTGGCAACTCCAGAGCTATCGCACGAGATAAAGTTTTCTGCAGGCATCTCGACACCCCCCTTTGAGAAATACTGCTGCACACGCTTCAAATCGGCCGTGGTCAAAAACCACACCTTTAAACCGCCTCTCTGCAAAATCTCAAAGCACTCTTTGGCGCCGGGTCTCAGTTGTAGCTCAGAGTAACCTTGCACACACGCGTTGAGTTCTTCATCAGTGCACAGGGCTCGCGGGTCGTCGACTCCGGCGAACCATAAAGTGCGGTAGAAAGTTGACTCCAAGATGCCTTTGTAGGGCTTATATCGCTCGGAAATGGAGAGGAATGTGAATTCTAGCTCGGCAGCGGTCATCCAGCTGTAGCCGAAGAACTTTGCGGTGATGTTGTGGGCGCGGAGTTTTTTGCCAATGGCGCGGTCGATTTGCGCGTGGTATTCGTCGAATGAGACGAGGGTGCCGACGATGTCGAAGACGACATGTTTTTGGCCGCCCATTTTTGTATTTTCTGACTTTGGTTATTGGGTTTTAGTGATTGATTGCTTGCTGGCTCATGGAAATGGAACGGTTTATTTTGGTCAAGTGATATAATGCAAAGTTTAGATTTGTTGATCCGGAGACAGAGGTACAGAGTGAAATAATTGGTTTGATCTACTCTGCGCTTTGAATGACTAAACTTGTGCTCTCTACCTTCCAGCAATATGTGATTCCAACTCAATTGTTACTTTTATGATAACAATGTATGTGTCATTCAAAATACGATATACTTAATGACAGAGACACTATCTCAATATCTACTTGATCCCACCTACGGATTGCTAATTGCGGGAAGCCCCACGATGTATATGCCGTGATCCGCAATAAGAGATTCCCCGCATTGGCACCATCTTCATATTGTACGTAACCTCACTACAACCGCAATCTAATAACATGTCCGATCTCGCCCGAAGTTCTGATATCTCTTGATTACTGAACATAGTTCTTGAAGGAAGTTTATCTTATGGCTTATCTAGTAGGTTTCAACTTTAATGCACACCCCTCCTTCTTTGCTCCATATTCAGCGTCTAAACCAGCATTAAAGTTAACTCCCCGAGAACGACTATCCCACTCAAGATATCTTATCTGCAGCATCTTTCTGCAGCATATTCCTATTATAGCATCTTTTATTTATAATACTTCATCTGTGTATGGTCGCTTCTTATCGCAACTTTGCGAGACTGCATGCGTCGGCTTCAGGGGTTGGGGTCGGATAAGCTTCGGGTATCGCACTTATCTACGGGGTTCCTTTTCCGCAAACTCTACATTACTCTGTATCCAGGTATCTTGTTATCTCCAAATCGGTTGGAAATGAATTTGGATATTTTGGATTTTCATTGGCCATGGTGAAGAAGATTCGGAATAACCGTCGCAAGTGCTTGCCATTTTTGAAAGTTGTGTCGTCTGTTGACGAGTGAGTGGCGATGACGAATTGCGCTGAAACTGGGATTCATGAAATCATGATATTCAAAGTTCTAAGTCAAAGTATTGTAGAGTTGATGGATGAATAAGCAATATTGCTAGAAATACACGCCCTCACATATGCCCGTCTTGTTCAGCAGAATTCTAAATCTACAAGAAGAAGGAAGAGTTGTAATTACAATCTTGTTCAAGTAGCTATGTAATAATAATGCTAAACATGCTGTGACAAAATTGCTGCAGAAGGTCTCATGACCACAGAATATTCAATCTTGCAAGCCCCTTCTTGGGCTCCTCCTCTGGCTCTGGGTTTTGTTGGTAAATCTCAATGAATCCACGAATAGGCATTTCCTCCAAAGAAACCATTTTAGTTTTGGCATAAAATTTGTAGCTCAAAAACAGCATTAGGAAGAGAGGAATGTTCAAATATGACGAGATGAATGTCTCAGTGTCCCATTCGCCATGAATGAAAGTCACGTATCCTCCGGTAAAGAGGAGAACGACAAAGAGGGTCAGAGAAACCCACGTCGTGTATGGCTGGAGTGGTGCGGCCCATGGAAGCTCAGTGTGGCGATTGATTCCTTGCTTTTTACAGCCAGCTTGAAATCTAAGGTAGACGACCAAGATGGATATCCAATTAACCAAGGTTGCAATTGAGACAAGATCTTGAAGCCAAGTGAAAACTGTACTAGCAGTACTCGACAAAGTCATGTAGCCCAAGCACATGAAAACTGCATATAAAGCAGCTGCAATATAAGGAACACTGGCACGGTTCACTCTAGTAAAGAATTTGGGGGCGTGTCCATACATAGCCATACCAAAGAGAATTCGCGTCCCGCCGAGCATACTGGAGTTTCCGGAAGACCAAGCAGAGGTAAGTACAACAGCATTGATGATAGATGGGATAACCTTGATACCGGCATTCTTCGCAGCAATAACGAATGGTGATTGTGAGGCAGTACCACTAGACTGAAGAAGATTGGGATCGTTGGATGGAACCACAAGACCGACCATGAAGATGGTCAGAATGTAAAACAAAAGAATTCGGATAAAGATGCGCTTAGCGGCCATTGGGATTGCTCTTCTTGGATTTTTTGTCTCTGCTGCAGCTACAGTGATATTCTCGATTCCAGAATATGCATATGAAGCATTGTTGAGTGTTGTCCAAAATCCAAGGAAGCGACCCAAGCTACCGCCAATACCCAAATACTGGACGAAAGGTCCTGGGTCCCTCCAGTAACGAAAGCCTATCGATTCATGATTCGGACCTCCTCCACAGGTAATAACGAGAGCCATTACATTAATTCCGATGACAAGCATAATCTTCAGCATAGAAAACGTAAACTCCAATTCACCATAGACCCTAACAAAAGTGACTGCGGTCAAGATCATGAGAACGGCAAAAACTGTAATCCAAACTGCATTATTGATTGTCGTCCAGAACTCTACTAAAACTGCAGCGGCAACGATTTCAGAAGGAATAGAGACAATGTATGAGTAGACTTGGTTCCAGCCATTGGCGAAAGACATGGCAGGGTCGAAGAAGTGCTGAGCATAACGAACTTGTCCTCCAGTGAGAGGAATTAAGGCTCCCATTTCTCCAACAGCAAACACTACACTCGAAACAGCGAGGCCAACCACCGAATAACCAAGAAATGCACCCAGAGGACCTGATCTTGCAATTGCTCGGCCAGAACCAAGGAATAGACCAGTGCCAATTGTTCCGGCAAGCGCAATCATCTGAATATGGCGTTGATGAAGGCCTTGCCTAAAAGCTTTCACCTCCTGAAACTCTACTACCGTTCCGTTCTCATGTTGACTAGAGTGAACTTCGATATCCCCTTGTCCGATAGCCTCATTTTTGGAGCCTCCATGGCCGAGCTCGTAGTCGTCTGATTTATGATCTAAGGACATCTTTGAAAGATACCAATATCAACCAAGAGGGATGAAAGAAAATATTCCTGTGCAAGAGTGATGGACCTTAATACAGCGTATTTCTGGTCTATCTTGTACTCTTTCAGATCACAGAATCCTCTACCCTGCATTGGTAGGGAAGCCACATCGAGCTAGCTGTAGATAATGTATATCAAGTAGAAGTCCCTTATCATGATGACAGTTATCTCTCGTTCGTCTCGAAGCAATTTGCATCATAGCTTTTGCCAGAACTGAGGAAGGGTATATCCGCAATTGGTTGCTACCCCGCTAAGTCAATGATACCCAAAATGCTCCTTCGGCTCCGTCCCCTGCTTAACCCACATAATGATAACATCCTTTCAGCCAAACCAACTTGTTGAAGCTGTGAACTATCTCATTGCGTGCTAAGCTTCCAGGGTCCTCTACCCGCAGAGCTGATAAGCATTCAGCCCTTGTACGCAGTCTTTATACTTCAGATGATGTTTTGTATTGAATGGTTTGTTGGAGTTTTGACATTATTGAAAACTTAGATTAGAATCACCTCCTCCATAGCCTAAAGCATAGCTTCCTCGTAGTTCATCCAAATCACAATTTAGTTAGATAGTAGTCCAGTTCTTCTACAAGACAATAAATCGCAGGTGAAGATGGTGTTGTTCCAACCTGTCTGCTAGCTCAGATTATAGAACAGCCGCTCGAAGCAAGAAAATGTGGGGGGATACGTCGTAATGTTCATACTTGCAATTGACCAATGACTTTGAGCTCAGCCGGATCTGGAATATACTACCTATAAGGTAGCTGGGTAGTATATGCGTTCATTTGGATAAAAGAGCCAGATATAGAAGTAGTCCTTCGGAATCCCCACTCGGGACGGCGGAAGACACTAAAATCGAGGCGGCTAGTTTATTTACGCCACTTTACCACGTAAGCTTGCAAGTTAACCGTTGCAATTCCGTCTGCAATTGCCGCGGAATACTTGGCCGTACTTCATATGCCTAAAACGTCTGATATACATGAAAGGTGTCACATAACAAACATCATCACGTCAGGGAGCTTGAAATCAGCCCGATTCGAGAAAGTTGAAAACAGCGTTGACTAAGTGAAATTGCAGAGATAAATAGGTATCAGTACCTAGGTACTCACCTAGTCATAGTCGGATATCGATTGATAAGATTGTGAAGGGCCCAATGGCCAATTTGATAAGGTTGGAGGAGAGGGGCCGAGCGACCGTAAGGTTAGACATCTGATAAGAACGTGGAGAGATCAGGAGATGTCACGTTTCATTATCAAGACCACCCTCGTTGTACTATAAGCTTGCATTTACGGGCACTGCAAGCTGTGTATTACTTTCACAATCAATCAATTACTCACTATTAGTCTAATCATCGCCAATTCCGATGAGCGTAGTGATTCTTACAGCAACCTTCTGTAAAGATATGTGTGTTAGAAAAGGTAATACCTGTAATATAATAGATTGATTACAAATATTTTAACCTTTCCTAATACATACCTTTGAGCTTTCAATATTACAAATCAATTATCAAGGTATACACATAGTTTACCGTGAACCTGTGTACGGATGTTTATAGTAGGTTGCAGTCTGAGTCTTTAAAGAGACGAAGAAACCTCTGCATGTCAATTACTACCGTATCACTAGAAAGTGTCCCAAAATTTCACTTTATATAGTACCTGGACAACCATCTTCGGAATTACACACAGCAAAAATATAAAACATTACCTTCCCGCCAAACGATCAAAAGAATTACTTAGAAGTCCATATACGCATACCGGTGTTCCTTCAGAACCCCCAAGTCAAAGCTGAGAAACGAAGAACACTATCGGCACCATGAAGACTGTTTCCGAAACCTTAAATGACCTCTCGATTTCGGTCGCACCATCAAAATCAAACTCGACAGTATCCAAGTGTCTGCCAGTTTCTAACCCAGGAGAGTGTTTCTGGCAATCTGAAAAGCATAGGTTACATGACCACCGCTCTACAGAAGATCTCCCAACGCACAGCGATGTAGTCATTGTCGGTGCGGGGTACGCTGGGGTTAGCACCGCATATCATCTAGTCAAAGAGGGCGGTGACTCGGTCAAGTCAATCACTATTATAGAGGCACGAGGTGCATGTTCGGGTGCAACTGGTAGAATGGAGGACATTTGAGACCAGATTTGTATGGTCATATTCCAACTTATGTTGAGCGAGGTGGACCACGTGCAGGAGCTGAGATTGCAGAGTTTGAGATTGCTCACGTCAAGGAGATTAAGAAACTCATCGAAAAAGAGAATATAGATTGTGACTTTAGCCTCTGCCGCACAGTTGATGTATGGTGTAATGAGGAGATGGCAAAGAAAGCTAAGGCAGTATATGACCAGATGGTAAAGAACGATTTTGAGTACATGGATGATGTCATCTTCCATACGGGGAAAGAAGTTGAAGGCGTAAGTGAGATTCCGTGCATCAGAATGATCCATCTCTAACCTTTTCTTAGATCTGTGGAGTTAAGGGTGCTAAGGCTTGTGCTTCATACACAGCTGGGAGTATGTGGCCTTATAAGTTTATACTGGGGCTTCTCGAAATAATTTTGCCAACCGGGAAAGTTAACTTGCAAACCAACGCACCAGTGACTAGTGTAAGCAGTGTACCCAGTGGAGGCCTCACAATTGGGACAAGCAGAGGAAATATACATGCTGGCAAGATAGTATATGCCAACAATGCATACATATCTGCGCTTCTTCCCGAATACGATCAAAATATAGTTCCTTGCAAAGGTATCTGTTGCCGTATAACTGTACCTGAAGGCAAGACAGCACCACTTCTCAACAACACTTATATCAACCGAACAGAAGACAACACCCTTTCATATCTTATACCCAGAGCAGATGGTAGTATCATCGTCGGTGGTGCCGGGTCGAAATTTAGACCTCATAAAGATCAATGGTACAATAATGTTGATGACAGTGTTCTCATCGAGTCAGCAAAGGATTATTATGAAAATTACATGCAGAAAACCTACAATGGCTGGGAGGACTCTGGTGCTAAAGTTGGCAATATCTGGACTGGAGTTATGGGATATTCTTACGATTCAAATCCTCACGTTGGTGAGGTACCTGGAAAACCCAATCAGTTTGTAATTGCCGGGTTCAATGGTCATGGTATGCCAGTCATTTGGCTTTCTGGTAAAGCTATTGCCAAGATGGTCTCAGAAGACGTACCGTTCGAGAATACTGGTGTTCCACGATTGTTCAAGACGACTCAAGAGAGGATAGATCGGGCCAAGAACGGAAGCGAAGAGCAGGGTGATATTCTTGGTACTGGAAATCAGAAAGCCACAAAGCAATGAGAGACCCCTCGCTTTCTCCTATTTTCATATCGCTCTACCATCCCTATTGTAATAGAGAGCGGTTGAACATAGCTAGCTTAAGCAACATGGGTGGATACAAACACATCACCTCCTTGAACTAGCCTTTCGCAGCAAATTACCAGCTAAGCATTGGCTTTTAGTTGTTAGTAATATTTGGCAACACTATTCTCGGCTGAAAGACATGGAGTCTGCATTCTAATTCATCAATATCGCTGCTTTGAATGAATGGGGTTGTGGAGTAAAAACGAATATTATTACTCTCATCTACTTTTTATCTACAGACTATACGTTCTTTACATTTGAGGTCCACCAGTCGCCCTCAATACCTTGTGTATTGCGTGATTAGTAGTTGCAAGGCAGCCTCGCTTGATGACCTGAAAATAAGAAAAATATAACATTTTTACCTTGAGTTGTATAAATTGTTGCTGCAATGTTTCAGTCTTTCTCTTTTCATGCTGCCATTGTCGATAGTTTGATAATTGTCCCCAGCACAACTTTACAATTGACAATAAACTTAATCTACTGTCATATACCAACTTTCTATTTCTTCATATCGAATCCAGAACAGTGATCTTCTCCAGCACATTTGAACTATTTTTTCCTTCGAGCAAGTCACTTCAATCCCTTGCCTAGACTTGCTGCTGTAATTCCAGTCTCTATCTTATAGCTCAATGAGTTATTCGTGAGTAGAGAGGGCATTTCTGTAGTGGTGCGAGAACTAATTTGAGAGAGGCTGCAAAAGATATCTTATGCGTCTTGATCATATGGATAATTGTTGCGACACATTTGATATTCCGAAAACTCTATATACTCCTATAGCTAAAGTAGCTTTGCATTGAGCTCCTAGGTTCAAAACTCAACACAATTTATTGAGATTTCTGCTGTTCGAAATGCGTTGCATGATCCATCTTCCTCTTGGACTTTTCGTCTGGTGGGTATAAAGGATTTCAATCTCTAAGAAACTTCCTAGTCTCAGCCTCAATGTGAGGTCAAAGTTGCTACCAAGACTGAGGTGATTCTTGATCTGCAAAGAAAATTTGTGATTGTCACGAGACATAAGACGACGTTGTAGATGCAGAATCATACTTCACCAGTAGGAATTTGGTCTGATAGATTGCTGGAAGTGAATTTGGACAATGAAATAAGGCCTTTAATGAGAACAATTATTATTTTTCTCGTTGCCATTGGCATGAAAAATTAATTTTCAGATGGTAATTGACCAAGCCAAAATATATAAATACATCAATCGTGATTGCCATTTGCATAGAGTACATTATTTTCTGTGAGATTGAGTGGTACTGATTACATTGCTCGCACCGATCTGATATACACGTCATTTTGAAGATCGACTCGGAAAATAGATTATGAACTCTTGTTTTAAGATATATTAAGAAATGCAATAAAGTATCAGGTCTTACTGCTCTTCCATATTTAGGAGTAACCGCCAGTGATAAACGTTTATGTCGCGCTCAAATTTCGGGGTACTACACAACTATCGCAAAATCAATGATCTTCTCTTTCTCTATGATGAGGAATATGCATTTCCCTTCAAATCCTCTTAATCGTCGTGTAAAGCATGAATAAGCTGCATTTCAGGTGACAATTTGTCTTTCTTTCGGAAAATAATCTTCATTTAACAAAACTGAAAAGCAGGTTTACTTTCGTTGCCCAAGACCATCAGTATAATAAAAAGAACTATCATCTATAACACATTGCACGCAAGTAACCCACCCGGGTCTCAAAACCATCGCTTTTTCAATTCCCTCACTTCTTCGGGTCTACCCAACGCGACTCTCTCCCCCTCCGTTCTTTTCCCCCTCATCACACCCAACCTTAACTTTACGTTTCTAATATCCTTACTCAATGATGTGTTAGCTAACATATTCTCACCGGCAAGAATATCGAGATCCGGGTTCCTCGTCGTGGCTATAATGGCCGACAGTGCTGTGCTGTGAACAACACCATTAGTGTAGAAGGCGTATAAACCAAGGATTGAACTAAGGCAAGTGAAGAAAATTGCGATGCCGTATGGGAGGTAAAGATATTTCGGGGAATACGAGAAGACGTTGGTAGAATTCGTGAAGGTAACTGGAACATTTGTTGCGTTTTGCTTACTAAAGTAATGTTAGCACCGAGATACTTGATGATGTGTGTACTTGATGTCGCGGCGAGTTTTACAGAAGTTTGGGTTCGCTGAATGTGCTGATGGTAATATTCGCAGCCAAATCTTCGACACCTCTCGCCAGACTATGATTACGACAAGCTGATGGAGGTTTTGTAAAGAGTTCTGTCGAATTATAGATATTGGACGATCGGCTAATATTGAAAGCCGTGTATGCATTACGCCACGCACAAACCCTGTGGTTCACCTCACAGCCGGCAAGCAATCTGCATTTCCTACCAGAGGATTATCATTCCAATATGCGTTAAGGAAGTCATCACAACCAGCTAAGCTAGTGGAAAGAACACGGCTTGATAGGCCGAATCGCACAGTGTTCAGAGCTAAGGAGCTCATAACCGATTTACCAATTTGAGCTGTTATGTTCCCACTTAGCATTAATATCATGGATTGATAGAGGGATATATAGGGAGCGATGTCATGATGGCGTGTATTGTCCAGAGCTCCAGGGTAGCCAGGAACATTTGTCCGTGACATGTTGACATGTTCCACATCATAAAGCATACCATAGTTTATATGCTGTGTGCCATCGCTAAAATTAAAATGGACCTTTCTTGTGCCGTTGACTAGCCCGCATACAAAAGTATCATTAGCTGTCAAAAGCCATAGCTTAGGTTGAACCGAAAAGAATTTGTTGTTGGTATTACTGAGATCTGCTGATATATTTCGTCTGATACTGACATCCCAGTTATTGAATTGATCGGGAGATAAAGTATCCAATTCACCGATTGCCAACCATCCCAAGCTATCATTACCGGGATACATCCACGGATCAAAAGCAGATAGACAGATCATAGACGGCCAAGGAGAAGAAAGAGAGTCAAAAAGAGTAGACGCATTTTGGTAACGCGTGGTCCAGCTGGTCGAAGTGAAGATGTTGTTCTGAGCAAGATTTTCTATATATTGATCAAAGTAAATTTGTTCGGTATCGTTAGGTGCCATACATTGAAGATAAGGACCTCTAATGTCGATAGAGTAAGATGAATTAGGCGCTGGCCCTTCAATTGAAACAATATTGGAGCTCTCGACAGCTTCTGTGCCAATGTTTATAACAACAGTGCCAGGTACAGTGGAAACATTATCCTCTTGGAAAACGTTGACATTAGACCAATTGATTGCAGGCATGGAAATGTTAGAGGTTTCCTTCATAATGCCATTAACAATGATCAACGTACCAGGAGGCAGTATTGCTGCAAGACTCATTGCCCTAAATCCAGGTAGTCAGCAAACTTGTATATTACGATGAATTCCAAATCATTGACCGATAGACCAATGCGAGAAGAGCCACAACTGGTGCATGCCTGAATATCTCTACGCTCAGAAATCCCATTGGATCCGACGTCAATGCAAACATCTTATCTAATGTACTTAAAGTAAATGCTTTCTTTCGTATGGAAATCCAAAGATACTGTGGATAGGCGGCACAGTTTGCTGCAAGAAACGATGAGACCACAGAAAAAGCAAGAAGACTTCCAATTGTTATCGAAAATTGTTTCTGAAAATTGTTGGTCCTTAGTTTGCCATCCAGATATGAATAGTAACCATGATGAGTGCATGCTAAGGCGATTCCGAGAACGGCAAAGAGAACCATATAAGTAGGCTGTTTGTGCCAGGAAACACCTCGTTGAACAGATCCACGAGTCTCCATAACGGCTGCTGTTGGGGTGGAATAAGATCCATGAGAGCTATCATCCATGGCTTTGTAAGGGATGGCCTTCGGGTTCATTGTATTTTTTGAAACCGCCAACATGGGTATATGTATCTTCATCGGACGTCGAAAGCATTTCACGGCAGGTATTTTAATCAAAGATTGCCCGAAAAGAAGAATTTTGCTGGAAGACCGATGAGGAACGAAGCGCGTTGATAGAATGATGCATTGCCTAAAGTGAGAAGATTCGCACGAAACCTTCTCTCGGCAATAAGAGATAGATTCAATACGGTTTTAGGCGAGCCTGGATATATTCCTTAAAAAATAGTTCTCAACTTTCTGTCGTAGTATTTTGCTGTAGAAAAGCAACGTCTATAATTGCCGCAAAAAAATTAACAAATATAAGTAGCTTGCTTGACCACAGTGAATAACGTTGTCAAAGATGAAGCAAATAGGCGAATCAGAACATTCACCGATCTTCAAGGGACAGAGATTCCAGTGAATCGAATTCATTCAAATGGAGCCAGTGCATCAGATAGTGTAAGAGCGCACAGAAAAGGGGATGTCAGTCCCTCTCCATCACATCGGAAAACAAGCCCGCGACAAGCAGTCGACTTGACCACGATCATGCAGAACCACCATTGCATTGCCAAGAGACTAAAAGCACTCAATAAATTTAAATATATTTCGACTATATGTAGGATATCTAAAAGAAAACTATAAACGCTTGTAAAATGCTATGAGATTATATTCGTAAAACATTTCCAAAACTGTTGCTAAGTCAAGTCGCACACACAATCTAAGTAGGAGCTACCTTAACAGCCTCAAGATCGCTGTTACTGGCACTAACCCCATCGCTAGTCTTTTCTCCTGCCTTCTTCATCTTCTTCTTCGTGCCTAAACCACCCAACCCAGTCATTGCTTCCTTGAAGGTAATGGCAGGGTTAAACAAGTTTAGCGCGAAGCAAGCCACAATAACCATAACCCCTTCAAATCCGATGAATAGATTTTGTTTCTTGATAAGATTCCCAGTCCATCCTTCTGCCAATTCCGCGACTCTGTATACAGATCTCCAGAAGATACAAATCGTAGCAAGGGCAAGAGCGATTAAAAACCCCTTAAATGCTTTAGAAGAGCGAAGTGTTATGAAAGCGGGATTTTGATCGAATGCGGCGTTACCGAGGGAGCGGTATCGGGAACGTGTGCGTAATGCAAAGTCGACGCAGAGGATCATGAAAATGAATAGCGTGAAAACTTGGAACGCGAGACCAGCTACCATGATGTTATCTCCAGTATCTGGGGATTTGCCTGAGTGTGAGGCTGCGGATGCCAAACCACCACCTGCAGCTTGCAGGAGAAGTGACATAAGATCACATGGAATGAACTATGGAATAGTTAGTATTAGGCTGACATGAAAAGAAGACTGGTGAAAACGTGTCAAGAACATACAATTCTGGTATAAGCCTCAGGACTAATCCTTGAATTTTCCGGTCCGAAAGCATATACGATTCTTCTCAAGCACAAATAGATTCCTCCCGCCATAAATGCCGGTGCGATTGTTAAGCAAACAATCTGCATTAAAAATCCATCTTGTTTCCATTGATTCTCCCAACTCATGATACGACCCGCATAGCCGATTACTTCAAGTATAACACCGGCGCACATAGCGAATGTGAAGGCGGTTGCGCGACGAGTGAATGCATATGTAAAGACAAATCCAAGGAATGAAATGCTAAAAAGAGCGAGAAAAGCCGCATTTGCGCCGATTGATACACGATAGAAATAATAGGATGTAGAGATCGGACATGTGTCGACTGTGCAATCCGCGAATCTATCCAGTTTATTTCGAGGGAGAAGCATAAGAAGGGAATTCATGGTGGCGATGATGTGAGAATAAAGTGTCGATAAAGGTTGTCCCTCAGTTTATGAGATAATAGAAATCCAGAAGATAAAGAGTGTCCAGAGACTGACTCGGCAAGTGAAGGCTGAAAATATGATATACGAGGGAAAAAGTAAGACGTAAGGGTGCGGCGAAAGTGATGTGTAAGAAAATCTTACACGGCGTGAAAACGTTTCCCGTTTCCGTTTGTAGGCAAAAATGATATCAGATGTGTGAAAGAGATGAATTTACCTTAAATTGGCAGAAAGACGGTAAAAGAGAGAAGAAACTTACGTGGGAATTGTCAGCATTTCTATATATTAATTGGATTGTAGACAGCGCTGCAGTCGCTTTGTTGAGGGAACAAGCCCATGTTTGTAAGTGGAGGAATGAGATGGGATTTCGGAGCAGCCTAGGTCCGATCGTCAAGTCTTACTCAGTACTGACTAGCGCAATGGGAATAGCGGCATCTACTCCGTCTCTGTTTTTTGTTGGAGTTGTAGAGTCTTCTCTCATTCAGATTTGAAGAAGAGTCTCAGCGAAAGAAAGTGCTTCAGAGTTTTTTTAAAGCTGATGATCAGCTATTATAAAGCTATTTTGCACCTCCAAATATCAACCGTTACACGTCGTTACAAGGCATGAATCAAAATAAAGACTTCATGTTTCGCCTTGTCGGGCTTGCTAGGCAGCTCGGCCAGCAAATTTCATTTCTCACATCTAAGCGGTTATAAGTATCCGTTCTTTCTCTTATCTCAACCTATCAACAAGCTCGGTAAACGAATCCGAGCCGTTCTGCTCAGCACGTGATGAGATCGGAACGTCGCTTACATTTGTGTTGGCTAGACCTCGTTTGTCAAATCGTATTTTCAACCAATCGGAATTCCTTATATCCGAGTCCCTGTTTTCGATTTTCGCCTGCGAGAAAATTCCCCCAAAATCGGTTCTGTTTCAAAGCTTTGATAGAAGAGAATCTTTCGTAATACATTGCTTCAAAAAACTACCCTAAATCTTATAAAAGCTTCTAGGATTTTTGTACAATCTCAGCACGTCCAATATCTACAAGATCATGTCATCCATAAAGTCCTCTCTTTCTAGCTAATAAGAATGGCATGCTATCTGATTGTCTGACTACAGCGGGTAGTATCTCGTTCTGCAATCAGTTTAAACGGGAGTTCATTGAATCTGGGATCCTGGGCCGTCACTATAGATATTCACTATTATTTTGGGTTGACAGAGTCTGTTTTGAATCTTAAACGATGCGAAACCTTTCTCTAGTCAATTGGTCTCGGTACCTGGCTACTCTAGACTGCTAATATCACGTTTGCCGTTATTTGATCGAAACCATTTTTGACGAAACTTGGCAATGGCAAGCATTGGTATTATTATTATCATAATTATATATATGCATTTTTTTCTTCTTCTTCGAGATTTCAATTCGCAACCCTCAGCTCTCAATGATAAATGTCAGTACATGTGGCAGTAGGAGTACAAGTAGTACAAATGTCGGTCTAACATTTCCGAGTTCGAACAGTACCGTCAAACACAGATCAATGGGCCTCAAGAGCTAAAAAGCCGTTGAAGCGGTTGAGGACAAGGACCGGTGATTGAATACGCATTTGGGTCGAAGATAGTGTCGCTATCTTTCCCATTGGTGATCCTAGAACCGCTTAGTGGCAAGGTCTGATTCCCTGGTGATGGTGAACATCTCAGCAATAGTCTCGGCACTTCCCTCTAATCTTTCCGATATGCCATCTGCATAAGTGAAATTGGTAGAGCCTTATAGATCTTTTCCTGCACAGTCGCTTCACCATCATGATAGTTGGTGACGAGAAGATATCTTGGCAGTTGACTCCTTCCCCGCCATCGTCCACGAATCTGGAAAGACTATTAGTTTGAATTTCCCCCCAATTCAAATATGAAGGCTTACCATAAGAATCCCGGAAGCAAAAAATCAAAGAGACTTGCTCGATATAAACTGCGTTCGCGCCGGCGTTCATCACTCTGAGACAAGTTGCTTTTGTTGACCTTTTCGTGTACGGTGTTACCACCCTGGTGGAGGCACAGTTGTTATTTGCATTAGGACTGTCTAGCATGCGCTCCCTCTAACCTTTGATAATTTGGCCGGTGAAGAAGACAGATTAGGTGTTGTTGTTGCTTAGTGCTTGTTTGACAACCTTTCTTGTCCCCTCGTATGCTCTCGCTTTACTGTCAGGGAACACCTTGTGTGGGAGTTCTGGCTCTAATTGAATGCTTGTATTGAAGTAATCCGGATGCCCTAGCAGCAAGTTTGTTCGATGAACGGAGTTTGGGATGGCTTGCATCTTGTAGGGAATCTATTCATCTTCAGTGCAGCGCTTGTGTTTGCTGACCTCCTGGGGTTTCAATCTGATGTTTGTTGTTTACTTTCCACCATGCATGCCGAAAGGTCTGTAGTTGCAGATAGGAAGATGTAGATTAGATAGTCTAAATCACGATACCGCCTAATCCCTCTTTCACTCTGCCTGTGGCATACTGCCACATTAAAAATTCAATGAATAGTATCATTATATCTACTCAAATTTATGAGAAGCCTAGCTATTCTCTTCGAGCAAGGCTTTTCCCCCAATGTCATATTCATTGACAGATAATTTATATAGCGTGTGTGCACTGCATCAAGTTGTCTGCGTTTAAATTTAGGCATAGAGGTTCATAAATTTAGCGTGATACCCATTGGTGTATTCCTGTTTGAATTGTTTTTTTCAACAGACTAGATCTCGCCAGAGTTCCAACAGCCATTTCAAGTATCACCTTATGATATCATATAATAGACAAACGCGATATCATTCATGCAATGCCAACCGCCATTTGAGAAAGTCTACATTCGATACGACGTTTATGACCGAACCCTGAATCGCGCAGCTGAACATTGGCGTCGCAAATTCTAAATAAGGTCAACATTGTATCGAGTACGGGGTCTCGTAACACAGCTAACCCCCACATCTTGCCACGAATTTCATGCATGTCATGCACATGTTTACCAATTAATCTTAGCCTTCTTCTGGCAGCTGATTAATGCCAAGTATAGATCTAGATCAAATAAACTTCCATGTATCTTCTCGGACATGTTTCTGATGAGGGCTCAGTGATATAAACGGACTTCATCAAAATTACCAGAGAAACTTTTGAGAAGAAACCTCAAAATTGAATCTAGAATGTTATTAGTAGCGAAATCTCTGATACGATTTTTAGTTAAGATTGAATTAATGTTGAATTTTGAACATAACTTTTGCTTAGTTTAATGACACATTTTTCAGGATATCAGCCAGACCCACGTCAAGCATGTTCGAGTGATGAGAATTTCATATGGTTGTTTTTGATTGGACCTACCCCTCATTTTGAAGATCCAGTATGCAACACAACATTTATTATTTGTTGACTGAGAAAAATTTAATTTTCTTTTTTCCATGCACTGTGCAGTCATGAAGTGCAGCCACCCTTCTTGATTCTGTGTCTAGCTGTATGGAGGATTGCCATCAATTCTTCGCTAATCGGATGGTACATCGAACGTGGAATATAAATGCTGGCACTTCCAACTTAAAGATTGATCTTTGCAAGCAAGCAACAGCCTAATATCCTCGCTCTTAATTTTCACTACAGAAGCCAATCAAACATCATTATCGCCAAGTATCATTACCAGCATCATGTCTTCAGCTTTTACCGCAAAGAATCCCATTATTCTACTAGTTAGTCCCTTAAACCCTGGTAATCTACAATCTGGTGAGGATAGAGACCCAGATGAGACTCTCGAAAAAGTCAAAAAAGATCAGGAAGTTGGAACTTCCGTTCAATACATCGGCTTTCCTCAGATTATCCCAGAGGCAGCTCATGAGCTTTTGATCGACTATAAGAAAGCCGTGTTGGAATATCGTAGCTGGGCCAGTCTCAGATGTTGCAACACCACATATGCCAGTACCAGTGTGCCTCAGGATGAATCCGTAGCATCGGCTGCAAAGCGGGTTGGCTACTTCGCTCGAGTGGCCGATTATGATTTAAAGAATGCTCCTTGGTGAGGGAACCCCCTCTTGTAGCTTTCATTGTTGTGAAACACCTGTCCTTATTGACCAACTAGGCTATCGTCATCCAAGAGTGAGACCAAGAACAAAAGCATCAGTGTATCCTCCAAAAATTTCCATGACGCTCTCGCGGACCAATTTTTAGAGGGATTCGTCTCTTTTCCCGCCAGTGGATCCGGCGATTTGGAGAACGTCTTCAAGGTTCTCACGAAGGCAGTCGAGACCCGGTCTCAAGTTAGTGACAACGTTCAGCAATACTCAATTTTACAGCGATACGAATACTCACCACGTACAGAAAGCATTCGTTCATGTAAGTTAAATAGAGCTCTCACTGGCTTCTAGCAACCGCTGTAATAATCTATTTAATCAGTCATTCGTACCTCTCTATTCGAGATTACTTCAGAAATGGTTGAAACGCAGAAAAAGAAAAGTTCTTCAACCACTATTAACGTTCCCATCTCATACAATGAGTAAGAAGCAACGGTACGTAAGCAGTTGATGATATTTACTATTTTTCGCACCGATTTTGCTCGCTGGTAGATGATGAAGGTTGCAAGACAACATTTATCATTCAAAGCTCATTTTACTCCAAGATCTTCCTTTGGTAGACAATACTGACTCCTCCATTTACAATAGTTCAATATGAATGATTGGAAACGAGCTTCTGGCTTGATCGAAGAGTGGAAGAGGAGGTATATGGAGGAACATGTTGAAAATAATACCATCGAGATTCCAGTTTGATCAGGTACTCACAAAAAAAATTCCGTTCGCAAACTAGAGGTTAAAATTCAATTAAATATTGTTTCCGTTTCTCGTCATCGTTTATCATACTCGAGACCATCTCGAAGCATGTTAGTGATGATTTATGAGTGCAAAGCAATGTCCATATCTGAGAATTTCCACGTGTTCCCGTGGAGGATTGAACTTGAACTTGAACTTGACGTCCACGTGTTTCTGCCGTAAATCTTATCCTGCCCTTAGGATATATAACGTCCTCACCAACCCCGCTCTACAGCTCTGATGAGATTTGGCGATGTTGAATTACCAAGTGGACAATCAAACAACCAGTAATCCACTTTCGAGGCAAGATTTAAAGCGAGACGTAATAATGGGATAGAATCATTTTATTGAGTTGTGTGTATTGACTCATGCCAAATGCTCTTACTCCTCTGAAGTTTGCATATACTATACATACATAATAGACCTTGTACCTATCACCGTCACAGGCTTAATTTGCATAGTCTTTCTCTCGCCCCCTCCTCACCAAGTTAAATTGAAACTTTAATACTTCTCTTCCATTTGTTCTGGATCAAATCATAATTTGCAACTAGTAAAAGCCTTCTGCTTCGGTATGGGAAGAATGGGTATAAGAGGGACGAGTGGAAGTTCGGATACGGCTCAGAGTTTGGTTGATTCCTTCTCTGGTAGCCTTCGAGTCTTCGATTGATTCGTACCAAGAGAGCAATTCTCTCTGTTCTTGTGTCGGTTCAGAAGCTTCATATGCAAGTCTCAAGGTCATAAAATTTTGGCCTTTGCCATAATCCTCTATACATCGAAAGGCACCACTCCACATAAGCAGAAATGGAGAAATTGGTGCTCTGTCCATGAATAAGGTCATATACTGCCAGGTCTTCTGAATTCTGCGGTTATGACATATGTAATGAATAATCTTTTGGCTCTGTTCATATGGATGTTTGCATAAAACATCAATAAGGAATATCCGTTGACTGTCTTCTAGTAATGGTCGTAGATCAGGGCGATGATCTAATACACTAGAGTTTGATCCCGGTCTCGTAATAATCTTTTCAGGTCGTGGATAATGGCTAATCGCAGCATTTATCTGGCCCCTGTCAAAGATGTAAAAGCGGTATATAGGTTCAAGACAAGGCAAGGAGATGCTGAGTGCTTGGTGAAAGTCCTCAAAGGTGGCTCTTGCTGGACAGGATATGATACAACCAGGCCGATTGTTGCGATATCTCTCGAGACACATGTCGATGCTCGGAACATAATTAAGACACTCGCAAGTAAGTTTGTGTTCCGGCCAATGCCTCTCTGCGCATACGTTACCTAAAGATGTTCAGTTTTCGGTGTTTGGCTAATCACAGAAATACATACTGCAATATATCTGCGACTGGCATTCCTTGCAACTGAAACCGTCTTTTTTGAATCGACTGGGACAGCCTGAACGGCTGCATCGTTCTTCAGAGACATCTTCATCTAGCCTATCTTTACCCATAATACCATCCATCATTCCACCAGAATTTGACCGATGCTGCATTTCTTTTTCAGCAGGAGCAGATGCGACATTCCCGTCCATGGTCGTATATGGGCTGTCTTCGGCAAGATCCATGTCTCTCAAGGAGCGGTATTTTTGTGTAAGAAAGGATACACTGCTCAATATTCGATATCCAAAGTAATACAATCGAGCTCAAACTATTAAAACTATATTAATGTAGTCAATATGCATACGTTTGAGCTGGTGTGAAGTGAACGGATTTAGGGCGGAAAGTCAGCGTTTCTGAATTACTTTCATTGATGACAGGTGCGAAGGACGAACGTTCGTGCCTTCTATTCTTGTGGGGAGAAGTAGACTGACTCTAAAGGTCATGGTTCCGGATAGTAGAAATCGTAAAGAAACTCTGATTATCAATGTCAATCTCGATCCAAGGTATTCTGGAATCCATGGTTCTATAACTTTTTGCAATAGTCGATTTGTTTTACCAGTCTCCTAACCCATACTCAAGCATTTTTTTCTCTCAACCCTCCTCTTCCAATGCACATTATTGAAATGCCACGCCAGATCCTCCACTCCGTACTCCCCCATAAATTCTCTACCGCATTCCGGACACTCTAATTCCTCCCTTTCTAGAATTTTCCCCATCGGCACTGACTGGTAAGGATTGTGTATTCGCAATGGTATCTCAACTGTAATCACGAAATTTGACGTATCAATTTTTACCTCGACCATCGAATCTTTATGATTCAAAAGCGACATTGAAAAAACAAGCGCAAAGTCCTTAGGTGGATTGTAAAAACTCTTGACACGACGTAAAGTTGGTGTATACCTATCTCCGCAGTTCCCGCGCTGAGATTCGATGTACAGCTGGCGTAGCGATGAACATGGCGACGCTCTCCGGAGCTCCTTGAATCCCATCCTCGTGTCATGATTTCGCCATATCGTCGTCGTCGTTGCTGTCGCAAAATGGTTGACTCCTGAAATCATGCCCATGGGATGAGTGGATTGTCAAGGTGGTGGTAAATCATGTGCGGGGAAAATATGTGAATAAGTTCCGTGCATCCCTTGCCTGTCAGGTGTTCTTTCCCCGCACTTCTGAATCTGAGAGCGAACATCGTGGAATTTATGAGTTGTATGCGTCATGATTTAACACTTGAGTGATTGACCATGGATAGCTGAGAAGAATGCATTGTGTCGAAATTGTTGTTGCGCAGTTTCAGTTTTCCAGGCGATTTTGTTGCAAGGGGATGCTGTTTATATACGTGGTCCACTCGCTAAAGAAAGGGACCCAGTGGGTAAACGGTGATTGGACTAGAGTGTAAAAAGGCTTGGGTACCGAGCCGTTAATTGGCTCCTGATGAGATGTGAATTGTATGCGTGCTGTACAAATAACAACGCACAGGGTACAGGTTTCAAGTTATTTTGACTGTGTTCACCTGGCGGTTGATCTCCGATCATCTTTTTTCCACATAGTTGATTTCTATCAACTATCAATCTATCATACTGGAGTGCTAAATTTAGGAATAAACTGTATTCACACCATGCATGACGCCCAAGTTAGACGAGCATTGTATGTGTATTTGACAATTTCTTCCGAGTGTATTGCTTGGGCCAATCCTCAAGTACGTAGCTGTTCCGCGTAACGCACACTTTTCCGCTCCGCCGCTCCGCCTCTCAAGATCAATCTCAAGTAGTTGCTTTGTGATTTACCATGCTATTGGAAACAGTATAAATAGGTACTATAACCAGCAAAAATTCTCAATTGCCACCCAATCCAAGCCACCGTTTCCATGCCCTAGGGCATTTGCAAAAACTTTTACAACAGGGACATCCCTTTTGTACCGGTGATTCGTCGAGTTCCTCCCGTGGTCTATGCCAGAGATCGTATGCAAATTGATCCCCCGCCAGCCTTTGTTCTTTTTTTCTTGCAAAATTTAGCAAATGCATGAATGGAGAACCAGAAATTAATACTTTGACCATTGAAAATGCGGAACTTTTGCGAGAACGAGGCACATACACCCTGTCAAATTTTCCTCGTGGGCTTGTTCGACTTCACGCTCCCGAGACCTCAAGAGGAATTGTTCGCTTGACCGTGAGCTTTGGGTTAGCCGATGTAAACTATCATTCTTTGGAGGCATTTGTGAGACGTCCGAGCCTGTGTTTTTGTTGGTATGCTCTGAGTTTTGCTGTGGCCTGCGATTTGAATGATCGGCTTCAGACATCTTTGTGCTGGCAAGAATAACGTCTTTCATTGTACTTTGCATATGATTTAAGTAAGATATCCTGAAAGTTTAAAAGGTGATTATATAGCCTTGGTGTCATGAACCGTACTGCAAATCACGGTCGTAATGTCAACCAACAACCGTATTGTTGGGAATGCAGTCATGGCCGCAGTCCAACTATAATCCGTAAATAGTTTCCTCGCAATTCTGTGTACGCATATGAGACCACACGGAAACAAGAGCATAAAGAAAGATGCAGTTCCTCAAACTCGAAGTCTCATACCGAGCAAGAATGCCCCGTTTCTCATTGTTTGTTAAAACATGGATACATAGTCCGTCTTTCATCAAGTTCTACCAGCGGCCTTTTTCTTTTCAGTGCTCCGCATCGTCTTTCATCAAGTTCTACCAGCGGCCTTCTTCTTGTCAGTGCTCCGCATGTCTCGTTTCTTGGCTCCCTTTCGTCTGATGTATGCGATCGTGTAGGACTCACAATGGTCTAGAGCTTTACAGAGTTCGAAGGTCCGGACATTGGTATACGACAGCTCAACAAGCTTTGCGAGAATCAACTGAAAGTTAATGCAGCGCTCTTCAAAGCTCATAAGACAAGTAGATGGCGATTTGTCAACCGCCCAGTCTTCTCTAACCTGCATTTTCCGTGGAGTAAAGACAGCATAATAGCAACAGATTTTTCCTTCATTGGATACTATACACGCCGCGTAGTTCAAACAGATTTCCGCCATTTCCATCGTTGACCGCAGCCGGTGGTCTCATCTTCCTAGCTATAGACTCTTGGATTTGAAGAATCTTCCAGCCTGTACTCGCACTGGTTTGTGATACTCAGTCTTGCTTGCATTGTCGGAGAATTCATATCATGCAGATCAATAAACAGATCCTGGTAATTATGAGATATTATATCACAAGGAGCATGTAGAGTAAGAAGGATTGAGGTAAGGTTAAGGAAGGAAGTCGCGAACGCACAGACCACCAACCTAACCATCAATGACGTAGCACAAATAATTTGTTTGTACGCCCGACAAAAGGCTGCATTTTAAATGTAGATACAATCAACAAAAGAACACCCCTATGAAATAACCGCAAGCATGTCGCCTTCAAGGGGTAATATGATTGATGAAACTACATCCCCATCTACCTCACCTCAATCTCAGTCCCTCACTGCAACAGAACGAACAGCTCAACTTCGCAGTTCCAGCGCTCTCACCTCTATCACCCAAAACATCCAATACCTTATCTCTCCCGGCTCTCCTACCTCCCCAAAACCCGTTCGATTTCGTACCCGCGCTCTTCTTCGGGCTCTTCACTCCATAACTGTCTTTATATTCTGGCGTGTTATTCGATATGCCAAGTACGCAGCTGTGGGTTCTATCGTCGCAGCGCTATCTGCTACTACCATTGGAAGTTTTGCGACGGGGATAGGATGGGTTGTTGCGCCTACAGGAGTAATAGGAGTTTTGGGAATGAGCAGTTTGTGGTGGGTAGGGAAATGGGGGTTTAGTAAGACGAAGATGGGGAAGAGGTGGGAGAGGAAAGTTGAGGAGGAGGCGGATAGGCTTGAAAGAGAGGATAGGGAGACGAGGAAGGAACAAGTGAAGACGGATGGGCAGTGGCGGGATGTTACGGGACCAAAGGCTGTGCCGTGGTAGGTTTTATCAAGCACTTGTCGCTGGGATGCTCTATCTAATATCGAGTGGGGAGGCGTGGATGGGAAGATGAATGTATAAAATGCAAAATTACAATCTTATAAGGTTGAAACGTATCACCAACCATGTAAATAAAGCACTCTGCATCTCATAAGTTCTACTTTGGCTAGCACCACACACTGATTGACATGCAACCGAACAGCTGAGAAGATATGGTCTGCAGTCAAACACAAACCAGCTTTATTATAATGACGGTATCGTAATCTCAATGCTAAACCTAAAACTCCTATTATATTTCTATTATATTCCCTCGTACAAGTCCATTGCATAAGTCAAGGATCATCTTCCAACTTAATCCAGCCCAAGTCGATACCCTGTCTCTCCCTCTCTTTCTTTTCCATTTCCCGTGAAATCGCCTCTTCCTTTTCTTTTTCTTTGTTTGCTCGCGCTATGTTGGCCTTGCGTTTACAAATCCAGAAAATTACTGACAAAATAAAAATAAAAACCGTGGCGCTACCAACGGAGATTCCTATCATCTGCGCAGTAGGTAGTCCTGTGCTAGAAGACGAAGATGAAGACGATGAGGTGGGGGACTGGGGCGAGGAAAGATCTATAGGGGTGGTGAGGGGCATCCAATGAGACGACCAGGTGTCTTTCCATGTGGTTGTTGAGGTATCGAGGGAAGTAGAATCAGGCTGAAGGTTAACTAATTCCTCATCGGGAACATCAGGACCCGGCGCTTGAGCTAGGAAAAATCCAGTGTTTTGGGAAGAAGAGATATTGGATGAGTCAGTCCAGATGGTTCCTAAGAAAGCAGCTTGGAGAAATGCACGGCCGAGAGCCCAAGAGCCGGAGGGGAGTGAGGATGGTTGGCAGGGGAAATAGGGAACGGAATCAGAAGTGTTAGATAGGGGGGATGTTAACGAAAGTGAAAGGAGGGAGAAGGGAATTTTGATCGAGGTTTGAGTATTCTGATTGTCTGAGTCTGGGTTGGAGAATGTGAAGGCGAGGTAGGTAGGCGATGAGATAATGGGCTTGTAGAGTGGAGATGTAGTGTTCCAGAGGTAAAGGTCTAGATTTTCGTTGTATGTTATGGGGAGGAAAGAGGCAAGTATGTCGCAAGTTGATGTCGGGAGGTAGAGATGTGGAACTGAAGGATCGACGTTCACTGCTAGTGAGCCATTAGATGCGGCGAAAGTTGCATTATTGAAGAGAAGTCCAGATTTAGTGGTATTGAAGTTCAAAGGAGAGTATCCATCAATAGTACCGATTGAAATGTCAACTAGTGACATAGAAAATGTACCATTGTAGCCCTTTTGCGTAGTGACAGGCGCCAAAACTCGAGATTGATCGTATCCACCAAGTACCAAACTTCCAGGAATACCCACCGAAGCAGAGCCAATGTGCAATCCAAACGAATTCGACGGAATCCTAGCCTGGGAGTATAAACCAGAGGAGAGAAACTGCCCGGTAATATTTGAAGAGAGTGTCTGATTAATGGCTGGGGCACCTAGGGCAAGGGTCCCGACTTGAGGTGCGTACGCTGTTCCATTTGATAAAGTTTGGACAGCATTCTCAATGACAAGCAGTTCAAAGTTCTCGATAGTGTTGCTTTCGGTTCCATTGGAAATTGTCAAGGTATCAAGTCCTATGTAAGCGGTGCCAGATAAATTGGGTAATGCACCGGCCCGGTTTGCGAATGTAGTATTGGCAATGACACCAGTATTATTGATTTGAGTGTAGGAAGTGGAAGCATGCCTATCAAAAAGTCCAGCTTTCGATGATGAGCAACCTGAAGAATTAGAACAAATTGAAGTGCTTAGGATATTAGCTGTCCATGTCCCACCTGGAAGGAGGTCAATAGCTTGAGTGGGTGTGCCGATATCAATAGAAACTGCTTGCCATGGTCCGTCAGGGCCATAACTTCTGTCTGACCATTGAAGAGATATTGCATTAGAACCTGCTGATGCAAGAGGAATAAAGAGTGATGCTAAAACCAATGATACTGCTCGTGACTTTGAAGTCTGTGATGCAGCCATTATGAAATACAGCAAATTTGCTAGAATGAAAATGAATAAAACAACCAAACCTAAGAAAATAAAGAAAGAAAATGGAAGATTAAGGTGTGTTTATGATAAGATGAGACACTTGCGCCGCCCATGCCGCCTTCAAACTACATTGCGATGCACCAACATCAGCAACTGTTGTCTTGGGAGCTTCAGCCTCGAATCACAAAAAAATCAATCCTCCGGTCTTAAATCAAACCTGAACTACATCATATCATCTGGCTTCCGCGCTTGAGCTCTCGGAATTGGCTTTTAAAAAGCGAAGCAGCTACTATAATAATAGGAATTAATGTTGGCCCACGCGGCAACGATATTAAACCAACAAGTGGCCAACTATGGCACTGAGGTAATACAAGCGAAGGCCACCCCTTCATCGTTGGACTTGGCCATACTATGACCGCACGATTGAAGGGGCGAGGCTGGTGGGTCCAATAGTTGGGAACATTGAGGAGTTGCGGAATTTTCACAGTGTGTGTAGGTGTGAGGGAGGCGATGGTTATCCAATCATTATTGGATTTAGTTTTGCTGTATATTTTGAGTCCTGGCATCAATATGATAGCGCTATAAGACACAAAGTAGTATTAATATGATATGGAAATGCTGTGTAGCTGCTATAGGTACCTAGGTAGTATGAAGGTAGAATATTAATTGAAGAGGACGGGATCCGAGGTCATCCATGGCGGGGATGTTAGGTCACGGCACAGCCACAGCCTCGGTGGCGCATGGGGAGGCTGCAAGGCTACCCGTGGACCTCCCTACCACCTATGAGGTACATCAATTCTACTACCTCTTTTCCTTGCTTGGGCATCATCGATTATTCCATTTCACCCAATATGTTCGGCAAATTTTGTAGTAATGGATCGGTTTACATCCGTACTACTAGTAGCTATAAAGTACAAAGGTTGTACTCCGTATGCATAAAACCACCTTGAAATCCTCAATTACATCACTCATCCTCACAAGGCTATTTCCACCGTTCTCTAGATTCTATCATAGAGGATACCGAACTACTGCTATCAGAATGTCTACCTTTCAAATTCAAGACAGTAACGTAGAGGTTACACTTTGTGAAGGTATCACCAAGGATGAACTATTGAGTTTTCCAGCCTTTAAAGTATACATCACTGTCCTCCTCTTTCCATTACTCCTCCCTGCGATATTTACTAACATTATCTTCCTTCACAGTCATGGCATAATCGCCTAACTGAATCTCTCGCTCTACAAGGCAAATCCTCTGATCATCCCTTCCATTCCGATCCCTATCAGCTCCGCTCTGTTAAAATCCAATCACTCGACCGCTGGGGCAAGCGCATCGGTTTTATCAAGATCAGCAGTAAAATCACAAATGAAGCAGGCGAGTCTCTGCCCGGGGACATCTTCCTTAGAGGCCCAAGTGTTGGAATGATGGTCATTGTTCAACCCGAAGACGCAAAAAAACCTGACGAGGAAAGATGGGTTGTGATGACTGTTCAACCTCGACCTGCTTCAGGGAGTTTAGCATTTATTGAATTACCAGCCGGCATGGTTGATGATGGAACGTTCAAAGGTGCAGCTGCGAAGGAAATTGAAGAGGAGCTGGGCTGGACAATACCGGCAGATCAATTGACCAACTTGAGCGAACTGGCTATTGGTGATGGAGCGAACAAAGAGGGAGAAGTGTTACCGAGGGCAATGTTTCCTAGTGCCGGGGGCTGTGATGAGTATATCCAAGTCTTCTTGCATGAGAAGAAGATCTCAAGAGAGGAGTTGAAGGAGACCACAGGGAAGCTTACGGGGTTGAGAGACGAGGGCGAGAAGATTACACTTAAACTGGTGAAACTGGAGGATTTGTGGAAGGAGGGCGCAAGGGACAGTAAGGCTTTGACCGCTTGGGCTCTCTATGATGGATTAAAGCGAACAGGAAAGCTATGAAACTTCAGAATCACATGCACGAAATAATAGCTTCCGAATTAAATGACATTTCCTTGAATACCCGTGGACCTGAGCAGCATTCCTACGCATGTTACACTACATGTACAGGACGTTATTATTATATTCATCTATCTATCATAATATCGTGCTCGTACTTTATTTTGAACATAAATTCAGCGTCCTGGCAACTTCAATTCCCTCAGCCAAAGTTCCTACCCGGGCGTCTATCGCATATCCTTCTTTCTCCCATTTTTTACACGTCTCCCATAAATCCTTCAGAGGTAAAGTGAATACTTCAATAAATTCGTTCTCTTCGAGTTCGGGCACTAGATTCTGGTTGGCTGGATTAGACATATCAACCGTAACATGCACCATTTTGAGGTTTGTATTGCAGAATCCAGGATCTGTGAGGACATATATTAGTGGGGATTTCTATGTGAGTGACAGCAAACTATGAGGGGGTTACCATTAAACATTATGGGTGTACTCTCACTCAAGACTCCAACATAACCAGTCTCTTCTTTCAATTCTCTTAAAGCTGCTTCTTCTGCAGTTTCCCCCTCATCGATAAGTCCGGCGGGTACTTCGATCACTACTTTATCCAACGGTGGTCGGTATTGCTTCTGTAAAACTAATTCCGGGCCTGAGTTCCACTGGTATTAACATTTTTATTTTTACTCAAGTGTAGTTTGATCCAGATGTCCTTACATACCGGTCTCTTTCTGAATTATGGCAACAATTCCAACACCGTCTATCTCAGATGACTTCGGTCGAGTAGATCGTTCCGCATGTTCCCAATCACGAACTTTTCCTCGAGGATCGCGATACGTTGATCTGAATGTTTGTAAATGTATCAGCTACAATAGTTCTGGCAGCTTAGATTAAGCAGATCAACACGTACAACACGAGTTTTGTCCATTTTGCTCTGGCAGGGTCCTGCTATGGAGTCAGAATTTCAATGGTTTTAGGCATTCGGAATATATGAAGGGAATACTCTACCAATGGCTCTGTTTTTAAGACTTTTGCGTTATCAATTGACATTTTGATATTGGATTCAGGAATCAAAGGTAAATATGCAGAATTGAAAAGTCCAAAAATAAAAATCGGAGGTTGTCTTGGATCAAATACTTTTTGATATAAAAGTCCTAATGTAGTTCTTGACGTAGTCGATTGTAGTTGTGATGCGGGAAGCTTGGTCGAAGCTTTAGCGTTGGGTAGTTTACGGAGATCATTCTTTTTCTCTTTCTTCCTCTTCGCCATATCCACCTATCAAAGGATAAAATCTCATGTTCATGCAATTTATTCTTTCTGATAATCTATCAAGCTGTCCATGGCAGACTCGTACCATGAGAAGGACCATTTTTGTTGCATTGTCACCGTTGGTTGTAGCGATTATCGGACGGTATTTGCGAGACAAGATGAAATGTGTTGGCACCTTTCATTGTCAACTTACGGTTCATTCGAGCGATCAAGACCAACTCCATTCATTCATGACATTAGCCGATGGTTGCAGTTTTTGAATGTTCTGATGATGAGCAACCCCCTATCCCCAATGAAAGCCCCTCTGACGACAAGCTCAAGTTCTCCCATTCTAGCAACTGTTTGCTCTGGGACCTCAATACCAACGTGTTAGATCTTTCCATTATTTCGTTTTTGTGCTATTAAATTGGATCTGTGCCCTAGTGTCGTTGTAATAAGAGACAAAGGCAACACATGAGCGCCTTGCCAAGCATTTCCTATGATAGTACATCCCGAAAAAGCGATCATTCTTCCTAAAAGTGTATATCAGGCGGTGCAACTATCAAAACCCTATCAAAAACAGTCTTTTCCAACGAGCGATCTCCAACATGCGACAGAAGCATGAGACTAGTTTGTGCACTCTCGTGCATTTCTCTCAAGCGCGAACTTTTTGTACCGTCCCAAAAGAGTAAGGAGGGCAAGGTAGTATCCACCTAGCAAGCGCTGGCCTCAAATAACGCCCAGAACCCCGAAAATGCAACCTTATCTCACACATGCTTTTTAGTCTCGGGGGATCTTGTGGAAACAGCTCGGCTTAGTCAGTCATGCTGTTCACTTCGTTTGCTTTATTCAGTCGTTATGCCTCGATATTTGGACATCGGGTGCAACTTTTGATGACCAAGGGAAGACTTGGTAACACCTGATTTTCTCCTCATGGCTCAATTCAAATCTCCATTTGTGCGATTTAATCTATAGGAAGTATCCTACGGAAGTCATTTGATGATTTTCATATTTAATATTCATTCTATCGATGGAGGGGATAGATTTCTTTCTGTTTTCTTGCGCGCTTATACAACGACAGAGCCGGCAATATACAGATACCAATGAATGGTTCCAGTCACAGGGGTCACTCACGAGCCTTGCTCAATATTACTGTGGAATTAAACCAACATGTTTGCAAAAAGTATCACTTGGTAAATATGAAGGTGTTCTTAAAGGTTGAAGATTTCCTCGATTGATTGAATGGCTTGATATGATATCACCCAGCCTTCAAGATGAAATTTCTTAATCTGCTTTCCGTTTCACTTTTGCCCCTAATTCAAGCGATTCCAATCGACCCACAAGCTGCTCAGAACTCTACCAGTGATGATGTAGCCACAACTCCACGACTCGCTGTGTACGTTCAAACTTACCACGAGGAATACAACAAAGACAGGAATCTATCTCTCTTACCTCTATTGGGTGAAGATATCCTACCAACCCACGTCATCCTCGCTGCCTTGCATGTCATGAGCACACCAGGGGTTATTCATTTGAATGACGATCCTCCTGATGCTCCAATGTACGATGAGTTATGGGATCAGGTAAAGGCTCTTCAGACAGCAGGGATAAGAGTATCATGTATGATGGGTGGCGCTGCTCCGGGAACTTGGAATTATTTTACTGGAGATGACGATGATGTAGCTTGACACCCCATAATCTCTGTTCTATATTCATTGCTAATGCTTCTCAAGTTTCACCAATACTACGACCCTCTCCTCAATAATTTCATCAGGAAATACAATCTCAATGGTATAGACATTGACGTTGAGCAATTCGTGGATATCACTGTTGCTCTTCGTCTAATCAAACAGCTTTACACCGACATGGGTCCCGAATTTGACATAACTATGTCACCAGTAGCTTCAGCTCTATCTCACGGCGGAAGTCTCTCGGGATTTTCTTATTCTGATCTCGACGCCCAAGCACGAGATCCAGATACCGGCACACCGATGATATCGTTTTACAATGCTCAATTCACCAATGGCTGGGGATCCACAGGAAACACAAATGATTATGACGCTATTGTCAGCGCTGGCTGGGATCCCTCAAGAGTAGTAATGCTAGCTTCGGCTGCAAGAAATGATGCGAGTGGATGGGTCCCGATCAGTACGCTTAAGAACACGATCAAAAGTTTGAGAAACAAATATCCCAATTTTGGAGGTGTTAATGGATGGGAGTACTTTGATGCGGGTAGTAGTGATGGACTATCTCAGCCACATATGTGGATGGCGAATCTGAGAGAGGCACTGAATGTTTATTGAGTTTAATTTTAATTTTAGGAGAGAGTGTATTAGAGTATATAAGGTTAAAACATACGGATACTTTGTTTGAAATTATGAATAATTTTTCCATTGAAAGATATAAAGGCACGCGGCTCCGTTTAGTCGTAGCTTTTCATAATACACCAAAATAAATCTGTGTCTACAATCAACTAGTGGTTTATAATTGTTGAAACTGGAATGGTGGACTCTAAAGCATTAAATCTCGAATAATATGTTCTCTGTCTTTACTTCATGTTAGAAAGGATTCAAAGTCAGTTTGGTATGCCACGACCAAGCGGAGCCGCATGAGGGTTCTGAATATCACGATCTTTTGTGAGTAAATCCTGTTTCGATACTACATGCATGCACCGGAGAGAGTGACCAATTAGATCACTATCACTGCATCATTTGCATATACTATCATCTTCTGTATCTTTTACTTAATCCTTGAGGTTCCCAGAAGAAAATGAACTTTCCTACTATCTTTTCCCCCATTTCTCACCCACCAAAGCATATGTAATTTCCTACATATACGCCAGGCTCGCTCACACCTTTTCGCGATTCCCACATTGTTTCAGCACATAGCCTTCCAAATACAACGAATAAACAAATTATAAAGATGATTGGATATGCAGCGCCTTCAATCATTGTATTGTCTAGCTTGATCCTTTACGCCTGCTTTCCTACTGAATGCAATTGTATATACATGGGATCAGGTGACTGTATGTTTCCCTTATTTGAACCCGCTGGGGGCATGTAAAGAGAAAAGAGAAAAATTTCTAACGTATATACATATTGGCAAGATAAATCATTCTATCTATTGGTATGATTGATGTTTCTCCTGCCCATAGTAATGGGTTTGTCCGAATATATACCATTTATTTGACTCAGAGAACTCATCAATGAGGAACAGGATATGATTAACCGGAGTCAGGTAAGCCAAAGGCCCAAAGCATTTTTTGTTACTCACTTTCATTGTGCAATCTATTTCAAGACAGAGTTTCAGTGTCTATACCTGTACTGAATACTCAGAAATGATCGTTCTTACATGCTAACACAAGATTCAGTCCGCCAACTATGTAACAACAATCACTAGTCCAATATTCGGCTTGAAATTTCTCATCTACATCCGCTATGTGCGCAATTTCGACAGTATAAATCTTCCACTCAAACTTTCTACCTTCGTCTCCTTCTTGATCTTCATGTGTAATCAATTCCTCCTGTTGGCAATCCATGCATCGCTCGATATGATATGCAAGCCATGTTTGGTGAACAAAGATGGGGAATCGAATCGCACATTTATGCCAACTTCTGATAGATGTCTCGGGTCAATTAGTGCTTCGTATTGGCATATTTGGCTTGCTACCTCGACAATATTCGCATTTTTGAACGAAGTCATGCTTTGGGGAGCTGCACTTTGGAGCTTGTGGGGTTTGAAGATGGAGAGGAAAAGGAAGTTTGGAATTGCTTCAATCATGTTTGTCATTGGAGTACTGTAAGTGATTAGATCACCCTATATGCTGCCAGATTGAGGTCGCAAATTTGAGATATACCTTGAATGTTTTGCTTGGAAGCTCTGGCTCATGTAGTCGTTGATGGAAATCTTATCAATGATGGAGGATTACTATATACCATTCTGCCGCAATAGAATACTTTATGAAAATCACGAGTGTGTGTGTAGGTAGCTATCAGATATCTTTACAAGGTGGCTGGGAGGTATAGATTATGGAAAGCAAGAGGAGGGGAGAACAAGAAGTTGAAGTAGAGCTTCAACAATTGGGGGGAGAAGGCGCTCGCGCCCTGTTCGCCAGCTAATCGATACAATCATATAGTACTATTAACGTTCTAATGACCTTGATGGTCTCACCATAGCACCTTCACTGGAGCATCCGCTCTCTGTTCCAGGCTTTATGGGCGAAGCACACGCTCTAGATTTATTGTCGAAAGTGACATTTCTAGTAAAGAGAAGAGAAACTATTTCAATCCAATAGACTTAAGACTTAAGTGAGTCTGATGAAACCAATTTCGTCAAAACCGCTGCTACAACGCTGGTTGGTGACTAGCCAAGCATGATAAATCGAAACTAGTAACAATGAACAATGAACAGTCATCTAATTAAGTGAGTTAACTCACTTTTCAAGACTAGGTAGGCTTGAAAAGTACTTCCCAATAGTTTCAAACCTCGGATGAACTAAGTCAATATAAACAAATTTGAAGGAACGAAACAACATGGTTATATCACGTGACATTATATCAACGCAAACACGCCCAGGTCTGAGCGGACCTGCGACAACTTGGAGTTTCATGCAAGCCTGAGAGTTTGTACGAAGGAGTTCTTTGCACTTGTCTGTATTTGGCCGAGGTTTATGGATGGATGTATATCTACCTCATGCAATTCTTGACTTGTAATTTCTAATCCAGTTTGTATCATTTTTGTACAACCACGATAGTGTCGTTAGCCACTATACGACACCCAACCACAGCCTCATCTTCATCAATCTAAACTATGTTCAGTAAACTCACCACCAAGATTGCCCTTCGAAAAGCAGGTCTCCCGTCAAACACTCTCTCCAACTTTTCAATCACAAATCTCGATAATGGCGACCAGAAATCCATCAATCCTAAGTCTGGAAACAGCAATGCCACATGGGGAGACACTTTCTCAAATATGACTTCAGAGGTCAATGTCCCAAAGAGTTGGAAATCATGGGGAAATCCACCACCGGCAATAGTAGAAGTTGCCCCTGCACCGATAGTGGGAACGAAGGCGCCAAACACAGGGAAATTGATATTACCCATGGGGGATGGAAAGGCTTGCGTGCTCGTATTTTTGAGGTGCTGTGGATGTGCTTGTGAGTTTGCTTATTAGTCGTCGTATTGTGATTTAATGGGCCGTGTTATCCGTTCTCATCTATCAAAATTTGGAGCATCAGACTGGCCTCAAGGCTAACCCTTTCCCATTCAGTTGCAGAAAAGACCTTCATTGAACTCCGTCGCTTAGCCAATAAACATCAAAACTTACATTTCATTGCCATATCTCACAACTCCAAGGAAGCAACGGATAAATGGGTGCAGCAGGTTGGGGGAGCATGGTCAGTTCAAGTAGTCGTCGATGAAGATCGGGAAATCTATGCCAATTGGGGGTTGGGAGTAAGCACGACGTGGCATTTGCTGAATCCATGGACCGAGATTGCACGACAGAAACTGGGGAAACAGGAGGGGAATTGGGGAAGAGAGGTTGATCCGAGTGGGAATCGATGGGTGGTGGGTGGAAGCTGGGCCACAGATGAGATGGGGACCATTAAATGGGGTGCTGCGAGTAAGAGTGCTGACGAGATACCCGATTTGGTAGAGGCCTGTAAGAGTGTGGGTGTTTCGTGAAAACTTGGAGGGCATCTATGATGTAGGCCATGGACATTTGATCGTGGAGTTATGGGGCGCAATTAATGTCGAGAAAATTTGGCGACTCGGTTGGTTTGACTTGAAGAGCTCTATCGGGCGGGAATACGAGGAAATACGGAGTGGAGTGATGATCCTACAGGTTACGAGTAACGAGGTATTTTGCCTTGGATTGGATCGAGAATGGATTGTTTAACGCAGGTCCAATGTTTCACAATATGCACAATCTACATTCAGGTCACCAACGAGTTGTTAGCCAGTCGGTTGCTCGCCAGTTCGGACAGTTCGGAAACGAAGGACTTGTCTGTAGAAGACGCGTCAAATATGTTTTTCTTTTCTTTTAGGACAATGAGACCTAGAAGAATATTCCCGTCCATAGGTATTGTAGAAACGAGATAGATAGTACCCTCAGCACTAATAAAATGACGTTGAGATTTGAAATTTTCTTTTGGATGCTTTTTGAATCCTTATGCCTCTACAAAAGTTCCGAATTCCCGATCAAATCTCGAAAATAGATAACATCTGAACACGTGATTCGACAATCTTTGTCTAGTCCCCTGACAACACCATTCCATATGTGACCTAGAACATTTTGGTTTTGATGACTGACGAAATAAGAGCTCCACCTACCACCTCACAACATCAGTATTCCTTGAATCTCCCGAGATTTCGCTCATAAACGTTCCATAAATACTCAGAAAAGTGGAATTTCACATGGAATAATATCGCTCGCGATGATGCTTGACCCCTTTCTCACAACACTCGAGGCCCTTTCGGTCTACAAAGTTGTGGATTTACGGCGGATCCTCGCTGAGGCGTCAGGAAAGCTTGGTGAAAAGTTTAAATGCCGGCCCAAAATCTGTCCGCGGTGCAAAATTGGATTATCATATGGTTCGTACAATCTCCAGATCTGCATTCATTTGATTTCCTTTTTTTCTTCTGCTTTTTGCATTCATTAGTAATGTTATTGTTATAAAACTCTATTTGTTTGCGATTTACGACATTAGTCGAGTGCCACAGCATAATCACTCGTTACGTTGAAATTTCATCTGTGGTGAGCTTGATTGGTAATAGACCATGGCGGACGAAGAGATCAAGCCCACGAGCAGCATAGAGGCTGGAGGAGGACAACATAATGAACATGAGCATGGAATGACTAGTCTACCAAACCTACCTAGTACGAGAGAGGAGACGCCACGTGAGTTAAGTCCAGTAGCTGGATCCAGCCGAGCACAATCTACAGGAGAACAGGGGGTCAAGCCTCTGAAAAGATTTGATACACTACCCACACGACGGAACCAACTCTCACCAGATACTCGAAGACGCGGACGAACTCTGACTGGCCAGGTGCCTCAAAATAATGATCTATCTTCAAGGAGACAAGTTTTAAGGAGGGGGACCTCAATTCTTTCGGGAGAAAGCGGTGATAGAATGCGTTCTATTCCTGAGCGAGGAGCCGTTCCTCCTACTACCGAGAGAGAACCTCGTCCTAGTGGCGTTTCCGATCGCACTCAAGCCTCAGGTCTTCGCCCACGCATGAGCACAACAAGTCGTCAACGAGGAGCCTCCATCCGAAGAAGACCAACTGTTGCATTAGAAGCCGTGACCTCAGGAGCCGATGTTGGAGGCGGAGATAACTTTACATTGGCTGGGCCTGCACCGGTTGAAACCATGATGCAGAATCAGCCCTATGTTGACCCAGGGTACGCCCATCTAAATCCTGCTTATGTTCAACCCGAGAATGTAAGGCCAGTATGGGGTTTGGCCAAGCCTTTACCCCGTGTAGTACGTCCAGGTATGATTCCGTCACGCACAGAAATCAATATGGCCCAGCAACAGCAACAGCAACAGCAGCCTCAAACCCAGGCGGATTTGGATTTAGAACAAGGTAGGATTGAACCAACCCTCAAATTGTCCAGAATCTCAACCGCACTTCAAAATGCTAGACAACAACGTGAAAACAACCTCATGGAAGCACATGGGTTGGTTTCGCCGACAAATTTACAAAGTACGACATCGCAGCAGCAGCCATTGACTGCTCCGTCGCAGGTCATTGAAGAAGAGGACCTAGCCGATAAACCAACAAACACAGATACGACATCTCCAGAACGTCCTCCAACACGCCCTCCCCTCTCTTTTGATGGTCGACCCTCCCAGAATTCACAACACTCGCAGAATGAGCCTTTCCCCAATCTTTCGGACCATGATGACCAAGGGTCTGTGACAACGGAAGTTGCGGGTCCGGATGACCTAGATGGAGAATGGGTTGGCCAAGAGATACCGTTGGTAGCGTACGATCCCAATTACGATGATGAGATTCACAATCTTCATACACACTGGTCCGTTATACGATTACGATTTCGAGAACCACTTGCGGAGTTATTGGCCGTGAGTCCTTCTTCATTGAAAATAAACTCTTTCCCTTGCTGACAAGTTTCTAGGTCACTTGCCAACTTACACTCGGATTTTGTGCGGATCTAGTGGTGGTAACATCAGGCAAAAATTCATCACCTGCAGGAAACGAAGCTACTACCGATTGGGCTTGGGGTTTGGCATCAATGCTTGGTATCTACATTGCTGGTGGTATTTCCGGAGCTCATCTCAATCCGGCCATTTCCATAATGCTCTGGATATATCGAGGTTTTCCTCTTCGCAAAGTACCAATGTATGTTCTCGCACAGATACTAGGAGCGTTCATCGCAGCGTTGATCGCATTCGGTCTCTATCAAACCAACATCGTCGAATATGGAGGGACCAACCTGAAAACCGGCGATACTATGGGAGCTTTTATTACATACCCCAGGTATGCCTGGATTAACGCTAGTACATCATTCTTCACCGAATTCGTCGGAACTGCAATCCTAGCAGTCGCAGTCCTAGCACTAGGAGACGACATGAACGCACCTCCAGGAGCTGGTATGTCAGCATTTGTAATGGGACTCGTGATCGTCGTTCTCAGTATGGCTTTTGGTTACAATACTGGCGCTGCTTTGAACCCCTCTCGAGATCTTGGTCCAAGACTTGCGCTCCTAGCACTTGGCTATGGAGAAGATCTCTTCACTGATGTATATTGGATCTGGGGAAATTGGTGTGCGCCGATTCTGGGTGCTATTTTCGGGGCGTTCTTATATGATGCTGCAATATTTGCGGGTGGTGAAAGTCCTGTCAACTATCCGCGGAAGAGGATAAAGAGGGCAGGGCACAAGTGGAGAAAGAGATGGGGTGTTAAGTTGAGGAAGTTGAAGCCCGCGAAAAAGGGTGAGGATGAGACATATCGAAGGTGGAAGGAGAGCCAGTAATTTTTAGATGACAATAACGAGAAATCATGTTTGAAGTGGATAGTGATATCAGTGGAGTTTGAGAGCCATTAATCTTTGGCTGTAAATTGTTGATTGGGTATACAGTTATAATTTTAGAAGAAGGTTTAAAAGGGATAGATTAGGAAAACATCATAGCATAGCGCAGCGAAGATACCATTTCCCACATCCTGGAAGAGAAAAGAAAAAGAATCATATTTTCTAGATTTCAATGAACGATCCCCGCGATAACTACTTTTACAGTTTAAAACAAACAGACCTATGTCGTAATCAGTCTATCTTTTCCCTCCTAACGTCAATCCACCCGTCACAAATAAATACTCTGTTTCATCCCAACGATCGATCAGCACTCCAATGAAAATCAGACCAGCGACGATCACACACTAGCACATATCACAGAGTCGCACATCGGAGAAATCTAATTTGAGCTTCCAATTTTCCTGGAGGTGGAGCATATCTTCAGTGATTCACCTTGCTTTTTCACTTGCATCTGTTGCATTGGTACAAAGTAGCGTGAGTTGCTTCTCACATATATTATGCCAAGCCTGTCATAAGCTTGCCATCGCATATCATAGGCTTGACATTTTAGGGAGTTTTAGGGTGGTACGGTATCCACATATTCGCGGCAGTTTCGTGACCCTGAAAATTAGAGGAGCGCCAGGGGCTTGCGAGATGCGATTGCGTGGCTCGCTTAGCGCCAGGTACAGAACCTAGAATTTGTAGGGTGCCAGCCTGGAAGGACCTAGAACTACCTAGGTACAGTTGGATGTAAATGGTTCTATGGGAACAATATCTTGCATGTGTAGGTTCTGATAGACTTTATTGGGTGATGCCTATCGTAATTTTCTAGTCATTGATGATGTAAATCTTGGATGCGCAATGTTTACTCGTTGCACATACCGCAGATTTTATATCGCTACCTAGATACTTGTCCTAATTGGATTTTGTAGGAGTAGGTTAGACAATGATGAAAAGACGGGCTTAAAGCGCTTATTACTTCGGCGAGCAATCTGTCCGTCTGTATATCGTACAAGTAGTACGACTACAAATACTCCACTCTCCGGCTTAGGTGGATTCGGTGCTTTGTTCCACGCAAAATGTACGGGGTAGACTTTCCCAACCTTATGCTGTGAATTAAAAGAAACCAACCTTGGTTTTTATAGAATAATGACTTTCCAATTCCAATTTCGATGTTTTCATTTTGACATTGGATTACATAATTTTTTCATTCTTTTCTAATTATTCGTGGCGTATTATAGTAGAGAGATTTGGAGGCAAGAAGATTTGAGAAAATGGTGGTTCAAAGATTGAGGACTTTGGTGCTGTTTGGGGTTATTTTGTTGTTTTGTTACACATGGAAATTCTTCCTGCCAAGGAGTCCAAAAAGTGTGGTTTATGGTGAGGAGATGATCATACCGCAGGATGTTTGGGAACAGGTTAAGAAAAACAATGAGATTTTGCACGATAACGAGATTGAGGTTGAGAGGGAACGGGTGACGACAACGAGTTCGACGACGAGTTCAGTGGAAGAAGTGATGACATCGACAACACCTGAAGTTGCGGTAGCGACGGATTCACAAACGGTATCGACCCCTTCACCAACACCAACAAATATGCCACATGAAGTCGCCGATTCATCCAAATCCCAGGCGGCTCAAAATGAGGCCTCGGAATCAAGACAACATTTTTCCTCGGAGCAGACACAGGCTCCAAAAGCAGACAGTAATGAACAGAATAGTACTCCATCTCAAGAGGCCCAGCAACAGCAAGAATTCAATCCGATGATCAAAGATAATTTCCCATTAGCAATGAACGCTCGCTCCGCCGCCGACTTACCTCCTATTCCCCCATGGAACAAACCTCCGACCCCCCACGTTAAAGAGAAAACACCCCTTTTCATTGCTTTCACTAGGAATTGGCCATTACTCCAGCAAACGGTCGTCTCTTGGATAACTTCAGGTTGGCCAGCCGAAGATATATATGTCGTTGAAAACACCGGTACGATGAGATCCAACGAATTTGGTCGTCTTTCCCTCCAAAATCCTTTTTTCCTAAATCACACTCGACTTCATATGTTAGGTGTGAATGTTATAGTTACACCAACTCTTTATACATTTGCCCAATTGCAAAATTTCTTTCTCTGGACCGCTATCGAAAAGGATCTTGAGACTTATTTTTGGAGTCACATGGATATCGTTCCTATCACTTTCGAAGAGGACACCTCTGCATCTGATAATTACTCTGGGCACAAAACTATCTATCAACATGCTGTCGAAGTTTCTTAAATCAGCACAATCACCTGGCCCGGATCCAAATTCCTCGGATCGAAGTAAGCCATGGGCGATGAGATTCTTTGCATTTGATTACTTAACCTTGGTAAACAGAGCAGCTTTTGAATCGATCGGTGGATTTGATACTACTATTCCTTTCTATCATACTGATTGTGATATGTACGATCGATTGATCATGGCTGGATATGAGATGAACGAGCCACGCCATTTAATGACAACAGTTGGGAATGATTTTGACGGATTGAACAGAGCTGGACGTGATATATTTATGATGTTGCGAACAGCATTGACGATTTGATTGTTCTATACCGAAAGAAGAATACTGTAGAAGCCAGTTTTACGGACCAGACCAGACCGGAAGATATTGAAGCAGCACGCAAGCATAACGAGGAACAGCTGAAGATGGAAAAGGAAGCTCAAGAGAAAGAAGAGGCCCGGAGAAAGGCGGAAGAAAAGAAAAAACAGGCTGTGGTTGATGATGAGAATGCGCAAGCGCATACAAAGGCAATGCAAGAACAGGTGAAAGCTCAGGCAATGAGAGAGCAAGCTACGCTTGACAATAAAGCCGAAGAGGTAAAAAAACAGGAGGAGGAAAGGGCCCAGAATGAAGGTCATATTATGGATCACCCAAAAACTAATGCCGATGCCAGTAAAGGATATGAAAGAGGCAATGCTGAGGTAAAGGGACCCTTAGATAGACAGCAAGAATTGCGACAAGAAAAGGAAAAAGGGGAGAAAGAATCCAGTTCTTCGACCACCCATTCAAATGTGGGCGAGTATAGAAAGCGAGATCTGGAAGGTTCATCAGCGAATCCTCAAATAAAATCATTAGCGGATCTCCATCATGATGCCACCTCAAAGTCAGCCTCAACAAGTCCAACCGCATCAACCACATCTTCTGCATCCACATCTTTAAACTCGAAATGGATAACCGACGAGCCCGGTTCCTCAGCATATTTCCAACTCCTCCAAGTCGTCAACGACATGGTAGGAGCTAAGTACTCCCAAGGCGGCGATGGTCGGAATACATGGCAGCATCAACAATCCGGAGGTCAAGGCGAGCCTTATTATCGCAATGCAGATGGTTTTGAAAAGGCCGTTCAAATGACTATCACATTAGGAAGAGGAGTTTATCTCGAGAAATGGGGAACGTTGGAGTGTGGGTTGATCAAGAGTGGAGTTACAATGGATGATGAGTGGAAGCCTCGCGAGTGGAATATGCAGTGAGAGGAATGTGAATTAGTGCATTTGTTTGTAGGCTTTTCAGGAATCAGTTGGTTATTTCCCTTAGTGATACCTGGGGAGGAGTTTTGGGGTTCAATAGGATTTGTGCGAAGGGTAATTACCAGGGAAAATCGCACGAAATTCGGAGTTTGTATTTGAATCTTCAAATACAGGCTGTACACCAGCTGTGTTGTACAATATTATGGTGTTTGGATTCGGATGTATAGAGACTTTTCGATTCTAAGTAGAATAGACAAGAAGGAGTACGTAGCAAATACAATAAAAGCCATTCATGATATTGTTTGAAATGCTATCAATCTGTGAACTTGGGCGCCAGAAATCCCAGAAGAGGAGGCAATGTCATCATCTCATCGCCTTTCACTCTCCAAGCTGAGTGAACTCGTCCATAACAAAGATTCATTTCAACCAGATCAGATTTATGACCAACAATAAGGACAAAGCTCTCAAAAGCTAGAGAGTTTAGACGAATAGCTTTTTCTTAAGGATTGTTCTGCCTTGGAGAAAGCCAACTTCCATGCCCTCGTTCGTTTCGATGTACCCACTGTACAATCAAGGCGCGAAACGAGAAAATTTACCTTTCCATACTCATGCTCAAAAAGACCTTGCGCTGTCGCTGCTTAATAAGATTATCGATAGTGACATAGAAAACCTCTAAAAGGCTATCCGCTTGTTAAAAAATTGTTTGCAGTATCCATCGTCTCGCTGTTTGAACCCAAATTCGCACCAGAAGGTGCAATTGGGAAGGTAGAATATTGAGACTTCCTTAACCTTAAGCATAAAATAACAAAAACAAAAAACCCTCTTGCAGAGATAATTGAAACGCCCACCAGTCTTCGTTTGTCAACGGCAGACGTATTTGTGTATAGATAGGTAATATATATATATATCCTCAAACAATCGTTTCTTGTTTGTATGCAGACTGTACATATTCAACAGGCACCTCATGTTGACTACTTGGTATGCTCCTCTGGTCGCCCAAACTTGATATCTTTATCCTTCACAGAAAAATTGCTGCACCATCAGCTAAACCTATAGCTGCAGTGCATATGAACACATTGTGTATCATGATTTTGATAAACAATCCTGCTTGTAGATTTCCGAAACTGGACTGAATACAAAGTCTAGTAGCATTCTCTCCATCCAAAATCCGAAATGATCACAAGGAATCAACCGTCAGGACCTCGGGAGTCCTTGACGGATTTCAAAACGGAGCCTTTGATTGCCGTAGATAGATGAATTGTTGTATAATGATAAATTCAATACGAAACCGATGTTTTCCCTCCTGGATTATGATGGCTTCATGGATGGGAAAAGGCTGCATAGCTTGCAGTCGATGATAAGAAAAATGACAGGCCGGTCTTACCGCCTTTGCTCGCATGTGGCAGAATGTTCTTCTTGCTTGAAGCGCAGATTGAACTCCGTCTCATAAATGTGCCTTTCTCAGCTCGATAAAGTCACCAGAACCGAATATTTGGGTGGGTATTTAGGTAGGTATATTCCAATTTTCTCTTTCCTATGTAATCTTCATATGTCTGTTAGCTATTGGTGAAAATACGACGTCCACCTTTCATCACCCCCCACACGTTAATACAATTTCCATTGTTATACATAGCATCATACATTAACAATGTCCGGTGCAAGTGTTCGAGAATCGGCACGCAAATGCGAGATAGGACAGACCTCAGCTCTTGCGCCATCCCATCTACAAGCTAATCTTATCGTCCTCCCTTCGCGCTACGCTGACGACTTCGAGCGATTCTGCAAGAGAAATCCAGTACCATGTCCTCTAATCGCCAAATCTGCCACAGTAGGATCCTATAATGCTCTCGAATCATGGATAGAGGGAGTGACAGATGAAGATCTGGCTGCAAATATCGATATCCGAACCGACATTCCAAAATATATGGTCTACGAGAATGGCGCGCTCTTGGGCGATCATGTTGATGACATAAAGGCGCACTGGACAGACGACCATGTAGCTTTCTTAATCGGATGCTCGTACAGTTTTGAAGGCGCTCTTGTTGATGGTGGATTAACGCCATCGCACATCAGACACCATCGAAATGTGCCGATGTACAGGACCAACATATCGTTGTGTCCTGCTGGAGTCTTTGATCGGGGCACATACGTGGTATCTATGCGGCCATACAGAAAGGATGATATCGAGAAAGTTAGAGAAATCACAAGACCGTTTCTAGCAACTCACGGGGAACCAATTGCTTGGGGATGGGATGCCGTGGAGAAATTGGGAATTCGGGACATTGCTAGACCAGATTGGGGCGATGCTTCTGTCAATGATAATGGGAGCCCACTGATTCTAGACGACGAAATAGTTCCGGTGTGTTTTGGGGAGTGTGGTGTTACCCCGCAGTACGCTGTTGTCAGCGCTGGCTTGGAGGGAACCGTCATGGGTCATGCACCGGGCCACATGCTAGTATTAGACTGCAGAGACGGTGATCTTGTTAAGAACTGAGTCGATATAGAGGTTTGTCTGACTAAAAATGCATCCTCGTAAGACTCTTGAATGTCCAAATATAGATTTCAGCCAAATAATCCTGAGGTTTCAAGGACCCTCCTAACAACAATCCTTAATGGTTTCAATGTTCATTTCATAAATCAACTATTTGGCTTTCAGGAGTCGAAGATCGATAGCTAAACAGGATTGTCAGTTCGACTTTCGGTGCTCAATTACATCTTTACCTGGTGACAGTTTGAATTCCGAATGGTATTGAAATTGTTCAACGCGCGTGAAGTCTAAAGAATATGTAAACTGTGTAAAGGCATTGTAAATCTTTCAATTAGAATTGAGATCTGCTTGGTTCTCTCATAATTGTCTGTATTAGACAGTTGGATGGCAGAGTGAGCTCGCCTACCTTGGGTACACAAACGGGATAAACATTTTAACCGTTAGCTCGGGCCTAGGTGGGCGTATCTGAGCTCAAGCTGAGAAGAACCAGGCTAATCCTCACACATCATCACCACCCCTCACCCGAAAATAATACAATAAACCGTTGACTCTATAGATACAATTTTGATAAATTTGTGTCAGTTTCCCTCAAAATCTAACGCATTAGCTTTCAACTTTTTGAGTTTAATGATACCGGATCTTCGTGACTGCCCTAGTCTACACGCTTGTGCTGCATCGACACCTCAGCCCTACGTGAAGACACAAGTTGTCGAAGTATATACCCCCGCAATGAGTCATTCAGGAGGTAGATTGCCTGGACAAAAAGCATCAAAAGTTTCGTAGGTCATAATCGCGATTTGGGTCACACGGAGTACTAATGTCTATTTTACAGATGTGAGAGATGCCGATATAGGCGGGTAAGTAATTTCAGTGGATATGCCCTCACAAGAAATGTGTGTTTGACGATATAAATCAGATCAAGTGTGATCGTACGCAGCCGTGTCCTGCATGTCGGAAAGGAAATCATGAATGTGTTTATCCGCAATCGGAAAAATCTAGGTATGCTTAAATGCATGTCATTGAGTAAAGTGCCTCCTGCTCATTTCCTTACTCGAGTCTAGGCCGGTACCAAAAGGATATGTACAAGCCCTCGAAGGCCAAATAGCCTCTCTAGAACTATTTATCACCAAGCTCATTGCCGCAGATGCTTCCAAGCGAGACGAGATGTTAGCTGATTTCAGTGCTTCCACGAATCATCTGGGTCTACAGTCAAAGCAATCTTCTGCTTTTCCAGAGCCCAGTCCACCAGAAGCCCAGAGAATTCCTGTACGATCAAGGGCCGGTCACCTCAGGAAACTCAAAGACGGTAATTCGGCCGAATTCTATGGTGCAACTAGCTTTTTCCAGATTAGCCCGTCGGAGGATCTAGATGATACTTCTCCATCTACCATACTATCGCAGCTTGAAGTCAAGCAGCCAGTTACTGCCCAAACCCTAAATATAACAGGTGGATCGATGGAAGAGCACTTAGCTTTTTCTCCTCGAAGTGATATCTGCAAATGTCTTATGAGAATATTTTTTCAAAACCAGTACCAATATCATATGTGCTTGTATAGGGAATATTTTCTCCGAGACTTCGATGCTGGTACGGGGCCATACTACTCAGATCTTCTCATGTATGCCGTTTGTTCCATGGGTGCTCTTGCTAGTGAGAGTATAACGCAGAGAGAGCTATCCGATATATTTTCCAATCGTGCTCAAGAAATTCTATATGGAACTGCGCTCGAATCACCAAACCTTACAACTTTACAAGCCCTTTTGCTTCTTGGTCATCGGGAAATTGGACATGGAAAGACTTCCAAGGGATGGCTGTTTTCCGGCATGGCTTTTCGAATTGCCCATGAGATGGGATTGCATCTCGATCCTACCAATTGGAAAGGTTCTAATGATTCCTGGATCGATAGAGAGATCTTACGGAGAGCTTATTGGGCTGCTTTTATAGCGGATAAGCAGTTGAGTCTCTATTTTGGAAGACCGCCCGCTCTTTACCCTGCGGAATCAGATGTTCATGACACTGTACGAATACCTTATCCGCCAGAATGGAAGTTTCTTCTCAATAAATACATAATGGAGGGTACTTCCGAGACTGCATATGAGGATGGTCTTGCGTTAGTCGCTTCGTGGGTTCATCAAATCGAGCTTTGCAAAATACTACATCTTATGATTACGAAAGTCTTCGAAAATAGAAATGTAAATACCGATCCAACGATATTGGAGACCTCAATTAGAGAAGTGGATGTGGCCTTGACAAAATGGCTAAAGAACTTGCCAGCGAAACTTCATTGGACAAAATGGACTGCAGGCAATGTGCCTCCTTTCGTACTCCATCTACAGTAAGCTTAGATGCCTGTGATTTTGAGTTTTACTAACACTATTAAGCATGCAATATCATACAGCAATGATACTTCTTCACCGCCCACCAAGGGCTGCTTTTAAAGAACCAGGAATTGGCGAAACCGAGGACATGCAGATATGCTACGAGTCATTGGAAATCATCATGAAACTTCTTCGAATGCACTCTAATAATCTTCAAGAATACCCTTATAGTCACCTTCCTATTACATTTGTTCATACCCTCGCATCAGCTGCGAGTGTTATATTGATGAAAAGATCTATCGAAGGCTCTTCTTGGAAAGAACTTACAGTTTCAAGACCCTTGGATCAAATATTAGAGGCTATCAATGGTGTATCGTTAACATGGACATGCGCAAAACAAGTCCGAGATGCCATTACAGCTGCTATAAAAGGACCATCGATAGAGGATCTCCAAAAGACCTCTCCGCGAAATTTTGATCTCATGATGGGTTTTCTCGATTCTGGAGCGGATACTACCATTTCTTCAGACAATGTTGACTGGGATAGTCTTGCTATGAACGATATTGAATTCGACCTCTTAATGGGCAGCGATCTTGCGGTTGAATATTCAACATGGTCCGAGGGGTAAGGTTCGCAGATATGAATATGATTTATCTCTCAACATTCGGGTCATTACATGGATATCTTGTTTTGAGTACTACGTAGTCTACAGGGCCTCAGATTTAATCGGCTACAGGCTGAGGAAACCCCTTCAGTTGATTTTTATATCATATAATAAATCCGATTAACGGATCGTAAGTCAAAGTGTGTCCAGAGTTTGATTAGTATCAGAATTAGTCTCTTCATGTATTAACATTATTCAGTTATCTTCCCGACAAGATAAACATCATTTATGGGGTTGGTAAAATGTGGGACCGCAAGGTGCAGCGGAGTTCCTCCACCGTCGGGTCCATTATCGGTCACGCGAAGTAACTCTGAATCCTTGCATACATGCCACTAGCTGAACGGCTACGTTTACAAAGATTAACCATTGTTCGCATGGATGGGTACAGATAAGTGCAGATAGCAGGACGATCTTCCATAAAACCTCCTGATAGGTGTCTTATCGGGCCAACCCTGCGCGCGGGACTGTAAGACCGTGAACAGGGTAACATCATATTTCCCTGACCATGTTCGACACTACGTTTGCACATATAATAACGAGGGTATTGACTAAATTTATGATGCCATCGATGTATGTCAATATCGACTGTTCCTCGTGCTGAAGTTGATCTGAGCAATTTTCGCCACACCTAACACAAATCAGTCATGATGGAGCAACCTCACAGTGAGAAGATGGAGTCGCTTCACGAGAAGCCTGGGGTTCTAGGCCATACAGACGACTCAGATATCGATGTCTACATTGATCCAGCAAAAGAAGTCAAGCTACTCGCGAAGCTCGATCTTGCATTCACTCCAGTGATAATGTTGGTATATTTATCTTGTTTCTTAGATCGCTCCAACATAGGTAAGCACGATTTATTGTCTTAGAGATGATTAGGAAACTCACAATTGTTAGGCAATGTGAAAGTGGCTGGTATGTTGACAGACATACGTGCTACAGATCAGCAGTTTTCTACCGCTGTATCAATCTTTTACGCAACTTATGTAACCTTTGAGACACCAGCAGCGGTGTTAATGAAGAAAATCACTCCTCGCGTGATTTTATCTACACTTTGCGCTGTATGGTCCCTCACTACCATTTTCACCGGATTTGTTCAAAATATCGGAGGTCTGTATGCTACAAGATTGATTCTTGGATGTTGCGAAGCAGGTCTATTTCCCTGTCTGAATTTGTATTTGACGATGGTGTATCGTCGAGAAGAGCAGGCTAAGCGAGTTGGATATTTGTTCAGCTGTGCTGCTTTGTCCGGCGCATTTGGAGGTCTTTTGGCTTATGGAATTCTCCAAATGAATGGTGTATCAGGAGTTGCGGGTTGGAGGTTTGTTTCGCTTTCACGAAAGATTGAATTGAAAGGAGCTAACAGTTTCAGATGGGTATATATCATCGAAGGGCTGTTCAGTATCGTAGTCGCCGTAGTCGTTTGGTTTGGTCTTCCGACAGACCCTGGCAACGCATGGTTTCTAAACGCAGAAGAAAGGGAGATGATGAGACTGAGGGCTATACAGAGGCAGAAGTACATGGGTGTGTAATCGGTTCTCGTCACATTAACGAATTCTCAGCTCATCTTTATACGTAGGCTCCGAAAAGTTCTCATGGGAAGAATTTCGAATCGAGCTCAAAGACCCCAAGCTTTATATTAGGTACGAGCAGAAGTTATAAGTCTAATTGAGCTTTGTGCTAACCAGAATTTAAGTGCTGCCATACAATTTATGCAAGATTGCTTGTTGTATGGGTTTAGTACATTCTTACCCTCCATTTTAAAAGCGATGAACTACGACACACTTCAAGCAAACTATCTTACTATACCAGTGTATATGTGGGGTGCGATTAGTTTCTTGTTCTTGGCTTGGGTATCGGACAAGATCAGTATGCGTGGACCTGTAAGTCAATCTCGGATTTTCGAATCAAGGCGAAGATTAACCAAGATTCTAGATTTTATTTTTCGCCAACATCTTCGGAATAGTTGGGTATATTTTACTGCTCACAGTGAAGGCTGAAGGTAGATTACAGTTCTCAGAATATTTATCAACGAAATACTAACCACTATCTCAGGGGTAAAATTCTTCGCAACCTTCCTCTGTGCTATCGCCGTCTATACAGGTCCTGGACTCAACATAACCTGGCTAAATGTCAACGTAGCACCACATTACAGGCGCGCGACAGCAATCGGTGTTCAGCAATCTATTGCCAACACGGCCGGAATAGTAGCAGGCCAAGTATATCGAACCTCTCCTTATGTTCTTGGAAACAGTTTCTCCTTGGGAGCGTTGTGTCTTGCTCAAATATTGATTGTAGTAAAGGTTTGGTATGTGAAGAGTCAGAATAGAATGAAGGAGAAGATTGGAAAAGGAGAGATTGAGGATAATAGGAAAGTAAAGACTGGGGATGGAGAGTTGGATTTTGAGTATCATATTTAGAATTTGAGGGGAGGAAATGATCAGCATCAGCACAGTTCTTTGACATCTCTAGCCTATCACCAATGTTTGTCTAATTGATGAATGGTAATGTAGTGTAGTCGAATAGACTTTATAAATATGAAATGTTTCACTTCATTATTTAAGATTGGAAGGGGCAGTGTCGTTGATATTGTTCGGAAAGGCGAGAACCTTCCTTGAATATAGTGAACTAGGAAGCTAAAAGTAACTGCGAGGGACCGCTCTTTCAACAACATCTATCTCCCTGATACTTCACAAATTACAGATTTATTTTCTGAATTTTCCCAGACCTTGAACCAAGTAATCAATAGTTTTGGCCAAAATAAGCAATAATGGTCCTACGGGTCGTTTACCACCGGTTACAATTGATCAAACCATAGCAGGTAAGCTATTCCTTATCGAGACTAGTTTCTAAAATTAGCCTCATCTCGAACCATGAATCCGCTCTGGCTTCAAATTCGCACCCTGCCCTGCACCAAATCTAAAAACTTCTCCCACATCTTCAGGTATTGAACCAACTTCAACTTCAACTCACCTATGCCATCAGCGTTTCACACATTCAAGCTCGTTCCAGCAATGGCGCAAAACGCTTCTTCCCGACAATCGCTATCTTCCGCACCACATCCCGCTCCCATTCTACCTCCATCCACCCCAGCAAATTCGCGTCCATCACCCAATATTTCAACCCCAGCTTCAACACAACCACAAAATCAAACGCCCACCATGACAACTCCAAACAGTGAAGCGCGCATGCATCCTCCTAGTATCCCGCGAAGTTTGATGACTCCAGCTAGAGAATTAAGAGAAAGTTCCGTCGCGAGTAGTATTGGAGGCGGAAGTGCGACGCGCAAACCCAGACAGAATTTAGATGAGCGCGATCAAATTCAAGCATTGAAAGCTTGCATCGCTCAAAAACACAATTTCAAGGAGGGAACAAAGAGTCAATTCTGGAATGGAGTTAACGCACAATTTCATGAGTCTACTAACAAAGTTCTGGCGCAAATGAGCGCGACTGTCGCAAGATTGGTGGAAGCTCGTAGGAGACAAGTGTGCGATTGGGAAAATGGTGTTATTCCTGATAAGCCAGGCGGAGAATTAAATACTTTATTGGATGAATGGATTGAATTTTTAAAGGTGGAAGATTCGGATGCGGAGGCCGAGAGGCAACGACAGGTGGATGCGAGAAGAAGGGTAGAGGAATCAAGGAAAGAAGCCAGGAAACAAGTGATTGCGCAAGAAAGCTCAATGCAAAACCAAAGCCCAGGTGTGCGAATTGTCGCGGGTCCAGCTCCCCCACAGCCAATCGCAGATATGGGACAAAATCAAGCTCAACATCCTCCTCCTCCTCCTGGCCAAGAAATGGTATACCAGTCAGCCCCAAATGGAGAGTTTGGCGATGCGAACGGATTTCGTCCTCACAAAAGAAGAAGAACTACGAATAACGAACATCATCTACCACCTCAAGTTCACTCAGAACCAATGGTTCCCTACGCCCCAGAGTATCGACTCGCGCCTCCTCATCCTCCATCCCCACCTCGACGCGTCGTAGTGGAAGGCCAATTGAGCAAAGAAGATTGGCGCGATATCATGGGCAATGATTCAAGACTACGAGCATTAGAAAGCAAAGTCGATAAAATTGAATTTATCGTGTCACAAAATAATAAATTGCTGTTGCAATTATTAGCAAACAAGTCAGAAGACAAGGACAAGGAGAGAGAAAGAGATAAGAGGAATGACTCCGAGGATCATGATAGGGTACCCGTTCATCTGGATGCGGAATTCGAGAGAGATTATTTGTGAGGCTACCTCCCCATACTCTTCGATGCGCAATTAGAGAAAAAGACATTTGCTGAGATTTTTTAAAAAAGAACGGGACGCTATTCAAAGACTCCTTTACCAATAAATGATTAGTTAAGCTTTTGCTTGGGTTTTCATTTGGGTTCCATGGGTACAACACAATTCCCTGATACGTTGGAGTATAGTTTGTACAAAACAAATTTATGGTTCTCCGTTCTCTATTAGACGATATCGCAAGATGCATCGTCGACCTATCTCCCGACTACCTGGGAATTTGTAAGTCAAATATTATCTTCTCGCCTTTGATATACACGAGACTGATACTGTAACAGCCGTGCCTAAAGTTTTAAATGTCTCAAGGAGACCTTCCGTATGATTGAATTTACATCCTTCCTACGTACTACTATCACCTTTGATTTTTTTCTCTCTTGTTCTTTAGAATCAATCTTCCTTGTCTTTCTCGATGCTGCAGTGCTAGCAACTTTCTACTCTCGCCACGACTAGAGCGAAATGGGACTAAACACTAACAACCACGGTGCGGTGTCTACTCGCTTACTTGGGTCGCGAGCTTGCACTCACGGATGGGTTCACTTGGTCAACATGTCATTTGTATTTGTATTATTAAGTATCTAAGGTGCTCATTTCTTTTACTTGATCGAAATTTTCGGAATCGAAAGCATATTTTATCCATTGGTATTTTGATACTTCTTCGTTCTGGATAACGCCAGGGTATTGTTGGGGAATGGTGGAGGAGAGCAGCGGATGAGAAATGAATTGCGTGTTGGGCATGATTGATGATGGATGGATGGATGGATGGATGGATGGATGGATGGAACATACAAATTTGCATGCATACATACATACCTACGTAGTCTGATCTGAAACTTCATACAACAGAGAGTGAGAATTGGAATGAAACAATATTTGAAAATTTATAAAAAGACGAAAAAATGACTGTAATGTCAAAACTTCATCCCCATAATATACCACCCTCCTACCTAAAGACCACCTATAGACCTCATCCAGGTATCGATATATTCCAATCATCTATCAAGTATCTCACTACTTATCTATTCATCTATTTATCTACTTATTTATTCGTCTACTCATCTACCCAATCACTCTAATAAATATCAAGATATCTCATATCCACATCACAAGTAATTCATCGATCAATCAGTCCAGGTAGGGACACCGCCTCGAGTTTTCCTCTCTACTGATACTTTATACGAATTTTAAAGCTATGTAACCATACATCCTAATATATACACATTCCATTTATTCTCCTTTTTAGAGAAGAAGAATTAGAATTAGAATTTATTGTAGTAGTTAGTGTATGTTTAATGTTTAGTATTTCATCAATTCATTAATTCATCTCTCTAATTCAAAGTACTAAAGTTCAAAGTTCAAACTATACATATCCATACATACTTCTTCCCTACGCATCATCTCCAAGTATCTATATCTTCCACTTATCAATGAATATGATAATTTTCGAAACTCTATTCGTATTACTTGAGTATGGATCATAGAATTATAGTATACTCGTTCATTCATTCATTCATTCATTCATTTAGTTGCTTGTTTATGTTTATGTTTATGTTCGTGTTCTTATTCTTTTTCTTATTCTTTTTTGTTGTGGTTTATATTTGGTGGTTTATGGACGGAGTGGAATGAATGAGATAAACGAGACAGAGTAATGAGCTGAGCTGGGCTGAGATGAGATATAGAAGAAGAAGAAGAAAAAAAAAGAGAATGATAAGACGGAAGAAACGAGATTAGGAAGGATACAGAATAATCAATTCGGAATTCTAGCAAAGCTGGGATGAGATGATTGGGATATGGAGAGGGAAGAGAGGAACATATACAGAAGCGATCCCATCAAGATGCGAACAGGATTGATCCACCTGAACAAAGCTTCAAAGTCAGAATCACACAGGTCAGCTTTCCACGACGATGAAAGATTGGCAGAAGAATCATTATTTCTATATCGCCATCTAGGATATACCTACGTATACATACATACTTTTATTAAAAACAACATATGCCATGCCGTATTTATGCGCCATGAAAACAAACCATACTCCAATGTGCTTTCAAACCTCGTCCAACCAAGTTCTACACACCGATGCCTTTCCCTGTCTCTCTCATCTTCAAAAAGTGCAATGCTAGAAAGCATCATGTCGCAACCGATATACCATTCGCCAAATAGCAACACATCATTAAAAAAGGTGAAGTGTCGTCTCCTCAAATCTCTAATCATGTCTAGCACGAATGCCAACATCTAGATTAAGATTCTCGAGGAAAACTTCTTCGCCATCTCTCCAGCCGCAGCAACAATCCATTGTTTCTTTTCATTCAATACCTATTAAAAAAATATTAGTAAATATTCTCCAGGATGTAGATAAAGTAGAGGTTTTGGCACAGGAAAACTTACATGTTGACGTTCGCAATCTATCTTGAGTATCATATCGGACCAAAAGTTCCACATTAATGCACCAAGCGAGATGTTCATGAAACCCTTTCCAGACTCAGGAATAACCGATCGAGCATCACAGCACGCGGACGCAAGTAGACAAATAGCCAATACCATCGCGGCTGTCTCAGCATGTCTGGATACTGCCACGGTAGTGGCAAGACCAAGTGCTGCTAGTGTTGCGAGGGTTGAGATCGTGCCGAGCGTGGTGGTTGCCGGTATATTTACTGCTTCTGCGCCATTCTTGAAAAGCGTGGAGGTGTATCCCGAAGTCTGGAGGCTCAAGCTTGGGCTCGAAAGCTGTCCAGCCGAAGCACCCTGGGCCTTTTGAACAACTGCCTCAACGCCGTTGTAATCCAAAGAGCCACTGTTGACCTTGGTGGAAGAACCAGATGATGCCTTTGAAAGCTTTTTCGCAATTACAAAACCAGGAGAAGAAACAACGCCGACTTGGTCCGGTACAACTAGGGTTCCAGTTGAAACTACATTAGATAGTGTTGGCGTGCTTTCTACTGCGACCTTGGATATTAGCCTTGACAATGCCGATCTTGCAAACTAGGTGTTGTAGATACACGGTCGGTGCCGACACTTAGTATCTTTCTATCCGAGCTGATCGTGGCAAAGTTTGCAAGGCGAGAAGAGACACGATCGCTAGCTAGTCGTACAGCACGACTTAGAGAGGCATCAATAATCGTCGAGTTGTTCGATCTTGCAAAGCTGTCAGGGTTTTCGTGAGGTTTCACAACAATAGATACGCTTTGGGCGCGGCCGCTTTCCATCGCATTTTGTGGTACTTCCGGTCTAGATCTAGCCAATGAAGAGAGCGTCGATTCAAAGCTCCATGGTGTTTCTTCATGAACGGGCATACTACTAGAAGCGAAGCTCTTGGAAGTGTTTGTGGTCATTACGAAGCCGTCGCCGCCATGTGGAACGCTCGGGCTTGAAACTGGTTGTTCCGTGGAAGCACCAGGAACATGAGACTTGCCATTGTTGGATAGGAGAGCCTTCGTAAGCTGGCGGCCATGATCATCAATGCGCTCGCGTTCACGTTCTAGGAGTACTTGTTGTCTGTTGCGTAGGCTGCGACTGCGTCCCTTCTCTGTACTGGATACCGTCTCATGGCCGCTATCACTTGATTCAGATCGTGGTGATTGCTCAATGCCCGAGTCGACACCCGAGCCAGAAGCAGAATCATATGCATTATCGGGGCCTGTGCTGGCGAAGCCATTTTCTGAGCCTTGTGATTGGTAAGAACTATCAGTCGGGGAGAAGCCGAATGTCGTAGAGAAGTCATTTAGGATATTTGCACCACTGGTCTGGGTGTTTGCGGGTGATAGTACCGATGAGATGTTGTGGGTTTGAGATCTCGCAGTTGAAGCATGTCCATAACTATCAATCTTCCCAGGATCTTCATGTGGTAAGCCTTGTGGATGAGCTTGTTGAGTATGGGTTGGCGAGAAGTTCGGTATATTGCTAAATGATTCGAAGAAATCTAGATCGGGCTGTGGTTGAGTTTGAGAGAGGAATTGCGAGTTGCCATCTGCAGAGCTCAATGGATGTGTGTTGTGATAATTTAGTATGTGGCTAGTGGTATTTAATAGCTGGGGACTAAAAGATGAGGATTGATCGTATACTGGGAAGTCGAATGATATGTTATCATTCATTGTTGAGAAACTGGTATCGAAATCAGGGAAGTTTTCGTAATTAGTCATGCTGAAGTCGTTGTATTGGGTATCAAAACCTGGGATAGCCATCTCTGGGTTCCATTGGTTGAGGTCATCCTCTGGAAAAAGCACAAAATCTTCAATTGCGAATGAATCAACAGGAGGACTGCTTTGTTCAGAGCCTTGGGTAGTTTCTCTAGATAATGAAGGTGTTGATGCAGCAGGACTTGGGTTTGATTGTGAAGGAGGAGAAGGCCTGCTTGACGTAGATGCTCTCGGCGTGTTTGTATGAGAAGCACGTCTATGAGATGGATCACACTATAGTTTGATTAGCAAGGATTCGATTCAAAAGTAAGAAAGTTGAGAGTTACGCACTCTGATCTTCTTTCGCTTGCACTCATCGCAAGCTTTAATGATTCTCATCAGATGTGCATGCTCTCTCTGTTCTTTCGTTTTAGTTCCACGGCCAGCGGAATTTGTAACATCGATACCATCCTTAGTCATGATCGAGAAGCCAGGTAGTCTGACTTCCGCAGACTTCTTGGTGGTATCCTTCTTGGTCTTCTTTGTAACTCGTGACCCCGTAGTGCGATTGGGTGGGGTGCTCGTTGAGCTATAAGTAGAATCGGCAAAGGTAGCTGAGGAAGCAGGACTAGGAGTGAAAATTGGTGGGCTCAATCCCGAAGATTGTGATTGAGAAGGACTGTGCCCAAAGGTCCATGGCATAACATCGTATCGACGGACCAGGGAACCGGTGTTAATATCGACGGTTGCATGGTTATAGAAATCGATTGTCACGGTGGAAAGCTTGTCTTGTTTACAAGCACCTCCAATAACGTAAGCATCGATCAATTCCTCAAGCTCTTTTGATCCAAGAGCAGGTTGGAATTGAAGAGGTGCGCCCAAGAAGGGTTGAGTAATTGTGAAAGTGTTGAAAGTAGGCATTTGATTTTCTGTAGACATTGTTGATCAATTGACTACGCGTACAGCCTTATCGATTAGATGATGATTTGTAAGAGGGGTAGGTAATTGGATTCGTCCCGGGGTGACTCTACTCTACTTGCCGTTGAACTCACAGAAGAGAATTAACGACGACGAGTATTGAATGAACAATTGGAAAGGGAATTGGAGTCAAAGTTTGAATCAGTATCGATGAATCTTACGGAAAAAGACGAAAAGTTTTGGAAGCCTGAAAGGAAAAACTGTATCTAATATGACTTTTTCGAGGTTCATCTCACTCGAAGTAATCAAAGCAGGTCGCAATGACTCCAATGACTCCCTGTCAGCCAACTAAACCTATTTTGTACCGGCGAGTCAATGTGGATCTTACAAGATCAATACGATTGGTTCCCATGGTCCCTGACTAGCACAGCCTTTTCGGCCAACAGAATCAGGAAAAGCGTCATTCTCAATTCCCCATGATTTTCTTCGCGTAACAATCAGACAGACAGGCAGAACTTTCTAATGGACAGATATGATTGATCAATTGCATTCACACATCACTCATCCGTCACCCATCACAAGTTCCCCTACATGATATCGGAAATTCGAGGGCGGGCATGCTAGCTAATATATATAGACCTCTCAAGAGTGGCGCACAAACGGTTCTAGTGCCGTGCAGATCTAGAATATTGCTTTATCATTTGGTAGTATACGGCAAATGACTCACATTCCGTGCCCGTTCTGCAAATGGAACTGCAATCCTTTGGAAACTCTAGATCCCTTCTTTAATGTACGAATAGAGTAGAACAAATAATATATGGGGCAAGGCTGACATCATTTGACATGCTCACATTGTTTCCTACTCGGTGCATCATTTTGAGTGAACAGATGACACTTTGCTCAATTCATCATATTGGAGAACTACCTTGGGGAAGTCAGACAGGGGGAATGGGGGTCTTAGTCGGCTAGGTAAACGGGACGGGACGGACACACTAATCGTTCAACCCGAAATCGGATATTTGTTAGGGCTAGACCAATAAGGACCCTGAATCTTCCGATTTGAACGTCAATCGTGTTTTGACCTGGCTGCAATGCGAAATTCCATGCTTAATTTGCATGTGAATTAAAATGGGAAAGCTACTAAAGATCGGTAACATGGAGAGTATTCATATTTTGTCAAGCAATTCAATCAGAAGATGTCGAGATCATGAGGAGCCAAATCACTGTTCTATTTCAAAGTGATTTCCTCGGTGAGTCTTATCCAGTCAATCAGATAGTCAACCGACATTTTATAAGTTTGTCACGAGGGCCATTCTAAAGCTTCGGAGAGAAGAACCTAGGCTGCAGTTCTGTTGCATTTCTATATCGGTGTTGAAGAACTCGAATGTCTCATATATTAGTGACTGATTCCATATGAACATCATTCAAATACACATTCGCCAATCTGGCGTTAGCAATTTTCACTACTGTACGAGCCAGTAATGTCGGGACTGCATCAGAACCCATATCAGTATACTTAAACCTCACTTCTTGGCTATTGATCATAACAATCTTGTACCGCTACTTGTACAGAATGTCCCATCCTAATCATCCATCTAGCACTCTAATCCATAACTCTCTTCACCCCCTCCCTTTTCCATCCCATCCTATCCCATCCCATCCTATCCCATCCCATCCTATCCCATCCCATCCTATCCCATCCCATCCTATCCCATCCCATCCCATCCCATCCTATCCCATCCCATCCTATCCCATCCTATCCCATCCCATCCCATCCCATCCTATCCCATCCTATCCTATCCCATCCCATCCTATCCCATCCCATCCTATCCCATCCCATCCTATCCTATCCCATCCCATCCCATCCTATCTTATCCCATTCTATCCCATTCCATCCCATTCTATCTTAAACTCACACCACCCCCCTCAAGCCTTTCCATCCATCCAAACCCACCCTTACCAACTACAACCCCCACTCAAGAACCAACCCCAAAAGCCAAGTAAGCCAGCCACTTCTCTCAACCTCAAACCCTTCCTCAAAAAAATCCAGCATACCTACCTATCAACTCACCACCCCATCCAACAAGTCAACTCAAAAATACCACATTACATACATTACATAGCCTCCCAAACCATTCAGCGACCCATTTCCAAATCCCCATCCACTAACCATCAATCCCTATTTCATTTTCCCATCCCAACCCCATTTTCCTCCGCAAATACATTCATTATGCCAAGCCGCCCCCCTCAAAAAAGACAACCTCCTAACCAACTTCACTTCCACCCAAAACATATTTCCGCTACCTCATCTTCTCTATTCAATTCAATTCCATTCCATTCAAAACTCAATTTACAAGTGCATTCTATCCAATGATCAATGATCAACGATCGATCATATCATATCATAACACATCCATCACCATAAAACCCCAACATAGCACAGCGATTCACAATACCCATATAATCTATACCTACCTACCTACCTACCTACCTAATAAGCAGTGATATATCTTCCAGTCAGCAAAGCATTCATTTATTCGCTAGTTGATCACATGTGGGAAATTTCTACAGTATCGTCGTTTTCGCTAAAGATCGGTGATGATTAGCATGTAATTTCGATATCTCCTTGATTCAAGTTCGATCCTCTATTCCATCCATACACAGTCAACCCAAATCTCATCATGTCAAATCTCAAGCCCCAACATATCAAGTACCTCAACCTCAACCTCAACAACTCAAGCTCCATACCAACACCACCACCATAACAAATCCCTCCCCCCTCACGAATCACCACAAGCAAAAGAGCCCTCAGACCAAACCCATCTCGCCACAAGTAAGCCCAAGAACCATCTTCCATCTCTAAGTTCCATCCCCCACAAAGCAAATATATACCGAATCCCAGAAAGAATGAATGAACGAATAAACTTTTTCCACAACATAAAGAAAGACTTCTAACTTTTAGAGACACTTGATAAGAGGACCATCACTTCCACCACTCCCACAATGATGGATCTCCTATTCAGCGACTTACATTCATATTCACATTCGCATTCACAAATCACCCCCTCATTCATTCAAATATTTCATTTTGACAATTTTTTTATTCTTTCATTTCATTTCATGTATCTTCCACTGTGCATCGCTTGCTGCGTCAGTATTCGCTCTGCTCCGCACATTCACTGGGTATGTATAATCCTTTACCCAGTAGGGAATTTCCTCATCCACCCTCTCATATTCATCGCTTGTTATACTCGCTCAGTTCTTGCACATCCATACTATAAACATACACACGAGACCATTCCGTTTCTTCCTTATCATACGCTGCTTCCCTTTCCTCGCTGGTCTCATTTACCATCCATTCATACCATCCCACCCAATCCGAATGACTTAAAAAAAACAAAAACAAAAACAAATCCACAAACCCCACTCCCGCTTAATGCCTTGCTGACCGACCACCCCCACGTCGCCTCGCGCCATCAAAACAAGTACTTTGCATGAAGTATCGCATTTTTGAGCTTTCCCTATGTGTATGCATGCCAATTGTATATCAAAGAACAACCCGACCAGTCGAAACCCATTGTGCAAGTTTATGAACCCTCTGACCAAAACAATAGCAAAACTTAAAATCGAAAAGCATAGAAAGAATCGAAAACAATCCCAAACCAGAAAAAGTCGCCCGGACCGAAACCCAGAACCATATCGCTTTGCAAATGCATAGATAGAAAACCATAACAAAGTATCCATCTGAATGAATGAGTTTTCGAGAAACCCTCTTTTAATTTTTCTTCTTTTCGCCTCCAGTGGTTGACCATGTGTCGACAGACATGGAGAGGAAATCTATAATAGTCGTAAAACACGCTTATTCGATGATAGCCAAGGAGATCTGATATGCAAACAAACTTTCCCTTTGACCTGTCCTCCACTTTTTGCTGCAAATATCGCAAATTCATATGCAGATGTGTGCAACCTTTTTAACTCCATTCAAGACGCGCAAGGTAAGCCGCTTGCCTTATAATACGTCCACAATTAGTTGCGAGAAGCCTTTCATTGGAACGTCGAACACCTATTGATCCTTTGAGCGACTCTCAGCTTGACTTTCACCTGATCACGTAGACCTTTATCTCAAGCTACCAACAATTTACCCACCCTTACGCTCGCTTTCGTTGACAGGGAGTTTCTCGCCATGCGAATGACCACCATTAACATTCTTAGCCTCAATAGGAGTACGCCCCTTTTTACGTTGGGTTTGTTGCCATTTTCCAGAAGACACTCCGGGTCCACCACCCTCACTCTTAGCAGATCTAGTATGCCCATTTTGTTTCAAATTAGATGGAGATGGCTTGACCGGCTGCTCAATTCCCACTGACTGCTTTGGGATTGGCCTTGAATGATCAATTTTGTTTTTCTCAATGACAGCAGGTCCATTCAACTTCAGATTCTCAAGTTTTTTGTTGATCATCGGTGAGGGTGTGTGCGTTTCGTATACGGGTGAAAGATGCGACAGCTCGTTTGAGAGGATGTCATTATGACCACTCGCAATGTTGAGGAGTGGGATGCCGCCGTTTGGGACATTGCGGGCCGCAATATTCCTTGAATTAGGAGACAACCGTGAATACCCATCAAGGCCCTCTGCAGATGCCAATCCGTTTGCGATTGATTGATGGCTATTAGAGCCATTTGGGGGAGTCGGGTTAGGACTAGATCCATTAGCAACTAAAGGAGAAACCTCGCTTAGACCACTTCGTGTAAATTTAGGTGTACGTTGCCCAGAAAAGTCTTCCCCCAATGAGATATCACTCTCAGTAAGAGACGCTTGGGATATTGATCCAACAGATCCTCTCGCGTGGGAAATCTTATTTTCAGAGATTGGCCCCTCATTTGTCGGAACAGAATTAGGGACTCCCACAGCAGAAGAACCGTTCACTACCAATGGTCCATTGGTGTGCAGGGTACGAAGATTGGAACTGGACATCGCATGTTGAGATGGAGCAGATTGAGCCAGCGAGAAGCGTCTATCGTTGCCTAGTGGAGACGGCGACCGTGAAGGATTACGTTTGATCCTGTCACGAATCGATTGCGGCAGCTGATCGGTTGACAATCGCCGTCTATTTCCAGATATGTCTCCAAACAAAGGTATCGCTAAAGGCAAATCTCTGCGAGTATATGGCTGAGTTGGCTCATTGACGTAATACCCAACATACTCCTTTGGCGTACTAAGCTCTGGTGGAGTAGTAGCCGTTCGCCTCGACTCATATCCTTGCTCAGTGGACTCGTCTGGAATAAAATTTGGGATGGGAACACCGTTGCCCTGTGGTCGCAAAGGTTGGTACAGCCCAATTCCATTGGTACCATGAGCAGGATGCCCATTTCCTTGCAATAAAAGGGGCGAAGGAGCAGTACGAGTCCCGGGTTGTGAATGTGACCTGATAGACCCATTCGATTGAACCATGTTGGAACTCGAGCCATTTGTAACAGTGGACCGATGAATACCTCTCCTCATCTCTGGCACAACAGCACTCAGTTGCGGAGATGATGGATTCGTACTCGAGGTTGGGTATGCATACATTTGTTGCCCAGCGTATTGAAACGGATAAAAGTACATACCGTCCGGTCGTATAGGTGCTGTTAATGGCCCTTGATCAAACGAAGAGGTTCGATTTCGATCAGTGGCTTGTTGCTTGATTGGCATGCCACCGCCTTGTATGCGACCGTGAGACTGTGCATATGCTTGAGCCTGGGCATGAGCCTGAGCATGAGCATGAGCCTGTTCCATGTACGTTTGTTGGACCAATTGCATCCTTAAAGTATTCTCTTGTGCCTGTAAGACCGAATACGTGGCGTAGAGGTGGTTGTGCAACTGTGATTGCGCTTGTTGCTGGGCAGCCCATTGGTCCTGTGTAGAGATATTCGACGGTATCCCATGCTGTGGGTACATGTGGTTATCGTAATTGCTATTTGAAGATTTGCGGCTGCCATTTGACGAATTGCGATTAGAATGGTTGTTACGACCGCCACGGTGACCTCCTCTGCCATTCCTGTGCGGGGGATGACTAGCAGTCAATGTTGGCTTCTTAGACGGGGGTGGCTTTTCCCAAACTCGCTCCTGCTCTTTGGGAAATATATATTCTTCGCAACACTCATCCAGTTTGCCGCCAGATATCAACTCGAATGCCCTCCTCATTTCCAAGTGAAGTCCACGAAAGGAGAAATCATCTGCGGTATTTCCAAGATTCCGTTCAGTATTAAAAGGTTCCTCCACGCACAGCATGTTGTTTGTTGCTATTGACCATTTCTTCTCCTGCTTCGAGATTTGCTTTCCCATTCGGACCGAAACCACCTGCTTGTCATAATCGAATTCGTGCCCGTAAAATCGAAAGAATTGGAACAAAAGTTCTCCCAAGGTTGATTTATTCTTCAGACCAAACCCCCTCAAGGCGTCAATATCGTCTGCGAAGCTGCTTTCACCCCCTTCCTTCGTTGGTAACCTGAGGTGAGGCCGTTGATGTAGTGATGGTAACACAGGAGGCTCCCGACTCTGTAGAAAATTGATGATCATGCATATCCATGTATATGAGCTCAATGTGCCACCAACTAAAGAATGTGAGCGAAAATAGTCATGCCAAGGGGTTTCCTATTCTTACCAGCATCATTGATCGCCCTTGACTTTGTCCAATGCTTGATTATCATAGCCAAGGGCCTCACACGGGGATCAATCTCGATGTACGTTTTTATCATTCGAGTGTTCTCTAGGGCCTGGGTATTGTTGACATTCATGTCGCAAGGCAACTCGAGCTCCGGATCAAATATCTTGACGATGGGAACCTTAGCAGTCGATACACAAATTACCTTTTGCATACCATCTAGAGAATGTCAGTTATGTTGTCGTTGGCTGGGGTCGGGATACTCACTCTTTGCGAGTAATTCTGCAATCATGCATACACCCTCCATCACCTTCCAGTCGGTCGTTATGCAAATATCGACTAAGATTATCTATCAGTAGAGCTTTCAGACTTTAGCACCTTTTCAACTTACCATCTGACGCATCAGTACAAAGCAAATTGCCCGATGAACCGAAAACATAAACCCGTATATCGTGCCCAGGCCATTCTTTGTTAAACATATCTTCCAGCTTCGACACCAGCTTCCTCCTTCTCTCGTCGGTTTCCGCCGTTGGCAATAAACGATCATATAGCTCGCGCATATCTGTGGACAATTTTCTCTCTTCTTCATCTGACAATTTGCTTTTCAGATCAGAATCCTTCAATTGTTCCAATCGATCAGCCCCAAGACTATAAGGCATGCGCCGCCTTATGGAGGCCATAGCCGTTTCGTATTGACACCCTCTCCGCTGGGCAGGAGGTGGTCTCGAAGGTAGAGTTATATTTGATTCGGAGTATGCCGATCTAGGGGAATGGCTGCCAGGGGCATTCGGTGAAGGTTCTCTCGACTCGTCGAAAGAGAACTTCCTCGGATGTTGATGTGGTGTAGAAGGTACGGAATTCGATTCTCGAGACAATGTGGAATTTTGATGTTGTGCAACTGGTCGTGGGGGGAGTTGAGCTGTCAACTCAAATTTCTTGCCCTGCATCGCTGGTGATGTCTCCTTCTCTGTTATGAGCGCGCGCTCGCTTTTATTAAATTTTCGTACGTCCCTATTCCCATGACCGCCCCTCGCAGCAGGTTTTGGTTTTCGTTCCGTGGTAACGCCACTTGAGCTGGATCTTTGTCCGGGCACCGCCTGAATGTGTTGTGCTGAAAGCAGTGGGGGAAGTGGTGCAGTTTGCAGTCTAGTGTTTCCGCCTGAAGAAATGAGCTTGTTGTACTGTTCAAGTTGTTGTTGGTGAAATGAGGGCTGTTGGGGAAGTAAAATGGGAATGAATTGGGTTGGAAGCTGAGGGAAACCAGGAACACTCGGCGAGGAGCTGGAATTTGAATCGGCGTGGGTATTACGCCGCACGAGTCGCGACCACTGTGCAGATTGATATTGATATTTAGAATTACCTGTAGAAGGCTGGCCCTCCATCAACCTTATAAATTCCTTCTGTTGTGGGCGAGGGGATGTCGTTTTTCTTGACGATGTGTTGAGAATGTCTCGACTCTAAACGACCGACGGGGAAATCGAAGCAAAGACAAACGGATCTTGGTACGAGTAAAGACGATGGAGGTAGCCACGCAACTATGAAAAGAGAAAGAGAATCAAAGAGTCTCCCCAATGTAGGAAGTATATGTAATTGTGCTCCGTAAACAAACGTCGTGGTTGTGGTCGTAATTCGTGGATTCAAAGAAGGAGAGGTTGTCGGAGGTTGATTTTCCTTCTTTCGAGATTGCCCCCTTCTGATATTGAGTTGCGTTGTGAGTGTGGTCCTATGTATTGGTCCCTCGCTATTTTTTTAATTCCGGACCATAGAAATTCGTATCGAAATTGAAGAGTGGAGAAAAAAAGGGAACTCGTTGCTTTGGAAAAATCGAGGGTATCTGTTACGGGATTCCGCTGTGCAGTGTGAACATAAACATACGAGAAGAATTATTCCTCCGTGGTCTTTTTGGTTTTAATTATGACAAGAGAATGAAATTTGATCAATTGTTTATTTTTTATTTCTTTTCTTGAATGAGAGGAGAGAGAAAAGTAGGAATCTGGTTGGTAGAAAGAGAATTGGATGGGAACCAGATTTTATTTTGGGAGGGCTGTTGCTTTGTTCTTCCACCGTTGTATCACACTTCTACGCACTTTCATACCAGAGAGTGTACTAGGTGGTGTACTAGGTAGGTACTGGATACTGTCTGTACTTGATTACTTTACTATAGTGAGTCGTAGTAATTAATCAATAGACGGAGTAAAGCAGTACTTTCTCGGGGCGTGTGTGGTAGGAACGTGAGTATTGGACTTTCCTCGATTTAACAAGGAACGCTAAGCATGGTTCTGGTCCCAGCAAAGCAGCAACAGGGTGAGGTGAGAGGGAAGAGGGCAGAGGGGAGAAGGAGGAAGGAGGAAGTAATCAAGCAGGAGAAGGTAACAAGGAGGACTCGCAGGAGGTGGATTGCTGCTCAAAAGAGTTGCTGCTTAAAAGATGAGAATGGCACTTTCCCGTATTTTCATTCAATATTCTCCTATCTCAAGGGTTCCATGTGATTCGTAACTACCTCCAGCTAGGTAGGTATAGGTAGGTCGGTAGGTGGTAGGTGGTAGGTGTATGTAGGTACTAGTTCGAACTGTATGGTATTGATATTGATTTCATCAATAGAAATTATAATTGGAGAACTGGACAATGGAAGAATTGAGTATCAAGACCATTTTTTGAAGCGGTTATTCATCGCCCTGGAGGGAATGGAAGGAAAGAGATTATACCTCCTTTTATTCATGTACTCATTCGTATATATTTATATATTCACATTTTCACATTTTCACATTTTCACACATTCACACATTCACATGTACAATCCTCCATCATACGGGCGATTCTGAGGTCTCTTAGGATTTACTCATAAAACTACTCGACTCCTGGTAAATTGGTTCACAACACAACATGCGTAGATCTGCCTCCTCCAATTCCATGTACTGGCCGTACCTACGAGAGAACCTGGAGAGTTCCATATGTATGTATGTATATATGATACGAGTAATAACCATGGCCAACGCAAATCTCCCCCATAGCCAAGTCCTCTCTCCTCTCCTCTGGTCCCAGCTACTCAAACTTACTTTTTGGTTATATCCCTCGTGCCAGTCACCACTTCGGAAAATATAAGTCCATTTCCTTTGTGAGCCTATTCCTTTTGCCTAACCATCTAGCCATTCACATTTCATGTAACACCGAGTGTGACTGTGTGACCTCAATATTAATATGGATACTATGTGCCCACCCAAATTGCATCACAAATCCCCAGGCTAGCACGAAATATCTCCGCATATTTAGATTTAGGTGCAAAGAAGTTTCCAGCTCTTCCACGGTTTCTTCTTCGCTGGTACAATATATGTTCATAGAGCACATACCAAGGAGGCCAAGTAATTGGAAGAAAATGATCATGAATAACGAGTTGGTTGGTCACTCAAGTGTATAAGTTTCAGCCCTGGAGAGAGTCTCATTCCTTTGAGGGGCGAGTATGTATTCAGCTCCTGTATCTAAAAGCTCCATCACAATTCCCCATCTTGGAGAATCTCGACGTGACCGTGGTACCTCGTACTAGTTATCCATGTGCATACAGTGTGTGTGTGTGGATTGCATAACGGGACAGTTTTAGGTCCTAGTCCGGTGTAGTGCAGTGAGCCTGTGCCTGTTTGGGGACTGGCAAGTAAGATGGCAATCTTCGGGATACTCATACCATACTTTACTCCTCTCTCCAAGCAATCGCCAATCTGACAGGAGGGGGGCAATTTACAGCTTACCAGAAGATCAGCCCAAAGTGAAGCCACGAAGCATAGTCAGTGAAAGGGAAAACATAGAAACAATCCAACAATACGAACACGGCCTGAACAAATCTACTTTGTATGTAAAGTAAGCTACGCAGTGTGCAAGCTTTTATGAACTAAGCTAGTCACAAGTCCAAGACGTTTGGTTTCCTTCTCGAATCGTTCATTCTAAAAAGAACCCCGCCTGCAGGGCTCAACCACAATCCTTAATACCATTATCGTACATCAAAGTTAAATGCCCATTTCTGAGACGAAGGGGTTCAAGCTTCGACCTTTCTACAGTCTAGTCTTTGAACCTTTCTTCGACATCCCGATTCCTCGATGCGATTTATTGGCTCATGTTTCTCCCAGGCAATCATTTCATTGATGGATATATATCTATCCATCTATCCATAAATTACAACTACCAAGGTACTTGGAGTTATTCATTACATTTCCAGGATCATTAATTCCTTCGCAACATCGAATCATGCTAAGGAGCTGCTGGTAGGAAGAGCCAAACCTCAATATCAATCAATATCAATATCCAAGATGGTTGATTTACCCCTTAAATCCGAGATCAAACCTTATTCACCCTGGCAAAGAATTCTGGAATAATCCAAAAGACAAAGAGAAACATGAGCAACATGAGAATCAGGTTGATTAGCAGCTAGACAGTGTGTGTGCCTTGAATAGTATCCTCGCTCAAGTACAGACCTACTACCTACCCCAGTCCCATTCTCCAAATCTGGAAACAAAAAAGGAACAAGAAGTATTTCTTTCCAAGTCTCAGACGATCCTACGAAGATGTATGGGTTTCCGGTGAATTGAGGGGTTCATCAGGGTCCTCCTGTTGCTCTCCGTTCACATTTAATCTCCTTGAATCTCCAAGATTTCCAGAATCCTTCCGATACGATTGATCAAATCCCCGACGTCTTCCCAGGGAACATTCATCATTCCTTTCTTTCAATGATCAATGATAATATAATAAATTCATACTGAATCCTTTCACACAACTCAACCGATCCACCACGTCCAAGAACGAGAAATCTGGGGAAAGGCGGCACACAATTACCTCTTTCCACATTTTCTCCAATTTACCAATTGCATTGATACATTCTTCATTTATTCTTTTCATTTGGATACTGGTATTGGTGACATCCATATATTCTCCCTGCATTCATTCGGTAATTTCACTAGCCCTGCCTCGCCTGCTTAACCGCCGAGGTGTCGAAAAGCCCTGGAGAAGTCATATTACGCCACAGCCGTGAAGGGATTAACAAGACCTTGAGGTTCTGTCGTGTTTTGAGTTTTGGGGGTTCACTGGTGGTTGAAGAATCTGAGGGATCTTCCGCGGCAATGAACTTATGTTTCCCGACCGATCCCTTTTTGGTTTCTTTACAATTGCAAATGCACTCACACCCACATCCATATCCAACTTTGAAGTGCCGACATGTGCTAATGTAAGGAAGCAGGATTCAATACATTTACCTCGTATGTTTACCAGAGACTTCTCATGATGTGTACTCAAAATGCTCATTCAAAATTGTATTAATACTAACGTACAGCCAGCCTTTCAGAGTCCACGCTTCAATAACTTGGTAATTAGGATTACTTCATGTTGACTCAAAGAACTCACTTCCTTCTTTATCATCTTCTTTCTAATGTTCCACATTATTCTTACCATACCTCACTCTCACTCTCCCTCACAATCTCTCCTCTCTTCGTCTTTTTCCTTGTCAACGAAACAAAGATTTGATTCATCCACTCTATCCCATTCCGCCTTATTATATCGTACCACTTATTGAATAAACCAGGGTACATTCAAAACAGTCTGCCAAACCTCCAAATCATGAAGTCATTTGCTTGGCAATTTTGGGGGGGGGCATTCTTCATTTTTCTTTTCCTTACTGCTTGTACTTATGCTCACGCTCACTAATCAACTTTTCTTGTATCTCGATCACGATTTCTTCTCCACCAACCAATGTTGACTCCATATTCTCATCCCAAAAGAAATACTTACATCTCGATTTATACGCCCGATGGTCCTTGGCATCCAAACGATGAGGTAACATCTTCTCTTGAGCATCGCGATTCGCGCCTTGAATTGTCTAGAAGCCGCTTAAATCCATCAGCTCAATACTTCGTCCACATACGGGGCCGAGGGGCCAGCCTCCTCTTCCGCCTTAATTGCGGAGCCCATCTACCTCATCTACTCTGTCTGTACGAAGGACTCGTATAACAAAGCAAGGTATCAGGTTGTCAGCTTTGTTCCAACACACCCGTTTCTTTCATCTTCATCCAACCTTACCTATCCCTTAGACAATCAACCCTATTGGATGGATGTCTGTTCCCTTTTTCACACTCCGAAAGACTCAGACCCGACATAAGGTTATTCCCAAAAAGCACCCAACCCACTTAGCCTTACCTCGACTCGATGATCTAATCATCTGTGAACAAATTTCTAAACTCCGAACTAAAACTTCTACCCGGCCCTTCCGCATTTTCCATCCTTCTTCTCATCTATCTCGTCCCTAAAAGGCCCTTTGTACCAAACAAAAGTTCTCAAGCAAGAAATTCTCGACACTCTAACCCTCTAAACATCTAGTACCCATCCTCTAGTACCTGTCTAGAACCGCCTCCTAACATCCAATCGGCATCCACTCCCGGATATTTACTTGAGATCTAGATAGAATGTATGCATCTCCTCCCGTCTTTGCCTCTAGGACTGAATGAAGAACGTCATTGGGAACTCGAATTAAGGTTTTAAGAGCTTAATGCATAATTAGAAATCAACATCCATCGTGTCGTATCGTACGTGCACACGAAGATTGATCCATCAATACTTACACACAATAACAATACATATATATCTTTCAGTGCCCTCCTCGTCCGTCTTATCATACTCTCTCACCACATCCTCATCATCTATCTCATCATCTCAAAAACCTCTTTCTCAAACTCTCTGCCAAGCCAAACCCGCACAACCGCAGAAATCCCAGCACCTACTAGGTACCTACCTACCTAACTAACAACACATTCCCAGCCCGGCTACCAACCCAACCGGTATCCGTCTATCCCGAGTCCAACCCCTCCCTGCCACAGCTTCTCTCTTTCGCTCTCGGAATTCACGGAATTATCACTTTTGTCTATTTCTCCATTTCCTACCCATTCATTTATTTCAAAGCATACAGTCAATCGAGCATACGTCATCTCTTAAAAAGCAGAGAAAGAGAGTTATTTTCTTTCTAATCCATTTACTACGAATCTACTATCATACCCATTTCTTCATCGGCATCATCACATTGAATATCAAATAAAATACATACATACATACCCACATGCAAGAAATATATACATAAATAAATTATCCTAAGGATCTCTCTGAGCAATCGCAATATTTTTATATCCGCTTTATCTCCTCCTCATTACATACCTACCTAGCATATCACATCCAAGTACCGAATCAAATCGAGTTCGAGTTCGAGGAAAAAAAGAAAAGCGCCAGCTTGTGTGAAAACGGATTCTCTTTTTCTTTTTTTTTCATTCTTCTGCCCGGAGAAAAAGGTGTGAGGATTGCCTAGGTGCTTTACGTACCGAGCTGTTCTTTGTTGTGTATATCGGGAGATACATAGGTATATATATATATATATACATATACTGAGCTACATACGTCTATACGTTTATTTTCTACTACGACGACTACTACCTACTACCAAAGGAAACTTCTTTGGCTATCGAATTGCGATTAGGATTCCCTTATATTCATTCACATTCTTCTATTCGAGATCTTTTCTGGAGTGATATCGATATCGACATCGAATTTTGAATTGGGATTGAAATTGAAATTGAAACCGGACTTGAATCCGCATTGGGAATTCGGATTTGGGGATTCCGATTTGGGATATTCACATTCTTATACCATTATTTTACTTTATTTATTGTGTTGATCGATTATATACATACACCAGCAATGACACGATTACTATCAAGGTATGGATGATCTTTTCCTCTATCTTCCTTATTTCATCTACTTTCATCTACTCTAATCCATCCACACCCCCCTCGCCCCTCTCAATCTCCCCACACAACTATCTAACTCTACCCAGAAGCTCTCTCACTTCATCCCGCTCCACGACCCTCCTAATCGCCTTCCTCTCTCTAACATCCAACACCCTCTTTTCAATCTTCTTCCACCAACTCCCCGACGAGCCGTTTCACCTCGCGGTTAACTATGGATTGTATTTACATTTTGCAAACGTGATGAGTGTTTTTGGGGTTATTGGGGCTTTGAGGGTATGTATATTTCTTTCTTCCTTATCCAGGCCTGAATTTCTCTCCACTCTTTGTTGAAATTCATGAATCGATATCGATATCACTAGATATATATAACAATTATTAAGAGAGAAAAGAACTAACAACCCTTTCAGAAACACTCCCTCTCCATTCTCTGTTTCTCAAACTATCTCCTCCTCGACACACTCCTCAGCGCAATCCCCCGTCTCCTCCTCCTAACCCTCCTCTCCAACTCCTCTTCTATCCTCTGCACCCCCTCCTCAACCACCTCTCTCGATTTCTCCACCGTCACTCAACCTCCCTCCCTGTCGCAAAATACGCAAGAAATAAGTCTCGCTTCTTACACCATCTCAACCAGTATCCCCGCATCATCACACATCGCATCTTTTGCGGATTTTGTGGGGAGGACGGGAGGAGATGATGGATGGACCGAGAGTGGATGTAAGAAGATTATTACGCTGGGATATATAACGCTGATTGCGGGGGTTATGGCAGCTATGGGACTGCAGGTTTTGGGCGCGCTTTGTGTGAGGGGTTACGCGAGGGGCTTGTTTGTGAATGAGGAGATGGGGAATGAAGGGGAATGGGAAAGAGATATGGGGGATAGGGAAAGAGAGGGGGGGATGTGGAGAGAGGGGAGAAGGTGAAGTTGGTGAAGAGGGAAGGGTTCAGACCGCTTTTGGTATTGGAAAGAGAGAGGGGTGAAGAGTTCAGGAGGATGACGCCGATTGTGGAAGAGGGGGAATACTTTTAAATAATGACAGTGATTGAGGAAGTGGCAACAGGAGGAGACTAAACGAGATGAAAATCCATCTCCATTCACATACCCAAGGAGTAGGAGTACATCTCCCACGGATCTGAAGCAAGCAGTCCCACGAGACAAAACGACATGAATAAGAAATGACGAAATTGTATGATACGATAGGTGGTGGATGGAACCAGTCTGCACATGGATGACAAATGAGATACGAAGCGAACTTTGCATTGATGGCCATGATTGGGCTTGTGTATATCAATAGCATTGAGGAAGTATGAAGTATGAAGCGTGAAGCATGAAATATAAATGGGAATGGGAATAGGAATATGGGGATAGGGCGCTCATTAGATACCATTACTATCGATACCATTGGGAAGAAGGAAGAAGGGAAAGAGGAGGAAGAAGAGGAAGAAGAAGAACAGGGAGTGTAATAATGAATAAATAAATTAATAAATGTATACATCACGATTTTACTACATGAATTGAAAAGAGTGAATTCATTGATTAGTAGTAGATATAAGATATCGTATACAGATTTATATTCGAGTACTCGAATAATGAAATGAAATAAAATAAATAAATAAATATACCATCTACATCGGATCTCTAACATACTCCCCCCCCCCCCAAATACACACACAGCCCTGGAATATCCATAGGTAGGTACTCATGACAGAAGGAAAGAAGATAGATAGATAAATGGGTAGGTATGTGCGCACCCCCTAAAAACTGCCGGGTGTTGCAGGTGAGGATTGAAGTACCTGGATAGGTAAGCTAAGGTACCTACTGATAATGGATGGTAAGCTAATAAGGATGGTAAGCTAAGGTACCTACTGATTAATAGATGGTAGGTAGGTATGGAACTGTATTTATTTCATCCGCAGGGTAATTATAATTTCTTGTTGGATTTGAAATTTTGAAATTTCACATGATTTTTTTTTTGGAGGGGGGGGGGGGTTGGATGATGCGAGGTAGGTAGTGCTGGGAGAGTAGATGATAGGAAAGGAGATAAGGTGAAATGGATGATTTGTGTATGGTACGATACCTAGGTATCCTAGGATTCTCTCGCTTCCTGCATAGAGGGTGGTGGGTTTAAATGGAAGAGGAGAGGAGAGGAGAGGAGAGGGGATGGGATGGGATGAGAGGATGGGATGAGTACTGACTAACTGATTACTGATTGTAGTGAAAAGAAGGGAGAAGGAATCTGGAAGTGTAGAGAAAAAAAGAGAGGAGATGTTGAGGAACTAAGTAGGTATGTATGGTGATGAATTGATGGTGAGACGTCGGTTATCAGATGAGATGAGATGAGATGGTTGTGGGATCTGGAAGGGGAGGGGAGGGAAGAGAGGCTGGAGGATAGATAGAAAGGGTAAGATAGATACACCTTCGGACTTAACTTCTGTGTACATTTCGATTGTCTAACTTTGAGCCGTGGTGAATGTTGTACACTACTTCAAGCCCGAAAGTAGCTAGATTGCGTGTAGTTTTTAGAAGTTGTGGGTTTGGGCTTCTTTGATATGGTCGTCGTGTATCGACATATTATTGATGTGGTTTGTGGTTTGTGTTCGTGGTGAGAGCTCCATAGAAACCAGAAAGATAGAGAAGTGAGAAAAGTGAGAGATTCGTGAACACATGGGAGCCAGTTCCTTAGTCGGGAAGAAAAGATATGATGTGAAATATGAAATATTCGAGTTGAGCCCCCCAAACTCAGGAACCTCATATCGACTTCAAAGCAAAACATTCAAACATCACGATGAAGATGAATTCACCGCTCGTAAACCCCGCTGGATGGTTAAATTCATGGTGGGGTAATACTCCGATAAGTAAAGATTTGTATTTCCTCGTGATGATAAGGAGTGATGAACTGGTGGGAGACGAAGGCGGATAATATCCATCGTGTCAAGAATTCAAGATATACCTCACTGGTAGGCTATCCGGAATCAATCCCGAAACTTCAACATTGAATTCATATATTGATGGTGAAAACTAATCATTTGAGAGGCACGTTGCCATCTTGATCCTTCTTGCTTTTGTATATGAAGCTCTCGCATCCGATGCATAAGCTAGAATTGATTTTTCTCTCTCTTGAAGATATCCTGAGTGTAATAAAGTTGCACAGTACGCAACTTCACTCATCACCGATTGTACATGAAATCGGGAAGTCGAAAGCTTCAGTATTTGTAGCCTATTTCTTTCCGAACTGACGGTTAGATATAGCCTTTTATATGCAGAGCAAAAGTGTGACTGCAATTTCCTGTGGGAAGAGCCGTGTGAATGAGGGGGATGTTGCATCAAAGTTTCCATACATAGTACAGCAAATCAAACCAACCCATTTTGACCAATGGTGGGGCGAACTTGGCGAAGGTGTTACAATCTGCAGATGCGTGGCGTGCACCGCATTAAGAAACCGGTATAGAGTTGGGTGTGATTAATGGCCCAGGTGTGGGATGCATACATTCTGCAGCTTCGTTGGGCCACCTTACAGATTTTGTTGTTTGTTCCCCTTCTGTGGTTCGGTTTCCGGCGGGAATTTCCAATGCGTGTGGGTAGGTAGGATTGCCAGGTGACGCTTTTCTTAGAAGCAAGATTCAACCGGCTTACCGGCATTAGAAATGTTTTACTATAGAATGGTTGCATGCCAGTATGGTAATCATAGATAGGTCATATTCAATAGAAGAACCGTTCCTCAAGACCATGGTTTGCAATAACGGTAGTATAAAGTTTCTGCATCTTTCCTTTTGTCTGTGCTTTGCTAATAATTCTCTACAAAGTACGAAGTAGATTTCGGCTCGGCTGTTGAACTTTGATGATGCATGTCAGAAAGGTGTTCGGAGTTGTGCGAATGATAAAGCAGCAAGATAGATAGGGTGAGGATCCTTGTAAAAGGAGTGTAGTGCGTGTAGTGCGTGAGTGCGATAAGGAACAAAATATTTTGGTTCTTTTTGGAATATTATATTGAAGGGTGAATGACTCCCTGTAAATGTTCGATATATCAAGCACGGCTTTCTCACTAAAGGATTTTCCACTCATCCGTCAATACCGGTACGCGAAGACTTTGTCTTGCCATGAAATCAGATTCACCCCATTTCGAATAGGGGTAAAATTGAGGAATGAGATCTTCAATTTTCTTTCTCTCTTATGAACCCCACGAGAAACCTCGGGACTAGACAACTTCATCCAGATAACCCGAGACTTATTCACAGGTTGTCGTCTGTGGCTTGATCATTGACATCCAGGAAACAAATTGTACAAGGATCATCCGCATATCGCGCTCAGCGAAATTGTAGTCCCCCTGTTGGTTGGTTGCACGTCCATTGGAATTGGTGGTGGAGCGATTGAGCGATTCGATGGATACATTCGCTAGGTGCTTGATGAAGAACAGAAGGTAACAGAAGAGCATTTCCTTCCATGAATATTGCTTGCCAGTCAAATTCCAAAGGGTTCAAGGTTATACTTTGGGACTGTGTGGAATCAAAGACATAACGTGCACACTTTGGCGGGTTATCGTACGGTCTAGGGCTCTAGGTGTGTTCCATTGAGGAAAGTTGTTCGATAGAAGAGTGGAAACTCTTAGAGACCCAGAGAATAGTGGAGAGACCAAAAGATGAATGTGGGGTGTAGCGAAAGAAGCTATCGCTAAATAACGAATTTGATACACTTGGAAGGTTTGGATAATCTGTTCTGTCCGTGTAGGTTTGTGGAGGTCATTTTAGAAAAGATTAGGGCCGAGTAGTAAAGATTGAAGAGGGAGGTGTGTTAGCATCAATCAGTCAATCATCAATCAATATTGAAGCTCCGAGGACGGATTCATCAATTTGAGGGATAAATGGGATGAATGTCTGAGAACTTGGGAAGAGATGGAACAACATCTAGAACTTCCGACCAAGACTTAACGATGAGGCTGAATAGATATTATATCTCATGATGAAGCAAGTGAGTGATACACTGTCACCACCATTTAATCCTGAATAAATGAAAAATCAGCCTTACACATGAAAATAGATGATCAAGGTAGGTCATCATGATCCTTATCAACGGCTTTTCCTGCACAAACCCATCTTCATGTAAAGAGGGGACAAAGTGTGGTATAACCACCCCCTCTTGCCTTGATCCGATTCGTTTGGTGAACAGAGTCAGTGACCAAAATAAAATCAAAGTTTCTGTTATCCCGAGTGATGATGCAACTCTCCTATCTCCATACCAAGCTCCATAACCGCGTACCGATATCAATGTTTGATAGGTGTCGAGAACACGATCAGGGAAATGAGTTGGAAATGAAGGATGGAAGAGGAAAGTAGATATGATACCTTTTGCTGAACTAATATAGTTTTCACGTTACGGAGAATATCTAAGTACCGGGTAGTGAGTGGTTTGGTACCTTTTTATATATGAGTAAAACTAGTACTACACATGGTTAGGAAGGAAGCACTGACACAACGATAATACTTAGGAAGAAAATGAATGGGGTGAATGGGTCTCCAGGAAGAGGGACAGCTAGAGAACCGTGACGGTATGATTGAAGTGTCTGACGAATATGTAGAACGCGACATCAGTGGGTAAGTGGTAGCGGCAGGAGGAGACAGCTAGATTGTACAAATCCTCAACAGGGCAGGTATACAACGAGCAAAGAAAGGAAGAAGATGCATGTAAATATAGAGAGCAGCTTGATGTAGACAAAAAGCGTTGAAATATAGAAACCGAACACAGTGCTCCCATGACTGGCCGTTCATCTTCACAACAGACCCATGGAAGAAAAGACGATGATGTAGGTATGAATCTCTGCATCAAATGTAGCTTTATCGAATTTCCATTGGTAAAGAGCAATCTTCCTCATTCATCACTCATCACTCATCTCCCTCCTTCTTTCGAGTTTCCTCTCTTTCCCCTCTGCTCTTCCCTTGTCAGCAAAATCCGCATCCACTCCTCATCAAATACACACTACTGCACCACCACCCGAAGTAATAAAATTATCGCAAGATTTCCACCACTCCCAACTCACGGATCTACCAAAAAGAGATTTCGCTAGTGGTAAGAATTGGATCATCTTCGATTCCCTCATACCGGCTCTTCCCACCGAAAAGGGTAAGCATTCGCCATTTTTGATTGAACCACCCGCTCATCAAGTGACCACAGGAATTCTTATTAGATGATGATTAGAAAAGAAGAGGGACATTATGGACCTGTTGATTGACCAACTAGGGGGGTGGGAAAGCGAAAGGGAAGAGGAAGAGGAAACGTATGAAAATGGACTAATAACGAAAGGTTGTATTTGTATTGTATTGTATGTAAACGGGCAAACTGATAAACTGGCAATCTTGCAAACTGATAAACTGGCAATCTTGCAAACTGGTAAACTGGTAAACTGGTAAACTGGTAAACTGGTAAACTGGTAATAAATTCCTCCTTGGCTATATTTCCTTCCACCCAGTTCAGTTCGATTCAGTTACGATATCGTATTCTTTTGTACCCTAGATTACGATTCCAAATTTCATTATTTGACTACCCAGGTGCCCAGGTGCTTATTACTACTAACCGTTAAACATTGCCTACCTCTCCTACCTTAGTATCTATCGTACATCCACCATCCACCATCCACCAAGAAAAAAAAAAGATTAATCTCTTTCCATCCTTTTTTTTCTTTCCCTCCCTCCCTCATTATCGTCACTTACCTAACAACACGATTTTGAACCTCTTTCCGACCTCTCTTCCATCTCCTTTTCTCTCGCCATCAACGAAGGAAATAACGATATTCATTAGAATAAGTTATCCAGCGATATTACATATACACACACACATATATATATATATTGGTCATTCGGAGTAGTTTTGGTTGTTCCTTTCTCCCAGTCGAATACTTGTTGCTTTATTCCACAAGGTGTTCAGTCTCACTCATTGTTGTTGTGGTTGCTGGATTCTCATTTCCTGGTGAGTTGAACTTTTTTTCCTTCATAAAAAAAATCTAGTAGTGAGACACAGATTTTCTCTTGCTTCGCTTTTTCTTTCCCCTCCTCCAAAACTTCCACACGCCGCTTTCGCTGCTATTACAATATCATTTTTCAATCCTCGGCTACATACGTTCATGCCTTTTTTTCTTCTCCTTGTATGCGCTCCAATCTTCGAGGGATTTTGCCTCCAAGTATCATCTCTAGAGGATATTGACTTTTCTTCAATCGATCATTACTAATTGCAAGAAATCATTATATAGAATTCCATACTCACGACAATCTTAGTCGTATACGTTCCTTTCACTCAGATCGAGCACCCTGCTGGCCCTCAGTTCTTTCGAAGCATCTATTCGAATTGACAATCTGCCAAAAATGTCTTATTACGATAATCAGCAATGGTCTGCCTCCGGGCAACCTTCTTGGGAGCAACAAACCCCACCTGCTCGCTCTGGTATGTCTGGAAACTCTTCATGTTATCGCCAGGGTGTCAATTAACAGGTGTCACAGGCGCCAGCTCAGTCGTTCCGCGTGAGGACTCCACTGCTTTCAGCACACAAATCGAGGGTACGTTCAATGAAATACACTGGTCGTAGGAATAGGTCCATTCGCCCTTTTTGTCTTGCGCAGGAGAGGGTTTTGGTGTTTGGGGTTAGGATGGGAATGATCTATATCCTTACATGGTCTCGATGAATGTGCTAGGAATCTCATGATCAAGAAGCTGATGAGTTTGAAAATTTAGAGGTCGACCGTGCCATTGACAATCTAGTCAAGAGTGGAAAAATGTTCAACCTACCAGCGGGTGGTCGTCGTGATTCCATGCCAATGGTTGGTCCTTCGAGAACCTTTCCGGAACAATTCGGTATGCTTCACCTTCAGAGAGGACAACTTGAAACTCTTCAGCCCTAACTCTATTGTTTTTAGATCCTCGAATGACTGCTGGTCCTCCACGACACCATTCGGTTAGCGATTTCGGTGATGCTCGGTCTTTCTCGGGATCCAATCTTCAGAATTTCTATGCCAACCAGCGACACCAACCATCGAGAGGCGCAAATGAAGCCGAACAAGTGATGCAGGCGAAGAGGAGAATGGCGGCTCAACGTGAGAGAGAATTGCGCAACTATCATCAAGAGCAGCAATATAATCGAAGTAGGCCACCCTCTTCCAATGTATAAAAGTCTTATTTGTCAAATACCCTGTACCCAGCGGCTCTTACCCAGTGGTTCGTTTTTATCAGTCAAAATTTTGTACATGACTTTTTTCATGACTCTTTTCATCTCGCCTACAACTGTCCTGTGTGAAATTGAAAGAAAAATCTGTCTTTGTTGTTTATCTTTGAGATCTATTATGCACATTTACTGACTGGAATAAGGCGTTACAGCTGAAATCTTGGGAGGCAAACCAGACCGTATCGCAAGCCCAGGTAGCGGTATGAGCGAGGAAGAACGTCGTGAGTTGATTGCCCGTCAGCGAAGTGCTCTCTATGGGGAAGGTCCAGCCTTCAATGCCGAAAATGGCAGTTTCGATGAAAATGGTACCCCGCGCCCAACCAATCAGGGGTCCACCTCGCAAACCCTTAATGCTGCACCAGGTGCTATCAGGGGACACTCGCCTCTTGCCTTTGAGCACTTCAATTCTCAAGCTAGCCAGGCGGAAAACTCAAATCAGCAAAATGCTACCGAGTCTCAATCTGCCGCAACAGCACAGGCTCCAGGTCAACAACGATCTCGTGCTAACAGCACATCCTCCCCATCGTCCAACCCTACCAGCTTTAGCCTATTCGAATCTGCTGCTCAACAGTCCAGTCGGACTTCGACTTCCTCCCCCGGTGGATCCCCACCACGCCAAGGAGGAAAGGCTCCCGCTAGCGGCGTGGCTCCAATTGGCACTAGACCTAGTGGTCAAGCTGCCAATCCAGCTTTAAATAAGCGATCCACTACCCCTTTGCCATCTCCACTAAGCTATGGCTTTGCTGCTAATGATTCAACTACTGAATCTAAGGATGCAAGAACGACTTCCGCGGCGTCAAACCCCAACCCGCAAGGACAGACTGAAAGTGGATTAGGCTGGGGATCTAAGAGCGGTGTTTGGGGTAACAAGAATCTTGGTGTACAGGCTTCGGTATGGGGATAAATTGGGTATGGGAATATGAATAAACATAGAAAACAGGCGCGAAAGGACAGGGGTATGATTGATTGATATCTGCATATGTTTGCGCGTGGTAGGTGGGAAAGGACAAAAGAATATCGATAATAAGCTTGGCATGGCAGGCGTATGGAACCTTTGCAGAATTTATCGGAAGGCAGGTTCTGGACGGAGGGGAGCGAGTTTTTCACCACCTCGCTATCATGCTTTGCTTTCAGCACATATTGCGGGAGTCTAATTGAATCTCAGCAACGGCCACAAGGGAGGAGTCTGTTACTGTTTTTTTCTCTCTCGGATGTTCAAATGGTAATAACGGGTAGGCATGGATTTTGCTGTTTTGTTTTTGTCTCCTGGCATTTACGGCGAAACAACAATCTGGGGGTCTTGAAGTGGGGTTTGATATTATGCGAGCGTTTTGGTACGGGTGTTTGCTTTTCGTTTCCTACACATGGGGTGTTATGTTTCGAGGTGGGAAAACTATATCAAGGAGGGAGTAAAAACTAAACAACAAATGGAATAGTGGGATGAAACTTGATGATCTCGGGAATGAAATGGAATGGAATTAAAAGTCTCTTGAATCATTGGGGATGAGCGCTTTCGCCTTTCTTGTTGTATGTTGTGTGCGTGTGAGATTTCTTTGATTTCCTTCGCTCGCTTGTGGTCCGGGTCTTGCGTGAGAGCGTTCTGCTGTGATATCTTGTAGGGTTGGGTCTGGGGCATGACAAGGAATGGCACGGGGCTGGTACTGATGAGATTAGGATTGTCTTTCTTTTAGGGTTTATCGAGGGAGAGGGAAAGATTTGGAAGGGGTTTGTAATTAGGATGTTTGCGTATTGGGGAAATGGGTAATGATATTTGAGTGAATGAGGAGGAGACGGATCAATAGGATGGGGCAGGCCATCAGGCTGGGTATAATATATGGATGGGTTACACACAGAATGACAAATTGATGCGAATGGACACGATTTGGTATATATTTATAAGTATCATTTTTGCTGTGAATGCTAGTGGATGTTTGAAGATTGATCTGGATGGAGTGAATTTTATGAGTGTTAACGATGTCATAAGTTGGTAATTTGTCATTATACCTAGGTAGACTTGAAGAGTGTGTCACGCTCAGAATCAAAATCTTCTAATTACTGAATATTTCTTTTTACTTCCGTTTGAATGACCCGTTGACTCACATGATGGCTTTGGGATCTACATCTCTGGATTCTTATATACATTAGGCACATGGCATGCTTGGTATAGAGATCGAGATACTATGCAGGTAGGTAGTTTTGATACCGCGTTTTTCGATACTGCGCGGCATGCTCGGTTTCACTGTTCACGCATTTTTATGGGGAATGTAGTGGCGAAATAGGGTTAGGGAAAAGTGTAGGTACCCAACGAAACTCAATTCCACAGGCCGACGGGGCGATGGGTGAAGATGGAAGGATGGAAATGGTAAATATAGATACTGGTATGCTGGTATGGGAGAGTAGGTGTGATGTAATGTGATGTGATGTGATGGGAGTGAAACATTGAGTTGGGAGTTACGGTACCTAAGGAGAGGCGGGCGAGATGTGGTTGGGGAGTCGCGAGAGACATCATACGATTTTTTCGAGGCATGTTTTGGAGGTACTCGGTAGTGTGTGTCTATGGGTATGGACGATGCAGGGTTGGGAGGTGTGGCGTACGAGGAAATGGAGGTGGTGTCTGGGAGATAGGGCGCAGAGATCAGAGAGAGGTTTGATATGATATGATGTGCGTCTTCCACGTTGGGGGATCGTCGTGGCGCGAGGTTCTAGATGGTTGGGTGGTGCTGGTGGAAGGATGGATGAGTGGGCGAGGATCGGTTGCGGGATTTGAGGGAGGAGGGTTGGGGCGTGCGAGGGGAGGGGATGGATAGGTGCTGCTGCTGCGCTATGGGGTTGGTTAGTGTAGTGCGATGCGGTGCAGTGCGGTGCAGTGCGGTGCTTCCGCTTTCTGGCGTGGATGGAAAAGATCCTAGTTGTGGTTTCGCAGGGCTTGGTGAGGGTTTGATAGCTGATTGAGGGGTTCGATTGGAAGAGAGGTGGGAGTAGATAGTAGTCCTCTGGGAGAAAGTTGGGGAATTGTAGATCTGTGGCCAAAGACCGAGGTGAGGAAGAGGAGAGAGAGAGAGAGAGAAACTTTGGATTGGGAGAACAGCAACTTTACATGTAATGTAATGGGCAAAAAAGGAAAAAATAGCAGGGGGAAATGATGTGCCATTGCTTCTTCTTCTTCTTCTCCTTCTCCTTCTCCTTCTTCTGCCGGGGTCATGTTCTAGCTGGTCCGGTTCGGTTCTTTTGCTTTGATGGAGTACACAGATGGGCATAGACCAGTGAAATTAGATTTCTGATAATGTGCTGGCGTGGGCAAAAGGCGAGATTAGCAGTGATTAATTATTAGGTGGTTATTAGGTGGTACGGAATATTGAGATTTGCATGGTAAGTTACGATGACGAAGATGGGAATGGGATGGAAAGAGTAGGTAGCTAGGTAAGGGAAGGTAATAAGGTAGGTAGGTATATAATATGTATGTATATATATATTTACTGCTTGGTCTATAATTTCCTTTTAATTTGTCGATGATATTCACTCTGTCTGGACCTCTTTCCCTCTTTCCCTCCTTTCCAATAATAATAATAAATAAATACATACATACATAAACTATTTACATTGCGACGACAACTTACCTTATTTACTTCACCCGCGATACCGAGTAGGTACACAACGCAACCCATCCACGAAATCAACGCCATTACTGTACCTACCCTTCCACCCTTCAATCAAAACTTCCGAATGTCGCGTGTAATCATTGTACAGCATTACATTTGAACCCTCAACGACCTCACGCGCATCCAATCGCTTTCTCGAGAAAGTTTCACTCATCACAAAAGATCAAGATTCAGTTCAACCTCAAAAACAAACGGCAGGATTTGACGACTTTACTTTCTCACAAGGCTATTAGGCCTGAGGAGAAGAATCACATTCAACGATTCCAAATGACGATAGGAGATTTAAAAACACGATTGAGAGCGAAATTTCAACGACGACATTCACATGCTTCCTCGGTAGGGTCCGCGAATAATGACGAGGAAAAGAATCCTTCTCGAGAGGGAGAAGAAGACAAGAATCAACAATCGATAACTCGAACTTTGCGAGAAAGGGCGAGTTTCAGATTGCATCGAACATCGATATATGGAGGGTCAACAAATGGGTCGTCAAGGAATGGTACGGGTACGGGTTCTGGTAATCGGAATAGTATGGTTGAAAGTCGTAATCAAAGTCCAAAAGAAACATCAAGGTTTGAAGAGGTAATTCAGGTTGAAGTTCATGATAATGATAATATCGGTATCGAAGCAGGCGGAGGGGGCGGAGGGGACGGAGGGGAAAGAGGAAGAGGAGGAGGAGGAGGAGGAGGAAGAGAAGGCCACCAACAGGGAGATGGAATTGGCGCCGAACTAAGGTTAAACTTTCGAAATAATATGAGTAGCGATCTGCAACAACAACTTCATCAACATTCACAGACAACCTCTCCATCAACACCAAATTTCAAACAACAACCTTTCGCCAATTCAAAATTAATTATCGAAGAAGAGAATAATAAACACGATAGTTTTTCCACGTCAACAGATTTTCCAACTCCGAATACAGATATACCGCGGGTGTTGGAAGAAGACGAAGAGGAGGAAGCAGAAGCAAAGGATGAAATTCAGGACGAGCCGCAACTAGAACCTAAAGACGCGAAATTTGGCAATTCGATACCGCAAAGCCCTATCAGTTCCAACAACACTACTCATCAACCTACACCTCGAAAACCCGAATTATCTAGACGACAAAGTTTACTTCCCCATCAACAAACAAAATTAATCAAGACATTATTGGAAGCAGAATTGCCAGCACAACCTCAAGTCAACAGCATACCAACGGGAGGAATTCTTGGTGCTGATTATTTTTCCAATCACGGAGCTTTAACGATAAGCGCAGCGATGGTTACTCGAAAGATATGGGTTAAAAGGCCCGGTGCTTCTGCGACATTAGTTACAATACATGAGGATGATTTGGTCGACGATGTGCGAGATATGATTTTGAAGAAATATGCGAATTCGCTGGGAAGAAGTTTTGATGCGCCGGATGTTACATTAAGGATTATACCAAGAGAGCAGCAGAGGCAGGAAAGAATTTTAGGACCAGAAGAGCCGATGAGTCGAACACTCGACGCATATTTTCCCGGTGGTCAAACAGTGGATGAAGCGTTAGTAATTGATGTACCCGTTAGAAGAACACCCAAACCGTCTCCTAGGCCCAATGGACATCCGGTATATTATGAAGAAGGACGGCCTACCGAAGCTGGATCTGATTACTTCCCACCTATGCCATTACCGGTTCCTTCTCCAGGCTTATCGCATAGTGTCCCGGTCCCTAATGGAAACCAGAATACAGCTCCCTTGATAGCACACGCTATGTCCGTACTTACAACTGGTCATGTACCGGCCTTACCTTCTCCATCGGCTCAGAGAAGGCATCATAGCTCGAGACCAAGGATAGGACGAACTCATACTTCTTCTCCTACAGTCATCAGTGGACACAGTCAACCCCCTGTTACAAATAATGGTACGCAATTTCAACGTGGCCCAAGATCAAGAACTCACTCAAGTGCCTCAGAAAAATCCGCAATTCCCCCTCCCCCACCACTTCCAACACCACCTGCTCCAAACCAGGAACTCGCACCACAACGAGTCGCTACACCTCCTCCCAGGGTATCGTCCCCCCGGCCACAGAAGAGAACTAGAAAGAAAGCTGGTGTCGATCATCCTTCTTTACCAGCAGGCATGCTCAATGGTGCAGTCCCCCCAATCAATGTCCTCATCGTTGAAGATAATATTATCAATTTGAAACTTCTGGAAGCCTTCATGAAACGTCTCAAAGTCCGCTGGCAAACTGCAATGAATGGTCGCGAAGCCGTGAATAAGTGGAGAGGCGGTGGTTTCCATTTAGTACTAATGGATATCCAACTTCCCATCATGTCCGGACTCGAGGCCACAAAGGAGATCCGTAGACTGGAGAGACTCAATAGTATTGGAGTTTTTAGCAGTAGTGCAAGTAGTAGTGCACCTAGCGAAAAAATGTTGGCGGAAGAGGAACCAGAGGAAGGTGATAAATTGCCAGATACGGTACTATTTAAGAGTCCGGTCATCATTGTGGCTTTGACGGCTAGTTCGTTGCAGAGCGATAGACACGAGGCTTTGGCGGCGGGTTGTAATGATTTCTTGACAAAGGTTTGTTTATTTCATTGTAATTCGTTTACATATATGATATTTTGAATAATGTACTAACACGCTTTCAAACAGCCCGTTAACTTCGTCTGGCTCGAACGTAAAGTTATGGAATGGGGATGTATGCAAGCATTGATCGACTTCGATGGTTGGCGCAAATGGAAAGATTTTAGTTCACAACAAGCAGCGGAAAAAGAGTCTGCTGATGCGAAGAAAAAGGATGCTCAAAGCGTTGTGAAGGCGAAGAAGAAGAACAGAAATTCAATGGGTAGTTTGGGAGGATTAGGGGGTCAGGGGGGAAGTAGTTCGAAATTGAGTTTGTTGGGTCAGGGAGGTGGAATAGTAGAAGGGGAAGCTGTTGTTGGGTGATTGGGAAGATTGAAGAAACACTTGATTTATGGGGTCGTGGAACAGGTGGATACTCTGTTTTGACACAGACATGGCGCTGGCATTTAGCATGAGAGGATTTTCATTTGTTTCATTTTTCATTTGTAGTAGCATTACTTGGAGGGAGGAAGTTTTACTTTTTCGCTTGTCCAGTGAATTTTGGGTTGAGGGCTGTGAATTAAGCGTTTTGGGTTCGGAATATAATGGGATGGAGCTCAAAATATATACGTGTCGTCGTGAGACAGCGGGACGACTGGCGTTTGGGGTTTGGGTGAAGTGCTAATGGAACTTTCTTGATTGAATTTTCTTTGAGAGGATTTTCTTTTATTCTCTTTTGAAGAAGGGCTTTAGGTGGGAAGAGGGGATGGAGAAAAATATTTTGGTGGATATCGAAGCGAGAATGGAAGCGAGGGGGGTAGGAAAGGGTGGGACAGGGTGTAGATTGAGATGAGGAGATGGGAAGGGCAGGGAAGGGGAGGTGTGAAATAGGGAGGGTTGAAGTGGAGTGGAGTGAAGCACATAGCGTATATATGTATGGATAGAAGAGCGAGTTATTCTGTATCTTGAATGATTATTGATTCTTGATTTGAAGGGGAACGAAGGAGGAGAATTGAAATGGAATGGATTGGGATGGAACGGAATGTGTGGGAATTGTGGATTGATGAATAGATTGTTGAAATGCTATTTTTTGATGGTGTTTGATTGTTGTGATGTTGTGATTTCTTGATTCATTGTTTATTGATTTGTAGGAAGTAGGTAGGCCCCGGGGTATTATATTATGAGTAGAATTCGGTAGGAAGTAGAGTAGTTTGGTTTTGGGAGGGAGATGGGTAGATGGAGAATGTGTGTGTGTGTAGGTATGTGTAGGTATGTGTAATGAATTATAGTATTGAGTATTGCGATGAGAGTTTGGAGGAGAGAGGAATGGATGAGTGGATAGGTGGATGGGCTGTAAGTTGATAGGTGTATGAGTATGGGGTAGGTAGATGGGTGGTGAGTGCTGAGTGATGAGTAGTGAGTAGTGAGTACTGAATGGGTGATAAATGATGAGTGATGAATAATAAATAATGAGTGATAGGTAATAGATAATAAATGATAAATGAATATTTGGAAGTGTTTTTAATATATGTAGATAGGTATATTTGGATGGGGTTAATTGTAATTTGGAATTTGTAGTTTGGAATTTGTGGTTTGTATATAGTTTGTGGTTTGTATAGTTTGAAAGGTGGATGGGATGATAGGACGATAGGATGATGGGATAAGATGATGGGATAGAGAGGAAAGGAGAGAGGGGGAGGACAGAGAAGAGGATTGTCAGATGGTTTGACGCATTTCTTTTATATCTATTGAATACTAGCTGTAAAGATCGGGAAACAAAAGTACCTATCTAGTAGTCCCATCTCATTACCCAACTATCCAACCATCTCAATATCTCTAAACACTCTAAAAATCCATGTATCCAAAGTTTATAAATGAAGATCTACAGCTTGGAATTATTTCGTATATTATGTTTTAAACACACGCTGTTTATTCTTCTTTTATATATGCGTTTTTGAGTAGAGTGGTTAGTAGTTAGCGAGCGAGTACGTGTGCGCTTGTCAGGAGGATGTTCTCGGATTTCTGAATTCTTTCTTGGGGTTTTTTTGTGGAATTTTGGTGTGGAAGACTCGGGAGATGGATAAAGAAAGAGAAGTGTAGTTAGTGGTTACTTTGGTAAATATCATGTCATGTTGTGGGATGGTTTGGTATTGGATGGGAAGATGTAAGTTGGTTGGAGGTTGTGTGGGAGTGGAGGGATGGGGATTTGGAGATGGGATGGCATGGCATGGGAATGGGGTATGGTTTCAGATATAAGGAAAGAAGAGATTTGAGGGGAGATGTATGTATGATTGTGCAGAGTTATGGATAGAGATGAGAGTTAATAGGTGAGGAAGATGGACAGAGAGTAGTTGATTAAAGATAGAGAGATTGGAGAAGTGGACTTGGTTGTTGCTGTTGAAGCACCTATGGAGATGTCGAGGAACAAAGAGCGGGTAGATGGAAGTCAGAGAGATTTTAGTGGAGGATCATTGAGGTGTTTATTTTTCGATTTTACGGAGGTAAATGAGAGTTGGAGGTTGTTTTTTAAGGAACAGATGGTAGTTGATGAGAAGGTGAGAAGTCGAGAGTTTAAGTTGGGAATCTTTGGTTCAGAGATTAGAGTAAATGACATGTGATATCCAAGGCGATACGCTTTCCATTGAAAAGCGGACTATTGGTTATACGTGTGAGTGTGATGTATTTCCAATACACACAAGTCTATGGTTCTCAAAACTAATGAATGGCGATGACGCTAACGTCACGATCTAGTTTGGCATTTCTTTTCGCAACCTTGAAAGCTAATTTTTCTGGGGAGTGACGGTCAACCCATGCTTTACCAAGATATGTGCAATGGTATACAGTAAAAAAGCCTTTGAACCCCGTGTCAATCTCTGCACGGGTACCCTTGCTGTATGTTTCGTTTTTGAGATCTTCTTTTGATCGAAACATACAGCAGTTTTGGCTATTTTCGTCTTTTTCGTCTCTCAATTCGGTAAGGGTGAAATCACCTTGTTCCGTTGCAGGAGGCACAACGCCGACTTCCCCAGTGTAAAATCTTGCGAATTTCATCCCCGAAATATGTCTAGGCTAGTCCTACCTCTCAAGGCAATGATGATTATGTTGATAAGAAAGTTTGGATATGGCTTGCTTGGGCTTCTGAAAGAGTCGAAAGTGTTCATCGGATCTCGCGTGAACTTGGATAAATAACCGATCAAAGCATCTTCTGGATACCAAGGCAGGTCTTCGGATGTAATCGGATGTATACCTGCTGCTCCCAAGCTTTTCCAAAGAGAACAAATCAGTCGAAAAACGTCCTTATATTCAAGTTGGTGCTGCATCCCCAAATCGTCCCTCAACTTGAACATATTTATGACAGATTCAGTTAATTTCTGTCTAGCAGATTCGTATGCCAGCTCATCTTCTACTACTACTCGGGCTACCTTTTCAACGACTTGTAGTTCGTAAGAACTACCGTCATACACAAAAGACAAAATATGTGGATAAACGGGTATGGAGTTCAGCTGCAATATCCTTCTTGAAATTCCGTTTATTGTTATTGATATCGATTCTTCAGCTTGCGTGTCCTCAGAAATATTCCGAATATCAGTCTCGTCAAAGAACCAAGGAAGACCCTGAAGACTGCTTGTATCCAGCGTCCAGTCTGGTACCCAGGAAGGAAGATTGCTTCTTCGAGTGTATGATGCGTTCACGTCTGCATTATACAGTATATTCAATAGGCCATGTATAGACCGAAAAGAAGAGGTAAAACGGGCGGCTTCATTGAGAACATCCTCCACACTCTTAGTATAATCTACGACGGGGATGTAATTTTGTGGGCTCCGGCTGCGAATTAATGGCCATGGTACGGAGTCATTGTTCCTCTCATATGTGCGTTTGAGCTGAAGGTCCACGACAGCCAGATGGCCGTATATTATGTCTCTCAAATCCGAAGCCTTTGAACCTCTTCGAGAAATCAAAACATCCAGAAGGGAGACCACTCTTCCTCCATACCTTAAGCAATTCTGATAGTTTCTCCTTGCCTCATACATATTCCACAGTAATCGGTAGCTTTGCGTATCGTGATTATGTCGTATCTCGTGCATAGTTGGGACAATTGAGTTCAAGTGGGACGTTCTTGATTCTGTTGCTGAGTCTTTGTCGTGGCATACATCCAATGTGGTCTTTGATAATATTGTTCTATCCTTGTGAGGATTATTTCGCTCTCTCGGGTCTCTATATCTGTCCAACAAAACCTCGCAGAGATAATCCCAAGGAACTCGCAGTCGCCTAACTTGCACGAATACTACGTTTGAGAGCACTAGTTCTTGATACACCCATACCCTAGTGAACCATGGTCGTGACACGATATCTTTAATTGCGTCATCGACCATTTCTAGAAGCTTAATTCTGTCCGGATCTAGTTGGTTCATGAGCTCAAATAAACTCTTCGTCTGCTCTACCAAAGCTCCTAAATAGATCACTGTGGTCTGCGCATAACTATATACTTCTTTCATCAAGCCAACTTGCTGACTGCGTTCAAGGTTGTTTGTCTGGTTGATGCAAATAGCATCGGCCCATAACCGTAGCTGTCGCTTCTCATCTCGCAAATCATGTAAAGCTGCGGCGAGATTCACGGTAACAGCAAATCGAAATCCATCGACAAAAATGTAGGTTGTATCATTTGCATCGCCCCAAACATAGGAAAGAGCCGTGTAATTCCCATGAATATCGTAGCGACAATCACGTAATGTTGTGTGAATGAGATCGCTTTGAATTGGGGACCCTAGTGTGCCTGGGTGGAGGATCAAAAGTCGAATCGAATCTGTCTCTGACAGGTCGTCGTACTGAAATTTACCGGAATAAGTAGACATTTTGATAAAGATTATCCATTATCTAGGGGGCCTTTGCAATAACTTTGTTTAAAAGTGGATAGCCTGGTGCTGACAACTTCGAAGAGCACGGTGAAAATTCAGGCACGCTTGCCTTGAGGTAGAAATGGTATGATTTTCTCGATATAGTCTTATATGCTGTGTACACTACGCATTTGGACATCGCACCAAAAATACTTGAAAGCGTTGCATAAGCCTGAATATAGCCTGCATGACTTCGGGTTCACAGATGCTCAAATGGCCTCTATAAACCCCATGTTACGATGGAGGAGCCACGCCCTTCAGTTCTCTAACCAAGCTCCCCATCCCTGGAAATAGCTTCCTTCCAGCATTCTCCAGCTCAACCCACTTTTTCGTTTCTTCCCAACTCACCCATTCCCACCCTCTACACTTTTCCTTCTCCATCACTTTTGGCCCTTCCCCTTTCCCATCCCAGACTCCTACCATAAAAATTGACACAAAATGTCTTTTCTCCTCCTTCATTATCAGGTTTCTACAGCGGAAGAACTTTAGTTCTTTGGGTGGAATGTATAACCCGGTTTCTTCCAAAACCTCCCTGGATGCACCTTCTTCAAAAGTTTCGCCGAATTCTAAGTGTCCGCCTGGAAGACCCCACGTGTTGGCTGCAGTCGAATTAATGCGTTCGCCTAGGAGATACATAGGATTCTCACGGGTGGAAAGTTGGTGAGTAGGATGGATGATAAATACTCCAAGACCAACGAGGGGAATGGGCGGTGTGGTCGATGATTTGAGCGATGGTGAGGGTGACATGTGAATGTGACGGTGGCTTAAGGTCATTGGTTTCGTGGTAAGAGCTGGGACACTAATTCGAGAGCACTGAAGCAGCGTACCGTACGAAGGTTTTCCTATTCTTCCAATCATGGTATACTGTAGTACGAAAGATGCCCAGAACTGTATTTGGTTCAATTTTTTGTATTGTATCGTGCTTGGTAAAGTGGGGAAGCGGTATTTCTTAGTGGTAACACTAGGGCCTTCGGAAGCTCTTTTCACGATTTTATATAGAAGTAAAAAGAAAGCAGACTTCAATCGGTATAATGAACATCTGGCTTGCGTTTCGACTTTTGCTAATTAGAAACCTAGCTATTGCCTACTAGGTAGGTACTTCATGTACGATATATAGTTTTATTCCATAATAATAGATATCTAGGTACCCTACCTCACTCTGGACGAAAAAAACGGCACACCAAACCCGCCAAAATCGAGACTTTCTTCAAAACACTATTATTTCAAAATTGAATAACAATTCTGAATAATAAAATAAAATAAACAATCAAAGATATATTATAAATTATTAGATTTAAAATAATTAATTTCAATTCAAAATCAAAAATATTGATTATTGATTTAAAAACAGAATTTTGAAAATAATATTGCATTTTCGGTGTGCCGTTTATTTCGTCCAGAGTGAGCCTACGCACCTGCCAAATGAACAACACTCGCCGCTTTTAAAATGCTGTTCTGATAGAAATTCATAGTTACATAATCTATTAGGGTTCTCGCTTAGACAGGCTAGATCGTTTGATTGACAGATGCTTTCATTTGGCAGGCTCGCAAGTGGATGCGTACGTACAGCTGTAAATCAAAAGCATGGTGATACATGGCTGACATCGATTATTAACGGAAAATTACACAAGAGCAGCCCGATCTTACACAGAGATTCTTGTTCAGAGAGCTTGGACCCCAAAATGATAGCAAACTATGTTTTCACACCATTGCCTGACGGTTGTCGCAAACTTCGACTGAAAGCAATATTCCAAAATCCTGAAAATGCAGCTCAGCTCTCCTCGGCGTTCAAGAAACGAGGATACATCCAACAGTCAGGATGAAAGTTTAGCCAACACGCAGCCATCCGCTGGTATCCATGGAGAAGGAAAGAAGGTTTCTAAACGTAAAAGAGGATGTTTGATAACGTCAAATGCATGCACCAGTTGTAAAATAGCCCGATCAAAGGTATATAGTCTGCAACATTGGAAGAGCGAAAATACTACAAGCCAAAGTTCAATTTACTGACAGTTCCGTTCAGTGTAATGGCGAGCAGCCTTGCAGTCGTTGTATCAAAAAATTCCAAGCTGGAGAATGCTTCTATGGAACTCATACCAAAATTGTAAAGGAGAAACTGGTCGAATCCCTCAAAGAGAGCCATGCAATCAACCGTATGGCAGAACGGGTGTTTGAAAGTCTTGCAGTAGCGGATGATGAACGCAAAATCCTCAATCGGATAAGGAACAGGGACTCTATTCAAGATATAGCACAATGGCTAGAAACCACTGTCGATGTCAAAGAGCAGCTATCTACGTTACGAATTGTTGACAATGAAGTTGATGGTCTAGATACATCAGATTTCCATTGGACAACAGTAACAGCAGATAAAGATGTTCTTCATCACTTATTCTCCTTGTATTTTACTTGGGTTCACCCTTCTCATTCCTTATTCAATGAGCAGCATTTTGTGAATAGCATGCAGAATAATTCCAATGAATTCTGCTCGCCCCTTCTGTTCAATGCTATCTGCACAATGGCATGCTATTTGCATACAATCTTGGAAGGCGACAAGACGAATTACAAGGAGCTAGGCCAGAGATTTGCTGATGTGGTAAAGCACAATATCAATGCCGAAGATATGAGTCTCATGACTATACAGGCTTTTGCAATTCTCTTCTTAATAGACTGTGCACAAGGATATGGAATGCATGCTTCAGCATACTTGGAAGTCGCAAGTAACTCATTAATGAATTTGGAACATATCGGCCTTGGCAGTGAGGCGTACCGGCAAGTTTGGCGTGACACCGTCGTTGGTATTAATAACTTAAATATGTAAGTTAATGACTTTTCAATAATTCAGCCCAATTGAGCATGTATGTTATCATAACTAACAGGTTTAGTGAGTGGGCTCAGGTAACTTTTAGGATGCCAACGGCTCTCATTGTAGAGGTTCCTGCAACGAAATCCATTGAAGAAATCCAAAAAAACGATGCCGAGATTGATAGTATGATATGGGGAATGTATAGATACCCCAATGATGGTGATACCGTCACGAACTGCCACTGCCTCATTGCAACAACCAATCGAGAGAAAATGAATCTTATGGCCATAATTCGGACTACTAGTATTCTAATGTATAATACCGACAGTTCTCGAATAGCGGCCTCGGACATTCTGCATCTCTATGGCAAATTGGTAGCTTGGCGTAAATTTCTGCCAAGCATCATCAGTAAGACAGATAACAAAGACACTCATATATTGCCACATGTGCTTTCGCTTCAGTAAGATTCAAACAACTTCCCAACACAATGTCACACTCACTAAATGATCAGTTTGTTATACGCTACAGCTGTTGTCCAGCTCCTCTATCCGCTTCTGGACCTCCGACTGTTCGATACCTCTTGTCTAAGTACAATCGTTTGGCAACACGCACAACACGGTCTTGCTGTCGTTGATAGCTATCGTGCTCACTATAGTTGTGCCTATCAGCCTGTCTTACAAGTATTCGCTATACTGAATCTGACAGATGTCATTGTTCGATTTTTCCCCAAAATCAATAGAGAACTGGGAAAAGATGATGATGAAGCTGTTAAACTTGCTACAGAGGTATTGGAGCAATCTCTGTTAACTTTCCCTGTAGCTGCAATATTTAGGGAAAAGTTTCGGGAAATCACAAAGAAGATCTTGTTTCCTTGGTCAAGCAATCTAGATAATCTCTTATATCACAAGAGAAGTAAATCAAGGTCCCTTTTGGACGGGGTCATTGATGCTTGTACCAGGACCACCTATATTCAGCCTATCAATTCTATACAGAAAAGATTTGCGACAGGCATACAATCGAACTGGTCGATGTTATCCTCCGGATTAGACTTTGCAGGGCCTTCTCAAAATGCTTCTACACTGCAACAGCTGCTTGACAAAAGAGCTATGCAAAGCCTTCATTATGTACTTGATTTCCCAATCAAGGGATTAAGCAAGCCATGATATAATCTTTCAATCCTGCAAAGCATTGGTTTAAGCTATTTGTAAGAAAGGAGGTCACAAAGTTTGTTGATATGGTTTCTGGGCAAGAGCGTATATTGTCTGGTGCTAAACTGCACATCACCCAAGGGGAGCGAAGAGAGTATTAAAATAAACACAGCGAAGTATACGAGTCGCAAATTAGGCATATGGCTTGTCTTGCATGTCAAGGTCTCTATTTAGATCAAAAGACATATCGATTATGATCTCATTTTTTGTCAGGATTATGAATACGCATTTCGTCACATAGTTTTTCCCCTTTCAGTTCCTATTGATGGTCGCATTATACAATCTATTTACTTCACTTGAAATCCTAAATTCTTTTCTCAATATTCTTTCATCCAGCAATGCATTTGTCCACTTCCACCGGTCGAATTCATTGTTAAGCATGTAATCAAGCTATCTAATTCAGACTCCTGTGCTTTGGAAGTCCAAAATCTACAGAAATACCCAAATCTATGCCCTGCCTCCAGTCCATTCCTAACCGCTGCCATTAGCCCTCAAATCTTCTTCTTCTTCTAACTCTCAATACCACTCCCTATACAAATATCCTTTTTCAGCTGTTCCAATACTTTCTCTTCACTGTCTGCACATATCAAAAGCATTATTCCTTTAATCCGCGGCTGCTCGCTTGTCATCACATCTTCTAAATCGGAAAATGTACCACTAAACAGAAGAGTTTCTACTTCAATAAAAAGTTTGGTACAAGAAATATACTGCAGGTACACTTCGAATTAATCTTGAAGAATTCCAAGATGATCTAGCATAACGGCGAGCCACTCGTGTCTTTATTAAGATCATTGTAGAGAACAACGTTTTGGACATAGTACTTTGCTAGTATTTTGGATTACAAAGTTGAGAATGGGAAAACTAAGGAAAGTGTTGCAAGATTTTTTTATATTTCGGTCAGAAAGAAAGATAAGCCTTGCGTCGCGTGAGAAAACGGAAAAGCAAATACTCATCTGCACTTACATGGCACGAACATCCTTCGGCAGAAGTCATTAGTTGGTCGCGGGGGCATCTCTCACTTAAATTGTTGTGCAACGCAGTGGTCTGAAATGGTGAATATTGATGATTTTGTTGCAGATGAAATAAATTTCATCTGGTTAAATCCTAGATCTTATACTGGGGTCTCGAATTCCCTCTTTAATATCATATGCAAAAGTACCACCGGTATTTCTTTTTCATGACTACAATACGTGTGCAGACACTCTGAGAAGATTGCGAAAATTCGGTTATTTCATTCTAAGAAGCGTAGCCAAGTTATTGCGCACAATATCAATACAATACGATTATCCTTAGCTCGCTGCCAAGAAATACTTGATTGAAGTAGACCGGTAAAGCTACGCGAGTGCAGTTCCCACTAAACTCAGTATACATAGTTTGGAGTTCTATATTATTGTTTACATGGCCAACTTGTGTGTCACCTCGTGATGAGAATGGGGGGGACAATCGTTTAGCACGAATCATGCGAGTCACCAAACTAGTCTTCAAGGATCATATATAAAGTTTCTACAAGATCTCCGTTCTTCTTTGTAACATCACATTTTCATAACTGGAATTTCAGAACCTCCGCAATCATCCTTAGCACCTTGATTGTTCTTTGCGTTGTCCTGAAGAACCTCATCAGAGAATTCAGTGCAGGTCTATCTGAGAAGCCTTGATCAAATCCACCCCAGGCGAATGTCTCAATTGTATCGACCTTTTGTTGGGTGCTCAAGCCTTCAACGTGCCTTCGATATGTGCATTCTAACACTCCCGATAAATGCTATTTATAAGCTTCGCCTTTCGCTTCGCAAGAGAATAGGTGTGATGGCAATCTTTGCAGTTGGTGCATTGTAAGTCACTCTATTTGTCGTATATCTTGTGGTCCGGGTTAACCGTTGATAAAGTACTATAATCATCGCGATTATCCGTCTTGCGGTTATCTCGAGCGAAGTATTAGAATACGGCCCAACTTTGCCAGACGTCACTTGTGAGTTACACATCTGCAAATCTATCAATTAGCTGTCACTGACTTGGCTTCACAGGGTTCACAAGCAAGTTCTCATGGACGGTAATAGATCCTGCCGTAGGCTACTTTGTGGCATGTATGCCGACCTATTCACCACTTGTCAAGCCTCTGAGACATGTTCGGGATTATGTGAGCCTAGTAGGCGTATCGTGGACTCGTTTCCAATGCTAGCCGGAAAGGAACAACCAAAATCGAAGATAGCAATGCGGATAACTTCTATCTTGCAAATTACAAACCGGCTGTCACAAGAGAAGTAACGGTGGCCAGGAAATCCTCAAGCATCAACTCTCGACAAGAACTCCATCCTGTTCCAGGAACCGTAACAGTGAAGAGCGATTTCACTCGGGAAGACCATAGGGAGGATAACTGGTGAATCTACCACCCGGTCAATGCTGCATGATACACTGTATAGTGATTACAGTATAATGACAATCTGTGTCTTTGTAGGAAACATTTTGAAACCACCGGGATGAAAAATGGAAGAATTAGAGATGAAATATCATGTACACGACGATGGGTAGTCTGAAGACCGAAAATAGTCCACTTGAGAAAAGTAAATGACACTTATAATTACCACGAATCTCGGCTTGAATAATGTCCTTCCACTTCTCACGCACCAATAGGTGTATGAACTGACGGGACACTCATCAACTTTCAAAATTTGTACCGAACCCATTTTTCAATTGATTGATATCAGAATCTATCTCTTTAACATTCAATCTTTAGGGAATTGGTGCAACAATTCTCAAGACATTCGAACCAAGACTTCAAGAGATGTTATCAGGTCAGTTTTTGCAGTGCCGCGCCATTTCGTACACCAACTGGTGACACTATAATTCGGAATCCGTCCGCATCCATCCTGGTTAGATTCTGCTATTGCATTGCATATGGTTAATTAGGCAAGGTGCCGGGTAAGCGCACATGACAAATACATTCTCTGTGCCGCATGTGCCACAACCCTTGCGCTAAATCAGACGGAGTATAAAATGAATCTCAATACCTTCATCACTCTTCATACTTTTCTCTCTTCAACCCTTCATTCCTTCATCCTAGAACTGAACCTTACAGCATACGCCCTAATAACAATGACATCTCCCACTCCATCACCTACCAAACACGAATGGCTAGTCATTCTTCCCGACCACGAAGGCGTGCTCCAAAAACGTCTCGAAGCCCGTCCCCAGCATCTCGCCGGCGTTAAGCCGCTAGCCGAAGCTGGTGCCATTCTTTTCGGAGGCGCATTCTTCGATGATTTACCTCCAGAGGGAGAGACGCCTCAAGTAAAAGGAACAGTGCTTCTAGCCTATGCGGAGAGTAAGGAAAAGGTCTTGGAACAACTGCGTCAGGATGAATACACAAAGAGTGGTGTGTGGGACTGGGATAAAGTGCAGATTTATGGGTTTAAAACTGCTTTGAGAAAAGGATTGGATGGTGGGATATAGAGTTGTGAATTTGGCACTACTACCATGGGTGGTGATTTCAAAGAAATCAGTGCTCAGATTCGATACTACTGCTCGTATGGTGATAAATTCTAAATGGCTCAAAGTTGAAAGAAAAATTGGTTGAAAAAGGACAGGCTACCCATGTAGATGGTTTTCAGAATGTGTGTTGAATCGAATGGAGCCAATGAACATTTTAGAAAGGAAATATTAGGTTCAGGAATTCTTCAATGCTGAGACTATTTATAGCTGCCTTTGGATAATTTGTCGTTCGAAGTAATAGAGCCAGGCAATTCCCGATTCAAATTTCATGTTATATATTGACCATTAATCTGTGTGAGAGTAGCTACTTGGCCAGTTCACTTTCCACATTCATGCATCCCTTTTGCTAGACTTGGGACATGGTAGAAATTGATTTTCATTGTGTTTTGTGTTTGAAATGAAGAATTCCGCGCGTGTGCCTTCCCACAATACTATGATACCATACCCTACTAAAATATCAATCGTGTACCTTCCATGCCGTCCAAATCCCACGATGCGTATGTCGTCAGTAAGACAAGAAAAAAGAAGAGAAAATAAGATTAATCGCCGGAAACCGAGTCCACATAGAAACTGTGGTCATATATCTTACAATTTTATTCCTCCCTGGCTTTACCTTGCATTTGCGATATGCATACCGCCATTCCATATTTCCCGCCCATTAACGCTCATAGCTCCCTACCAACCCATAACCCCTTGGCCCTGTCCTCCAACATCAAATACTGCATTTCTCCAACCGCCGTTATTTTCTGCCTCTCCCTCCACGATCTCCTCTGCATCCCTGCCCTCCCTCTCCCAAACTCTAACAACACTACCTGGCGCATAAACACCCTTGAAAACATTTCCTTTACTCTTTGCACCCCCTTGAACTCCCACATTTAGGTACAGATCCGGATCTTCTTCTGGCTTCAATCTCGTGATGATTGCTTTAATAAAGGTTTGAATATCATCTGGCGAGGATATTCTAGTTGCACGGAGACGTTCACGTGCATAGAGAAGTTCGCGATTGGCAGCATGGAAGAAATCGGCCAAGGCGGTGGAGAGTTGGTATTCTAGAGTTTTGCGGAGGATAGGACGAA